>NC_136062.1:155444635-156044635 GCF_964261635.1 Lissotriton helveticus | reverse complement strand
CGGACAAATTTATTTTCCCTCCCTCCCTCCCTGGTGCTTTTGGACAGTGATAGGGGGGGGGCCAAGGGCGAGGTGATTCCCCCTTTTTCGGGGTGGTTGGGGTTTGTTGTTGGGGGTTTTCGGGGGAGTTTGGGAAGGTTTATTGGAGGCCGGTGCAATGGAGTCTGTTTGATGGTTGTGGGGTTCGTCGTGTCGCTGGAGCAGGTGTGGGTGTGATTTCTGCCTCTGGGGGCGGTTTTTTCCTAATATATGTGGGAAGTGTAGGAGATCTGTTTGGATTATCGGGGGGTAGGTCAAGCACAATAAAGTGTTTAGCCAGGTGGAGAGGCAAATTGACGTGTTGGTAATTGTTTACTGTTTGCGGATTGGGGGAACCCGTTTAGGGGAGGGGGTGGGGGGGTCAGGAAATTTCATATTTAGTGAGGCCTAGTTTTGTGCGGCGCAGGCCAAGGATTTCATTGTGTAGGATGCACCTGCTTCCAATAAAGCGGCCTTTATCACACTTAATTTGAGTCTCTGGTCGGTGTTTTGCCTCCCACCCCGTTCCCCAATGGGCCCCAAATGGGGTTACTGTTGCAGAGCCAGCGGAGGCTCCACGGACGGTAACCCAGCGGTTAACCTGGCTCTTAATATAGCGGGGTGCATATGTGTTTGGTAGGGCAGGAGGACACCTAATATGGTGCAAGGCAAGCTCCTCCGTTTGAGCGGAGGAGCATCACTCCAGTAAAATTACCCTCAAAGATGAAAAATAAAATGATACTTCATGACCATTCTATTTTTCATCCTCCCCTCCTGAATAGAGATTCAGCCTGGGTACAGGGTTGCGGCTGAATGACAGCAGTGGGGAGGAGGGTAGGCTGTTTGTGCACTTTTAAAAGTGCACTCCCTCTGGATGGCCGTCTGGTGAGGGCCAGCCAGACATTTGTAATTTGAAACTTTTAACCAAACTGTCTAAGGACAGTGGGTTTAGAGTAAGTGCAGGCCTCCAGGGCACTGGGGAACGCTTAGTAAGGCAGCTTCCTCCAATCAGGGCACTGCTGTCACAGCATGAGAGCAGCACCAGGATTGGTGACCGCACTGCAGCGTCTAGTTCCTCAAAAGAGGTCCAGAGCAGAGGATGTTGGTTCGGATAAGTTTGATTTTTAATATTTTTGCGCATGCACCCCTCCCCCTCACCTTTCCCGGTAGATACCAACTGCCACTGAGCCTGTGTAAGGAGAATATGGCCTGCTGTTGCTCTCTTCACTTGCGGTGGCAGACAAATGGGCCACCTTGCGCCATTAGGCACATACACTGGCATGTGTGTGAGTCAGGCGCGCAACACTCATTGGAATCAAAGGGCTTCAGCCCCCCCAGTCGTGTGTGGCAGCCCGGGCTCAGACTGCTCCCTGGCACACACACAGCCGCACCGTAGCACTTCACAGGTCTTTAAAAGACCGTGTGCATGTTAAAGAGGCTTTGTTGATGTTTCACCCCTGCAGTGCCACTCCACCTACTGCTTAATGCTTCAGCCCACCCCGAAATTTTTCTTGAGAGGAATGGACTGGCTCCGGAGGGTAGTGCGGGAGAACGTGGGCATAGGGCACATTCTAGTACAGGAGGTGTATGGCAATGCTAGCGAAAGAGATGGCGCACTGACAGTTCGCATGTGCGGGGAATGCTTTCATGAGGCGGAATTGAAAGCGGGGGCAAACAACATGCATGAGGTGGTGATACGGGGGGGTAGTACAGAGGTGCGGACAGTGAGGCGGGGTGAAAATCGGGGGAGTCCAACATGCAGGAAGGGGTGATACGAGGGTAGCACAGAGAGGCGGATGGGGAGGCACCGTTTTCTGGTCATGAGGCGGGGGAGAGTGGCGCGAACAATCTGGATGAGTGGCGTGTTACGGGGGGGAGGGTTAAGGCGTATGGTGTGACGGCTTTTCATTCCTTGAGGAGACAGTGACACGTGTGGGTAAACATCGGCCGGGAGAGGGCAGGCGGTGCATGCAAGGGAGGGGGGGAGGATGCGGGGGTGGGGACAAAACATAGGACTGTGTTGTGGGGCAACTGTGGGGGCTACCGTGCCTCTGGTGGGCTGACGGCATGCAGGAGCCGGCAAGCGGTGCGCTCCGGGTGATGAGTGGCGCGATACGGGCGCAGTGCGGAGGAGCAAATGGTGCAGCAGTGTTTGAGACAGGGGGCAGTGGCATTCGGGGCAAGCGAAGGGTCGACTTGTAAGGTGTCGCTTCGGCGCAGGAGGAAAAAGGTGATCGTGGGCAGGCCACAGGCAGGAGGCGGAAAGCGGTGAGTTACAGGGGACAAGTGGCAAGTGGGGGGGGGGCGGTACGAAGGTCTGGACCGCGTGGCTGAGCGGCTGAGGCGCTGCATACAGCTCCAGTCTCTTGGGAGACATGGGTTCGGATTACACAGCTGCCAAGTTTTGTAGAACGTCGTGTGTGGCGCAGTTTCTGTACATACGGACACAGGGGTCTGGGGTGCAGGTCGCGGGTGCGGGCAAGCAGTGAGGAGAGGGGGGATATGGCACGGCGGGACAGACACTCGAATGCGGGGGCGGTATTTCTGTGGGCAGACGTGGGATTTGGCGGATACGGAGGCCAGCGTATTGTGCGGGTAGCTCACGGTGTGCTGCGGGCGGATTCCGGGCAGCTCCGATTTCGAGTGTCGGGTTATTAAGGCATTTTGGGCAGCTCGCAGCTCTTCCATGCCCTTTGGTGGGGTACCGCTTGTTGGGGCGAATCGGGGGCACAGCAGGGCCCAGGGGCTATAGGTGGCCTTTCGTGAGTAGTAGAGAGATTAGCAGTGATGGCCGTTAGTGGAGGGGGACTAGTTTCGTATTGGAGGGATACTTGGATGGAGCAGAGGGGGTTGAGTTGTAGGCAATAGTAGTTAGGGGGTAGTGTGGAGTAGTAGAGAGTGGTTGGAGTGTGTAGTGGATAGTGGGGTGACGACTTGTAGGTGGTGCAATGCCATTGGTGGCGTGCAATTAGGAGGTAGGGAGGGGAATTCTGTGGCGTGGGTGGAATAATCTGTTTTGTGATGTGGAATTAGAGGGCATGGGTTAGAGTTAGGTGGCATGGAATCGAGTGGCATGGTGTGGGACTGGGTATAAATCATAAGGAAATGGGTTTATCATTCCGGCTTGTGTGGGACTCTTGTGCTCTTTTGCTAACCACACGGTTTTGTCCCAACCCTCTTGTTAATTTCGAGATGCAATCCACGCATGTATTGGTAACAGGTGGATTTCTTTAACATAGGTACGGGTGACGCTGCTGGAGCGAATTAACCACGCTGGTCTGAGAGTTGGAAGTATTTAGCAAGGGAGAAGTCCTAAGCCTGGGGGCATGGCGTGTTGGGGGGCAAGCATCAGCGCAGGAAGGCTGCTTTGAGGCGCCCAGGGAATGGGCAGTCTGCGGGCCATAGCTTCAGAGGTTGGCTTTGTATGATAATTACTTAAAACAATACGTGATATTCTTTGCATAATGAGTAATTTAGGTCCCCTCGGTCCTTTTGGAATTTAGTGGGATTTGGGGGGCCAGGTTGCGGCGATCTATAGACTGCAAGAACTCTGCAATAGAAGGCCCCGCGTGTAGGGTGCAGTAGCGGATGCACTAGATGGTGTAGGTGGATTTAACAATCACACAGTGCTTCTGCAATTTTAGTCACCTGGCAAACAAAACACTGAAAAAGGCTCGGTGTCAGGCCTTTAGCCCTGTCAAAATGTGGCGGGGAGACATGGTGTCGGACTGACTTTCGGTTTCTGCGTTTTAGATTTCTAGAGTTTGGTTCAGAATCGTTTTTTATCATATACGGGACTTGTGATATTACAGACTCAATGGAGCGCACGGTATTCATTACTAATGTTCAAGTTTCCATTGGTCACTGGCCGGACATGTGACTGTCTTTGCCCCCGCGTTACTTGCCTTTCAGACGTAATTGGCATTCTTGGAAGCTAGCCTTTCTTGCTGGGTAACCCAAAAAAAATAAAGTGTCGTGAGGGCGAGCAGGGCTTGGTTGCGGTGGGGTTTTTTTTCATGACGGACAGGCTCGGACACGGTGACACCTGATCTGGATGACTTCTTTCTGGTAGGACGGCCGGGTTCGACGGACTACCAGCGGCAGCTGGTCAGTTACGGGCCTCGTGGCTTGCCGGGGGGTGCCCCTGGCGCCAGAGAAGACGTACGGTCCCAGACTGTGCTGTCCTCGCTTGGTGTTGAGCTCAACTCCGGGCCATGGAACCATGCCCGCCGGAGGCAGGGGGCTGCATGGTTGGCGTGGGGGGCGACGGGCTGCGCATGAAATGGTCAATTTAGGGTGCGCGGTGTGCGACATTCAGTGCTTTTGCAGTGGGTTTTCCTGGCGGACAGGCTCTGGCGGTGGCACACTATCTGGTGACTTCTTTCTGGTGGGACGGCCGGGTTTCGACGGACTGCCAGCAGAGCTGGACGGTTTTACGGGCCTTGAGGTTTACCAGGGGGTGTCCAGGGCGCCAGAGAGGAGGTACGGTCCCAGTTTGGTGCTGTCAGTCGTTGGTACAGAGCTCGACTCCGTGGCCATGGAAGCACGCCTGCCGGAGTTATGACAGGACAGGGGGGGACTTGCGGCGGTAGGGGGTTGTCGGGGTAACGATTCATCGTCGGTGGGGGACTGAGGGACGTAGCGGTTGGCAGTGTGGGCAGGTTGTGTCGTGGTCATGGGCAGGGAGAAGAGGTAGACGCTGGCTCGAGTTATTCCGGCTTGGTCTGAAGGGGTATAGGGGGGAGTGTGCCGGACGCAGCCTGTTACCATGCATAGGGTCGTTTGGTTTGCAAAAAATGAAAAAATAAATAAATCAATAAATAAATAAATCAATAGAATAAATAAATGAAGAAATACTTAAATGAATAAATGAAATACGGGGCGAGGGCCTGGGTGGGGAGTCGACGCAGGTGGGCGGGGGGCTTGTCAACTGTCGGATGTTAGGTCAAGGGCGTTTGGGGTAGGGGGGTTGGAAGGCCAGCGGCTATAGTGGGTCGGGAGGACGTTTAGTGGAAAAAGTACGTTTGAGGGGTAGGACGGTTGGGACAGGATGGGGCACCCGGAGATTGGGTATGGGGCAGTGTATTTTTGGGGTACACCTGCCGCACGGAGCGGATCTGTATGTGGTACACTTGCTGGAGGCTCGGAGCAAGGCGTTGGTGGGCACGGGTGCAAGAAGGTGCAGGAGTCCTGGGGGGGGTCGAGAGCCGTTAGCACGTCCCTTGAGTGGCGTTTTTTTCCTAATATATGTGGGAAGTGTAGGAGATCTGTTTGGATTATCGGGGGGTAGGTCAAGCACAATAAAGTGTGTAGCCAGGTGGAGAGGCAAATTGACGTTTTGGTAATTGTTTACTGTTTGCGGATTGGGGGAACCGGTTTAGGGGAGGAGGTGGGGGTGTGTCAGGAAATTGCATATTTAGTGAGGCCTAGTTTTGTGCGGCGCAGGCCAAGGATTTCATTGTGTAGGATGCACCTGCTTTCAATAAAGCGGCCTTTATCACACTTAATTTGAGTCTCTGGTCGGTGTTTTGCCTCCCCCCGTTCCCCAATGGGCCCCAATAGGTCTTTGGGGGGGGCGGCGGACCAGCGGGAGGCCTGCTCCACCCGGGGGATTTTGGGGCCGGGGAAGAGGGGGGGGTAGAGCCAGCACCGTCCGGGGGCTGGTTTGGCGGGTTGGTGCCTTGGTGTGGGGGCGGGGCAAATTTGGGCGGCTTTTGGGCTGGTGCCCCTTTAAAACCGGCCATTTCGTTATGCAGGTCACCATTTCGTTGGGTGGCCCAGCTGCCTGGTGGGGGGTGGCGGACAAATTTATTTTCCCTCCCTCCCTCCCTGGTGCTTTTGGACAGTGATAGGGGGGGGGCCAAGGGCGAGGTGATTCCCCCTTTTTCGGGGTGGTTGGGGTTTGTTGTTGGGGGTTTTCGGGGAAGTTTGGGAAGGTTTATTGGAGGCCGGTGCAATGGAGTCTGTTTGATGGTTGTGGGGTTCGTCGTGTCGCTGGAGCAGGTGTGGGTGTGGTTTCTGCCTCTGGGGGCGGTTTTTTCCTAATATATGTGGGAAGTGTAGGAGATCTGTTTGGATTATCGGGGGGTAGGTCAAGCACAATAAAGTGTGTAGCCAGGTGGAGAGGCAAATTGACGTGTTGGTAATTGTTTACTGTTTGCGGATTGGGGGAACCGGTTTAGGGGAGGGTGTGGGGGGGGTCAGGAAATTGCATATTTAGTGAGGCCTAGTTTTGTGCGGCGCAGGCCAAAGATTTCATTGTGTAGGATGCACCTGCTTCCAATAAAGCGGCCTTTATCACACTTAATTTGAGTCTCTGGTCGGTGTTTTGCCTCCCGCCCCGTTCCCCAATGGGCCCCAAATGGGGTTACTGTTGCAGAGCCAGCGGAGGCTCCACGGACGGTAACCCAGCGGTTAACCTGGCTCTTAATATAGCGGGGTGCATATGTGCTTGGTAGGGCAGGAGGACACCTAATATGGTGCAAGGCAAGCTCCTCCGTTTGAGCGGAGGAGCATCACTCCAGTAAAATTACCCTCAAAGATGAAAAATAAAATGATACTTCATGACCATTCTATTTTTCATCCTCCCCTCCTGAATAGAGCGTCAGGCTGGGTACAGGGTTGCTGCTGAATGACAGCAGTGGGGAGGAGGGTGGGCTGTTTGTGCACTTTTAAAAGTGCACTCCCTCTGGATGGCCGTCTGGTGAGGGCCAGCCAGACATTTGTAATTTGAAACCTTTAACCCAACTGTCTAAGGACAGTGGGTTTAGAGTAAGTGCAGGCCTCCAGGGCACTGGGGAACGCTGAGTAAGGCAGCTTCCTCCAATCAGGGCACTGCTGTCACAGCATGAGAGCAGCACCAGGATTGGTGACCGCACTGCAGCGTCTAGTTCCTCAAAAGAGGTCCAGAGCAGAGGATGTTGGTTCGGATAAGTTTGATTTTTAATATTTTTGCGCATGCGCCCCTCCCCCTCACCTTTCCCTGTAGATACCAACTGCCACTGAGCATGTGTAAGGAGAATATGGCCTGCTGTTGCTCTCTTCACTTGCGGTGGCAGACAAATGGGCCACCTTGCGCCATTAGGCACATACACTGGCATGTGTGTGAGTCAGGCGCGCAACACTCATTGGAATCAAAGGGCTTCAGCCCCCCCAGTCGTGTGTGGCAGCCCGGGCTCAGACTGCTCCCTGGCACACACACAGCCGCACCGTAGCACTTCACAGGTCTTTAAAAGACCGTGTGCATGTTAAAGAGGCTTTGTTGATGTTTCACCCCTTCTAAGAACCCCTACAGTGCCACTCCACCTACTGCTTAATGTTTCAGCCCACCCCGAAATTTTTCTTGAGGGGAATGGACTGGCTCCGGAGGGTAGTGCGGGAGAACGTGGGCATAGGGCACATTCTAGTACAGGAGGTGTATGGCAATGCTAGCGAAAGAGATGGCGCACTGACAGTTCGCATGTGCGGGGAATGCTTTCATGAGGCGGAATTGAAAGCGGGGGCAAACAACATACATGAGGTGGTGATACGGGGGGGTAGTACAGAGGTGCGGACAGTGAGGCGGGGTGAAAATCGGGGGAGTCCAACATGCAGGAAGGGGTGATACGAGGGTAGCACAGAGAGGCGGATGGGGAGGCACCGTTTTCTGGTCATGAGGCGGGGGAGAGTGGCGCGAACAATCTGGATGAGTGGCGTGTTACGGGGGGGGAGGGTTAAGGTGTATGGTGTGACGGCTTTTCATTCCTTGAGGTGACAGTGACACGTGTGGGTAAACATCGGCCGGGAGAGGGCAGGCGGTGCGTGCAAGGGAGGGGGGGAGGATGCGGGGGTGGGGACAAAACATAGGACTGTGTTGTGGGGCAACTGTGGGGGCTACCGTGCCTCTGGTGGGCTGACGGCATGCAGGAGCCGGCAAGCGGTGCGCTCCGGGTGATGAGTGGCGCGATACGGGTGCAGTGCGGAGGAGCAAATGGTGCAGCAGTGTTTGAGACAGGGGGCAGTGGCATTCGGGGCAAGCGAAGGGTCGACTTGTAAGGTGCCGCTTCGGCGCAGGAGGAAAAAGGTGATCGTGGGCAGGCCACAGGCAGGAGGCGGCAAGCGGTGAGTTACAGGGGACAAGTGGCAAGTGGGGGGGGGGCGGTACGAAGGTCTGGACCGCGTGGCTGAGCGGCTGAGGCGCTGAATACAGCTCCAGTCTCTTGGGAGACATGGGTTCGGATTACACAGCTGCCAAGTTTTGAAGAACGTCGTGTGTGGCGCCGTTTCTGTACATACGGACACAGGGGTCTGGGGTGCAGGTCGCGGGTGCGGGCAAGCAGTGAGGAGAGGGGGGATATGGCACGGCGGGACAGACACTCGAATGCGGGGGCGGTATTTCTGTGGGCAGACGTGGGGATTTGGCGATACGGAGGCCAGCGTATTGTGCGGGTAGCTCACGGTGTGCTGCGGGCGGATTCCGGGCAGCTCCGATTTCGAGTGTCGGGTTATTAAGGCATTTTGGGCAGCTCGCAGCTCTTCCATGCCCTGTGGTGGGGTACCGCTTGACGGGGCGAATCGGGGGCACAGCAGGGCCCAGGGGCTATAGGTGGCCTTTTGTGAGTAGTAGAGAGATTAGCAGTGATGGCCGTTAGTGGAGGGGGACTAGTTTCGTATTGGAGGGATACTTGGATGGAGCAGAGGGGGTTGAGTTGTAGGCAATAGTAGTTAGGGGGTAGTGTGGAGTAGTAGAGAGTGGTTGGAGTGTGTAGTGGATAGTGGGGGTGACGACTTGTAGGTGGTGCAATGCCATTGGTGGCGTGCAATTAGGAGGTAGGGAGGGGAATTCTGTGGCGTGGGTGGAATAATCTGTTTTGTGATGTGGAATAAGAGGGCATGGGTTAAAGTTTGGTGGCATGGAATCGAGTGGCATGGTGTGGGACTGGGTATAAATCATAAGGAAATGGGTTTATCATTCCGGCTTGTGTGGGACTCTTGTGCTCTTTTGCTAACCACATGGTTTTGTCCCAACCCCCTTGTTAATTTCGAGATGCAATCCACGCATGTATTGGTAACAGGTGGATTTCTTTAACATAGGTACGGGTGACGCTGCTGGAGCGAATTAACCACGCTGGTCTGAGAGTTGGAAGTATTTAGCAAGGGAGAAGTCCTAAGCCTGGGGGCATGGCGTGTTGGGGGGCAAGCATCAGCGCAGGAAGGCTGCTTTGAGGCGCCAGGGAATGGGCAGTCTGCGGGCCATAGCTTCAGAGGTTGGCTTCGTATGATAATTACTTAAAACAATATGTGATATTCTTTGCATAATGAGTAATTTAGGTCCCCTCGGTCCTTTTGGAATTTAGTGGGATTTGGGGGGCCAGGTCGCGGCGATCTATAGACTGCAAGAACTCTGCAATAGAAGGCCCCGCGTGTAGGGTGCAGTAGCGGATGCACTAGATGGTGTAGGTGGATTTAACAATCACACAGTGCTTCTGCAATTTTAGTCACCTGGCAAACAAAACACTGAAAAAGGCTCGGTGCCAGGCCTTTAGCCCTGTCAAAATGTGGCGGGGAGACATGGTGTCGGACTGACTTTCGGTTTCTGCGTTTTAGATTTCTAGAGTTTGGTTCAGAATCTTTTTTATCATATACGGGACTTGTGATATTACAGACTCAATGGAGCGCACGGTATTCATTACTAATGTTCAAGTTTCCATTGGTCACTGGCCGGACATGTGACTGTCTTTGCCCCGCGTTACTTGCCTTTCAGACGTAATTGGCATTCTTGGAAGCTAGCCTTTCTTGCTGGGCAACCCAAAAAAAAAAAAAAAAGTGTCGTGGGGGCGAGCAGGGCTTGGTTGCGGTGGTTTTTTTTTCCATGACGGACAGGCTCGGACACGGTGACACCTGATCTGGATGACTTCTTTCTGGTAGGACGGCCGGGTTCGACGGACTACCAGCGGCAGCTGGTCGGTTACGGGGCCTCGTGGCTTGCCGGTGGGTGCCCCTGGCGCCAGAGAAGACGTACGGTCCCAGACTGTGCTGTCCTCGCTTGGTGTTGAGCTCAACTCCGGGCCATGGAACCATGCCCGCCGGAGGCAGGGGGCTGCATGGTTGGCGTGGGGGGCGACGGGCTGCGCATGAAACGGTCAATTTAGGGTGCGCGGTGTGCGACATTCAGTGCTTTTGCAGTGGGTTTCCTGGCGGACAGGCTCTGGCGGTGGCACACTATCTGTGACTTCTTTCTGGTGGGACGGCCGGGTTTCGACGGACTGCCAGCAGAGCTGGACGGTTTTACGGGCCTTGAGGTTTACCTGGGGTGTCCAGGGCGCCAGAGAGGAGGTACGGTCCCAGTTTGGTGCTGTCAGTCGTTGGTACAGAGCTCGACTCCGTGGCCATGGAAGCACGCCTGCCGGAGTTATGACAGGACAGGGGGGGACTTGCGGCGGTAGGGGGTTGTCGGGGTAACGATTCATCGTCGGTGGGGACTGAGGGACGTAGCGGTTGGCAGTGTGGCAGGTTGTGTCGTGGTCATGGGCAGGGAGAAGAGGTAGACGCTGGCTCGAGTTATTCCGGCTTGGTCTGAAGGGGTATAGGGGGAGTGTGCTGGACGCGGCCTGTTACCATGCATAGGGTCGTTTGGTTTGCAAAAAATGAAAAAATAAATAAATCAATAGAATAAATAAATGAAGAAATACTTAAATGAATAAATGAAATACGGGGCGAGGGCCTGGGTGGGGAGTCGACGCAGGTGGGCGGGGGGCTTGTCAACTGTCGGATGTTAGGTCAAGGCGTTTGGGGTAGGGGGGTTGGAAGGCCAGCGGCCATAGTGGGTAGGGAGGACGTTTAGTGGAAAAAGTAAGTTTGAGGGGTAGGACGGTTGGGACAGGATGGGGCACCCGGAGATTGGGTATGGGGCAGTGTATTTTTTGGGTACACCTGCCGCACGGAGCGGATCTGTATGTGGTACACTTGCTGGAGGCTCAGCGCAAGGCGTTGGTGGGCACGGGTGCCAGAAGGTGCAGGAGTCCTGGGGGGGGTCGAGAGCCGTTAGCACGTCCCTCGAGTGGCGGTTTTTTCCTAATATATGTGGGAAGTGTAGGAGATCTGTTTGGATTATCGGGGGGTAGGTCAAGCACAATAAAGTGTGTAGCCAGGTGGAGAGGCAAATTGACGTTTTGGTAATTGTTTACTGTTTGCGGATTGGGGGAACCGGTTTAGGGGAGGGGGTGGGGGGTGTGCAGGAAATTGCATATTTAGTGAGGCCTAGTTTTGTGCGGTGCAGGCCAAGGATTTCATTGTGTAGGATGCACCTGCTTCCAATAAAGCGGCCTTTATCACACTTAATTTGAGTCTCTGGTCGGTGTTTTGCCTCCCCCCCGTTCCCCAATGGGCCCCAATAGGTCTTTGGGGGGGCGGCGGACCAGCGGGAGGCCTGCTCCACCCGGGGGATTTTGGGGCCGGGGAAGAGGGGGGGTAGAGCCGGCACCGTCCGGGGGCTGGTTTGGCGGGTTGGTGCCTTGGTCTGGGGGCGGGGCAAATTTGGGCGGCTTTTGGGCTGGTGCCCCTTTAAAACCAGCCATTTCGTTATGCAGGTCACCATTTCGTTGGGTGTCCCAGCTGCCTGGTGGGGGGTGGCGGACAAATGTATTTTCCCTCCCTCCCTCCCTGGTGCTTTTGGACAGTGATAGGGGGGGGGGCCAAGGGCGAGGTGATTCCCCCTTTTTCGGGGTGGTTGGGGTTTGTTGTTGGGGGTTTTCGGGGGAGTTTGGGAAGGTTTATTGGAGGCCGGTGCAATGGAGTCTGTTTGATGGTTGTGGGGTTCGTCGTGTCGCTGGAGCAGGTGTGGGTGTGATTTCTGCCTCTGGGGGCGTTTTTTTCCTAATATATGTGGGAAGTGTAGGAGATCTGTTTGGATTATCGGGGGGTAGGTCAAGCACAATAAAGTGTGTAGCCAGGTGGAGAGGCAAATTGACGTGTTGGTAATTGTTTACTGTTTGCGGATTGGGGGAACCGGTTTAGGGGAGGGGGCGGGGGGGGTCAGGAAATTGCATATTTAGTGAGGCCTAGTTTTGTGCGGCGCAGGCCAAGGATTTCATTGTGTAGGATGCACCTGCTTCCAATAAAGCGGCCTTTATCACACTTAATTTGAGTCTCTGGTCGGTGTTTTGCCTCCCGCCCCGTTCCCCAATGGGCCCCAAATGGGGTTACTGTTGCAGAGCCAGCGGAGGCTCCACGGACGGTAACCCAGCGGTTAACCTGGCTCTTAATATAGCGGGGTGCATATGTGTTTGGTAGGGCAGGAGGACACCTAATATGGTGCAAGGCAAGCTCCTCCGTTTGAGCGGAGGAGCATCACTCCAGTTAAATTACCCTCAAAGATGAAAAATAAAATGATACTTCATGACCATTCTATTTTTCATCCTCCCCTCCTAAATAGAGCGTCAGGCTGGGTACAGGGTTGCTGCTGAATGACAGCAGTGGGGAGGAGGGTGGGCTGTTTGTGCACTTTTAAAAGTGCACTCCCTCTGGATGGCCGTCTGGTGAGGGCCAGCCAGACATTTGTAATTTGAAACCTTTAACCCAACTGTCTAAGGACAGTGGGTTTAGAGTAAGTGCAGGCCTCCAGGGCACTGGGGAACGCTTAGTAAGGCAGCTTCCTCCAATCAGGGCACTGCTGTCACAGCATGAGAGCAGCACCAGGATTGGTGACCGCACTGCAGCGTCTAGTTCCTCAAAAGAGGTACAGAGCAGAGGATGTTGGTTCGGATAAGTTTGATTTTTAATATTTTTGCGCATGCACCCCTCCCCCTCACCTTTCCCTGTAGATACCAACTGCCACTGAGCCTGTGTAAGGAGAATATGGCCTGCTGTTGCTCTCTTCACTTGCGGTGGCAGACAAATGGGCCACCTTGTGCCATTAGGCACATACACTGGCATGTGTGTGAGTCAGGCGCGCAACACTCATTGGAATCAAAGGGCTTCAGCCCCCCCAGTCGTGTGTGGCAGCCCGGGCTCAGACTGCTCCCTGGCACACACACAGCCGCACCGTAGCACTTCACAGGTCTAAAAGACCGTGTGCATGTTAAAGAGGCTTTGTTGATGTTTCACCCCTTCTAAGAACCCCTGCAGTGCCACTCCACCTACTGCTTAATGCTTCAGCCCACCCCGAAATTTTTCTTGAGAGGAATGGACTGGCTCCGGAGGGTAGTGCGGGAGAACGTGGGCATAGGGCACATTCTAGTACAGGAGGTGTATGGCAATGCTAGCGAAAGAGATGGCGCACTGACAGTTCGCATGTGCGGGGAATGCTTTCATGAGGCGGAATTGAAAGCGGGGGCAAACAACATGCATGAGGTGGTGATACGGGGGGGTAGTACAGAGGTGCGGACAGTGAGGCGGGGTGAAAATCGGGGGAGTCCAACATGCAGGAAGGGGTGATACGAGGGTAGCACAGAGAGGCGGATGGGGAGGCACCGTTTTCTGGTCATGAGGCGGGGGAGAGTGGCGCGAACAATCTGGATGAGTGGCGTGTTACGGGGGGGAGGGTTAAGGCGTATGGTGTGACGGCTTTTCATTCCTTGAGGAGACAGTGACACGTGTGGGTAAACATCGGCCGGGAGAGGGCAGGCGGTGCGTGCAAGGGAGGGGGGGAGGATGCGGGGGTGGGGACAAAACATAGGACTGTGTTGTGGGGCAACTGTGGGGGCTACCGTGCCTCTGGTGGGCTGACGGCATGCAGGAGCCGGCAAGCGGTGCGCTCCGGGTGATGAGTGGCGCGATACGGGCGCAGTGCGGAGGAGCAAATGGTGCAGCAGTGTTTGAGAGAGGGGGCAGTGGCATTCGGGGCAAGCGAAGGGTCGACTTGTAAGGTGCCGCTTCGGCGCAGGAGGAAAAAGGTGATCGTGGGCAGGCCACAGGCAGGAGGCGGAAAGCGGTGAGTTACAGGGGACAAGTGGCAAGTGGGGGGGGGCGGTACGAAGGTCTGGACCGCGTGGCTGAGCGGCTGAGGCGCTGCATACAGCTCCAGTCTCTTGGGAGACATGGGTTCGGATTACACAGCTGCCAAGTTTTGTAGAACGTCGTGTGTGGCGCAGTTTCTGTACATACGGACACAGGGGTCTGGGGTGCAGGTCGCGGGTGCGGGCAAGCAGTGAGGAGAGGGGGGATATGGCACGGCGGGACAGACACTCGAATGCGGGGGCGGTATTTCTGTGGGCAGACGTGGGATTTGGCGGATACGGAGGCCAGCGTATTGTGCGGGTAGCTCACGGTGTGCTGCGGGCGGATTCCGGGCAGCTCCGATTTCGAGTGTCGGGTTATTAAGGCATTTTGGGCAGCTCGCAGCTCTTCCATGCCCTTTGGTGGGGTACCGCTTGTTGGGGCGAATCGGGGGCACAGCAGGGCCCAGGGGCTATAGGTGGCCTTTCGTGAGTAGTAGAGAGATTAGCAGTGATGGCCGTTAGTGGAGGGGGACTAGTTTCGTATTGGAGGGATACTTGGATGGAGCAGAGGGGGTTGAGTTGTAGGCAATAGTAGTTAGGGGGTAGTGTGGAGTAGTAGAGAGTGGTTGGAGTGTGTAGTGGATAGTGGGGTGACGACTTGTAGGTGGTGCAATGCCATTGGTGGCGTGCAATTAGGAGGTAGGGAGGGGAATTCTGTGGCGTGGGTGGAATAATCTGTTTTGTGATGTGGAATTAGAGGGCATGGGTTAGAGTTAGGTGGCATGGAATCGAGTGGCATGGTGTGGGACTGGGTATAAATCATAAGGAAATGGGTTTATCATTCCGGCTTGTGTGGGACTCTTGTGCTCTTTTGCTAACCACACGGTTTTGTCCCAACCCTCTTGTTAATTTCGAGATGCAATCCACGCATGTATTGGTAACAGGTGGATTTCTTTAACATAGGTACGGGTGACGCTGCTGGAGCGAATTAACCACGCTGGTCTGAGAGTTGGAAGTATTTAGCAAGGGAGAAGTCCTAAGCCTGGGGGCATGGCGTGTTGGGGGGCAAGCATCAGCGCAGGAAGGCTGCTTTGAGGCGCCCAGGGAATGGGCAGTCTGCGGGCCATAGCTTCAGAGGTTGGCTTTGTATGATAATTACTTAAAACAATACGTGATATTCTTTGCATAATGAGTAATTTAGGTCCCCTCGGTCCTTTTGGAATTTAGTGGGATTTGGGGGGCCAGGTTGCGGCGATCTATAGACTGCAAGAACTCTGCAATAGAAGGCCCCGCGTGTAGGGTGCAGTAGCGGATGCACTAGATGGTGTAGGTGGATTTAACAATCACACAGTGCTTCTGCAATTTTAGTCACCTGGCAAACAAAACACTGAAAAAGGCTCGGTGTCAGGCCTTTAGCCCTGTCAAAATGTGGCGGGGAGACATGGTGTCGGACTGACTTTCGGTTTCTGCGTTTTAGATTTCTAGAGTTTGGTTCAGAATCGTTTTTTATCATATACTGGACTTGTGATATTACAGACTCAATGGAGCGCACGGTATTCATTACTAATGTTCAAGTTTCTATTGGTCACTGGCCGGACATGTGACTGTCTTTGCCCCCGCGTTACTTGCCTTTCAGACGTAATTGGCATTCTTGGAAGCTAGCCTTTCTTGCTGGGTAACCCAAAAAAAAAAAAGTGTCGTGAGGGCGAGCAGGGCTTGGTTGCAGTGGGGTTTTTTTTCATGACGGACAGGCTCGGACACGGTGACACCTGATCTGGATGACTTCTTTCTGGTAGGACGGCCGGGTTCGACGGACTACCAGCGGCAGCTGGTCAGTTACGGGCCTCGTGGCTTGCCGGGGGGTGCCCCTGGCGCCAGAGAAGACGTACGGTCCCAGACTGTGCTGTCCTCGCTTGGTGTTGAGCTCAACTCCGGGCCATGGAACCATGCCCGCCGGAGGCAGGGGGCTGCATGGTTGGCGTGGGGGGCGACGGGCTGCGCATGAAATGGTCAATTTAGGGTGCGCGGTGTGCGACATTCAGTGCTTTTGCAGTGGGTTTTCCTGGCGGACAGGCTCTGGCGGTGGCACACTATCTGGTGACTTCTTTCTGGTGGGACGGCCGGGTTTCGACGGACTGCCAGCAGAGCTGGACGGTTTTACGGGCCTTGAGGTTTACCTGGGGGTGTCCAGGGCGCCAGAGAGGAGGTACGGTCCCAGTTTGGTGCTGTCAGTCGTTGGTACAGAGCTCGACTCCGTGGCCATGGAAGCACGCCTGCCGGAGTTATGACAGGACAGGGGGGGACTTGCGGCGGTAGGAGGTTGTCGGGGTAACGATTCATCGTCGGTGGGGGACTGAGGGACGTAGCGGTTGGCAGTGTGGGCAGGTTGTGTCGTGGTCATGGGCAGGGAGAAGAGGTAGACGCTGGCTCGAGTTATTCCGGCTTGGTCTGAAGGGGTATAGGGGGGAGTGTGCCGGACGCAGCCTGTTACCATGCATAGGGTCGTTTGGTTTGCAAAAAATGAAAAAATAAATAAATCAATAAATAAATAAATCAATAGAATAAATAAATGAAGAAATACTTAAATGAATAAATGAAATACGGGGCGAGGGCCTGGGTGGGGAGTCGACGCAGGTGGGCGGGGGGCTTGTCAACTGTCGGATGTTAGGTCAAGGGCATTTGGGGTAGGGGGGTTGGAAGGCCAGCGGCCATAGTGGGTCGGGAGGACGTTTAGTGGAAAAAGTACGTTTGAGGGGTAGGACGGTTGGGACAGGATGGGGCACCCGGAGATTGGGTATGGGGCAGTGTATTTTTGGGGTACACCTGCCGCACGGAGCGGATCTGTATGTGGTACACTTGCTGGAGGCTCGGAGCAAGGCGTTGGTGGGCACGGGTGCCAGAAGGTGCAGGAGTCCTGGGGGGGGTCGAGAGCCGTTAGCACGTCCCTTGAGTGGCGTTTTTTTCCTAATATATGTGGGAAGTGTAGGAGATCTGTTTGGATTATCGGGGGGTAGGTCAAGCACAATAAAGTGTGTAGCCAGGTGGAGAGGCAAATTGACGTTTTGGTAATTGTTTACTGTTTGCGGATTGGGGGAACCGGTTTAGGGGAGGGGGTGGGGGTGTGTCAGGAAATTGCATATTTAGTGAGGCCTAGTTTTGTGCGGCGCAGGCCAAGGATTTCATTGTGTAGGATGCACCTGCTTTCAATAAAGCGGCCTTTATCACACTTAATTTGAGTCTCTGGTCGGTGTTTTGCCTCCCCCCGTTCCCCAATGGGCCCCAATAGGTCTTTGGGGGGGGCGGCGGACCAGCGGGAGGCCTGCTCCACCCGGGGGATTTTGGGGCCGGGGAAGAGGGGGGGTAGAGCCGGCACCGTCCGGGGGCTGGTTTGGCGGGTTGGTGCCTTGGTGTGGGGGCGGGGCAAATTTGGGCGGCTTTTGGGCTGGTGCCCCTTTAAAACCGGCCATTTCGTTATGCAGGTCACCATTTCGTTGGGTGTCCCAGCTGCCTGGTGGGGGGTGGCGGACAAATTTATTTTCCCTCCCTCCCTCCCTGGTGCTTTTGGACAGTGATAGGGGGGGGGCCAAGGGCGAGGTGATTCCCCCTTTTTCGGGGTGGTTGGGGTTTGTTGTTGGGGGTTTTCGGGGAAGTTTGGGAAGGTTTATTGGAGGCCGGTGCAATGGAGTCTGTTTGATGGTTGTGGGGTTCGTCGTGTCGCTGGAGCAGGTGTGGGTGTGATTTCTGCCTCTGGGGGCGGTTTTTTCCTAATATATGTGGGAAGTGTAGGAGATCTGTTTGGATTATCGGGGGGTAGGTCAAGCACAATAAAGTGTGTAGCCAGGTGGAGAGGCAAATTGACGTGTTGGTAATTGTTTACTGTTTGCGGATTGGGGGAACCGGTTTAGGGGAGGGTGCGGGGGGGGTCAGGAAATTGCATATTTAGTGAGGCCTAGTTTTGTGCGGCGCAGGCCAAAGATTTCATTGTGTAGGATGCACCTGCTTCCAATAAAGCGGCCTTTATCACACTTAATTTGAGTCTCTGGTCGGTGTTTTGCCTCCCGCCCCGTTCCCCAATGGGCCCCAAATGGGGTTACTGTTGCAGAGCCAGCGGAGGCTCCACGGACGGTAACCCAGCGGTTAACCTGGCTCTTAATATAGCGGGGTGCATATGTGTTTGGTAGGGCAGGAGGACACCTAATATGGTGCAAGGCAAGCTCCTCCGTTTGAGCGGAGGAGCATCACTCCAGTAAAATTACCCTCAAAGATGAAAAATAAAATGATACTTCATGACCATTCTATTTTTCATCCTCCCCTCCTGAATAGAGCGTCAGGCTGGGTACAGGGTTGCTGCTGAATGACAGCAGTGGGGAGGAGGGTGGGCTGTTTGTGCACTTTTAAAAGTGCACTCCCTCTGGATGGCCGTCTGGTGAGGGCCAGCCAGACATTTGTAATTTGAAACCTTTAACACAACTGTCTAAGGACAGTGGGTTTAGAGTAAGTGCAGGCCTCCAGGGCACTGGGGAACGCTGAGTAAGGCAGCTTCCTCCAATCAGGGCACTGCTGTCACAGCATGAGAGCAGCACCTGGATTGGTGACCGCACTGCAGCGTCTAGTTCCTCAAAAGAGGCCCAGAGCAGAGGATGTTGGTTCGGATAAGTTTGATTTTTAATATATTTGCGCATGCGCCCCTCCCCCTCACCTTTCCCTGTAGATACCAACTGCCACTGAGCATGTGTAAGGAGAATATGGCCTGCTGTTGCTCTCTTCACTTGCGGTGGCAGACAAATGGGCCACCTTGCGCCATTAGGCACATACACTGGCATGTGTGTGAGTCAGGCGCGCAACACTCATTGGAATCAAAGGGCTTCAGCCCCCCCAGTCGTGTGTGGCAGCCCGGGCTCAGACTGCTCCCTGGCACACACACAGCCGCACCGTAGCACTTCACAGGTCTTTAAAAGACCGTGTGCATGTTAAAGAGGCTTTGTTGATGTTTCACCCCTTCTAAGAACCCCTACAGTGCCACTCCACCTACTGCTTAATGTTTCAGCCCACCCCGAAATTTTTCTTGAGGGGAATGGACTGGCTCCGGAGGGTAGTGCGGGAGAACGTGGGCATAGGGCACATTCTAGTACAGGAGGTGTATGGCAATGCTAGCGAAAGAGATGGCGCACTGACAGTTCGCATGTGCGGGGAATGCTTTCATGAGGCGGAATTGAAAGCGGGGGCAAACAACATACATGAGGTGGTGATACGGGGGGGTAGTACAGAGGTGCGGACAGTAAGGCGGGGTGAAAATCGGGGGAGTCCAACATGCAGGAAGGGGTGATACGAGGGTAGCACAGAGAGGCGGATGGGGAGGCACCGTTTTCTGGTCATGAGGCGGGGGAGAGTGGCGCGAACAATCTGGATGAGTGGCGTGTTACGGGGGGGGAGGGTTAAGGCGTATGGTGTGACGGCTTTTCATTCCTTGAGGTGACAGTGACACGTGTGGGTAAACATCGGCCGGGAGAGGGCAGGCGGTGCGTGCAAGGGAGGGGGGGAGGATGCGGGGGTGGGGACAAAACATAGGACTGTGTTGTGGGGCAACTGTGGGGGCTACCGTGCCTCTGGTGGGCTGACGGCATGCAGGAGCCGGCAAGCGGTGCGCTCCGGGTGATGAGTGGCGCGATACGGGCGCAGTGCGGAGGAGCAAATGGTGCAGCAGTGTTTGAGACAGGGGGCAGTGGCATTCGGGGCAAGCGAAGGGTCGACTTGTAAGGTGCCGCTTCGGCGCAGGAGGAAAAAGGTGATCGTGGGCAGGCCACAGGCAGGAGGCGGCAAGCGGTGAGTTACAGGGGACAAGTGGCAAGTGGGGGGGGGCGGTACGAAGGTCTGGACCGCGTGGCTGAGCGGCTGAGGCGCTGAATACAGCTCCAGTCTCTTGGGAGACATGGGTTCGGATTACACAGCTGCCAAGTTTTGAAGAACGTCGTGTGTGGCGCCGTTTCTGTACATACGGACACAGGGGTCTGGGGTGCAGGTCGCGGGTGCGGGCAAGCAGTGAGGAGAGGGGGGATATGGCACGGCGGGACAGACACTCGAATGCGGGGGCGGTATTTCTGTAGGCAGACGTGGGATTTGGCGGATACGGAGGCCAGCGTATTGTGCGGGTAGCTCACGGTGTGCTGCGGGCGGATTCCGGGCAGCTCCGATTTCGAGTGTTGGGTTATTAAGGCATTTTGGGCAGCTCGCAGCTCTTCCATGCCCTGTGGTGGGGTACCGCTTGACGGGGCGAATCGGGGGCACAGCAGGGCCCAGGGGCTATAGGTGGCCTTTTGTGAGTAGTAGAGAGATTAGCAGTGATGGCCGTTAGTGGAGGGGGACTAGTTTCGTATTGGAGGGATACTTGGATGGAGCAGAGGGGGTTGAGTTGTAGGCAATAGTAGTTAGGGGGTAGTGTGGAGTAGTAGAGAGTGGTTGGAGTGTGTAGTGGATAGTGGGGTGACGACTTGTAGGTGGTGCAATGCCATTGGTGGCGTGCAATTAGGAGGTAGGGAGGGGAATTCTGTGGCGTGGGTGGAATAATCTGTTTTGTGATGTGGAATAAGAGGGCATGGGTTAAAGTTTGGTGGCATGGAATCGAGTGGCATGGTGTGGGACTGGGTATAAATCATAAGGAAATGGGTTTATCATTCCGGCTTGTGTGGGACTCTTGTGCTCTTTTGCTAACCACATGGTTTTGTCCCAACCCCCTTGTTAATTTCGAGATGCAATCCACGCATGTATTGGTAACAGGTGGATTTCTTTAACATAGGTACGGGTGACGCTGCTGGAGCGAATTAACCACGCTGGTCTGAGAGTTGGAAGTATTTAGCAAGGGAGAAGTCCTAAGCCTGGGGGCATGGCGTGTTGGGGGGCAAGCATCAGCGCAGGAAGGCTGCTTTGAGGCGCCCAGGGAATGGGCAGTCTGCGGGCCATAGCTTCAGAGGTTGGCTTCGTATGATAATTACTTAAAACAATACGTGATATTCTTTGCATAATGAGTAATTTAGGTCCCCTCGGTCCTTTTGGAATTTAGTGGGATTTGGGGGGCCAGGTCGCGGCGATCTATAGACTGCAAGAACTCTGCAATAGAAGGCCCCGCGTGTAGGGTGCAGTAGCGGATGCACTAGATGGTGTAGGTGGATTTAACAATCACACAGTGCTTCTGCAATTTTAGTCACCTGGCAAACAAAACACTGAAAAAGGCTCGGTGTCAGGCCTTTAGCCCTGTCAAAATGTGGCGGGGAGACATGGTGTCAGACTGACTTTCGGTTTCTGCGTTTTAGATTTCTAGAGTTTGGTTCAGAATCTTTTTTATCATATACGGGACTTGTGATATTACAGACTCAATGGAGCGCACGGTATTCATTACTAATGTTCAAGTTTCCATTGGTCACTGGCCGGACATGTGACTGTCTTTGCCCCCGCGTTACTTGCCTTTCAGACGTAATTGGCATTCTTGGAAGCTAGCCTTTCTTGCTGGGCAACCCAAAAAAAAAAAAAAAAGTGTCGTGGGGGCGAGCAGGGCTTGGTTGCGGTGGTTTTTTTTTCCATGACGGACAGGCTCGGACACGGTGACACCTGATCTGGATGACTTCTTTCTGGTAGGACGGCCGGGTTCGACGGACTACCAGCGGCAGCTGGTCGGTTACGGGCCTCGTGGCTTGCCGGGGGGTGCCCCTGGCGCCAGAGAAGACGTACGGTCCCAGACTGTGCTGTCCTCGCTTGGTGTTGAGCTCAACTCCGG
The DNA here is from genome assembly GCF_964261635.1 of Lissotriton helveticus. Taxonomy (NCBI): domain Eukaryota; kingdom Metazoa; phylum Chordata; class Amphibia; order Caudata; family Salamandridae; genus Lissotriton; species Lissotriton helveticus. Next base: position 156,022,933 of record NC_136062.1, on the reverse strand, counting down.
GCCATGGAACCATGCCCGCCGGAGGCAGGGGGCTGCATGGTTGGCGTGGGGGGCGACGGGCTGCGCATGAAACGGTCAATTTAGGGTGCGCGGTGTGCGACATTCAGTGCTTTTGCAGTGGGTTTTCCTGGCGGACAGGCTCTGGCGGTGGCACACTATCTGGTGACTTCTTTCTGGTGGGACGGCCGGGTTTCGACGGACTGCCAGCAGAGCTGGACGGTTTTACGGGCCTTGAGGTTTACCTGGGGGTGTCCAGGGCGCCAGAGAGGAGGTACGGTCCCAGTTTGGTGCTGTCAGTCGTTGGTACAGAGCTCGACTCCGTGGCCATGGAAGCACGCCTGCCGGAGTTATGACAGGACAGGGGGGGACTTGCGGCGGTAGGGGGTTGTCGGGGTAACGATTCATCGTCGGTGGGGGACTGAGGGACGTAGCGGTTGGCAGTGTGGGCAGGTTGTGTCGTGGTCATGGGCAGGGAGAAGAGGTAGACGCTGGCTCGAGTTATTCCGGCTTGGTCTGAAGGGGTATAGGGGGGAGTGTGCCGGACCCGGCCTGTTACCATGCATAGGGTCGTTTGGTTTGCAAAAAATGAAAAAATAAATAAATCAATAGAATAAATAAATGAAGAAATACTTAAATGAATAAATGAAATACGGGGCGAGGGCCTGGGTGGGGAGTCGACGCAGGTGGGCGGGGGGCTTGTCAACTGTCGGATGTTAGGTCAAGGGCGTTTGGGGTAGGGGGGTTGGAAGGCCAGCGGCCATAGTGGGTCGGGAGGACGTTTAGTGGAAAAAGTAAGTTTGAGGGGTAGGACGGTTGGGACAGGATGGGGCACCCGGAGATTGGGTATGGGGCAGTGTATTTTTTGAGTACACCTGCCGCACGGAGCGGATCTGTATGTGGTACACTTGCTGGAGGCTCGGAGCAAGGCGTTGGTGGGCACGGGTGCCAGAAGGTGCAGGAGTCCTGGGGGGGGTCGAGAGCCGTTAGCACGTCCCTCGAGTGGCGTTTTTTTCCTAATATATGTGGGAAGTGTAGGAGATCTGTTTGGATTATCGGGGGGTAGGTCAAGCACAATAAAGTGTGTAGCCAGGTGGAGAGGCAAATTGACGTTTTGGTAATTGTTTACTGTTTGCGGATTGGGGGAACCGGTTTAGGGGAGGGGGTGGGGGGTGTGCAGGAAATTGCATATTTAGTGAGGCCTAGTTTTGTGCGGTGCAGGCCAAGGATTTCATTGTGTAGGATGCACCTGCTTCCAATAAAGCGGCCTTTATCACACTTAATTTGAGTCTCTGGTCGGTGTTTTGCCTCCCCCCGTTCCCCAATGGGCCCCAATAGGTCTTTGGGGGGGCGGCGGACCAGCGGGAGGCCTGCTCCACCCGGGGGATTTTGGGGCCGGGGAAGAGGGGGGGTAGAGCCGGCACCGTCCGGGGGCTGGTTTGGCGGGTTGGTGCCTTGGTCTGGGGGCGGGGCAAATTTGGGCGGCTTTTGGGCTGGTGCCCCTTTAAAACCAGCCATTTCGTTATGCAGGTCACCATTTCGTTGGGTGTCCCAGCTGCCTGGTGGGGGGTGGCGGACAAATGTATTTTCCCTCCCTCCCTCCCTGGTGCTTTTGGACAGTGATAGGGGGGGGGGCCAAGGGCGAGGTGATTCCCCCTTTTTCGGGGTGGTTGGGGTTTGTTGTTGGGGGTTTTCGGGGGAGTTTGGGAAGGTTTATTGGAGGCCGGTGCAATGGAGTCTGTTTGATGGTTGTGGGGTTCGTCGTGTCTCTGGAGCAGGTGTGGGTGTGATTTCTGCCTCTGGGGGCGGTTTTTTCCTAATATATGTGGGAAGTGTAGGAGATCTGTTTGGATTATCGGGGGGTAGGTCAAGCACAATAAAGTGTGTAGCCAGGTGGAGAGGCAAATTGACGTGTTGGTAATTGTTTACTGTTTGCGGATTGGGGGAACCGGTTTAGGGGAGGGGGCGGGGGGGGTCAGGAAATTGCATATTTAGTGAGGCCTAGTTTTGTGCGGCGCAGGCCAAGGATTTCATTGTGTAGGATGCACCTGCTTCCAATAAAGCGGCCTTTATCACACTTAATTTGAGTCTCTGGTCGGTGTTTTGCCTCCCGCCCCGTTCCCCAATGGGCCCCAAATGGGGTTACTGTTGCAGAGCCAGCGGAGGCTCCACGGACGGTAACCCAGCGGTTAACCTGGCTCTTAATATAGCGGGGTGCATATGTGTTTGGTAGGGCAGGAGGACACCTAATATGGTGCAAGGCAAGCTCCTCCGTTTGAGCGGAGGAGCATCACTCCAGTTAAATTACCCTCAAAGATGAAAAATAAAATGATACTTCATGACCATTCTATTTTTCATCCTCCCCTCCTAAATAGAGCGTCAGGCTGGGTACAGGGTTGCTGCTGAATGACAGCAGTGGGGAGGAGGGTGGGCTGTTTGTGCACTTTTAAAAGTGCACTCCCTCTGGATGGCCGTCTGGTGAGGGCCAGCCAGACATTTGTAATTTGAAACCTTTAACCCAACTGTCTAAGGACAGTGGGTTTAGAGTAAGTGCAGGCCTCCAGGGCACTGGGGAACACTGAGTAAGGCAGCTTCCTCCAATCAGGGCACTGCTGTCACAGCATGAGAGCAGCACCAGGATTGGTGACCGCACTGCAGCGTCTAGTTCCTCAAAAGAGGTCCAGAGCAGAGGATGTTGGTTCGGATAAGTTTGATTTTTAATATTTTTGCGCATGCGCCCCTCCCCCTCACCTTTCCCTGTAGATACCAACTGCCACTGAGCATGTGTAAGGAGAATATGGCCTGCTGTTGCTCTCTTCACTTGCGGTGGCAGACAAATGGGCCACCTTGCGCCATTAGGCACATACACTGGCATGTGTGTGAGTCAGGCGCGCAACACTCATTGGAATCAAAGGGCTTCAGCCCCCCCAGTCGTGTGTGGCAGCCCGGGCTCAGACTGCTCCCTGGCACACACACAGCCGCACCGTAGCACTTCACAGGTCTTTAAAAGACCGTGTGCATGTTAAAGAGGCTTTGTTGATGTTTCACCCCTTCTAAGAACCCCTGCAGTGCCACTCCACCTACTGCTTAATGTTTCAACCCACCCCGAAATTTTTTCTTAGCCCCTCCCCCCCGAAATGTGGCTCTAGTTGCGCCTCTGGTGTGAGTGATATCTATCATAGATTTTGAAATGAAAGGATACCCTTCCACTACAAAATCATATGCTTAGACAAACTTTAAAGCATTTCACATATTGGATGTGTGCTGTACAGTGCAGCACAGATGCTAAGTGTGAAATGTTAGGAGAAATAAATACATTTCCTCTGCTTAAAACCTGTCTCAAGGAGGTGTTATATGATGCTACAAATCCTGGTCCGACTATCTTTGTAGGGTCGTAGCATTGAAATGGTCATGTACCATCAGGATATGTGGCCTAGCGGATCAAACTGTTGTCTCTGGATCCAGGAGACAGAGTTGAATCCTGCACTACGCTCAACATTGTGTGTTCGTGGCAAATCCTTTAATCTCCCTATGCCTAAATGTGTACAAAATATATTTGTTTCAATCTCCACTTGATGTATAAGATTTTATAGATCGTCTCACCACCCCTCGTGTAATGTACAGCACTCCATTGCTTCACAGCTAGGTCTATGCTATATAAATACCAATACATACATTAGAATGGATACCATGAATGCCTCCTGACGCAAAGTAGCATAAGATGCTATTTGTGCTGCTTTAAGAGCAACTTTCCAGTGCAATAGAAGTATATTAGATTGCGGCTTAGAAGATGGGAGTCTTTTTAGGAAGGCCAAGCCCAAGGTTTCCAACTTTCAGTTCAGACCTTGCAAACCAACCACCAAATGCACACCCTCTGTTTCATCGGAACGGGGGCGGCAGAGAGCTTTTTCTTGCACTCTGCCTTGAATAACTTCAAACTAAGGCTCCCAGTTTTCCATGTTACTGAATTTTATAGAAAACACACAGACAAATAACAATTTATCTGCCTGTATTTAATTTTATAAGTGGATTAAAAACGAAAAATATGCCTTGTTTGACTGATTCTCAAAGCTGCCAGTCATGAGTTCTAGACAAATATCTTATGATAGGTTAGCGAGTTAAAAAAGGAGAGTCAGATGTGCATATGTATGTTCTGCAATGCTCAGATTTTCAGAAGAGTGTAGTTATTTATATATGGTACCCACAGCATTAAAACCCACAAGGCGTTCATGTATTAGTGTACCTTTCCAAGTTACATATATGCAGCAATATACTACTTGCAGCTTTATTTTTCACAAACCCCACAATAACAAGCATATGCCTATGAGAGCTATTGGCTTTGGCAATGATTTGTAGCCATGCTACGTGGATGCTTTGCAGTATAGGTAAAACTAATGTAAGAAAGCACTGTAACGCCGCGGAGACTAATGTCTTTTTTGGTTAAAGTGCATTAGCGCTGGATGCATCATAGCCTTTTTTAATTATTATTATTTGTAGTCATGCTGCACAGCAGCCACACTGCTATACAGCATGGCTATAAATCATTGCCAATAGCTCTCATTGGCAAGAAATGTCGGCTATGCTAATCCTTGTTATTTCTCAACACATCCCAGCTGTGCCACTAAGCAAATCACTTTGGGGCATATGTATAAAGCCCATTTTCCATTCGCAAATGGTCCGGTTCTCAGAATCGGGCCGTTTGCGAACGGGAAAAAGCCTTTTGGGATGTATCATCCCAAAAGGCCCTTGCAAAATAGGGAATCGCAAAATTTGCGATTCCTTATTTTGCGAAAGCAGTTAAGGAATCGCAAATTGCGATTCCTTAAATGTGATGTAAAAAGCACCCAAGTTGTGCGATTTCTCCTTAAGAAATCGCAAATCACTACCAACTTGAAGTTGGTAGTAATTTACGATTCCTTTGAAAAGTTCACTTTTTTGAAGTTTTTTAAAAGTGCCATGTAGCGCACATACATGCCCTTAGGGCACGTGTGCCACATGTGAACACATGCACATTTCAGGGGTGCAACAGGGTGTCCTTTTGAGACCCTGGCACCCTTGAAATTGCATTCTCAATTTGCGATTCTCTAATTGAGAATCGTAAATTGAGAATGTCTTCCCATAGGAATGAATGGGGAGGTGTTCCTTAATTGCGAATCGCAATTTGCGATTCACAATTAAGGAATATGTAGGATTCGCAAAATTATTTGCAAATCCCACATACATAGCGTTTTGCGATTCTCAAATCGCTATTTGAGAATCGCAAATGTATCCTTTGATACATATGCCCCTGTATCTTTCCATGAATGAAAAAATATGACATTTGGCAAAACAAATTCCCATTGCATAGAGAAAAGAATTGTGCCAATGTCTTAGTGAAAATACATTTGAAAGCAAATAACATCTGTTATCACAATTACAGCACATAACATCTGTTGTCACAATAAATATCTATTTCAAAGGAGAAAAGGACTTCTTTGAAATGCATGTGGCACAATAATAAATAGCTACCAATGGCAGGCGTTTCAACAAGGACGACAGGGAAGAAGAAAAATAAAAGTAGTACCTGAAGAACAGCGAGATCAGCAGAAGGACAGCAATCAAACTGAAGCAATCAGAACTTAGTCCATGCACCAGCCAGCAGAAGAGGAAGTGAAGCCAGTGCATGCTGGCTAATTGGAAGGCATTAATTATGAGTGACAATGAAGCCAACTAATGTTGATCAATGGGTGGGCTGCTAGCCATTTCTAGTATACAATATCTCTTGCAAGCAAGAGCACATGCAGTGCATGCGCTGTCACCAGTGTTAAATTTGATCTGGTAGTTGCCAGTGTGAGCGGCCAGCACTCTTTTGGGTGGGATCAGCACTTAATTCCCGCATCAGATATTCGCTGAGTACAAAAGAGGGAAAAAACACTGATGTGAAAGACAGAGGAAGAGAAAGACGGCAAAACCGTCACAAACGAAGAAAGCAGAAATGTGGAAGAGCAAGGAAGAGGGACAGGGAGTGTCAGGTAGCGCATTAAGGATTACCAGACTTGTAATTTGGTGCACCAAAGTTTAATTGTATCAGTTGCTGGCTTCTGAGCAAAGCTTCGGGCACCGGCACTCTTTCTTTCTCAAAATTAGTACGGGCTGTGGCAGACGAGACCTAAAAATGGATAAACATCAATAAATACGGACTGAGATGCCCAAAAAAGAAAATACTATACAACAAGAGCCTTACAGGCCATCATACTTTTGTTCAAAACCGTAAAGTCCTTAACCCCTTGGGTGCGGCCGCGATTCTGCGCCTGTGCGGCACATTCCAATCGCGGGTGCGGTCATGACGGCCGGGAGCTGTCATCAGCACACGAGCACTGTGTGCCATGACGGCTCCCGGCCGTCATCAGCATAGAAGGGGTTAATATGCAATTTTAGTGACTAGTCTCCACCTGGTTAAAGAAACGAAAGACACTCACTGCCATAAAGGCATTGCCCATTGTCTTTTTCCAAAGTGGTTTTCCGTTGAAGTTACTACTGAACAAGGTCTCTAAATTTTATATTGCTCCTCAGTTCTTGATACAGACTCCCCCAATCTCACGCTGAAAGAAGCTAGCTTCGTACCCCAAATCACAATCTATTTTCAGGGCATTAACTATCAGTTTGTTATTCTCACAGTATATGAATAAGTCAGAGAGCTAAGGCTGGACCCCAGTCCGGGTCTTTTCTAATGTGACTAAATTCTCACAATAAAGCATGATGTTAAGGTGTCTCTCCAGGACAATGCTTTATGAAGGTCCACTATTTATAGGGCCACAAGGAGGGGCCCTCACTTAGTCCGCTCTTTAGCCTATTAAAGGTATCAATTTTATCAGTAAATTGCACATCCTTATATAAATGAATCTTTGTCTTTGTGTGAGAGCTTCAACCAAGCACAGCATTGAATGTGGCATATCATCTCTTATTTTGACGCACAACATTGACGCACAAGCAGCGCTGATACATAGCGGTGAACCATGCACAGGAGGCAATGAAGCAAGCAAACAAGTTCCACAATCATTGATGCCCGCGACTCAGACTAGTCATAAATCAAGTAATGACAGGAAAGGGAGATACACTGTGGTTTTGCATCAATTTAAGCTGTTGGAGGAGGATGTCGTAGTTAAGCTGCAATGTTCTTCCGACATGTCATAGTTTTGGGTATACACCCTCAATTATCACTTATCTTCCTCACCATCTAGAAAATGTCCCAAAGAGTCCTATATTTTTACCCCACCAACCCCCAGGGGCATTGCCACTCTCCGCCATTACCCTCTAAATTGCATTCCCTTGGGTCCAATGCCCAGACACGTGGCAGGAATAATGAATGGAACCTGGCTTGTATTTCCATCTTTGACAGTTTTCAAGGGTTTTCACTGCCACAAATACTAAAACGAAACCCAGTGGGCACAGAAATACTTCACATGTTCAAGGTGCACATTTGCCCTCATTTTTTTAACTAGTATTATTTCTCCCTCTTCTTAGCTCTTATCTTACTAAGTCATTATTAAGGAATGTTACATAAATGTTTTTATAGCTTATTTCAAATATTGTTCCCATTTTTCAGGGTCCAGATGAGCTGAGCATCAGCGCCGGAGATGTCGTGAACGTGGTGTCTGAAGGAGAAGACGGCTGGTGGATGGTGGAACGGAATGGAGAGCAAGGATTTGTGCCTGGGTCTTACCTGGAAAGAATATGAAGAGATGATGATTTTCTGTTTTATTAAGGAGTCCTGGACCAGACCTTGAGCTGACAGTCAAACAAGACCTGTGTAGCAAACAACTTCTTGCTCTCCACCACGTCCGAATAATGTCACAACACTCCCAAGATCATTGGGGCATTTACATACAGGTTTAGGGGCACCGTGACCCACAAAAGGAAACCGCAGCCTCATCCCAGGAACATCTGAGAAATGTTGGCAATTAGTGAGAAGGTTTTGTTAAAAATACCATAATATAAGACCTCTGATTGGAATGACAAACACAGAGGCACGCATTAGCATCTATCTCCAATGAGATAGGAAGCAAGGGAGATGGCGTGTCGGGAGCACCTATTTTGTTAAGTGCACTCAAGAAAGAACCTTGATATTAACGACCTTATCATTTATTTACACATCTCTAGTAAAAGATGGGCTTGATGATGCTCAAGGTTCCCTTGAGGTCAGACAAACATCATCGCACTGGACCATTTCAAGGCGGAATATATCGTTTGCTCAAGTCCATCACATACTTCAGAAGTTGTTTGGGAGGAAGGGAGGCAGTCCCGTTTTGTTCGCACCAGAACTTTTATGCCACTTCCGAATCCCAAAATCAGAAAGTAATAATTCAGAGGTTGAAAAGACTGTGATGTCTGCTTAGGACTGTCGAGGTGTAACATTCTTAAAACATTGATCTCTGTGTATCGTAATAGGATTGTCCTCCTACATTTTTCACTCCCCCAAAAATCTCCTTCAGTGACATTTCATTACCATTTTAAAGAGAACATTATTTTATAAGTGATTAAGTGAGCATTATTAATACAATAGTGCACAGGCAACATTGTATTTATTTAGTATTTTAAAGTAAAAAGCAAGAAATCCCTGGAAAAATATAACTCTAGGAAAGTTTCTGAATCTTGGAATGAGTTTGCAATATTGTAAAATGTTCTGCTTTAGCAGATTCTAAACTTCATTAAGGGATAAGTTTGTACATATGGTTAAATCATAATGCACCAGAACAAATTGCAATGTGTACAATCGAGCTTGGAAAAAGACGCATACAAATCCAAATATGAATAAAATATTTTAAAATGCTAACTTAAAGTAAAAAATGGTCACCTTTAAAGGTTTTAGAAATATAACAAAGAAAAACTTTTCTTTGACTTCTTTCCAAAAAATGGAAAAATATGCTGAATGTGTTATTTTCTTGAGACAGTAATACTCTGTTATGCTCATGTTTGTGGTCTGTGGGAATTGATGATGGAAAACACCTAAGTACGCTGTTGAATTAAATTGAGAAGCAAAAACCACATATTTTATCAAGTCCAATGCACAGTGTATATTTTCATATTTGACACGTCCTCAGGACTGCGGTGCTCGCGATGGCGGTCCGACCACTGCCAGCACTGGTGCCCACCTTCAGTATTCTGAGTGTGGCAGTTGGACCGCCACAAGATATCCGGCTGCACCAGGATCAAGGATCCCACTGCACCGGTGGTCTGCAACCTTCTTCAATATGCTGGCAGTAACAATGCCGGCACCGCCGAGCATATTACAAATTGGCTTTCCACCGCACATTTCATGGCAGTGACCCCGCCATGAAAAGGTTTGCTGAGAGGCAACAAAGGGGGCCCAAAATAGCCCCCCGGCCACTTCAGGGCCTGGGGGGCTCATGTTGTGTGCATGCGTGGGGGCACATGTTGTGTATGTTAAGAATATCCATATTAGGTATGGAAAGGGTACCATGATGCCATAGCAATCACTATGCAGCAGCAAACACAAGTATGTCAAGATCACATGCAATGGGTCAAGATTGGTACGATTATGCCAGGGATTTTCAAAATATTGCCTAGAAAGTTCACTAAGTCATGGGTTGGCCACACTTTTACAGGGGAAACCAGTTTTTTGTAAAAATACTCACCGTGGTGCTGTCTCCACTAATACCCGGGATAGCCAGAATGCCAACAAAGTCGCACGCATCAAATCACGGAAAGCTAAATGCCCCCAAAATGTCTTTATGTTATAGAGAGTTGGCTGGAACACACCATCCTTATACATCTCCAATGGCCATCTCCTCTGCCAATGACCAGATCCATAAACCTGTTCTCGGTGTGAGGAGACCTTTGACAGGTCACAGTTGAGTTGGGGATTGATGATGCTTCTTTTGCAACTCAGACCCCGCTCTACCTCTGTGTTTAAACAGCATCAGCGCCCCAAGCTGAGCCTGTGCTTGACATGCCGCGCTGTCAGGCACATATAAAGCATGAAAGCTATAGATTGTGAATGAAGCAAAAATGAGTCACCCTCAAAAATCCACAATCAATGGAGTACTCTCAATGCTCCTCTCCACTACTGCTATTACATGCTTTTGCACCGGCATTGCACAGATCATCAAAATGTAAGCACAAACTTACAAGGAACCTGTAAGTGGGCGTCTTCACATTTCATGCCAGTCGAAGCTGAAGACAGGAGAGTTTACCACTGAGTGGTATCATTTAATTTCAACGCGTTGGAGTAAAATGATACCACTCAGTGGAAAAAGCTCCTCTCTTCAGCGCGAGCCGCCATTGCTTAATATCTACAAATGATCATCTGCCATCTGGAGAAGCCCTGCAGCAGAATGGCTGTATGGGAGACCAGATGGGGTGGGACTCCACATTTTAAAGCAGATCGCTAGATATGTGGCGGATTAAAGAGGATGTGGGGAGAGGGGATTAGTTAGCCGAATGCATCAACGTCACGCAAAGGTAGGGAGACAATGCGTCCACCCGTCATCGATGTCACAGAAGGACATGCGCAAGGAGTCACTGGGCGGGTGAGCAGGGCTTGGTCATTAACAGACACCTTCCACCTGCAGGGTAAGGGCACAGGGGCACAACACCCATTGGGGCTGAAAGGGCTTCAGCCCCCTCTCCGTCAGGATCTGTGGACCGGTCTGAGGCTGCTGGTCTGATTGCCCAGTCCGCTCCCAAACATGTCGCTAGCCTTTCTCTCCTCATAAGGCCATCCATTTTCTGCATGTCAGTCCTCCATAAACCTTTCGCCCCGCTTTCATTGTCCGCTGCGGTGCCTCGACTCTCATGCAAAATCAGCAATGATGTGTGCTAATTGTTGGGGCTGGGTGAGAATCCCATCCTCGTTGATAAAAGACAAGGCAGTGCATGTCAACCTGTAAATAAGAAACAGGGGGGGGGCATATTATCAAAGTCAGCATTAAAAATTATCGCCGGTTTAGCGGCAGAAAACTGCAGCTGAAGCGGCAATAATGGGCTTGATAATATGCCCTTGAGAATTCCAATAGTAGCCCATGTTCTGGTGTGAACATGGGCTTCTATTGGAATTCTCCACGGCATATTATCAAGCCCATTATCGCCGCTTTAGCTGCAATTTTCTGCCCTTAAACCGGCGAACATTTTTAACGCCGACCTTGATAATATGCCCCAGGGCTTTTGCAGGAAAGCATGGCATAGGTTTTGTCTTTCCAAGAAAAATAAAAAAAAGCATGTTTGTAAACAGTACAAAAATCAGTTGTGATTTCTTTTTTTGCTTTAGTGCTATTAGGAATTACTTACATGCAGCACTACTTACATATAAGCGCTGTATGAATACAATTTCAATGCAACATGAACGAAAATCAATGTTGTATTATGACAATGGAGTACATACATTTTTTTGTTCTTTTTTTTTATTGTGCCTCACAACACCTTTCTAAGCGCTGTGAATAACCGACCATGTGATAACCTAATTGAATGGTACTCTTAAACGGATGAAAGGTAGAATCTATGTCTGTAGCTTCAAAACAGTCACCTGAAGAAAACTAGATGTTTTGCGGTGAGCATTTAGGGCCAGATATACTATTATTATTCAATTTGCAAAATGGGGTTGCACTGACTTTTTGTAAATGGATTTGGATTTTGCAAACCACCTTATGTACTAATAGGATGGTTCACAAAATAACGAATCACGGGGTCACATAATGACCTGCCTAATTAATATTCATTAGGCAGGTCGCAGTTTGTGACCCCCTGCGATTGGCTACAATCATAGGGGTATGGCCTGCAAGATGTAGCACCCCATCATCCTTGTGATTTAATTCCAAAACAGAAACTGTCTTCTTAAAGCAGCCCATTTCCCTTAAAGGAACTTGAGAATCTTTAATTTAAAAAAACAAAAGGTTTTCCATTTAGAAAAACTTCATTGTGACCAGTCAGTGGTTGTACTGAACTACTGCCTGCTCTCCCTGAGGCTGACACCCCACTTCCCAATGGGTTGTGGGTCCTAACGAGATCCCTTCCACTTTGCAAATCATTTACCAACTCTTTTGAGAAATTAGTAACTTTCCAATGGTTTGCGACTAGAATTGCAGATGCAAATCATATGAAACATTCCAAGGCAAATTGCTATTTGGAAGAAATGGCTGTTTCATCCCACTTTCAAAATGCAATTTGGTATGTGTCACCGAACCCATTTTATGTGTTGCAAAAAGTTTTCCAACTTACAAAATGGGCTTTGTATGTTACAAATAGCGATTTTGCGGTTGTGGACCTGGTGATTTTGCAAATTGCTAAGTTTACAACCACAGAGTCTTTTCGTATATTTGGTCTCAATTCACTGTTCTATCTGCCTAATGCACATGACATACTTATAGCTTCATATAGGTATTTGAGGCAGTATTGCACCTTGCGCAGGCACGTATGTGCTATTTGCTGAGTAAAGCATGAATTACTGCAGAGGCATCTCGTCCTTTCATCTTCTAAGATTGATAAAATAAGCCGCACTTAGATGGCTAAGGGCCTCATTTATAGTTCGCCGTATAAGGACCACCTGTTAAAAGTGGCAAATGTTCAGTCCCCAAAAACGTGAATCCACTACTTTATGTAAAGCACCAGCAGAAATCTTTGACCAAGAGCCCATCCTATAGTCAGTCAATGTATGTCAAACTTGTACTCTTTTTAAAGCAGTTGGTCCTTCATACTTTTTTCCTGGTTGGGCCATGAGGGAGAGTCTGGGGTTGCCTCACATCACTTCTTTGGCTTAGGGATGCTCTTGAGAGATTACAGGGAAAGGTCCGGAATCGCCTCCCCTGCCAAAAATGTAGTGTAGGAAACCCCATGGAATGATTGACTCCCCATTGAGTTCATGGTTGTTACTCTTGCTACCTAGTTCTGATAGAGCGCGCGAGGCCACCCGGCCAATAGTTTTCGCCGTTTCCGGCTTCAGGGCCCATATACTTTCCAAAACCACCATATACATCGATCGGGTGACTTCACGAGCTCTACCAGGTTGATGTGTGTGTGTTCCCTGCTACCAATTTTCAGTGCACCCGACTTACCATCCACCGATGCGGGTGCCTAATGACCACAATGAATCAGGGAGCTAGCTGTAAAGGAAAGGCAGCAAAATACAAACTCAACCAATATCATTCAAATACTGTTTAAATGACCACGGACAACTGGAAGTTTTAAAATGTTTATCTAAAGTTCAATATTTTCTTGCATGAGGTACAGTAGAATAAGGCAATCAATAACCAAGATAACGTAAATCACATAGGCAGAAAGTAATAATGACAGAGTAATCATCAAAGTACTAATAAAATGTAACGAGAAAAGATACTATGCAAGTCAGTATTATCTAAACAGGGATAGACTAAGTGTGTGTTACTGAAGAAGAGCTTATAATGAATAACACGCTTCACTTAAGGTGAATGGGCCTTTGAACAACCTAGGCAACGAAGTTCTAGACCATATCAGAAAATGACACACTGCTATGCAAAATATAATTTCTAACAATTGAGAAGGCATAGGAATAACTTTGCAAAATTATAAATGACTGTTCAGTAGTTGCGGAAAGGCATGGAAAATATCACATGTGCAATGTTTAAACTTTATTAAAGCAAAAGTTAGAAATTCAGAAGGTGCAAGAATTTCAAGAGGTTCAGAGTAATATTTACCTAGAAAAAGGTGTGGAAACCAAACCCTGGCCACGGGTCAGTTAAGGACAGGAAACCCTCAAGGAAGGATACCCCTCAAAGGACAGCAGGTGCAGAATGGACACCCAGGACAGGACAGGATACCCTCGGAATAGGAATCAGGACAGGACCCTCAGGACAGGACAGCAAACCCTCAGGACAGGACCCTCTTCAGGACAGGACCGGAACCCACAGTTCGGAAGCAACGCCTGCGCTCCACCCGCTCTGCAGTTATCGATCAAGACCCCGATTGGGTCAGCGAACTCCCAGCTAAGTGCCTTGCCAGCACTTTAAGGTTCAGTAAAACCTTAGTCTATGGTCAAATTCGGACAGAGTGCTCCGCAGCGCTCTGTATCTTCAGTCACCTATTGAGTGCGTTGGGTCAGTGACAGGTCAGCTAAACCAGACAAGTCGGACGGTTCACTAGGTGAACCCAGGGTAGATATACAGTTTGGGGACAGTGTACCACCCCCCAATGTTGCAAAGTGTCAGAATCCCTCAATTTCAATTGGTCCTAAGGTAGGGTTTGGGTAACACACCAATCACAATACACGAATTGAAGCCTTCATTAACATATTTGGGTACCGCCTAACGGGTTTGGGGTTCCCATGAGCTAACAGTAGCGCAACATTACAATGTATCATATAAGGAGCCACATTCGCTGTTCTCGCAGGGCAGAGGTGACTTTCTCAGGAGCATCTCGCCCATCACTGCCAGCTGGCTATGTTCCATCAGCCAAGGTCCCTCGTGCTGGCGAATGTCGCACAGGCGCAGAAGGGACCTCCAATATGGCTCTCCTCTCACTCAGACCCCCATTTCCCGCGGTACATGAAAAGTAAGCGAAAACAAATTAATACATAATAATGTCATTATGAAAACACATCACAGGGTTTGTACTTTTAACTCATCATCAAGAAATAAACTTATGCAATTAAATGTTAGCTACATTGAGACGGACACAAGAGCAGTGGCACGAGCAGTACCACATGATAAGCACAGCTATGAATTACGCATGCGCATAACTTTCCCTCCACTTCTGCAGATGCGTCAGGACACGTGAGTGTGGCTGACGCATGCGCAGTAACTAAAATACAAGCGGCGGCCATTTTAGGGGACACGAGTAATTATTTTAGTAAAACACATGTGCAAGCTTCACGGTCTTTCTCCAAACTAAATATAAATGTTAGTAAAACATACACGGGTTACCTTGTTACACACAAATGAGGTTCTTGACTTCGGCAAGCCGCAAAATATGCAAAGCTTTGCTTCATCAATCCCCTCTTTGATGATATCTACTATCATCACAAATTATAATGGAACCAGATGCCAACTTTCTTTCACACTTTATAAAGTTCTATTTCTTCCAGCAACCGTTCTAACTTTTCTCTTTCAGTTTTAGCAGGGTGAGAAGTTTTCACCTTTTTGTATATCTGATCATTCACTTCCTCTAATTCAATCTCATCCACACTTCGTTTCACTCCTCTTGCATTAACCTCGTGCTTTTTGGTGCGCTTGCGGTATTTACAGCATAAGAAAATGGAAAGTATAATAAGACCTATAATACCAATTGGCATCAGAATTTTGAATAATAAGCTTTTACCTATGCTAGCAAGCCAATGACCTACATTTGAGAGACCATCTACCAGTCTCTTCCAGGCACTATCAACCTCGAGTGGTTTGAGTTCCTTTGCCAAATTAGTAATGTTTTTCACATATCTTTTGATCTGCACACTTTTGTCCGGAATATAAGTGCAACAATGTTGCGCCTTCAACATCCGGCAGACTCCGCCCTCTTTCGCTAATAAGGTGTCAAGAGCAAGTCGATTTTGTAAAACCATTGATCTGATCGCAACCATTTCGGTATTGACCAGCAGAAATCCATGAGCTGTTTCAGTAGACAGCACATCTACTATAGTAGACAATTTGCAAATTCTGTGAGTGTTCAGAACCACTCCCACTCCAGGTATCAGTGCACTGAAAATACTACCCATAATTTCACCTATACTTTCTCTTTTACTACGCACTAAGCCATTAGTATCTTCATTGCTTCCAGCTTTTCCATTCACATGGTATATTTTCGGGAAAACAATGCCAAAGTAGCAGCTCCCATACCAGTGATCCGGCAATTTGAAATAAGCCTTGTCCCCACAAATATAATAAATTCCAGGAAACACAGGCTCTGACCCATTTTTGAAACCCCAACCTCCAATTACCTTGTAATTATGTTCGCATTCACTGGAACCAATGAAAACATTATTATAATAGCTAGTCTTCTCGCGGTGAAGACATAGCTTGCCTTTCTTTTCAAAATCCAGCAACAGAGCAGGACCCGCTCCACCAGATGAGGTGCCTTCCATGTTTTCTGCCCACTTTGGCTTTTTCTGACTTTCGTCATTAGCCTTCTTCTGAATTTTAATTCTCCTTTTCTCTGCCATGTTCAGGAACATCTTTTCCTGCTCACGCAAAGAACAAGTCAAGTTATCTCTGTGTGCGTCTGCTATGTCAATGTTCCCTATAGTCAGAAAGTAGTCTCCCATATATCTTATGGTGTCAGTTTTGGTATGTACAGGATTCAAGTTCCCACGTATAGGAAGTTCAGAAAAGATCACGTCATTGTTAGAGTAATAATACTGCAACGGTCCCCTTTTGTAAAATAAACTAGCTAAAATGCTACAGGAAATTCCATATGTTAATGGCAGATGATGGTATGTCACGCCTTCAGCCACAGAAGTAGGTAGCTTCATGCAGACATAGCAATCTTCAATTTCCATAGTCTCTACATAGTGTATTAATAAGTTTGCGAAAACATTTAAATGTGTCCTGTTCTTCATGCCATGATAATGTAGTCCTTTCTCATCTGATGCTTCTAAGTCTCGTTTAGTTTGTCTCAATGCTCTCTCATGTCTTTCTACACTCTGTGTTGTTAGCTCCTCACTGTCAGTATTTACAACTTCAGTAGGGACAATGTTAGTATCTTTACTTACAGCAAAGGGAATGAAAATTGTTAATCCTATCCAGATAACTATCAGCACTACTACACTACATATACACACCTTGCAACACGTCTTAAAACGGCTGCAACTAGGACTACCATTCACTGTTGAATCAGACATTTTAGCTCAGTAGGAGTGTTCTCACCCCTCTTTTTTACTTTTTACACAACTAGCTTACTTTGTGCAAATTCACGGTGGTTCGTCTTCTTCTTCAGCTGAGTACTCTGGGACAGGTTCTCCGTCGCTTACGTCAGTTATATCAAGATCTTCAAGCTCCTCTAAAACCAGTGTCCATTCAGGAGATTTGTACTTTTTGTTTTGTCTTTTTATTCGCTCACTCCTTCTTTTGGAAGAGTCTTCTTCTTGCTCTGCTATTCGAGCACTCCTTCTTGCTTCTGCACGTTTTTCTTCCACTGTCTTTATCCTTAGTCTCAGTCTTTTTACAAACCTAGGCTCAAGGTTGTTTCTTTTCTTTAGTCTCTTAGTTGGTACTTGGACTTCACTTTCTTTTCTTCTTCTCTTGTTCTCTTTATCTTGTGGTAATTCTTCTCCACTTTCTTCTCCTATTTCCCTTATCTGACTAGTTCCAGGGCTAGCATCAAATTCTTCTGCCTGGTTGCTAATCTGGCCTTGTTCAGGAATATTTTGTTTTTGGCTTTCAATTGTCTCTGTTTCTGTTTCTGTTTCTGTTTCCTGAACCCGTTTTTCTAACCCTATCTGATCCTGTTCAAGCACTTCGATCTCTTGATTTTCTTCTGCTCGAACTATTACTCTATGTCTAGTCTGTCCCTTATCCACATCAGGAGTTAGCGGAGGAGTATCAAACACTTGCTCTGTATCCTGCACTTGTTCAGTATCGGGTACTTGTTCAGTATCGGGTATTTGTTCAGTATCGGGTATTTGTTCAGTCTTATTCACTTGATCTGTATCAATCACGTGCTCTGTCCCTGTCTGACCTTCTCCTTCCTCAGTTTTGATTTGAATCTCAAGTGGCTGAGGATCTTCGCCTGTGCCTTGCTTTTCCTGACTAGTCCACTCTCTACCTTCACTAAGTCGTTCTCTTGTTCTGATAGGATCTTCGGTTAGATCAATCATCGGTATCCATTCTTCTGGCCATATGCTTGGCAGCTCGTCTTCAGCTACTCCTGGCTCAGTTTCCTGGACCTCTTCAGCAGGCTGGTTTCTTGGCAGTTCGCAGTCAACTACTCCTGGGCCAACGTCTGCTGTTCCTGTAACTTGACTGGTGCTGGGCTGCTCGTTGTCAGTTGCTACTGGTCTGGCTCCTTCAGGGTCCTCTGCTGGTTGCCCTGGTTCTTCAAATCCTCTGTCTGGCAATACCTTCTGGGTGTGTCCGGCGTGGATCCACTGGGGAACACCTGCGACTTTTACTGCAGTGGTTGTCACCAGGATTACTTGGCGTTTCTTTCCCCACCTTGGTGCCAGACAGCTTGATCGAGTGTGCTTCTTTATTTTGACCCAGTCTCCTGGAACCAAGTTGTGGAGAGGAGTCGTTGGATTAAGGATGCCGTCGTCTCCAATCTGGCGAGAGATAGAACGCACTTGGTCACCCAATCTTCTGCAGTATTCAAGCACCAAATCATCAGTAATACTCAACAGTTTGCTTCCTGGCACCCATGCTTGTCTCATCACTCTTCCCATAATGATTTCATGGGGACTTAGGCCTGTCTTGCGGTCTGGAACACTTCTCAGTCCCATCAGGACCAGGGGCAGGGCCTTCACCCAGTTCATGCCAG
Source organism: Lissotriton helveticus (assembly GCF_964261635.1). NCBI lineage: Eukaryota > Metazoa > Chordata > Amphibia > Caudata > Salamandridae > Lissotriton > Lissotriton helveticus. The sequence continues at coordinate 156,004,507 of NC_136062.1, read as the reverse complement.
TAGCATCTGTCAGCTTTGCTAGTCTGTTTTTGATAGTTCCATTTACTTGTTCCACTATTCCAGAAGCCTCTGGGTGGTATGCACAATGGAGTTTCTGCCTTATTCCAAAGGCCTTACAGAGTTCAGCCAGTATGTCATTCTGGAAATGTCCTCCCTTATCTGATTCAATAATGCATGGTATTCCGAACCTAGGTATCAGTTCTTTTAGTAAACACTTCGCTACTGTCAGTGCGTCACTTTTGGGAGTAGGGTAAGCTTCTACCCATTTCGAAAATACGCACACAATGACAAGGACATATCGCTTTCCTTCACAATGGGGCATGGTGATGAAATCAATCTGTATCTTTATAAAGGGACCCCCTGATCTCCCAATCTTGCTCAGTTCAACCATTGTCCTCTTGCCTGGGTTCATCTGTTGACATGACAGGCACCTCTGGCAGAGGGACTCCGCTACCTTCCTGAATTTCTTGCTGTACCAAGTCTGTTGAAATACCAGAATCATGGCATCCCTACCAATGTGTGATCCTTCATGTATTAATCTTGCCATTGTGCCAAGCAAGTGTCGGGGTAACACAGGCATACCAGTTGGGCCCAAAATCACACCATCCACACGCCTCGGTCTACAGCCATCCTCCTTCCATTTTTCTCTTTCTTGCCAAGGAGCCGACTCCTGCCACTCTCTCACCTCATCCCATGTAGGCACTTCCTCAAACACCTGAAGCTGGCAGCTGGTTCCTGGCCCCCCTCGTTTTGGATTCACAATATACCGATCTTTGGCACACCATTGAGCCACTCGATCAGCATAATCGTTTCCCAGAGATACTCTGTCCATGCTCCTTTGATGAGCAGTACATTTTACCACTGCCAGTTCTTTGGGTAACTGGATGGCCTCTAAAAGGTCGTGAACAACTTTTGCATTCCGAATGGGAGTACCTGAGGAAGTCATGAATTCCCTCTGCAGCCATAATTGGCCAAAGTCATGCACAACGCCATAACAGTACTGACTGTCAGTATACACTGTTATGCGTAAGTCCTTCCCAATTTTGCAAGCCATTATCATGGCTATCAATTCGGCTACTTGTGCAGACTTGATGTGATATAGGTAACCTGCTTGTTCAATTTTTGTGAAAGACACTACTGCATAAGCAGCACTCAAGCCTCCTAATTCATGTCTTAGACAGGAACCATCCACAAATAGTTCTTTATCATGCTCAGGCAATGGTACTTCTTTTATGTCTGGGCGTGGTTTGGTACTGAACTCTGTTAGGTCAATACAATCATGTTCATCATCATCCCCACCTTCCATTTCCAAGGGGTCGGGGAGTAAGGTGGCAGGGTTCAGAATACCGCACCTAACAATGCTTACATTTGCTGCACCCACAAGAATCCTCTCGTATTTAGTCAGCCGACTAGGGGTGAGATACTGTGTTTTAGTTCTGGTCAATAGAATTACCACTCCATGTGAAACATACACAGTCACAGGATGTCCCATGACAATGGACTCACTCTGTTCCAAACTTGCACAGGTAGCAGCTACTGCTTTTAGACAGCCTGGTAACCCAGCAGCTACTGGGTCCAGTGTGGCAGAGAAATAAGCCACAGGCCTTCTGGTCGTGCCATGTTCTTGAGTCAGGACTGACAATGCGCAATTATCGCGAGTGTCACAGAATAGTGCAAACTCTTTGGAATAATCTGGCATTCCCAACGCAGGGGCTGTACACAGACAGTTTTTCAATCTTGTGAAAGCCATTAGACTTTCATCATCCCACTGCACAACATCTGGCATTCCTCTCGTGGTCATTTTTATCAAGGGCCTGGCTAAGGCTGCAAATCCCAGAATCCACTGCCTACAGTACCCTAATACACCCAGGAACATTCTGACTTCTTTTTGAGTACGGGGCAACTGCATTTTTTGAATTATTCTCACTCTTTCTGAAGTGACTTTTCTGACACCCTTTTCTATCTGGTGTCCTAGATATTTCACTGATTTTGCACAGAACTGTAGTTTGTCAGGGGCCACTTTATGCCCTTTCTCACACAGATGATTTAGGAGGGCAATGGTGTCAACTACACAGTCCCGGTGACTTTTAGACGCCAATAGAAGGTCGTCTATATACTGCACTAAGACAGAGTTCCCAGGTAAGGTCAAAGTCTCTAGACATTTCTTCAAGATCTGATTAAAGATAGAGGGACTCTCTGTATACCCTTGAGGGACCCTGTTCCAACAATACACGTGACCCTCGAAAGCAAATGAGAAAAGAAATTTGCTGTCAGGGTGCAGGGGTATCGAAAAGAATGCATGACACAAATCAATCACAGTGAACCACTCAGCATCCCAAGGAATCTGGTACAGAATTACTGCAGGGTTCGGGACAATAGGGCAACAAGGAACTACAATTTTGTTAACCTTTCTCAGGTCCTGCACTACCCTATACTTGCCACTAGGCTTTTTGATGCCCATAATCGGTGAGTTGCATGGGCTGCTCATCACTTCCTGTATGATGTTTCCTTCCAATAATTTTTGTATTTCCAGAGTGACACCTGCTTTCACCTCAGCATTCATTCGGTAGGGCCTAGTGTTAGGATATACTGCATTGTCTTTGATGGCTATTTGTATGGGGTCCACATCTTTCATCAACCCCACATCCTTTCCAGTGAAATCCCACACCTCTGGCTTTACGGCTTCCTGTAGTTCTTGGGGCAAGTCCTGCAGGGTCAATCTTTTAATTTCTGAGTCAGGTCTAAGCAACAATAATTTATAAATGCCGTCTTCATCTGGGGTCTGTATTTCAACACCTTTTGGTGTGCAAAAGATGGTACAGTTCATTTTGCACAGCAAATCACGTCCCAGTAAATTTACTGGACTGGTGTCACAGACGACAAATCTATGCATCTGTTTAAAATTTCCAATTGAAATCTCCATTGGTTCGGTAACAGGAGTACTAATCAATTGATTAGATACACCTACTACTTGGATATTTTCTCCCGAGAGGGGTAGGTTTGGAACGTCCACTGTTCTTACAGTAGAACGGGTAGCGCCAGTGTCCAACAGAAAGGTGACATCATTTCCGTCAACCTTTCCTTCAATATATGGTCCAGACTGGTCTACCGGCAAGGAAGCGCCAAGTACGCACTCCTCGTCCTCCCCTCTCAGGCCCCGTCAGTCCTGATCATTACAAAGGAAGGTATCATTCAGCAGATACTGCGAAGTTGCTGTATTTCTGTTCTCCCCGCTTTCCCAAACCTCTATCTCTTCATTTTCTGCCTGTCTTCCCCTGTATACCTGTTTGGGTGCTCGAGGCACCTGAACTGTTTTTACCTGGGGTTGAGTCTTTCTTGGTCTTTCTTTCTGCGTCTGTGGAATTAAATCAGGAGTTGTCTCATTAACATCGACTAATTGGGGACACTCGTTTCGCCAGTGTCCAATTTCGCCGCACTGATGGCAGGGAAATTTTTTCATAGCCTCTTCCCTGCTAAATTTGGGCCGGGGCTTTCCTCCACCCCCTCCCCCAGGACTTTTGTTCTCAGCATTTTTAACCATGTTACTCAATTGTTTTTCCTGTTGTTCTGCGAGCTTCACCTGAGCCCACATAACCTTCTCCTTAAGGGCCTTTTTCTTTTCTGCCATCTCGTCCTCGCAGTACTTAGCGTACCGCAGGACCTCATCCATTTTCTTAGTATGCCAACAGATTTTATTGTCTTTTATCCACTGACAAATTTCAGGTCTTAAACCATTTACAAACCTGTAAATAAAGTGCGTCATATCCTTCAGGTCGATGTTGTCAATACCACTGTATGTTTTAAATACCTGCAATAACCTCTCATAAAAAGAGTGCACTGTCTCGTCCCTTTCCTGTGTTGTTCTATCTATTTTTGTCCAATCAGTTTCCTTAGCGGGCACCTTTTCTTTCAAGTGCTGAATTACCTGCTCATATTTTCGCATGACTTCCTTTGATGGCTCCCCTGTTTCCTTGTTTCTGGGATACTCTTCACTGGGCCAATCTATGGCTATTTTACACTGGGTCCATAAATCTACTGGAACCACAATGTCGAAAAACCCATCCAGGTCTTTCCACAGACATTTCTGTACCTTCACGAACCTCTCCACTTGCCGGTACCAGTCAACTGGTTTCTCTCGTAACTTTGGAAAATCGTTCGTGAAGGACACAATATCCTGCCTAGACCAGGGGACATGCACATATTTCCCCCCTGGAACTTCGCGCATGGGGCATAACTGCTCAGGTTTTTCTACCTCTCTTAAAGCAAACTCGGGAGTCACTTGTCGGGAGCGAACCTCTTCCCTCTTTTTCGCCCACCTGCTTCTCCATTTTTCCACATCTCCCCATTTCTGCAGTACCCCCATTAATTCTTTAATCTGCAACTTCTTCCCTGCCACATTCAGGTGTTCTATATCTTTGTCTGAGAAGTCTGCTCTGTACGGTTTCTGTAAGGGCTTGGATTTTGAGATATCTACCCCCATACTAACTGCTGTTTCGGTCAGTTTTTCATGGAGCACTCTGGTGTTCCTTGTAAAGCTTTTACATATGAACGACAATTCTTCCTCAGAGTAGGTATTCAATCGATCCAACCCCACATTTCCTGCCATTAATTCTTCTATTTCGACCCTCAGCTTGTAGAGATCTAAAGGCTTTGTTTGCGGAGTCTGCTTCTCTAATTCACGACTCCAACTCTCAATTTCATCCGGAGTTACCAGAGAGACATTCCTAGTACCTGTTGCTGTCTCTAATTTAATTTCTTTTGTATTAAAAGGGTTATACCTCTGCTGTATTCCCTTTCCAGTCTGTTTGTTTGGCAATTCTAAGAATGCAACTTCAGACTCACACTCACTGGACTGATCATCTATGATGATTGGTTCCTGTCTCGGGGTTGCTATGACTGGGGTCATGACTGGAGTAATCGGATTTCCCTGACCATTTCCGTATAACGGGACCACCGGTCCAATAGTTACTGGAATAGTCAACGCCTCAGGACTGGTATTTATCTGAGAAATTTTCTGAATTATTTCTGTTCTTTGTCTAGCTAGAGCCTCTTGCTCCTTTTCCACTAGTACCCTTCTTAGAGTTGTGTCATGTAATATCTGTGGGGTCAATGGAGGAGTAAAACTCGGGGCAGTAGGATGCGTTTCACTTGGTCCTCCCCCATAATTTGGTTTCGGGAATAAAGTTCCAGTATTAAAGGACCTGCGCTCTTCCCTATATGGAGGTTGAACAAAAGGCAGTCCTGAATTCGAGGGTTTCTCTTCGCTTTCATACAAGGGTCTGGGAAAAAAGGTTTTCGTACGTGAATATTTTTCTTCCTGACTTGCGGGCACTTTGGGATATATGTCCCTTGTTTCCGTCAGTTCGGGTTTTTCAGGATAGGGCAATACTTGACCACCCCCTCCCAGTCCCAGGGACCTGTCTTCTTCCTTTAGGAAGTGGCGTCGGGGAACATCTCCTACACTGGAAGGTCGGGTTCCCTCATTGTAAGGTGGCGGACTTCTGGTACAGATGTCATCTATTAGTTCATCATCTGAATCCCCCGGGGCCCCCCAATGCTTACATTTTTCAGTACTTTTCTCACCCGCTCCAACGTTATGACATGCCGGCATCATGGGAAACAGACCCTCAACAATCATGCTCTGCCTCCACTGTTTCATCCTTTTATCCCTGGATTCCTGTTTCTGCCTGGGGTACCACTTGGTCAAACCCTTGTCCATTCGGGGTCTTTCTCTTTCAAAAGCCTCAATCTCCCATTCCTCTAATGCCTCATACTGCGTTAGTCTTGGTCTGGGATGCAGTTCATTCATTCGGGTTCTTAAATTAAATAAGATCCTACCATTGAAAGTACCATCTAACGGAAAAGCCAATACTCCGTCATCTTTTGTGTACTTCACCCAATTCTCCAACCACACACAGGTATTGTACCCTCGGTCAAACATCATGAATGAGGCAGGAGTATTAGGTGCTGGGACAAGAACACCTTCCCTAGATTTAATCGGTTTGTCCGTTTTAAAATAATTTTTCACCTTACTTACAAGGGACATTTTTCTCTTGGCTCCGTACATAATATCGTATCTGTTAGCCTTCCACTGATCCCTTTCAAACCCTAGATGCCTTGGATCAGGTCGCGTCTCTGTAGTCCGCGAGTGCCACATACGACTTCTGCGCTAACTTTGTTTACAAACTACCTCCAATCAGAATACGCTTCAGAAAATTCGTGCAACCAATGGGTGCGCGACACAAAATAAGCTCCGCCAATGGGTGCGCGGCCCCTTCGTGAGACAGTTCCCACGCTCCGGCGCTCACCCCTCCTTTACAATTTCAGCTCCGCTACCCGCCCGCTGCGTCCACCAATCCCAGCGCGGCACAGAGTGACGTCAGAGGCGCTTCGCGACTGACTCCCTCCCTTCACAAGGTAACGGAAACTTTCTTTCTTTTAAAGTGCTCAGTGCTTGGTTATTTTACAACAAATACACATTCGCCACAGTGCTCAAGTGTCTAGACAGAGAAAGAATTCTTTTACAACAAGTAAACTACTTCCATTTACTTTTCACTCGCTGCGGGCAGATCTCTTCCGCCTACCCTTCACTCTAGCATCAGTGAACCTGTTATTCCCCTAAACTCATCCACTTCTTTCCGGGATATATTCCGAGTTTAAGGTTTCTCAGCGGACCCCTCTGCTTTCACGCTAGCTCCGAGGAACCTGCTACTCTTCCGATGTGACCCTTACTAGGTTACGCCACTATGGGAATTTTGCCAATGAACCCCGTTACTGTCATTTATTCACACATGTATTCAGAAAACCCTAGTTAGTGCTTCCCGGTTATCCTAACCTGCACCTAACTTTCCTCGAACCTGTGACCTCAGGACAATGGATTCTATTCACCACTTGCCCTTTCAATTCCCCGGGGAGTTCGGACAACAAGAAACAAGACGGTTGACAATTGCATGGATTAGTACATATAACAATATAAGAACAAGAATAATGGCAATACAGTAATTCATGAATTATTTTTACAAGATATTATTCGTGCGTATTCACAAGAGATTGATCAGGTCTCTTAGAACAGCCACTCTTATAGCAGCATTAATATAATAGCAGCTTCCGACTTAACTAGTCCAACTAATCCTGCCTAACCTTTAGCTAGTCCCTAACCATCCTCTAGCTACCAGAAAACTGATAGAGCGCGCGAGGCCACCCGGCCAATAGTTTTCGCCGTTTCCGGCTTCAGGGCCCATATACTTTCCAAAACCACCATATACATCGATCGGGTGACTTCACGAGCTCTACCAGGTTGATGTGTGTGTGTTCCCTGCTACCAATTTTCAGTGCACCCGACTTACCATCCACCGATGCGGGTGCCTAATGACCACAATGAATCAGGGAGCTAGCTGTAAAGGAAAGGCAGCAAAATACAAACTCAACCAATATCATTCAAATACTGTTTAAATGACCACGGACAACTGGAAGTTTTAAAATGTTTATCTAAAGTTCAATATTTTCTTGCATGAGGTACAGTAGAATAAGGCAATCAATAACCAAGATAACGTAAATCACATAGGCAGAAAGAAATAATGACAGAGTAATCATCAAAGTACTAATAAAATGTAACGAGAAAAGATACTATGCAAGTCAGTATTATCTAAACAGGGATAGACTAAGTGTGTGTTACTGAAGAAGAGCTTATAATGAATAACACGCTTCACTTAAGGTGAATGGGCCTTTGAACAACCTAGGCAACGAAGTTCTAGACCATATCAGAAAATGACACACTGCTATGCAAAATATAATTTCTAACAATTGAGAAGGCATAGGAATAACTTTGCAAAATTATAAATGACTGTTCAGTAGTTGCGGAAAGGCATGGAAAATATCACATGTGCAATGTTTAAACTTTATTAAAGCAAAAGTTAGAAATTCAGAAGGTGCAAGAATTTCAAGAGGTTCAGAGTAATATTTACCTAGAAAAAGGTGTGGAAACCAAACCCTGGCCACGGGTCAGTTAAGGACAGGAAACCCTCAAGGAAGGATACCCCTCAAAGGACAGCAGGTGCAGAATGGACACCCAGGACAGGACAGGATACCCTCGGAATAGGAATCAGGACAGGACCCTCAGGACAGGACAGCAAACCCTCAGGACAGGACCCTCTTCAGGACAGGACCGGAACCCACAGTTCGGAAGCAACGCCTGCGCTCCACCCGCTCTGCAGTTATCGATCAAGACCCCGATTGGGTCAGCGAACTCCCAGCTAAGTGCCTTGCCAGCACTTTAAGGTTCAGTAAAACCTTAGTCTATGGTCAAATTCGGACAGAGTGCTCCGCAGCGCTCTGTATCTTCAGTCACCTATTGAGTGCGTTGGGTCAGTGACAGGTCAGCTAAACCAGACAAGTCGGACGGTTCACTAGGTGAACCCAGGGTAGATATACAGTTTGGGGACAGTGTACCACCCCCCAATGTTGCAAAGTGTCAGAATCCCTCAATTTCAATTGGTCCTAAGGTAGGGTTTGGGTAACACACCAATCACAATACACGAATTGAAGCCTTCATTAACATATTTGGGTACCGCCTAACGGGTTTGGGGTTCCCATGAGCTAACAGTAGCGCAACATTACAATGTATCATATAAGGAGCCACATTCGCTGTTCTCGCAGGGCAGAGGTGACTTTCTCAGGAGCATCTCGCCCATCACTGCCAGCTGGCTATGTTCCATCAGCCAAGGTCCCTCGTGCTGCCGAATGTCGCACAGGCGCAGAAGGGACCTCCAATATGGCTCTCCTCTCACTCAGACCCCCATTTCCCGCGGTACATGAAAAGTAAGCGAAAACAAATTAATACATAATAATGTCATTATGAAAACACATCACAGGGTTTGTACTTTTAACTCATCATCAAGAAATAAACTTATGCAATTAAATGTTAGCTACATTGAGACGGACACAAGAGCAGTGGCACGAGCAGTACCACATGATAAGCACAGCTATGAATTACGCATGCGCATAACTTTCCCTCCACTTCTGCAGATGCGTCAGGACACGTGAGTGTGGCTGACGCATGCGCAGTAACTAAAATACAAGCGGCGGCCATTTTAGGGGACACGAGTAATTATTTTAGTAAAACACATGTGCAAGCTTCACGGTCTTTCTCCAAACTAAATATAAATGTTAGTAAAACATACACGGGTTACCTTGTTACACACAAATGAGGTTCTTGACTTCGGCAAGCCGCAAAATATGCAAAGCTTTGCTTCATCAGTTCTACCTGGATCACTGGAGGTGTTTTAGGAGAAATTGTCTTACAACAGACTCCCTAATATTCTAAAAGAGGTGATGATTGCAGTAACCCCTAAGCCTGGTAAGATTTCTTGTCATATCAACCTTCATCGATGTTCATCATGTGGGCTTTTCTCATAAGAAGGGAGGAAGCCTCGCTGTCATCCAGGTTGTGCACAATAGGCAAGCAAGTAACACTCAACTCCATTGAGCTTGGCATGACATTGCTCACTCTGAAACTCAGACCACCACCCTCTATCTCATCGGCAGGCTTCTTGCGCAGAACAGGACTTCATTGGATTTTCAGATCTTCTCACCACCTCATTTATCCAACATGCCCACAGGATCCTTGACCTTAACCTCCCCGACACAGCAAGCTCAAAACAAAGCAAGAAACACCCTTTTCAACTGATCAATACACTTGGTGTTGTACAGCATGTCGACAACCAATGCATGCAAATGTCACATCCTAATTCTTGTCTTCTGTACATCACTGAGAATCCAATGTGAACCACACATACCATTGAACTAGACTGGACACTTTGCCACCCCTATCTCCCTGCTCACTGTGCTACCAAGAAACCAAGGCAAACACAAAGGAGAAGACCAAAACTTCATATCCTTAATGAGACTTTTCCATGGACAATCTAATGCTTGAACCCATTTGTCACTCCATCAATCCCCCCTTCAACACCAAACACCCTTCCAAGCAACAGTAACATTTCTTTTTAACATCCACATCCCAATTACAACATGAAATAGCTTACCAAATCTCTTGGCTCCCTGGTATTCTAATGACCCTGATGACAAAAACCAGTCTATCTGCATACAGGAAGGAAAATGGGAGTAAAACTAAATTTGTGGTGATATGTGTGCTGGATATATAAGTAGAGTCGAATGTAAGTAATGATCTGGTTTGGGGTTGTCATTCGCTGTCCTTCTGAGCCAGACTTATTTTGACCAATGATTGACTTAATTGCATTCATTAAAATTACAATCCTTCCAAGATGCCTTTATTTGTTACACAGGACTTACTACTGGTTGCCGGGACACGTTTTAGGGAGCTGGGTACATTAATGGCATGATTTGGGCAGCCCTTGGAACCTAGCTTCTGCAGTCAACTCTCAAAATCCTAGTTTAAGGAAATGGTCTATGCACATGATTCAACTGGCTCACTATCAGATTCCTGTCCTATTCAAATGTGCAAGGACATCCTATTTTCAATGGTTTTTACCACCTCTAAAATGGCTCTCTTCAGCAACTCTATTACTTCAGAAAGAGATCTGCCGAGAGAAAGACCGAGAGAGAACTTGTAAGACCAATAGGTGAGACCCAGAGAGTCTAAGGGCCTTATTATGATGCCAGTGGTACCACCACAACAGGCCTTCGATGGTGGTTCCACTAACAGAGTGCCCTCCGGTTCAACCGCCGCATTACAATACTGGCAGATAGACCCGTGTCTGTCGGGGGACGGACCGCAAATATTTATCCAAATGTCGGCTACATTTCTGAGAGATTGCCCAAGCATATGACTACCAAGAATATCTGATGGCGGGGGCGTTGCTTACAGCCGAGAGAAATGGCCGCAGCTTACTGGAGCTCCGAGACCGGCGCAAGTTCCCCCATTGATCCGACACATAAACCTAGAATACATCCACCCTCAAAGACACCAGTGAGCATCGGACAGTACAGGGCACCCTCCTGTTTACGGCTCCGCAGTCGCACCGCATCAGCAACCTGGACCGCACTGCCTGAAGCGGCCTCCAAACGTGAAAGAAGCCGGGGCTTCGATTGGTGCAGGGGCTCGGTGGGAGCACACGCTGATTGAGCCTTCAAGGAATTCTGGGCCGGTAACAGGCACCCGAGAGCGCCCAAAAGTAAGGTGAGCGTCCAGGCTCATTAACTCCACAATACCGGTGGAGGAATGGCGGAATATGGCCCCAGTCGGAGCCCGGAAACTTCGGGAGAGGGGTGAGGGGCGGAGCGCTGGCTGACTCGCCTGCCACAGGACCGCCCTGCAACAGTGAGGAAAGCCCAGCATAAGCGCACCTCTGCAAGCACTATTAACTACCAGAATACATGGGGCGTCCTCCACTGCCGGATCCCAGCTGCACAACTGCGCCGCTTAAGACGCTGAGGCCTCAAAAACCACAGAGGCCCACGCGGACGAGAGAAGCCTGGGCCTAGATCAATATAGGGGCCTGGGGTGAACATATTCAGACTGGCACAACGGTGACGTTCGTGACGTACACAGCAGGCACTGAAGAACACTCGGTGAAAAGGCAGTCACCGGGACCTGAGGACCCTCTCAGCACTTAGAGGGAGGTGGCGGAGTGAGGACCCAACGTGAGGAGAAGGCCAACATGCCGAGAGAGAGGTACAAGGCTGGGTACCGGACGTAATTGCTGCCACCTGATTAGCACTCCTGAAGTATACACGCATGTGAGGGGGTGACACAGGGCCCCTCAGACCTGATATCCAGCTCCTCCAAAGACATCAAACTTAGGGGCAGATGACATATGGTGTTTCACGCTGCGACACACACACATAGAGGAGCCCCAGCCTACATCGGCTGCGGTGTCTACTCTCCTACCTACCCCAATCTTACTAAGCGTCCGGGAAAACCGACAGGCCGCGAGTGACACGTGGCCACGCGGCAGGCGGCGGCGACTACCATCCAGTGGTCGGATAAAGGCACATAGAGACCCAAGTAACCAGCCGCAGATTGTGGTAGGGGGCCACGCACGACTCCGCAGCTCAAGCTGGACAAATACATATATTCTAAGGACTTTCCAGCATTGCCACAGCGACAGGCCCCAACGGAAACGGTCCCAACACCTGAGGGGTCCCCAAAGGTCATGCTTGAGGATATAATGTCTGCCCTCAACAACGTGCAAACGACAGTGCGATCAACCTCCTCGGATGTCTCCTTCCTGAGAGCAGACTTTCCGAAAATGGCCACCAGAGTCACAGAGGTGGAAAAGGTGGCAACAACCCTCACTAACGACACCAACACCCTACAACGGAAGGTTAGACAGTTGGAAGCTGACAACAAGATCATGGCGGCCAAGCTGGATGACCTGGAAGGACGATCTCAGCGCAACAACGTAAGAATCACGGGCGTCCCGGAGAGTGAAGGAAGCCAAGCAATGGATCTCTACGTAGAAGACCTTATTAAGACTCGGTTCCAGCCCCGAGGGCTCTCCACCTTCTTTTCAGTGGAAAGCATGCACAGAGTCCTGGGGGGCAAGCCCAAACCGGGGACCCCCCTAGACCCATCCTGGCCCGTTTCTTCAATTTTCAAGATTGGGATGTTATACTACAGACAGCATGGGTGGCCCTTCCACTGCATATACAGAACTCACTGATCTCATTCTTCCCCGATTACACCGCAGCAGTCACAAAGCGAAGGAGAGAAGCTTCCAGGAGGTAAAGAAAGAACTCAGAAGCAGAGAGCTATCATATTCCATGCTGTTCTCGGCCAAACTAAGAGTGGTGGCAGATGGAAAAACAAGGTTTTTCGAAACACCAGAGGAGGCCCAGGAATGGCTAGAGGGCTGGCGAAGGAGGACCCCGACTGGTAGGAAGACACCACCAACGTCTCCGTGAAGGGGAAGAGTCAAGTGATCGCACATCCGAGGATAGAGAGGTGGGCCCCCCACAATCGGAAGCCAGGATCTGACGACCAGTGTTCTTTAGACTGTGGAACAATATACGGCCACGTGAACCGGCCTGGAATCGGCAGAACACCACGAAGTGACCAAGGACACAGACCCGACACAGCCAGATGAAGAATGGCACATTACATTGAAACTCCAACGATGCACCTGTACGTTAGGACTCACAACTGGACAAGCGTCTTTGAGCAGGGGGACGCCTGAGGCGCCTCTCGGACTTCCTCCACCCGCACGCAAGTACTGTTCAATGGGATCAAATCACTCTGCATTGTTGGGGAGGCGGGTAGTTGGGAATCTGTCTAGCAGGGGAGCAGGGAGGGGGGAGGTGGAGGGGTTGTTTCTTTTTTAGGAGGGGGGTTTGTTTCTTGTCCCCAGTTCGTTATTTTAAATTACACACACAAGCACATGCTCGTCTGATAGAATTAGCCATACATATGTCACTAAACATGCTTGGTACACCACTGGCTGAGACCCGCCTTCACGCATTTGTCACTAAACCCACAAGATTATGGCAGATACGGCCTCTAGTTCCCAGGTAAATAACGCGCATACACTGGGGTCACCCTTGACTGTGTGTCCTGGAATGTGAATGGCCTTGGTAATAAGATAAAGAGGGGCCTGGTGTCGCAATATCTCAAAAGACATGGCCCATCAGTCACTCTGATACAAGAAACGCACGTGGTCGGCACAGCTGTCAAAGCACTGGACAGATGGGGCTTTAAAAGGGTGACCCACTCCGAATTCACTTCTGGCTCAAAGGGGGTTGGGATCCTGCTCCGCAAGAGCTGCCCTCTGGTATTGACCGCAACCTGGACTGATGATCAGGGGTGATTTGCAGCAGCATCCTGTCAGTGGGAGGGGCGGGTTTTTAATTTCGTCTCTGTGTACATTTCCCCAGCACTACACACAATAGCGTTACAGGCTCTGGGTAAATTCTTGATTGATCTGCCCCCCGGAGAACTAGTGAGAACTAGTGATAGGGGGTGATTTTAACACCACAATGAACGCCATAAGGGACAGGCATCCGTCTAGGGGGCAGGGAACAGGTTCATCACCCCTGCAGGACTTCACCGACGCACTCGGTTTGGTGGATTTCTGGCGCATGCGTCACCCCTCAGAATACCAATATATGCATCATTCAGGCGTGCACAACAGTCTCTCCCGGATAGACTATTTTATCACCGCCCAAACGAGTTTAGACAAAATGCAGGAGATCAAACACCTCCCAAGAGGCATCTCCGATCATTCACCACTACTATTAACATATACATCACATCTCCTGGGTCGGAGACATATTTTCCCCATTCACCCAGGGTACCTCAAAGTTCCACATATCAGGAAAGCCATGCATAAGACCTCGGAGCACTACTTTCACGAAAACACACACACTGTGGCCTCTCCAATTGTTCTATGGGTGGCCTACAAGACGGTTCATGCGTGGACAAGCCATCTCAACGATCACTGCTCATAAGGACCACTAGCGCAACAGGTAGTGAAGTTGAAGCGAGCGGTGGACCTCGCAGAGGGCAACCACGCAGCAGATCCCAGCGACACCAACACCCATGCTTTTAACTTAGCTAAGCAGGCTTACAGGGACCATGTATGGGAAGTGGCCAAAGCAAGGACCACAAAAGCACAACACATGAAGGCAAATTGTTGGCATAGTTAGACAAAAATGAGAAAGCCAGCCACTGGGTGGCACAACTCAGGTTACCTTCCGTAGAGATGATAACAGACCCGTACGAGATCGCGTTGGCATTTGCGCAGCATTATTAGACGGTATACACTCCCATAGCTACGGCGATGATCGATGAGAATTTAGAATTCTTACGAGACATACAGCCCCCAAGATTGACACCACAGGACGTACAATCACTGGAAGAGGACCTCACCACAGAGGAAATCGCAGAAAGCCATTAAAAGACTCCAGCCAGGGAAAGCACTGGGTCCCAACGGGATCCCAGTGGAATTGTATAAAAGAGAAACGGACACACTGGTACCACACTTGTTGAGAATGTACCAAGCCAGTTTGGCAGAGGGAACACTTCCACGAGATCAGAGGGTGGCTACACTCATAGCGATACTCAAGCCCGGTAAACCCCCTCAGGAGTGTTCTTCCTATCGACCGATCTCGCTCCTAAATACGGAGTCGAAAATACTAGCAAAGGCAATGGCAGCCAGACTGCAACCCCACCTAGCGACACTCATACACCCGGACCAATCCGGATTCATGCCGGGCAGGAACACAGCGATGAATCTTAGACGTCTGCACAGTTTACTAGCTAGTGCACCCAATATTCATGAGGATGCGATCATTCTCTCGCTGGATGCCAGTATGGCCTTCGGTCGAATGGAATGGCCTTTTCTCTTTGCGGTCCTGCAGCGTTTTGGGCCCAAATTCTGTGCGTGGATAAAGTTATTCTACTCACAACCACTGGCGCAGCTAGTGGTCAGTGGGCGACTGTCGGAAGACAAAGACAAGGCTGCCCCCTCTCCCCATTACTTTTCGCTCTGGTATTGGAGCCACTCGCGGCATGGATTCGGAAAGACCCAGTAGTAAAGGGATTGAAATAGACAGAGGACTGGGAAGACCGTATCTCACTGTACGCAGATAATATTTTATTATATTTGACACACCCAGCGCGTTCCCTTAATAGCCTGTTAGACATTTGTGCATCATATGGCAGAGTCTCCAGCTATTCCATCAATTGGAACAAATCGGTACTATACATACATAAAGGCCAAACCGGCTCTGCGCATGGATAGGCACACGCTGGGTAAGAATGGAATCCTAGCCGCCCTACCAGAACGGTTTCCGTGCTGGACATAGCACAGAGACCGCCCTTCTCACCATGGCTGAACACCTTCGCACAGTGATGGATGCAGGACAGACGGCGGCGCTGGTACTATTAGATCTGAGCGCCGCCTTTGATACTGTCTCCCATCCAATCCTGTTGCGGCGCCTGGAGGAGATAGGAGTGAGTGGGTCTGCCCTCCAGTGGTTTCGGTCCTTCCTCTAGGATCGTTTCTTTAGCGTTGCGGTGCCACCGTTCCAGTCCAAGTTCCATCCTCTGAAACAGGGAGTACCGCAGGGATCCTCGCTGAGTCCCACGTTGTTCAACCTATACGTGAGACCGCTGGCTGAGGTTGTCAGGCAATGGGGTATGACCATGGTGTCATATGCTGATGACACTCAGCTAGCGGTTACGATCAGCGGGGATGTAGATCAGGACGCTCCCAGGTTTCAGAGTGGACTTAGGGCGGTGGCTAGCTGGATGGAGACCAACTGCCTCCAGCTCAACGCGAAGAAAACCGAGGTTATGATCCTCGGCAGACGGGCCGACCTCTGGGGAGATAGGTGGTGGCCTCCGGAGCTTGGGCCGGCCCCCCTTCCGGTGACGGAACTGAAAAACCTGGGAGTGTGGATGGATCCCACTCTCAGTTTTGAGGGGCACACAAAGAAAACGGCTGCTTGCTGTTTTGGAATCCTCCGGACCCTGCGCCCAGTCCTAAAGTTTTTTGATTCTCGCACCCGGCAGCTGGTTATACAGGCAACTGTTATATCACGCTTGGACTATGCCAGCTCTCTTCTGGTGGGTGCTAACCAGGCCGAAATCACCCGCCTTCAGCGGGTGCAGAACGCCGCTGCAAGGGCAATTGTTGGTCTCCCCCGATTCTGCCCTGTCTCTAGTACTTTGAAAGCTCTACATTGGCTGCCAGTCAGAGCTAGAATTCAATTTAAGGTACTCTGTTTAGCCTTTAAGATTTTAAAGGGTACGGCTCCTCAAACTCTTTTGGACCTCCTGACCTGGTACGTCCCCACTCGGCACCTGAGATCTTTGGGTCAAGCTCTCACTATTATCCCCAGATACAAGTTGTGCCGTGTTGGTGGCCGGTCTTTCCGGGTCAAAGCAGCCGAACTGTAGAATTCCCTTCCGGTGGGGATTCGGCTGTCGGAGGATCTCTTGTCCTTTCGTAGGGCTATTAAAACTTTTCTATTTTAAACTTGACTTGACTTTCTTTTAGCTGTTGTGTTTCCTGTGGTTGTTGTGTGGTACCTTGCCGTGCGCCGGGACGCCCCTTAGCTGGGGCTGCTGTGTGCAGTACAAATTCACGTAACATAACATAACATAACATAAATTCAATATACGCACGCTGATCGGCCCCACGGCTCACACCGTACATGTCTGGTTCAATGAGCAGCAGGCGCTGGGCCGGGAGGGGGTGATAACTTAACACACGCCATTGTGGGACTATCCCGGATTTGGCAAGCTATGTGTGAGCAAAGATTTCACATGATGGGACCTCACCGGCATTTCCAAGGCTGGCGATCTTTGGGAAAAAGGTTAGGTGGTTCCTTTCACACAACTCCAGGCAACGTAATAAATGGCAGAAAAAGAACAATATAGGTACATGCAAATAAAACACGTCCTTGCGAAGGCCATAACTCCGGGTACCGATCTACCGGAGTCCTCACTGCTGGAGGATCGTTTGCTGATTGACTCCCTAACTAAAAAAGCTTTCTCGTTAACATACTGAAAGTTAGTTAATAATCAGAAAGACCCAACACTGACCCTCAAGGAAAGATGGCAGGCGGAGGTGGGAGAGATGGACGAGAAGGACTGGCAGGAGGCGCTGGCGTCCCCGCGAGAGGTGACAACTCCCTTCAGACTAAAGTTGGTGCTGCTTAAAATATTACATAGAACATATTTCACAAGGTCAACACTTCACAAAATAGGGAGGGCAGAAACGCCACATTGCCTCAGGGGCTGCGGGTTTACAGGTACATTCTACCACACTATCTGGGAATGTCCTCTGGTTCAACAATATTGGAGGGCAGTGATGGCCACGATCACCCAGGTCAGTAGAGTTGATGTCCCCCCTGAGCCACGAAGATGCCTCCTTAATGCGTGGGAGCCCACAGATCTCAACCAAGCAGCACAGGCCTGGGCAACACTGAGCATTGCACTAGCCAAACTAAGCATTGCGCAACACTGGGGAGCCCCAACGGTCCCCTCCCATCATCAAGGGTGCTGTGACCTTGATGTTGCCAGGGTGACGGAAAAGGCAGTTTTTATTAATAGAGGATGTCCCCGAAAAATGGACACGAGTGTGGGGGAACTGGAACACTTTTTGGGGAAACATATGTGCCCCTCCACCTGAGGACTCAGAACCGGACTTGAGCGACTAATACGACAGTGTGGTCACCCCTGGGGGTCCGTACAATGTGACAGGCTGAGTTTCAGAATTATATTAGTGAAATCTGAATGTAATCTTATTCAACTCTATAACTCTGAATGTATAGTGAAAATGCTTGGTATGTTGTTTCGGCATATGGCCGCATCATTCATGATGATGTACTGCTCGATTTACTATATTTGTTAATGACAATAAAAATGTTTTTAAAAAAGAATATCTGATGACAATTGAAACACAGATTTACTATGTAGAACTATGGAGCAGAGTTTCAACATTTAAGTGTTAGATAGTTTGGACTTGAGTCACCCCAGCTTGGCTGCAAAAGAGTTGTCCCCTGCACTAAAAATTTCTTTCAGCTACCATATTTGTATTATGTGCTGATAAATGCAGTATGAACAGAACATTAACCAAAGAATTGTGCTTGAACATCAAGATTTTATGTCTTGTTACGCATGATCAGTGGCCATGTGTTTTAAAATACAATATTTTGCACATTTTTTCCAGAAAAACTGGCATTCCATACTAGTATTGTTCTTGTATATTGAAGGGACCCCCTGCCCTCCACAAGAAATTCTGAATAGTCTCTATTTAGCAAAGTCAAAGACAAAGATGACACCAGCTGCTGGTTATTAAACAAGTGGCTCATTACCAGGCAGGGCCAGAATCGAAGGTCATCACACTGGTCAAATGCTAGATCACAAATCTTCAATTACTGCTGAATCGAAGGTCACTAATGATGTCACGAGTTCCACGCGCCGACAGTTCACTGGCACAATTTGTATTGACGGCACAAAAGCTTTTATATTCAATCAGCAACCGCTTACTTCTGTAAAACCTGCCAGTTTCTCGGCCCTCACATGCACCGGCTAACTGGTTTAAAACCTGCCTCAGCAGTAAAGCGTTGGCGAGGAAGCCGCCAGGGACATTTCCTAAATACTGACAAGGATTTGCTGCAGTGCTCCAGGGTCAGGTGTAAATTCCCTTCAAAGGAGATCGTTTGTTCATCAGAAACGGCCGTGAATCTATAATGCACCCAACACTTCAAGGACGTGCATTTTTAAATTAACATTAGTTTACCTCCTCTATAAGTTTATGCTCTATCGTCGTTTTTTGATGTATTTGCTGTATTTATTTATTTGTTTAGATTAAGCTTATGCATTTCCTGGAAGAGTGAATTACTATGGGCGCATAAGAAAACAGCAGATTGAAAGCAAGACAGACGTGCCATTTAGGAACGTTAAAGTTTTAGGGTTATTGGTTTTGCCTAAAGGCATTTTAGAGTTGCGTCTGATAGTACCCGTTCAGAGAGCTAACGATGTAAATACGGGTGGCTTCACAGTGTACAATCAGAGAACGGCACCTTGGAATAACACAAAATGGTATGAGTTGTCAGAGAGAATAAAATATTTTCCCACCCATTCATAAATACATAGTATATGCATTAACACATGCAATGTATGCAGCCGATGTTTTTGTCTTATTTTTGGGTGAGGGAAAAGATCCAGACACACATCCAAAGAAGAACCTACTGAGCAGTGGCGGTGCGTCCACTCTGTATTCCAATATATATTTTTCTTTGTAATGTTATTGTTTACTGTAGCTATAGTTTGTATTATAGGACAATTATCTGGTAATTGTGTGCTGATTTTTTTCCAAACCTAGTTGTCCGTGCTTCTATTCACTATCATATGGGGATGTGTAGTGTGCACAATAAATTCTGTTGTATTGCTCTAATTCTCTCTCCGGAGCGGAGGGCTCCACATTCCAGAATGTATGTTTAAATCATGGAATATGGGCTCAGCTGAAGGAGGCTTTGTCAAACCGGTCACTAAAAATGCTTTTACCTATTATTGTGGCTAGACCAGTTATTTACTAGAGCGGTGCGGGCGCTTGTGTGTCACTGTCCAGTTTTGCGCTGCATCTGCAGGTTTTTAGAAGGGTAAGTTTATTGGTGCAATGCTTTGTGCTGCTTGCGACACTCTGCGGCACGCGAGCACCCATGCGGAGCCTTAATGAAGTTTCTTTCCTTCAGTCTTACTTGATGTGTGTTTACTTTCTTGCTCCTTTTCTCTCATGTTCTTTAAATCTTTCTTATGAGGCTGTGTGTGGAGTACTCTTTGGAAACAATCCAATGTTTTGTGCCTTTGGTAAACCGAGATCCCCATGGGGAGGAGCTTGTTCTGTTAAGGGGCCCTGTGCATCCATCCATTCATGAACAACAGGCCCTTGTATTATTAATATCACACAAGTACAGCCTCTTGATTACTCTGCTAACCCCATGGCTTGCATAATTGCCTGCTTTCCTGATGCCTCACAGGAGAGTTGATTCATGCAGAACAGCCAGTACAAATTAATGCCCTCTACAACCCAAGGCATCCGGCCGTCTGACGCATCACCCTTAATTGCAGCCTTTGCCCTTTGCCTCATCCAGCCTTTGCTGGAAGTGGGGTGTTTATAGGGCGCCGTGGCCTTTGTGACCTGTAAATGTGGTATTCAGCCCGACAAGGGCCCTTAAGAGTCTTGGGGCCCGGAGCTGGTGATTGGTGAATCGCTCCCTATGCCAGGGACAGAGCCCTCTTGTCTGCCCCAGGCCGCAGTGCCCTGGGCCTCTGTCCTGGGGCAGTGTAGGGGTATAAGTGCAGAGTGTGTGTGTGTCTGTCCCTGGGTGCACTTAGCAGAGAGTGTGTGTGTCTGTCCCTGGGGTGTCCTGCGTGCCTCTAATGTGTGTGTGTGTACTTGGCAGTGTGCATCTGTCCCCGGTGTGTGCTGCGCCTCTGATGTGTGTACTTGGCAGAGAGAAGAGTGTGTGTCTGTCCCTGGTGTGTGCTACTGCTACGCCTCTGATGTGTGTGCTTGGCAGAGTACTATGTGTGTGTCTGTCCCTGATATGTGCTTGGCAGAGTGTGTGTGTGTGTCTGTCCCTGGTGTGTGCTGCGCCTGTGTGTATGCTTGGCAGTGTGTGTGTGCTGCATGTCTGATGTGTGTACTTGGCAGAGAGTGTGTGACTGTCCCTGGTGTGTGCTACTCCTCTGATGTGTGTGCTTAGCAGTGTGTATGTGTGTCAGTGTCTGTCTGTCCCCGGTGTGTACTTGGCAGAGAGCGTGTGTCTGTCCCTGCTGTGTTCTGTGCCTGTGTGTGTGCTTGGCAGTGTGTGTCCCAGGTGTGTGCTGCACCTCTGATGTGTGTACTTGCCATAGAGTATGTGTCTGTCTCTGGTGTGTGCTGTGCTCCGTCTCCAACGCTCTCTCTGTCTTGCTCTTGTCTCTTTTCTCATATAAACTGCCCTCCTCTTCACTAGGTTTCCTACTTCTGTTCCACTTTCATTTTTAATTGACTACAATTGTCTTCTGTGCCACACAATTCATATTCCCCCATCGTTTTCCACTGCTCCTTAACTGACTTCCTTAACTGTTAGTCCATGTGATCACCAATCTGCAACAAGCAGTAAAGCCTACATGCTCCCATCAGGCCCCTGCAGTGAGTAAGGAGGAGTATAGAAGCAGGCCACCAGTCACAAAAGCAAGCCCCACGCAGACCTGCCTGCTGGACCCATAGATAACCTTTATTAACCTTCCTGCTTTCTCAATGCACCATTTTTCCACTATTTTTTCAAAAATTTCTCGGGGGGAAATCCCCCTGAACCTTCCTTAGGGGGTTCAGGCTCGCTCGCTACGCTCGCTCGCTACGGTGCAGTATGATTATCATTTTACGCTCACCACTTTCAAATGTCACCAGCCGCCACTGGTCTCTAAAGATCGTTTCGTCCATACTTTTCGTAGTGTTATTCCCCCTCTCCCCTCCTCTCGAAGCTTGGTTCTAGTTGCACCTCTGTTAGGGCACAATGCTATATTGGTGCTGGCGATAAAGCCACTTGGTCTGGTATCGGTAAACACGAGTTAAGACGTGAATGTATCAAAGAGTTCACCCCACTGATGCGCAATGCAAGGCTAACGCCTGGGTACTGCTGCCTATTCATGTATTTTGTTTACAGTACCTCGAATCGCACTGTAGTAGTCTATAAGGCAACATGTTGGTGATACAGGGATATTTGAATTAGTGAACAAAAGTTGAAGAGTAACCCCTTTTCATGCGTGGCCCCGTGAGCCAGTCCTGGCTTTTTATTCAACTGCAATTGTCATGCTGATATGTTTTAAGCCCGTACTGCTAGGAGTACAAATTAAACTACACGTGCTAGAATGCAAAGTGCTGTTGAATATAAAGCGCAGACTAGCTGAATATATGGCACATGACATGGAGCCCCTTGGCTCTCTGCCAATCAGTAGCAGTTGCCTAATGAGTGAATGTCATTGATGACTTCCTCAACCAGAGTTGGCTTTTTAACTTCGCATGCTGACATCAGTGGGCAACTGTGGGCAATGTTAAAAGCAAAACACCAAACCCTACATTGCGACTTGATGAAGGGTAAAAGCCTGGGACAGCTTGAAAGCTATGCCAGTGATTATCTACTACTGATTATGACATAGAAGGATGATGCAGCAAAATATGTGAGTATATCTTTATTCATCAAGTAATACTTTCCATAAAGCTCGATGTTATCATTTATAAAGTACCAGTGCAACATTTGTATCATGTATTTAATTGAAGCATTCAAGGGACTCTTTATTTTTTTTCTAAACTCTTTCTGCCACAGTGTTTACATACCCCTGCGCCTCAATTTTTTCACCCTAAAAAGTCAGTGTTAGGTTGCACTGTGCGCCCATACAAACTGTATGTTTTGTCAGTATATTAAGGACTTCATATTGATGCAATCTCAGCAGCAATATCTCATTACACCCTGAATATTGTGGATTCTTTTCTCATTAAAAAAATATATATGCTTAACTTTTTGCTACATTTCTCAATAATAAATGTGATACATCTATTATGTAATATTAGTGCACACCAGAAAGTTGTGGCAGAATCAGTGTTTTATGGCACACTGTTTTTTTAATAACGTATGGTGATGCACATGGTTATTTGGAATGCATAGCAAACACAAGGAGATGATGCAGCACTGAAACTTTTCAGACACACCCCCAGTTGTGGATCTGGGTTGAATCTATCATCGTTCTTTAGCTCTCTTCGCCGCTCCAGTTCACCCCCCAGCTATGTGCAAATCAGTTTTGACCCTGTGCCTCATGGGAACAGTCCAGCCTGAACTGCCAAGCCAGGTCTTCCCTGGACCAGAAACAAGCAAACACATGTTAGCTACTCCAGTGTTTCTCATGCAGAAATAGGCCACTGACAAGGCCTAACTGACATCTTTCTTTCCCCAGGTCTTCTGAGGTGGGGGGGAGGGGTGGTGGGGTTGGGAGGGGTTATCAGGCACCTGTTGTTCTTCAATGGGTTAGTAGTGTCTACAGGCGGCATTCTGGGTGCAGTGGGTTTGGAAAATTTAGAAGAGTACTAAAAATGAAATGGTGGTTTAGAATACTCATCTGGATTGCAGGTAGCACCCATAGGCGTTTAAGAACCTTTCACAACCACAACTATACATTTCAACATCCTAAGGGTTATTTCGCTTTGTGTCAGTTCTTTCTTACTCTGATTGACTGGCCGAGACAACACATCAAACCCAATATTTGTCAGATTTCTAGCAATGTTTCCTCAAAACAAGGTAATTATCTCCAGTTTCCAGTGTGCAGGACCATATTCCTGGCAAGGCTTTGCCCACATCTGTGTTTCCATGGATCTCCTCAGTGTGCATGGAGTTTCAATGGGATTGTGCATGAATCCACCTAGGAGCAACCAAGGAATGCCTTATGCGGGCCCCTGGTGTCCCTGAGTGTGTCAGACCTGTGGATTTTCAATGGATTTAGCAATAGCCTACATGCAATGCATTCAGGAAATTTCAAAAGCAACTCAAATTGAAACGTTGGTTTAGGGCAGTGGTTCCCAAACTTATTTGACCTGTGGCTCCCTTGACCTAATTGGCAGTTGGCCGTGGCTCCCCACCATTTTCTTACCAGTGGGCGGGTGGGAGGTGATGTAAGCCCGACATCGGGAGTACTTCCTGTTGTCTTCCGTAAATTAATTGGGATGTAATGAAGAATGAAGGTATTATAATCATATTTGTAACAAAACAAAAATATATCAGTTGTTTAATAAAAACTTGTTAAGTGAGAAATGAATCATATTCTGTTAATGTGTTGTGTAAGGCTTTGTTTGTGTTTGCAAAATGTTTGAATAGGCTGTGTTTGTAAATAGGGAGACAGTGAATCTTCTTGAGGTGCAGTGTGATCTGGGTGCTGCATGGGAAATTGAGTTTGAGTCTTGCAGCAGTGTTCTGGATGGTCTGGAGTCTGTGAAGGAGATGTTTAGAGATTCCGGCACAGAGAGTGCTGCAGTGGTCCAGCCTGCTGGTGATGAGTGCTTGCATGAAGGTCCGCCTGGTGTTCTGAAGCAACCATATGAAGATCTTTAGGTGCACGAGACAGAGGACAGCATGTCCTCAGCGATGAGGCAGCAGGGCCATGTGGAAGCATGACATGCACCGAGTAGGCCTCAGTTGGCCTCAGACAGAGGTCAGTGGCTTCTCAGACCTGAGGTAGTAGTCAAACAGAGGACAGTGTGTCCTCAAAATTGAGACTCAGGGCTTTGTGGGAGTATGACAAGTACGAAGGAGACCACAGACAGAGGTCAGTGGGATCTAAGAGCTGAGGCAGCAGGGCCTTGTGGAAGCAAGACATGTGGAGAAGAGGCCTCAGACTTGAGGCTGCAGTCAAACAGAGGACAGTGTGTCCTCAGAGCTGAAGCAGCAGAGCCTCGTGGAAGTATAATGAATATCGAGGAGTCCTTAGGTAGAGGTCAGTGGGTTCTCAGACCCGAGGCTGCATTCAGATGACAGTGTGCCTAGAGAGTAGAGGAGAGTGAGACAATAAATTAACAGGAAGTGTTGAGCTAGAGGGGGGTCAAGATTGGGCTCTTACAGCCTGCGCACAAGCGGAGTCTGAAAAATATTTGGTATATAAGTCAAGCAACACACATGTTAGAATAGGATTGCAATACGTGTTGCTCAACCATAACATCCAAAACTTCTTCTACCAGGTCATTTCCAATAAATGCTACGGGAGCCAAATATGCATCTGTACACTGTGAGGATCTGGGGGGGGGGGGGGGAGAACTCATGCCCGCTTTCTGAGTCTTAAAGGAGCTCCGTGGAGCCTGCCTTTTTACACTAAAACTAATGCAGGTGATAACAGGTGTAAAAGGGAGGTTGGGCAGAAGATCGGCATGGCATTTGATTAATAATTAATGATAATCATTTTATAATTCAGGCTAGCAACAGGCTTGTCTTTTAAATTTCCATATTGCACACAGATTATCGATCAATAATGGTAATTAAGAAATATGTGAATTGTAAGTAGTCAAAGTGTGATTTTTAAGGGGCCATTTCTCCCTTTTCCGTTTTCATGCTGCTTTTAAAAAAAGGTATTTTCATTGACCACGTGAGCTGTGTGAATTAACCTTGCTGTTGCTGAAAGTAATTGTAATGGACCGGATGGTGGTGCGCTAGCACAATTAATAACATTTAGACACATTTTCAATAAAAGATAACTCACTGAGGCGCAACTCTTACTTTCTAAGGCGACTCAAGGAACGGTAATTTTACCGATCGCACATCGCTGCTGAGGCAACAACTCTCACCACAGCAAACACCGGTCCAGGCAGGATTGGGAGTATGGCTCAGCAGCAGCTGCACAAGAGGGGCTGGTCTGCTGCTGAGAAACAATTCCAGAGGCCGCAGCGATCCGTGTGGGATTCAGCTGCCCCGACCAGCTATGTGTCTGACAGACTCACTAAAATAATAATGGCACAAGTCAGTCGGTGTGAGCACCGCGCCGCTGCCATTGGGAGGGAGGGCGAGGGGTGGGAGTAAAGTAGACCAAAAATGTTTTGAGTGTGAAAAAGGCCGCTTTATTAGGAAACAGGTGCACATTACAAATATAAAACCCTGACAACGCCTTACAAAACTAAACCTCACTAAATAAATAATTAACTACAAACTTCGCCCCCCACCCCCTCCCCTAAAATTCTTTGGCCCCTCCCCCACCCAACAATACAGCACTAAAACATTACAATAACATTATAAACATAACCATCAAGAAAACATTACGTCATTAATCACATCATTACATCATCATTTAACCCCTTAGTCATCAAACCCCAATCACATATTAAAAGCCCGGCCCTCTATAACCAGAAACCCTGCCTGACCCTTCACTCCTGCCAATACCCCCCAAAACCTCGACGGTCAAACAATGACCAACCTTCCCCTGTACTTGTCAATGAATGAATCAGCCCAATACTCAACAAAATTCTACAATAAACCGCACCGAGACAACAAAAACCCCGCCACCCAGAAAGGTAGGGGGGGGAGAGAAAACTACACCACCTTCCTTTCTGCCCCCCAAATAGAAAAATAGAAGCAGAAGTGAACAAATATCAACGTTGCATAGCTAACAAACGTGCCAAAACTTCACGTAACTCCAACAGATATAGGTCCATCCCCACCCTGGACAGGTGAACACCATCACCTCTGAAAAATTCCACAGTCTCAAATTTAATCTCTCTATGGGAAATCCTGCTGAAACCAAGACCACGGCAACAACGCGAAACCTCAGAGTTTACTTTCTTCCTGGCTCTGTCAACAGCCCTGGGGTTGACCGCTCCTCTCCAGATCCTACGCGGAATCAACTCAGTCCAGAAGACATGGCACCCGGCCCAACACTCCTTTATAAGGCTCAAATCCTTCTTAATAGCTCGCAGCAATACCACACCTTTAGTAGCACAAAGATCGTTCTCCCCCAGATGAATGACCAGAATATCAGGACATAGCCCGCCCACCATAGCGTTGTTAAGACATGGGATTAACTCGTTCCATAGCATACCACCTTTTCCCTTCCAAACCACATTGAACATGCGAGCGTTAAAACCCAGAAGTACTCCAAAGTAACTCTGCGCCGCCTGGACTCTGGCCCATTTCACGAATGAATGCCCAACTATCCAGACTGTCACCACAGGAGAACGAGGCCCAGCAACAGATCCTATAAAAGAAAACAGAGTTAGAGCTCATGGGAAGGAAGATGACGCATGCGCCTCCTCCGCTTGACTCCTCACGTAGCGCTGAAAGCAGTTTGAAGACCAACGCCCCAGCCTCATGATATCCCTTTGAGTCCAACCTCTGTTAAAAGCTTCAGTTGCAGCCCCAATCCGGAATGAATGTGTCCCATATAGGCTCCCATCCAGACCCAAGTGTTCCAAAGCTTTACGCAAAACCATGCGGAATTGGTATGCTGTAACCAGGGTGCCATCAATATGCTGAAAAACGAGTGCATCATCACCACCCCCGCACAAAGAACGCCAGCGCCGCGCTAGCAGTAAAGGGCAAGTAAGCCTTGGGGCACGCGCTTGCAACCACACACCCTTCCCCTTCTTAGTCTGATCAGTTTTGGAGCTGGCTAACCATATATGTACCCCTTCATCAGAACAAAAAACATCCCGCCAAAATAGGCCACACTTGCATTTCGAGCCCAACAACTCCGAAACCCTAAAAGCTCCAAAAAAACATGAATGCCATTAACATGGAAAATAAGCATGACTCAAAGTCATCTGAACAAACCTCAGGGAGAACAGTTATCAACCGAGCCAGAATCTGCCAAGATAAAGGAGACCTGAGTCTACTGGTGTGCCCTTGCTCTCTGGCCCAACCCTCAAGCATCCTTCTGCCAATCTCCCCTGCTGACGGAGGATAACCCCATAACAACTTGCCCATAAATGCTATCCCTGCTAATTTACCTGCGATGGTCACCTTGGTCAGCCCTTTGTCCATGAGCTCTAAAATGAAGTTCACGACATCCTCAGAACGACGCCGAACCTCCTCACGCCTACAAGCGCCAGACTCCAGAAATTCCCTCCAGGCCAGAGAATAAGCAGAACGCGTAGACACAGACAAAGAACCTACCACCAGTTGTAAGACCCGACGTTGCCTACGTGCCACAGATGAATCGGCATCGGGGTCGGTGCTTGGTCTGCTTCCCTCGCCAGTCCACGGAATCTCCCCCACTGTGAACGAGACAGAGCATCCGCAATGTCATTGTCCACCCCAGGAATGTGCAAAGCACGAAAGTGAATGTCGTGTTTCAAACAGCCCAGCACAAAAACTCTCATGAGCTTCAAGACCTGTTCATCCCTGGCAGACTGGCGATTAACAATTTCCACCACAGCCATGTTGTCCACACGAAAAAGCACTTTCTTATGTGCCAAGACCTCCCCCCACAGGGTCAAAGCCACCAGCAAAGGAAAAAGCTCCAAAAAGGTGATGCTGCGACCACCATTCAACCACTCATCCGGCCAACGTTCTGCACACCATCTTCCATTCCAATACAGACCAAAACCATCACTGCCAGCTGCATCCGAAAACATTTGCACATCCCACTGAAAGTCAACGTCCCTAAACAAAGGAACACCATTAAAAGAAGAGAGAAAAAATGTCCACATTCTCAAATCCTCCTTGACGCCAGCAGACAACCGAACATGATGATGAGGCAAATGTTGACCTGCAAGAGCCCTGCCTAATCTGCGACAAAAAGTCCTTCCTGCTCTCACGACCCTACAAGCAAAATTGAGATGGCCTAGTAACACCTGAACATCTTTCACCAACATTTTCCGTTTTGCTAACATGGTGTCCAGCAACTCCAGCATCTTCACTTTCTTATCCTCAGGCAAGCGAGCCCGCATTGCTACAGAATCAAGTTCAATTCCCAAAAAGGACAAGACTGTGTCAGGACCCATAGTTTTCTCGGGAGCCAAAGGAACTCCCAGATCCTCCATGAGCCCTTGGAAAGTGTCCAGAGCAGACTGGCACTCCGTGGAGCCCGGGGACCCGACAAAGAAAAAGTCATCTAGGTAGTGCGTTACCAGTGAGTGACCAGATTGATGAGTAAAGTACCATTGTAGAAAAGTACTGAAACACTCAAAAAGAGCACATGAATTGGAGCAACCCCTCGGCAAAGCCTTGTCCACATACCATTTTCCTAAAAAATGGATACCCAGAAGACACCAGTCATCCGGATGGACAGGCAGCAGCCGGAAAGCAGACTTTATATCACACTTGGCCATCTCAGCAGCTGCGCCCGCGGTCACAACAAGTGACATGGCCACGTCAACTGAGGAATAAGAGACTGAAACAGCATCTGGATCAATAAAATCATTAACAGACGACCCTTCCGGCCATGATAAGTGTTGTATAAGCCTGAATTGTCCCGGATCTTTCTTCGGGACCACTCCAATAGGTGATACTATTAAATTAAGGATCGGCCAATCGTGAAAAGGGCCAGCCATCCTCCCTTCATGTACTTCTTTATTCAACTTGTCTTGTACTACTGTGCCATGCTCAGATGCAGATTTTAAATTAGCAGACCACCTTCTTTGTCTAGGACCTGTGTAACCTAACTTGAAACCAAATTCAAAACCATCCAACAATGTTTGTTTCCCAGCTACATTATCATAGTCATGAAGTGCAAGGCGCAGATTCTCCAAATTAACCGGTGTACGAGCCCTTGGGCCCAACACCCTGAGAACCTCTAGATCCCCTACCCCCTGGAAAATGTTGGAATGACCCTGAACCCCCTGCCCCTGACTGCTTCCCCTGTGGACCTCCTGCTGTCTTGTTATCCCAGCATTTAGAGAATGGGTGCCGCCTACCACAACCAGAGCATTCGTGTTTAAACTTACAGTAGTCTCTGCTACAGAACCCTTTGTTAAACTCCCAGCATGCGCCAGTTCCGGACTGTGTATTTGAGTTACTCCCCACCCCTCCCCTGGTGGGCTTGTCCTGAAAGGGCCGGTAGATTAAAGGAAGGCCGCTGGCTGTAAAAATAGTCTTCCCGCCCGTTGCAGAACCCATAGTATGCTGCCACAGGTCAGTATCTAGTTCCCCCCACTTGGCCTCTGGATCCCATGCCATCCTGGCCCTGAACTCCTCATCATATTGTGACCAAGCAAACCCCCCCCCCCAGTAAGCTGTGCCTTGCGTATAACATCCATGTACTTGAAAAGTGACACGCTGCGCTCTGGAAACTTTTCACAATATACACTTGCATAGATAAGGAAAGCAGCTGTCCAATTTTCAATGGTTAATGGAACTCTAGGACGTTTGGCCAGCTCAAATTCCTCCTCTTTTGACCCTTCTTTTGACCGGACTTCCCGGTGTAGTAGCTTAAGAATTTCGACATACTCTCCCTTTCAAATACGTTCTTTCGTGGCCAGCATCAAATGTGCACCCAAAGGCTTCGTGACGCCCATATAAGGCAACTTTTTAATCTTCAACTCCTTGCTGGCCAATGGCTCCTTCACCACAGTAAGAGCATCAGTGCTAGTACCGCTTTCAACTTTACCTGTGACTTCAACAACGTCGTCAGTTCCCACAGCAGTGTCTTTAACATAACGTCCTTTCGACAACCTCCCTTCGCCTGAGACAAGCGGTACTTCCCCCCCTGTGCCCACAGACACCATATTAGGTTTGGCCTGTGTAGCTAATTGCTCACCTGGTAATAAAGAGACCACTCTCGAAGGCTCCGCCCGTGGTGCTGGGACCAATGTATGCTGTCCGTGAGGCGCCCTGACTGACGGGCCGTGCTCTCTTCTCACTTGCACTTGGCTTCGCACCGCTGGAGCCTGAAAAATACTACCAGACACATGAGAGGGTTCCCCCCCTCCACGTCCCGTACTTCTCCTTCTTCTGGACTGTCTTCATCATAATCCAGTACCACTGGGTCAAAACCAATAGGCAATATGTCACTACGGGTCTTACCTAACCCGGTATCAACAATAGTACATTTTAAAGCTTGTGAAGAACCTCCAGGGGGGGGAGCAGACTGTACCCGCCTGTAACTCCCCTTGCGTTGACTCTGCGGCTCCATAGCCGCCGGCAAGGTAGGACACCTATACCTGCTACTCGTTGGGGCCAGCGGGGTCACGCCGGACCCTCGTGTGCTGACCGCGGCGGGTTCCCTCGGTGGAACAGAGAGGGCCGCGCTAGGCATTCTCCTCGCTTCACCTCGGCGAAATTGGACTGGACCGCGCCCTGCCAAGTCTGGACCACTGCACCTATCCCTATCCTGAAAGGAAAAAGTTTGGACTGGTGTGCTAGGGTCCCTGAATACAACTTCTGATACATAACCTGTCCCCTGCAAATTAGAACCAATACCCCTCCCTTGAAACCTATCCAATGAACGCTCTCTAATACTGCCCCTCAAAGGCAGCTCCCTTGTATTTGTATTTATTTTATTTGTAAAGCGCTAACATTCATCCTAAAAGGACATCACGGCGCTAAAGAAGAATTACAAGTGATTTAACGGCAACACTTTGGAAATTATTGATCTGGCCTGGGGAAAAGGAATGTTTTTAGTTGTTTCCTAAATGAAAGGAAGCAGTCAGTTATTCTGAGTTTGTGGGGTAACTCGTTCCATTTTGTTGCGGCAATGTGAGAGAAAGCCCTCTCTCCCATCCTGACAGTCCGAGCTCGGGTGATGGATGCTCTTCCGGACGTCATAGATCGTAGGTTTCTAGAGGGTTTATGAAATCTGATCATATCATGTAGGATGATGGGGCCTGTATCGTGGAGTACTTTGTGTGAAATACACAACAGTTTAAAAATGGCTCGTTGTCGCATTGGGAGCCAGTGGAGCTCACGCATACATTTTTTGGCTGAGTCATATTTTCTTTTATTACAGATGGCTTTGGCAGCGGCATTCTGAACCAACTGCAATTTGGAAAATAGGTAGTCTGCCATTCCCACAAACAGTGAATTACCATAGTCCAACCTACTCAGCAATAGTGATTGGACTAGTGTTCTCCTACAATCTGTCGGAACCCAGGGAAATAATCGTCTGAGCATCTTCAAAAGGCCAAAGCCTCTGCCGCAAACTATGGAGACATGGGATTTCATGGATAAGTCCTTATCCAATGTTATTCCTAAGTTTTTAGCTTTTGTAGTCGGGTTAGGAGGCAAGCCCAAATCGCTCGGCCACCAACTGTTGTCCCAGACCTGTGTGCATCTGCCAAACAATAGAATTTCGGATTTGTCAGCATTAAGTCTAAGACAATGGTCCTGCATCCATGTTGCCAGTTCAGTCAGGCAGTTCGTCAATCTAGTTTTAGATTAGATGACCGGAGAATCGCCTATCACCTCCTCATCATCACTCTCATCCAAATTCTCCCCCCCCACCGCTGAATAAGAAGCCAGAATAGGGGCCCGTGCACCCCAAACGTGACCCCACCCTCCTTTTGTAAACCACGCTGCGCCACACCTGCTGCACCAAAATGTTCCCACCCAGGAGAACCACACATAAAATATGGGCCTCTGGTACCCTCAACCCAACGTGGGACCACATCCCTAGGCCCTTGCACAGGCCCACCCCTCACTTGTCTAGAACCTCTTCCATGCCCCAACATCGTACCCTGGAAACACACACCTTCTACACTCCTTACAGCAGGAGGGCAAACCCCTCCCATATTGCCCACCACTGCATTTCCAAGCACCGTCAACCCAGCACCAGGTGCATGGCCAGCCACATTGATATCATAAGGAAAGGCTCCATGGCCCACCTGTGACACCCTCCTTCCTTCATGTTGCAAACTGTCATCCACACCCCGAAAAACAGCAGACTCCAAACCCCTATCAAGTGAATCCTCTTGCCCCAAAGCAGCACCAGAACAAGAACCCCCCTCACCCATCTGGGCCCACTCTCCCTCTCCCCTGGAACCCCCTCCCACAGACAACGCAGTACCCACTGAAGAACCAGGCGTGGAAAACAATAAATCATGGTGAGAAACAGCCTGTCCAACATGAGGATCCAAGCCCCCCGAGCCCTCCACCACACCTGCTACAAAACCGCCAGAAACCCTACTCTCCACAGCACGCTGGTCTGGCACTAAATGGATAGAAGGAGTTAACAAATCTCTGGAGCGTGCCCCCTGCCCAAGCTGGGACTCAGCTACCACGAGCTCAGGATAAAGTACATGGGGCCCAACTTGCTCCTGGCATGCACCCTGCAAAACAAATTGAACAGAGCCCCTGCGCGCTCCTCGCGCAGGGACCACATCCATACGCTGCGACCTCCTCTCTAGCAGCGGGTCCGAAGGAGAGCGCTTCTTGCTCCCTCCCCGACCCCCTCTCCCCCGCCTTCCCGCTAAAGGAAAACCTGAAGCCAACGCTTCAGTACGGGCCGCACCTCCCGCCCGCACAGCCGGGGAAGTAAGCAGCGCGCCTCCTGCCTCACGCGCCTGCCCCGCCGAAGCCCCGGACATGACTGGAGCTCCCCCCGCCCCCACCGGAACTCTCACCTTAGACGCCGGAGCCACAAGCGTCTCTCTCCCGCCCGTATTAGAAGCGCCAGACACCGCCGGAGCCTCCCCCTCCTCAACCGCCAAACGCGCCTGCCCAGGAGGGGCCGGTTTCCTCGTACGGGACCGGCCCCTTTCGCTTACCTGGGTCGAACGACGTTTCTTCGGCGAGGAGCACGCCATTACCGCAGCGGACACGCCAGCAGAGGCCTGGCGTTGTGGGCGCGCCGGCCCCCCTTCCACCAGCAAGTCCATGCGACCTGCTTCCGACAAAAGCCTCATGGCTTCACGAACGCGATAATCCTCCATTATACCACACAGTATAAACAATGAACACCACAAAGGGGTAACTAATACTCTACACTTAACCTCGACAAAAAACGCTAACTGTCCTCCTAGCCACCAGGTCACCAAACCTAAAATGGTGGCTAGGAGGCGGGGACACGGGGATTTATAATTGGGCTGGCCAGTCCTACTAGGCCAGCCCAAATCCAGAACATTCTGGCAGCTACTGTATAAGAAAAACCCCTCGCAGCCCTCCCAAACCGCCCGGGGGAGGAGACTTCCCTTCGGTCAGCTCCCTCCCCCAAGCCCCCCTTGCAACTCCATTCACTCAGCGCCGGGTAAGGGCTTACATTAAATGGGAAGCAGATTACAGGTGCTAAAACTGCTATTTTACCAGCGGGGAACAGTCTATAACCTTTTGTTCTGTAGAATGGCACGCTATGGTTATGGCGCTAAATTGCAGGCAGAATCACACCAAGCGGCTCCCCGACTCTATGACAGCTTTAGTGTTTTACACTAAGCTTGATTTTCCTAACGTGTGCACGGCACCCCTGGCTGCTCATGACGGCGCCCCGGGGTGCCGCGGCGCACAGTTTGGGAACCACAGGAATACTTAGTTCTTCAAGATTTGTATACTTTCACCTACTACATCATTTCATCCTATCGTAACTGACCAATGGGACAGACTGATCTGACAAATTTAGTGATGTCAAGGGGCGTAAAACAGAAATCGATGTAGTATAAATTTTGGACAAGGGCGGTTCCTATCTTGTCCATCTCTGTTGATCCTGTTTCATTATTTGTTGTGGCCCCTTAATCTGCTTTAAAATTAACTGATCTAAAGATAGAATTACCTGGGAAATTCCATTTGTAATAAATGAATGTTAACACTGATCTGATTCCAGGTCCTCATATTATAATTGTTCATCCCCTAAGTATCCTAGTCCATTTCAGCACAGAATTAGATCCATTGGAGGACCTAAGAGATGTAGGGGCATATGTACAAGCCCCTATTGGCACGGGAACATCACTTTTTCTGACGTTTCTGTGGCAATAGGGGCTTCGAATTATATACAAGGCAGCGTAAAGCCACTTAATATGGCTGAGCTTTGACTTGTAAATAAGGCCCCCTTTCACTCTATGCTTACCGTGAAAGGGGTGGGCATTGGGTGTTGCGATAGGCGTTCCACTGCAACACTCATTGATTTTGACACTGCCCCCTATTTACAAGGGTGGCGTAAATAGGAGGCAGCGCCAAAATTATGACGGGGAAAACCTGGTCTTAACTTGACGAAACAAGGAGAAATGCTTTTCTTTTCCTCGTTTTTGCTTTGTTTCATGTGTGCTGCCTTTAAAAAAATGAAATTTTTTACCTTCCATGTTAGCTGCATTGCAGCACATATAGAAGTGACAAAACGGCATTTGAAGATTGTTTATGTGCAGTATGGGACACCTTCCTGCACATAAAGAATCTTCCCCTGCACGCAGACACCCTTGCACAATGGTGCAAGGGTGCCTGCGTTGGCACTAGGCTGCTCAGTGTAGCGCTAGCGCAGGGGGAAACTCAAGGCTGCACCATATTCTTATAAATATGGTGCAGCCTTGCGTTTCTGAAGTGGTGGAGTGAGGCATTAAGTTTTGACGCCTAACGCCTCACTCCACCACTTCTTTGTACATATACCCCTTAGTATGGTAGCTAAAGTTATCTTGAGGTTAAGAGTAAGAAGATCAATTTAAATAATTTATAAGGCCCAACACGTTTACATTATAACAACTCCTTGGGGAACACTATACATTCTTTCAGTTTTTCCGGTTGTAAATAAGGCCCCCTTTCACTCTATGCTTACCGTGAAAGGGGTGGGCAGTGGGTGTTGCGATAGGCGTTCCACTGCAACACTCATTGATTTTGACACTGCCCCCTATTTACAAGGGTGGCGTAAATAGGAGGCAGCGCCAAAATTATGACGGGGAAAACCTGGTCTTAACTTGACGAAACAAGGAGAAATGCTTTTCTTTTCCTCGTTTTTGCTTTGTTTCATGTGTGCTGCCTTTAAAAAAATGAAATTTTTTACCTTCCATGTTAGCTGCATTGCAGCACATATAGAAGTGACAAAACGGCATTTGAAGATTGTTTATGTGCAGTATGGGACACCTTCCTGCACATAAAGAATCTTCCCCTGCACGCAGACACCCTTGCACAATGGTGCAAGGGTGCCTGCGTTGGCACTAGGCTGCTCAGTGTAGCGCTAGCGCAGGGGGAAACTCAAGGCTGCACCATATTCTTATAAATATGGTGCAGCCTTGCGTTTCTGAAGTGGTGGAGTGAGGCATTAAGTTTTGACGCCTAACGCCTCACTCCACCACTTCTTTGTACATATACCCCTTAGTATGGTAGCTAAAGTTATCTTGAGGTTAAGAGTAAGAAGATCAATTTAAATAATTTATAAGGCCCAACAC
Organism: Lissotriton helveticus; assembly: GCF_964261635.1. Lineage (NCBI taxonomy): Eukaryota > Metazoa > Chordata > Amphibia > Caudata > Salamandridae > Lissotriton > Lissotriton helveticus. The sequence continues at coordinate 155,968,268 of NC_136062.1, read as the reverse complement.
GTTTACATTATAACAACTCCTTGGGGAACACTATACATTCTTTCAGTTTTTCCGGTTGTAAATAAGGCCCCCTTTCACTCTATGCTTACCGTGAAAGGGGTGGGCAGTGGGTGTTGCGATAGGCGTTCCACTGCAACACTCATTGATTTTGACACTGCCCCCTATTTACAAGGGTGGCGTAAATAGGAGGCAGCGCCAAAATTATGACGGGGAAAACCTGGTCTTAACTTGACCAAACAAGGAGAAATGCTTTTCTTTTCCTCGTTTTTGCTTTGTTTCATGTGTGCTGCCTTTAAAAAAATGAAATTTTTTACCTTCCATGTTAGCTGCATTGCAGCACATATAGAAGTGACAAAACGGCATTTGAAGATTGTTTATGTGCAGTATGGGACACCTTCCTGCACATAAAGAATCTTCCCCTGCACGCAGACACCCTTGCACAATGGTGCAAGGGTGCCTGCGTTGGCACTAGGCTGCTCAGTGTAGCGCTAGCGCAGGGGGAAACTCAAGGCTGCACCATATTCTTATAAATATGGTGCAGCCTTGCGTTTCTGAAGTGGCGGAGTGAGGCATTACGTTTTGACGCCTAACGCCTCACTCCGCCACTTCTTTGTACATATACCCCTTAGTATGGTAGCTAAAGTTATCTTGAGGTTAAGAGTAAGAAGATCAATTTAAATAATTTATAAGGCCCAACACGTTTACATTATAACAACTCCTTGGGGAACACTATACATTCTTTCAGTTTTTCCGGTTCTCTTATTATTTAATGCAGTGCTTTTGACCATTTCTTTGAATTGGCAACATTTGTCACTATTTTCTATTTTTCGATAATGCAACACCTTTTTTCCGTTGAGTCTTGCGGTGACGTTTTCTCCTTTTCCAGAGGTTTTGATGTACGTTTCCATTTTTGTTTTATATTACATTTATATAACTTTGGTTGAACTTAGCTTCAGCTTTAAAAGTCTCAGGGGCATGTGTATACAGAGTTAACGCCGCCGTAGCGTCAATTTTTTGACGTTACTGCAGCTTTTTTAATCGGCTTATTTACAAGCTGGCTCTAACCTCAGTTAGCGGCAGTTTTCTGGCAAAACCGTGAATTTTTAGGAATGCCACTTCTGTCAGCGGGAGTTAACGAAAATGAGATGCAAGGTAGGCGTTCTCGTGCAAAGACTGCCACTAACCCCACTTCACGATATTTACAAGGAACTCCTTGTACGGTGCAAAACCAGAAAAACTGCCTCTAACTGCAGTTAGAGGACGTTTTTTAAGACCAGAAAAAACTGTTCTTAAAAATGGTGCAAACACTTGGGGCCTCATTTCAGAAGGTTTTGGCGCTGGACAGCACTGTAAGGTGTTGCTGCGCTGCCGTGCGACAAAACTACAGAGCAGAAATGTGCACCATCAATAAGATAGGGCGCATTCCTGGGCCTCATTCATGAAAAGTGTTGCATCACTACGACAAAACAGCGTTGCACCACTTTTTACTACGCCCTTCTTGACACACCATGGATGTGCTGTATTCATTGAACGGCACTCCAGTAGCAATTAATGAGAGATACATCTGGAATCCTGACGTAATGTCAGCGCTAAAGTCACGCATTGCTGCAGTTGTGTCACAACTCCAGCAATGCATGGGGCAGCCTATCCCTGTGGCACTGTGTCACCCTTACACCTGCCATGAGGCAGGAGTAAGGTACTGACGCAGTGGTATCCTACAATTGTTGCAGTGAAATCTGATGGATTTCACTGAGCCACTCCTATGAGGCTTTGTTGAGTGGGAACGCCCACCCTGCATACAACATATCTTATGCAGGCATAATGTGGCACAGGGCTTCACAATATACCTAGATGTGTCAATTTGCAAATACAGTGCAATGTGGTGCAAGAATCAAGCAACAAGTATGTCAAGGAAATGATGCACTGTCAGGGTGAAACTATCAGAAGGGGCTCATGAATAAGCTCCCCTGTCTTTTTCCCCTACGCTGGTGAACAATGGCTGCCATGCGCCAACGCAGGCACCCTTGCACCATGGTGCAAGGGTGACTGTGTTGTGGAGTTGATTGATGTGGCTCCATCACTTCTCGAGATGTCTGCTGGTGCGTCTGGACTAGTGGAGAGCGGGAGTGAACCAGTTGGCTTTCTTGGAGTGTTGTTTGCCTGGTCTTTTTTCGAGGGGTGCTAGGGTTTCGATGCAGTTGAAGATCCATCGGTGCTCACTACTGTGGTGTTGGCGTCTGTAAGCGTTGGCGTAGTGGTGGTGCTGAGGGAGCTGGAGAGAAGTTCTTTGGTGGCCTTGATCCAGCTGCGAGGGGGGGATGATGATGGTGGCGGTGTACGATGGGCATGGTGAAGACGTGATGTATACAATGATGGTCTGTCCAGGAGAGTCCGGTGGTGTGGCTGTAGTTGTAGTTCCCACTGGTGGAGAACACATGCTCGAGCATGTGTCCAGCTATGTGGGTTTGTGCGTTTGGAGTTTCGACAGGCGCAAGGGTATTCTTCGGTGATGCTAGATGGCAGGTGGCTGGAGTCATAGCGGTGGAGTGTCCAGGAGGCAGGGTCCCTGGTTATGGGCACGGTGCAGACCAGACAGACACAGAAGGGCTTGCCTTTGACTTCCCTTCGGCGCCCCAGTCACAGGCACGCTGTACATGGCCACACAGCGTCCGCCATTAAGTAGTGCTACAGGGGGCTGGACAGCTGTGAGGTGGGAAACGCGGGAAAGGACAGTGGAGGGAGTGGGGACGCGGTTGATCGCAGCGGCAACGAGGGAGAGAATAGGGAAAAAAGTACTGCAAGAAAGCACAGGAAAACAAAGCCAAATACGGCAAAGATAAAAAAAATAGGAAAAAGGTAGGAAAGCAACGGAAAAGAGCAGAAAGATGAGCAGGAACAGCAGACGAGAGGGACAGGAGTGCAGTCAAACTGCAGAGCAGTGACGCTTTATCACTGGACCACCAGGGATGAGGCCCAGGCAGGAGCCTGCGGGTCGAGGATGGATTCGAACACCTAACCTCCATGTCAGAGGAGCCAGCAGCAGCAGATGGGGACAGCAGCAGCAGCAACCAGGTGGCGCAGCGCTGTGGAAAGAGGAAGTCCACTAAGGGTTAGTCCCCCGTACACCCAAAAGCAAACTAACAGGGGGCCAAGAAAGGCAGCACCACCCGGTTGCCTTTTCCGATCTGACAGTGGTGACCAGATTCCGTGTTACCCAGTTCCCCAGCAAGTAACAGCAGATCAAGGTGCATACCCACAGGTCAGGGCCAGAACCAGCCCCAGTGCCCCGTGGCACCCATTGCCACCAATGGCCGTTCTCAGTTAATTGTGCAAGTTAGTGGCATCCCCCATCAGTCTTGTGCAGTGCCCTCAGTGAAGTGGGTCAGCCGCAGTGCTGGGATTGCTCAGGGCACTGTGTGGGTCATCCATAGGTGCTAGGCCTGGGCTCGACTCGTCCCCGGGCCTCCTCCGTTATGTGTCTCACCTTCTCCTCACCTGGTCATTGACACCAGGGGCTCAATGCACTGCACTCTCTCCAAGTCTGTGACTCAGCCAGCAAGAGCCTCAGCCAGGTGGGATTTCAGAAGCCTGGGTACAGCAGTCACAGCCAAGTCCGCTGGGGAACCTCCCAATGCAGGTGGAACAACAGGGTTCCCTTAGGTGCAAAGTTGCTGCGCTCCTGCCACACAAGTTTTGTCCAGCTCAGGGAACTCACCCTGCACAACGTCTGGCCAGCACAACATCCCACGTCCTGTGATGCAGAGAGGCATGTCACACATTGATAATTTTCTCCGTGCACCCTGTGATAGTGGTGAATCGTAGTATGTGATGCAGACCTCCCTACGTTGGTGGGCAGGAGCGCCTCTACTGTTCACAGCTCCAAGGGAAGCAAGGTGTTCTTCTCACACAGGTCAGTAACGTGTCTCCATGTGACCTGCCAGATGTCACCTCTAGGTAAGGGCAGTCGCTGTGCCTCAATGTCTAACTCCATGGCCCAGCTACTCAACAGCACCTCTGCATCCCACTCTGCGTTCCGGACACAGGCCCAGCGAGGTCTCCAGGCCATGGGGACTGTCAGTGCTTTCAATATTTTGGAGGCCATGGTGTTGCAAGGAGTACACAATAAAAAGTGAGGCATCACTGGTGTGGCACAGCGATGAGACTCTTTTCATAGCTGTACCCCTGAATTTCCTGTTCCAAAGGGACTCTGGCTGGTCATCCTGGTTGTTTTAGGGATTGAGGGGGGTTGTTGATCTGTGCTGCACTTGTCCCTGGCTGATCCATTCTGCATGCCTTTGGTTTTATTTCCTATTTTTCATTGGAGGTGGACTTATAGGCAATTTTTGCCTCTAGAGGCAAAAAAAAGTCACGTTGGCTGACTAACGGAGTTTTTTTGCGCTAATGGGCCTTTCGTCAGTTTTCGCCTGCTAACATTAGAATTTGTATTGCCTTCACACTAGTGTTACTGGCAGTTTTCACCGCAGCTACCTGAAACTATCGCCATGTAGCAACGTATTGTAAATACATCGCTAACAGGTGATAGGCTGCGATAAGAAAACTGCCGCTAGCTAGCGTTAGCGTAAGTTAGCTGCAGTTCTTGTACATATGCCCCTCTATTTCTTACTCTATGGTTGCTTTTGTTGAGAATAGTTTTTCTGAGGATTGCCTTGTGCTCAGCTGAAGTTACCAACGGAAAGTAAATGTAATAATTAAAAGATGTTTACTGTTGTTGACTTGGCTGCTGGGCATACAAACATGGGTTGGTTTCTAACAAATATATTTCCGGTGGGCAAAGGGTAAAAAGGGTAAAAAGTCCAATGTGGTCCTTGTGTGTCCTAGGCCTGAGCAACAATTAACGGCCTATGTGACCCAAAACTGACCAATGTTCAAGTATCCACCCATCAAAAGTGTTTTAAGAATGTGCAATGGTCACGTGAACATGGCTTTAAATGATACAGGTGAGGTGATACTATTTTATCACCCGCACATCTCATTTTAAGCTTAGTAATGTTGATAATCTTGTCTCTTAAATGTTTGAAAGGTGAAGCACATGAGTGTAGGTTGGGTGGCACTGAGAGGTCCTGCATGTCTTGCAACTGTGGTCCTTAAGAGGCATGCAAGGTAGTGCCCAACAAATGTTTTTTCGGTTGAGATAGATGCCACTTCCTGGTTCTCCAATACTGTTGTTGAAGTGAGCCTCTTATAGTGCAGGCCCAAAGTTCACCATAGTACAACATGAAATGAACACCCCTGTTTATGCTTTTGACTTTCACTTTTCGCATAGTCAAATGCTTATGCTTCAGTTTTATGTGTTTGCCAACTTTCCCTACAATACTATGGCTGATCAGGCTTATATGTTGTGCCTCTCTTACAAGTAGTAGCATTACCACAGGAGTTTTTTCAGTATTGTAATTCTTGATGTTAAACACTTCGGGCCTCATTTATGAGGCGCCTTAAGAGGGTCACTTTTTTGTGACGTTCCATGGAGCAGGAGCCTGCTCCATATTTACGAGGCAGCACTACGCCACTTTTTTTGGAGTAATGCTGCCTCATAAATACCGTACCCTTTAACACAGTTTTCTGCGTCAAAAGGGCGTGCTATGGGTTTTACTGGGGGTGTTCCCAGCAACATCCATGGCTTTTTGACACTGCCCCAGATTTACGAAACTCTGAGTCAGCGCCAAAAGCTTACGCCTCCCAGTGGAGACGTAAGGGAGGTACAAAGAGTGGAAATATCTTTATTCCTCTTCGTTTTTCCTTTTTCTATGTGTGCTGCATTCTGCAGCACAACTAGAAAGAGGAAAAAGCCTCTTGTGAAGGTTTCCCCTTGTGCACGAAAATAATCATCCCTACAACACAGGCACCCTTGCACCATGGTGCAAAAGTGCCTGCGTTGGCGCACGGCAGCCGATTGTGCACCAGCGCTGGAGAAAAGGACAGAAATGTGCTGTATCTGATGGATACGCTGCATTCCTGCCCTTTTCTTTTGCCGCTGGCAGCTCAGCTGATAGTCCTGAGATGCTGCCCTATGGCCAAACATCATAAATGAGGCCCTTCTTGGTTTATTTGCTTGTGGAGCTCCAGGGAAGCGTTAGCAATTGTTAGACCTGTTAGCCTTAGGGTCGTCTCCTTTCCCCCCCAACTTTTTGCCTTCTTCCTCCATTTATTCTGACCTCGTTTTCACTGGCTTTAGGACTCTGAGATCTTTACCACTGCTAACCAGTGACAAAGAGCATGTGCTTGCTCCACTAAACATTGTAATATTGGTGCATACCCCATTGGCATATTTAATTTACTTATAAGTTCTTAGTGAATTGCGCTTCATATGCCAGGCCCTGTAAACTAGTGGGCCTGCAGCGCTGATTGTTTCACTCACTTAAATAGCTCTCTAAACGTGGCTCAGGCCAGCCATTGCAGAACCTGTGTGTGCAGTTTAAACTGCCATCGACCTAGTAAAATAAAACTTTTGCCAGGCCCAAACCTTCCTTTTTAATACAGAAAAGTCACTCCTAAGGTAGGCCCTGGACAGCCCAGAGGGCTGGGTGCAGGCAGCGCATCTACAAGCAGAATCGCTGCATTGCTGCTGCAGCTTGGATTGGACCTGTCATAAAAACCTGCACCACCTTTGTAATCCTCAGAACTAACTCATCACCCAGATAGTGTGACGCATCCACAGCCTGGGTCCTAGTATTTCTCGTCAACGGCAGCCTCAGCGACTCCGCCTTACTCCGCATTGCAGCTCCTTGAAACTGACACATCGCCAGCTGCATGACTCAGACCCAATGCCAGACTTCGCATTGCAAGCCCCGCCGATGGGACCCTCGACTACGAAGCAACAGGACTTCCCACCGCAGCTGAGACCCGATGCATCGCTTTGGCTTCGCAGCACATCTTCGACACGGATCCACGCAATGCTCTGCAACCAGCATTTAAGGAACTCTGTTCTGCAGGTCTAACTGGATCCCTGTAGCCAGTCTGCCCTTTATCACGGTCGGCCTGAATTTGTGACTTTGCCCCAGTCAAGTGCCACCAGCTATCCCCAGGGGCGTTTTGTGGTTTTGGGTGCTATTTTCATTATAAATTTAAAAATTCAATATCTCTAGTTCTACTAATTGGATTTTTGTGGGCTCCTTTTGAAGTGAGTGAGTTACACTGTTTAACTCTTTGAAGTGTTGCTCATATATTTTACACGTTGTCTCTAAGTTATCCTGACTGCTCAGTGTCAAGCCGCTAAGGGGGTGAGGACAGGTTAATTTGGGGTTTGCTTGTGCCTTACCCTGACAAGGATGGTGGTTGCTGCTTGACAAGAGCTTACACCCCAGTCAACCAACAACCCAATTTCTTACAGCAACATATCTTCATCCTCACATTTTGTATTTACTCTGGATCCCTGGGGTCGCTCTGGACAGTTCCATGCAGATGTGTTTACAGGTGTTGCATCTTCTAACCTTACAGGGCTATATTGCAAGTCTCATGTTCTGTTTTCCCAATGGAACTCTCATTCTAGAGAGAGTCAGTGTTAGGGTTTTAGGTGGCTTGTAGGTAATGAACTGAGGTTCAATGAAATGTGTTCATGCTCATCTGTGCTTCATGCTGGTGCTAAGTCCTTCATCATCCTATTACAGTGATTTGTCAAATGGTAGCCCAGGACTGGAAACATTCTCTCCGCCTGACATGGACTGGTCTGACAATTGTATTCACATCACAATGGTTAATGAACAGGGAACTCAACAGCATTTTCCTTTGCCTCATTGAGTTAAAGAAACCCTTTCAGAGTGCTTTGGTCAGGACACCTCATCTAAACGAACGTAAAGGTCTATTAGGGGAATACCAGCTAAAAAGGTCCCAGAGAAATTGTGGGCCTTCTCTGCGCAGTGCCTTATGTGCAATGCAGAGAGTCTTAAATTTAACAAGCTGACCAACTGGCAGCCAATGCATATCCTGGATACCTGTCCTGACGGACTGATATTTGGTAACATCCAGGACTAATCTGGCAATGGCGTTTTGCACCGCCTGCAGCCTTCTGAGTAGGTTGGATTGCAGGTTGATATATAGACCATTACAATAATCCAATTTTGGTAAAGCCAAGGAGGTCACCACCGTCTTTCTGGTGTTTTTGGGAATGAATGGGAGTATCTTGCGTAAGGTTCTAATGGTAAAGTATGAGGAAGACACAAACTTAGAGACCTGGGACTTAAAATTAAGTTCCTCATCTATACTGATCCCAAAATCCTTGCGTTATAGCTACTGGTGTGGGAGGGGGGGGGCCAAGGGTGTCTGGCCACCAAGCTGGCGACCACGGTGGAAAAAGGTTTCCAAACAGCACCATCTCAGTTTAGCTTAAGTTCAACTTCAAGCAGTGCCTACTCATCCAACTGCTCAGTGTGATCATACAGTCATGAGGTTTAAGAGAGTGGTTAACATCCTTGTCCACTGTAGAAATTACCAACTGGGTATTGTCGGCATAGGAAGTAAGAACCAAGTTAAAACTTCTAATCAGTGGAACGAGTTCGGAAACATAAATGTTAAAGAGCGTTGGGCTCAACGAGGAGCCCTGCGGAACCCTACGAGGCAGGACAAATGTGCTGCGTTAAAATCGCCTAGGTGTACTTTTTGGGTTCTGTCTGAAAAAAAATATGTTAAAATGGAGAGGGCCCTTCCTCCTATACCTATGGCTTATAATAGTTGAACCAGAAGTTCATGGTCCACAGTATCAAACGCCGCGGATAGGTCAAGCAGAATAGGAGCTGCCGACCCTCCTCCATCCAGTGTAGTACGAATTGCTTCTGTGGTCTTTATCAAAGCTGTCTCAGTGCTATGATTCGCTCTGAATACAAACTGACTCTGGTCTAGTATTTGATTGTCTGTAATAAAAGTGGTGAGTTCACCATTTAATATGTTCTCAATCATTTTCTCTGGAAGAGGGCGTCTCACGAAAGGACAATTATTGGCCGGGTCTATTATGTTCAAGTTAGGTTTTTTTAGAAGTGGCAAGATACAGGCCTGTTTCCACGTAGTAGGAAAACGTCCTTGCAAAAGCATCTGATTAAACATCCTATATAGCTGCGGACTAATAAGATGGCTGATGTTTTGTAGGATCCTAGGAGGACAGGGATCATCTGGAGATCCTGATTTGGCCACTGAAAGAAGCACAGCTATTTGAATTGAAGATGTAGGGGTAAAGTTTAAAAAAGACGCTTTGACAACGATTTCCTGTTCTGTATCATTGGTGTTAGATTTATGGTTAGCAAACTGATCATAAATTTAATCCACCTTTATTTTAAATGAGTGAGCAAGTCCATTGCAAAACTCTTAGTTATAGTTGGCGGAGTCTTCTTTTGTAACTGTAGTCAAGTTCTTTATGGTCTTAGAAAGTTCTTTGCTGGAATAACCAGCCTTCTCTAATTGCAATGTGTAGTATTGGCTCTTCTCAGCAATTAGCTTTTTCTTATAGTCTGCCAGCATGTATTTATACTGATCTTTTTCTGGTGCTTCGTAGTTTTTGCGCCAGATTCTTTCTTGCCTCCTACAAGCTTGTTTATCTAGTCTCAAAGCTTCAGAGAACCAAGGGGCAGATGGTGTCTTTCTGTTTTTGTTGATCAATGTAATAGGTGCTAATTTCGCGTAGTTGGACTCAAGCCAAGTAGTTTATTTTCTAACTGAGGTCTCTGCTTCTAATTCAAGGTCCGGTTGCCTTTGACCTAGCTGGCTTCCCAATAATCTCGGGTCAATTCTATGCCAAGGTCTCCTAATAGTCTTGGTACTAGATGTATTAGTAGTATTTGATCGGGCAGTTTATATCTGAATAGAATAGCATGGTGATCAGACGAGGTTAGAGGAAGAATAGAAGGATTGGAGAAGGCAGGATTATTAGTAAAAAAGACCATTTAAGGTGTGTCCTGCTAGATGTGTGGGGTTTTGTACAAGCTGTAGGAGTCCTAATTCTGATATAATGTCAAGGAGCTCCTGCGTATCTCTATCTGCTGATGCTTCAAGATGAAAGTTCATGTCACCTAAAATAGTGTAGAAATTGGATTGAAGACCTAATTCTAATAATTAGTGGAAATTAGTCAGAAAGCTATTGCTGGGGCCTGGTGGGGGGGGGGGGGGGGGTAAAGCAGTAATCCTTTGAATGTCTATTGTTGAGTGATTTTTGGTCAGGACACCTCACCTACCATCATGCTTCCAGTGATGCTTATTTACCTATAGCCAGTTTTCATGGGACATACGTCTGTGGGTCAAATTCTTACAAGAAGGGTGATAACCTAAGACAGAAGCAATTTCGAGGACTTTAAAACTGCACCCCGAATAATAGAAATGTAAGGGGGTCGTGGGGATAATGCAAATTAGATTCTTATTTACATTTTATTTGTTTAGAATGGTCATATTCTGACTAACCAAAATGACTCACTCTTTGTAGTTAGAAAGCTCGGGTGACTGACGAGTCGGATCAGTTATCCAGGAAGCCTTAAACAATGCTAGCAGGAGAGCCGGGATGTATTGTGCTGAATTAATCAATAATTTATTATGGTCTCTCATAACAGAGAAGGAGCAATCGCCACTTGGCTTAGCCTGGTGTGTGGTTGTTAGTAGTGATCGGCCCATAAATCTAGCTAGATACTATTGCAGGAAGAAAGCCGATGGGCCTTATATTGTTTGCTGGAACTGACAGGCACCCTGAGCATGTTTGAATGGAGGGTGCACAGGTCTGTCAGTTTCCAGCCAATTACTTAATGTCCGTGTGCCTATGTGGGGAAATGTCATGGGCAGCACCTTTTCCTGCTCTTAAAGCATTGAGCGCCAGATGTATAAACTGTTTTTTGATCGCAAAAACGTTTTTTACCATATACTGGTTGAATTGTATGTGTTTAAATCTTTTTATTATCATTTTTGGATACACAACAAACATTGACAGACAAGAGAGCATCCAAATATTCATGACGGAAATAAGTGGCCAATTTCACAAAACTGCAAAAGTAAGGCGAAGAAAGACTTTTAACAAAGAGTCATTGAAAGGTGTAGAATGAAAAGTACAATAAAATCAAGAAAGTATAACGATACCAAAAAAGTAACAAGCATTAGAAATGCAATCGGGCTCGGATTTATTTGAGTTTGAGCTAATGGCATTGTAAATGCCAATGTATTGTTGCTATGTGTTATGGAGTGTGTTCATGTGGTGTGTACTGCCAGTGATTTCATTGTGAGTGTGGGAATATTGCACCGTTACTGCCTGTGTTGTCCTTCTTGTGAGTGTGAGAAGCTTGCACCTCTGCTGCCTGTGGTCTCCTTGTGACTGTAAGAAGCTTGAACTGCTGCTGCTTCTGATGTCCTTCTTGTGAGTGTAAGAAGCTTGCACTGCTGCTGCCTGTGATGTCGTTGTTGTGAGTGGGAGAAGCTTGCACCTCTACTGCCTGTGGTCTCCTTGTGAGTGTAAGAAGCTTGCACTGCTGCTGCCTGTGGTCTCCTTGTGAGTGTAACAAGCTTGCACTGCTGCTGCCTGTGATGTCGTTCTTGTGAGTGTGAGAAGCTTGCACAGCTGCTGCCTGTGAGTATGAGAAGATTGCATTGTGCATCTCTGTGCTGTGCCTGTTCTTTATAAGGGACTCTTGCTCTGTTGCTGCTACTGCCTTGGCACAGTACCTGCTGTGAGTGTGTGAGGGAATTTTGCACCGCTGCTGCTTGTGATGTCCTTCTTGTGAGTGTGAGAAGCTTGCACAACTGCTACTTGTGATATTGTTCTTGTGAGTTGGAGAAGATGGCAACTGAACTGCCTGTGGTCTCCTAGTGGATGTGAGAAGTTTGCACTGCTGCTGCCTGATGTATTCTGCAGGGCTCCTCTGTCTCATCATCCTTCTTGACTATGCAAAGAACAGCTGCCTGGCACTGAAGCCTAATCTGTGCTAATGTAATCTGCAGGGCTGCTCTGTGTCTTCATCCTTCTTGCGTCTGCAAGAAGCAGCTGCCTGGCAAATTGTCAGTGCAGCCTGATAGCTTCACTTCGCCGGGTGTGCAGACTGCACGAATATTGGCTGTTTTGTCAGAACACACTGAAGTGCCTCCTTTAATGTCCCGCGCTCCTCGTATAGCTCAGTGGCAGCGTGCGCCTGCTGCACTCGCGTGTGGCAAGTTGTAAGTGCAGCCTGATATCTTCACTTCACCCAATTTGAATAAAAGAGGGGACTGTCTCAGCATTTTATCCTTTTTATGTGGATAAAAGAAAAATAATTTTTTTATTGCGAAAATATCTGTTAAACTGTAACATATTGAAAGGAGGAGAAAACAGCAACACTGAACTAATGCAATGGGGCTGCACTACTGCACACTGTAATGTCGTTCTTGTGAGTGTAAGAAGCTTGCACAGCTGCTGCCTAAGATGTCAACTGCCTGTAGTCTCCTAGTGGATGTGCGAATTTTGCACTACTGCTGCGCCACAGCACCGTGTGAGGAGCAGGCAGGAGACAGACACAGTGACACGAGAGCTACAGCACCGTGTGAGGAGCCAGTAGGAGGCAGACACAGAGTCACAGCACCGTGTGAGGAGCCAGTAGGAGACAGACAGTGTCACGAGAGCTACAGCACCGTGTGAGGAGCAGGCAGGAGACAGACACCGTGTCACGATAGCCACAGCACCGTGTGAGGAGCCGGCAGGAAACAGACACAGTGTCAGGAGAGCCACAGCACTGTGTGAGGAGCAGGCAGGACCCAGACACAGAGTCACGAGAGCCACAGCACCGTGTGAGGAGGAGCAGACAGGAGACAGACACAGTGTCACAAGAGCCGGCACTCACACACCAGCTGCAGTTTCAGGCGTCCGATCATACTCCATACAGTCCACCACTATTATATTTATATATGTACAAAATTCTCTTTTCTAGATATTTCAACTTCACTATCGTCCACAAACAATGAACTACACAGTCACAACTGATATATATGAGTACATGAATTTACAAGTGCTAATTTACCTGTTAAGAATTGCAAAAGTTAATTTGTACTCATTCACTTCCACAATTGTGTAAAATTTAGAGCCCATTTTATGTAATTCACTGGATGACTAAGTGAGGTAAACATGCCACTGAGATATGGAGTGATAGACCTGTCACAATTTAAAATAACGATATGGTCGACTCCGAATTTCATCCTGCCAAGGTTGGCGACATGAAATTGGGTAGCATGTATTAATTATAGTGCTTGGAAATTCCAGGGCTGGTATTAAGTGCTATACAAAACACATTTTTACTTTCGCAGTTCTCATCTTAATATCCTGAAAATCTGGCACAACGTATTCCCTATAAATTCCACTTTTGTCAAATGCAAGTGGATTGGCCAATATTGACATAATGTTTGATTGCAGAACAGACTGATGCCATCTATCAGAGCGGTGTCTTTTGCACCTAAAAATTAAACTGACAATGCACGACCCCGACCGACCTTTCAGAGACAGACGATTTCCTCCTCGAAAAGACGGGCCATTCGGAGAATGATGTCACAATAGAGCTGAACCCCCAGCTGACATCATCAAACAGCGCAACGTTCTAGAACGTCTATTGATGGTGATTGCTCATGACGTCACACTGGTAAAAGAAAATTATTTTCTCTACACTTTCTGTGCCTGTTTTCTTGTAGACAGAGGTCAAAGAAATGTGTATGTAGGTATATGTGTCTACCTAAAAAGCAAATGATTTCTATTTATTTATTTACATCCACATTATCATATTATGACTTTAACATTACAATACATATCTTTCCACTGAAGTAATTCCTAAAGACATAAAAAACACTTTGCAATTCAGTACATCCACATGCTTCCTTCAAAGCTGGACCTCTAGTGACAGCGTGCAGTAGTGCAGTCCTGTCCCACCAGAGCTGGGCCTCTAGTGACAGCGTGCGGTGATTCAGCTCTCCTGGAGTCTCGCTCTCCCCAGACCTCTAGTGACAGAGTGCGATAGTGCAGCCCTGTCCCACCAGAGCTGGACCTCTAGTGACAGCGTGCAATAGTGCACCTGTGTATCCCTTGTCTTGCTGAGCGTGTTAGTGTGTATGCCTGGCTGTGCTTGTGTCTTTGTGTACTTCGTTGTCATCAGTTCCTTCAAATGCACTTTTTTCCTGTAACCTCTGTACGTCATTGCTGTTCGACACAGCGGGCCAGCTAATAACCTCATGCATAGACATAGAACTACGAAGATAACCCGGGGGTGTGGCTGTGACATCATGGGATTCTAACCACCGGGTTGAAAACAGGATATTTACCACCCGCAGCGCCACCCTTTGATACAGTGCGAGTTCAGCGGCTTGCAGGATCCGTGCATTTTAAGAGGCTGGTGGGCGACGCTGTACAAGGGACACCATCCTTTCCCGAGCACCAAGCAGAGGGGATTCCGGCCCTGGAACAAAGGCTCGGTGCATCGAAGCCGCCTCCTCACTGAGCAAATCACTTAATCTCACCGTGCCTAACAAAACAAGGAAGCTGCGCGCTGAGCGCTGCAGAATTGTGAACGCGCCCGGCCATCTGTATTCACTAACGGAGGCACCCTGACAGCTCCTAATTATAATTTATGTACTTCTTTGCGCGAGCACGCACGAAATATGCCCAAAATGGCGGAACAAAACTACATTTACCCTATCACTTCAAGCCTATTAAAACGAAAACACAAGGAAGACGAATCACTGACCAGATGACAGAAAACGGTAAGGAATGTGTGGAATTTCTCTCTCCAAGGCCCTAGGAGATACTTTTTTTTCTCCTTTAACATTAGTTCTCGAAACTCCTCCCAGTTTCACTGGGAAGGAGTCCGTGCCCTAAAAAAGAAGGGGGAAAAGGCAATGAAGAAAAAAAAGGATGCGCTACATTGTGTAAGAGTTCACAGACCCCCAACGTTAACTCAGTGGGAAAGCGTGTTGTTCCACAGTACGCCAGAATTATAGGTTAAGCAGGCCTACAGATCATAAAACGGCCTCCGGCCGGGACCATCGAGTCGTGGCCTCATTGCATTTTAGGTGTCAGTACATTTTTACCAACGCCTTCAATTGGTTTGCGATACCTTACCAAATCCATTTACAAAACAATTAAATATTTTTGGCTCTTAGTGTGGGTGGTAAGAAGGGCTTTAAGTGGGATGATAAAACTAGGGGGGGGGCGTTCTCGAAGGGGCGTGGCTTATATAATTTAGGGCGTGGTTTAAAAACACCTACTCCTAAGCTAAAAACCTGTGCTTGGCATAGTGTGTCGCCCGACTGGCATTTTGCTGTTTCTGTCATTTCATCCAGAGATATATAATACACCAAACAACATTACACCCACAACAAGCCAGGACTGTTGGCTATGTCAGGAGTTGTTAGCTGTACAGGATAAATAAGCAACAACTTCGTTGTATATAACACTGAAAATGCTTCCATTCTGAAATGGTGAGACTATGAAAGAAGGACAAATAGTCTCTGAAGTTACATCAATGGCAGTGAGTGGTACTGGTGCAGAGTTAAAGATTTTGAGTGTGCAGCTAAAACGGGGAGCTTGATAGAACCCCGTCTCGGCACCTGCTTTTCAGAACTGCGGGTGCTGAGTATCGCATGACATCATCGCCTGTCCGTCCCTGCGCACCCAGGCAGCTGCACCCCAGCCCCTCCCGCCACCCAGCGGTGCATGCCCACCCCTGCACACCCAGGTAGCGGCACCCCAGCCCCTCCCATCGTCCAGCGGTGCATGCCCGCCCCTGCGCACCCAGGCCTCACTGCTCACCTTCCACCACCGGTGTGTAGAAAAGAGGGCCCACCACGTGCCACTGCAAGCCACATGCCGGAGCCCGTAGACATGGCACCCTCCACATCATGCAGCCCCGCTCCGCAGGCCACCAGGTCTCACTTTTGGTGCTGCACACCCGCTCAGCCCTTGAGGTGCCACTTACTCTGTGACCCTCGAGAACACGCCATGTGGCGGCTAGGCCCCGCTGTCCGTTTCCTCAGGCCTACACTGCAGTCCAGCAGGGCACACAAAACCTGAGCAGTCCGGACTGCCAGGACGGGGCATCATCGCAGGCTGCACACCCGCTCCGCACTTAAGGTGCCCCTACCTCAGTGCACCGAAAGTCACCGTCCTGTGGCGGTTTGCCTGTGCCGCCCGCAGTGTATCCAATGCCACCAAGTCTGTGCCCCGCAAGTCATGGACCCTCTATGATTGGGTAGAGCGGTGCCGCCTGTGCTGGATGGGTGTGGTGTGGGTGTACACCAGCCGTGAGGGAGTGGCATGGTGACAACTAGACCTGTGATCTGCAGATCAATACATGGTAGACCTGGGACATGAAGCATTGTTGTCCCCCCGTGTGCATAAGCATAGTGGGGTTGCCTAGCGGATGCCAGTCCAGCGTAAGGTTTTGAACAATGACCCCAGGGCTCTGGACGTGGTGTCGTCCTGGGCTGGACAAGGAAGTAACAAAGGCGTGTGTCACTGTTATTGTGTCGGCGCCACCCAGAAAACACTCAGTAATGTGTCATCCTGTGACCCAAGTCCAACGACATGAGCCACATGGACGTAAGAGGAATACACTGACCCAACATTTATCCATACTACCACACTTGAAAGATCATTGACACAACACATCTGTGTGTTTCGGAATGTTTAATGCACATTCAGGGGAGTGTTGCATCGGGTGCAGTACAGGGCCATGCAAACCCCACTTTACAATGTTGGCCCATGGAGGGCCAGCCAGAGTCCTTCAGGGAATGACAAGTCCAAAGTAAAAGGAAGAGTTCAGTCCACAGTCTGATTGCTGTGTCATTGGCAATCAAACAGAATATGGCAGTCCATGTCGAGGTCTAAGGTGAGTGTCGCAGAGTGCATCGGGGGACAGTGGAAAGTGAAGCTGCAGAGGGCAGAATCAAGCTGAAACTGGCCATATGTCAGAGATGAATGCTACCGCGTCCTTACCATGAAGGTGTTTTCATCCACATCCTCGTTTTCTGCTGTTCCATGTGCCTCACATGTGGGTGGTGCTGGCCTTTCACCAGCACTGTGTGGCAGTGACACCTCAGGGGCCAGAGATGGAATGTCTGCCGCACTGTGTGGCACTGATACTTCAGGGGGCGGAGATGTGGATGTAGTGGTAGCAGCAGCATGCATTAGCGCCAGGCCTTGTGGCAGCAATGTAATGAGGATGGTTTTGAGGTCATTGAAGAACCCAGCTACCACTTGCTGGTGTGCAGCTGTGGCAGCCGCTCTTTCCATATTGGCCCGCTCCATGGTCTCCATTAACCTCCACATGTTTCCCAACTCCCATGCGACATCGCTAGAGCCACTCTGACTAGATAGTTGTTCTATTTTCTGAGTCAGGGCTCCAGAGATGTCAGCCATGGTCCATTGGAGAGCATGGAGCAGACTGTGGGTGTCCATTAGGGACCGTAAGTGGTCCCTGATGGGACTTAGACACCCACGTATGGCATCTAGGGCTAGATGTAGGTAATTCACAAATACCGAGTCGTTATTACTGATTTTTACCGAATCTGTAATAAGGAATCGGTATTTGCGATGTAGGTAATAATTCGGTAAAAATTACCGATTCGGTAAAATTCGGTAATATTTACCGATTTCATAGAAATCGGTAAAAATATTACCAAAAACCCATTACCGAATCGTAAAAAATACCGATTCCGTAATACCGATTCGGTAAATACCGATTCGGTAATTCAAAAAAACAGGAATAGTTGAATCAGCCAATCCAGAACAAGCACATGACTCCCAACCAGGAAGTGGCCACACCCATGCAGGTGCACTGACTCAGTAGGTGTTGGAGAGACTGAGAGCAGCAGCAACAGCAGAGGAGCAGAACAGCCAACACCCAGTTCACAGAGACAAACTGCACCATGGCCACATCTGGTAAAAGCAAGGATTCTGCAGCTGGGAGTAAAAGAAAACTCAAATTTAGTGAAAAGGAGTTGGAGGTCCTCATTGAGGAAGTAGTAAAAGACCATGACCAGCTCTTTGTTAAGAGGTCACTAAACGTGCCTGAGTCCCAGAAAAGGGGCATTTGGATGGCAATCCAAGAAAAAATCAATGCAATTGGGGTCACACCACGGACAATTGAGGACTTGAAAAAGCATTGGTACGACCTGAGAGCACGTGCAAAGGAGAGGATGGCTAAGCGCTAGAAACAATCTGGAAAAACAGGTGGTGGAAGCTCCACAGCGCCTGCTGCTACTGCCCTGGACCAATTGGTAGAATCCACCCTCCAGCCAGAGAGTGTCCGTGGAATTGGGGATGTGGATAGCTCTGTTAGACCTCGGAGCACACAAGGTAAGTTGCATTACATCATACTGTTTCCCCTCCCAAGCCCCAATCCCCCTGCCACAATCCTATTCCAGGCTATGTTTTATGTAAGCTGTGCAATGCATCATGGGAAATGTAGTCCCTATCAATGGGTAGCAAAACAGCTACTCCCCAATAAGCATAGGCAATTTTTACACATTTATAGATGAGATAGCAGAGGTCAGACAGCTAGGATGTCAGTTGTGAAATTTATTAGCACACATTGGCTGCAAGAAAAATGAGTAATGATACATTCTGTATCCACAGGCGGAACAGCGCCACAGGCTTCAGAGGGGGAGACTGATGATGCTCCCAGGGAGTGATGAGGAAGTTCTGTCACCTCAAACCATTGCACCAACTACTCCACCACCACCACCTCCAAAGTCAAAGCGCTACACAGTTTGCTCCACTTCCGGAGATTTATGCCACAGAGGAGGACAGGTAGGAAGTCCAGCATACATCACCAGGCGCAGACACACAGCCATCTGGGTTGCAGTCCCCCATGTGGGAACGCAGCACAGGTGTCCGTAGACGACGCCCGAGATCACAAAGTCCAGAATTTGAAGGCTCAAATGTCTTTGCAGGCCTGGAGGGCCAAATGCTGATAGTGCAGCGCCTGCAGGGGAAGACAATGCGGACCATTCAGAGGCAGATGGTGGCAAACAACAGGAAGGTGGATGAAATGAAGGAGGCAATATACTGCCTCAACAATACAATGGCAGAGGGACTGAAGGAGGTATCTGAGGCAGTAAACAAATTAAGTGACAGCATGAAGGGGGAGAGACAGGCAGGTGATTGCAGGCTTCACAAAGTCTGTAAACAGACTGTGTAATGCGACCCACGTGCTGAGTAGAAGATATGTGGCCATGCAATTGGAGATGGCCAAGTGCAGCCATGAGGTTAGCCATATCCTGGTCACAGTCATGAGTGTCGTGGAAATCATGCAGATGAACCAGATTGCTGCCACCGGTTCCGGGGACGTTGAGGAAAGTGAAGGGGCAAGCAGTGGTAGCACTGAAACCACCCCCCTGGTTACAGAGTAGGAGGCGCAGTGTGAGGCATGGTTCTGCTGCAGGACACAGTGCTGCTGAGGACAATGTGCAAGCAGGACGCGGCACTGGTGAGCAGGGGCGCAGGAAATAGGCACGGCCCTACAATTCAAATCTGTAGTGGGTGAAGTAACCCTTTTGAACACATAGTTGTTGTCATGGTGTGCTGGTAATTTGCCGGATGAAAGGTCTATTAAACACCCTGACATAAATGCATTACCTGGCTTTGTCGCATCACTTACTCAGAAATAATTGTTTGTGATCTCTGACCGTCTCTGTCTCCCATCTGCTGCAGCTGCGCCGCCTGCTGCGCTGTGCTGTGGCTGTGTGCCTTCCTCATCCTCCTCTTCAGAATCACACATTTTAACAGGTGTACCCTTCTTAGTGGCAAGGTTATGCAGCATGGCACATACAGCTATGATTTTGCAACACACCAGGGGTTGGTACTGCCGTGCACCTCCACTTTTGTGCAGGCAGCGGAACCGGCTTTTGAGGAGTCCAAATGTTCACTCACCCACACTGCGTGTCGATCTATGTGCAACATTGTATCTCCTTTCACTTGGGGTGGATGGGTGCAGGATGAAAGAGCGCACTGCATAGGTACTGTCACCTGTGTGAGATGTAAGTAAGTATTACACAGCGTACAATCTCAGCAACAGTTGTGTAATTCAGGGGGTGTTAGATGTACTTACCTAGCACGTAGCCTTCACTGAATTCTCCTGCAAGGAGACGGGTATATATCCCACTGTTCCTGAATATGTATGAATCGTGGGTGCTCCCTGGGAACTTTGCAACGATGTCGGTGATAATGTTCTGCACATCACATATGACCTGTACATTGATGAAATGTGTGGACTTGCGATTGCGGTAGATGTACTCAGTCGCAGCAGGGGGCAAATTGGTAT
Organism: Lissotriton helveticus; assembly: GCF_964261635.1. Lineage (NCBI taxonomy): Eukaryota > Metazoa > Chordata > Amphibia > Caudata > Salamandridae > Lissotriton > Lissotriton helveticus. Next base: position 155,948,019 of record NC_136062.1, on the reverse strand, counting down.
ATGTGTTCCGTCAATGCAACCTATGACGTGTGGGAAGTGGACCTTCTGATAAAAGTCCAACTTGGTCTTCAGCAGTTCTGCCTGTGTGCTGGGGAATTTGATGTAGTGTGCCATCCTTTGCAACATGGCATCCAGGAATTTGCGGAAAAAACGCGACAGGCAACTTTGTGAAACTCCACCTGCCATAGCTATTACCCCTTGGTAAATGCCAGATGCCAGGAGGTGCAGGCAACAGAGTACCTGTACATGAGTGGGTATTGCGTGCGCCCTTGGTGTCTGGTGCTCCAGGAGTGGGGGCAGGTCCCGTATAAGGTCCAAGATGGTGTTTGGGTGTAGCCTGTAGCGCTCATGGATTTCAGCCTCAGTCAGTTGGAACAGTGTTATTCGCACTCTGTACACGTGCTCCTCCCGTCTCCAGATCCTCAGTCCTGCTGCACGCAAACGTAGCCACCTTGCTATCACGTACAGGGCCGCCATTGTGTTCACACTGTTGCATTTTGGGGCTGTTTTTATGCAGTGCACCTGATTACCACCTGCTTTCACTTAGTGTTAAATACCGATTCTAATTTACCGATTTTTGACAAATTCGGTATTACCGATTTTTGGTACATTGCATTACCGAATTTTTACCGATTCCTTATTTCCGATTCGGTATTTTTTTTCCGAATTGATATTATTTTTCCGAATCTGTATTTTTTTTTTCTCCGAATCGGTAAATAAGGAAACGTTAAAAGTTTTCCCTTATTTTTACCGATTTCTTATTACCGAAGCCAATCGGTAATACCTACATCGCACATGGCTAAATACCGGTCGGTAACGGTGAAATTTACAGAATTTCACCGTTACCGACTGGTATTTAGCCACCTACATCTAGCCCCTAGTTTGTCTGCCAGGCAGTCGAAGCCCACCCGCACCTGTTTAGCCAGCTGCTCCTGGCACCCCAACACATGGCATTGGAAGACCATGTGTTCTTCGTGGGGGTCCTGGGAGGCAGCCGTGGTGGTGGGGGCTGCCTGCTGTGTGTCTGTGCAGGTGCTGGGGTGTCCTCGTTGCAGCTGGGAGGCCCTGCTCCTGGAGATGGGCTGTGAAGGCTGTCAATGAACTCTTGGAGGGCGTCGGAGTTGAAGCTGTGGTGGTCCTCTTCGTCATCAGAGAAGAGAGGTTCATGGTGCTCTGCAGGAGGGTTTGATTGTCCCTCTGCAATGTGAAGGGGAGATGCAGTCTAACAATGTGTTCACATGTATGTTTTTGCATTGTACATGTTAAACTACAAAGTTGCATCTCCTGATTAGGAGATGTCCCCCTGTGCACAGCTGTACGTCCCGACGAGTGGGTGAGAGTTTGAGACAAAGAAATAGTCTTTCCAGTGCAATTAGTTGAGAATGGTTGTTTATTCACATTAGTTGATAAAGTAGAACCTTTTCAATGACATTTTTGATCAATAAATAATCCCATTTGGATATGTATGTTTTTTTACATCAAATCCCGATGCATTTCGGGCAATGTGTGCCCTTCGTCAGGGGAAAACATCTGAAAATAAAGCCAGAAAAAACAGTGCTTGCACAAAGAACTCACCCTCAGCGCGTGTATGATAATATCATGCTCGTGACAAGGAACCTTGTCTCCCACGTGTGTAAAAAACAAAAAAGAAAAGATGATGGAATATTGCAGAATGTTGCGATAGAGTGGTCAAAATAACCAGAGGCAAAAACGACGAACATCTAAAAGCAAGTGCGACTTGCTAAGCGGTACCTACAATTCTGTGAAGCTTGTTCACGCGGTAAACAATGAATGGTCAAGGCCAATCCTCTGAATTGGGAAGTGTATGAATGTAGCAGATGGCATTTTACGCGTGCAAAAGTCATGTGACCCGAACGTGCTAGTTCGCAAAGGTGAAAGGTTATGGGGAAAACGGGTGCCATTTTGGAGTGGAGGTGAGTGTGGTGACACGTCGACCAAATACACGAAGCTCAATGTAACACACACAGTGAATACAGTTCTAATGAACTACATAACACATATAAAGGTAAAATCTCTTGATAGTCAAAAGCAGTGGATGAAAAGTTAAAGAATTACACGACAAACGTGTAAGGGACACGAAAGTCTAGTCAACTGTAGTGCTACACAACCTAATACTAGAGCATCCATAGGAACATGAAAGTGATACGGGTGGCATATAAAAACTTGAATAACAAGAAGTGTGAGAATTGTACATGTTTACAGACAGACCTCATGGCTGTGTACATTGTGGCTGTTTGGAAGGAGCTGCCTATTTGATGGGGGACAGTGGACATTTTGACAACAGACGTGTGTTTGTTAGTACTTGCACATTTTCAACTCACATTTCCCTGCAATGCACTTGCGATTGGTCAGTGTCTACACCCAGTCGGCACCAGTTGTGTCCTGTGTTCTGTTGTGGACGTGTTGTGGTTTGTGCCACATTGTTGTCAGTGTTGATGTGCTCTGTATGTTATGTGTGTGTGCTGCATTTGGGGGGGGAGGCCCAGCTGCTCTGATTTTGCTGCCCCGTATCCCTATTCTGCGATGTGCCTTTGACTTCTGTGCTTATACAGTGCTGAGATGTTGCATTCTTGAGTTAATTGGTCCCTTGATGGGAGTTGGGAGCTGGGGCATGGTTTGTCCGCAGATGTGCTCAGCTCAATTGTGCATGTGTGCCATTGTACCCATTTCCTCCCGTCCCCCCAGTCCCTGGTCGTTACTCACCCTGGTGCTGTTGTGTCCTGTCATGTTGAGCAGTGTCCGGTCCCCCAACTCCTGCCACCGCCTCTCCACTGATGACTGTGGACACCATTTCCTCCATATCGTCGAGCTCCTCCTGTGGCGCAGGACTCTCACCTCCAATCTGCATTGCTGCCTTCCGGTTGTTGGCGAGTTTCAGCTTGGTTTTGCGCTTGACATCGTTCTAGCGCCTCTTGACCTCTTCCATTGTCCTCTTCAGCACTCCCACTGCATTCACCTTGCCCACGATGGACTGCCACAGTCCATTTTTTGTTGCCAATGACACAGTGGAGGTGACGAACAGTTGTTGATGATGTTCGACCATCTCTGTTATTAGGATCCTGTTTTCCTGCGGACTGAAGTGCTTCTTCCTACTCTTCTTCTCATTGGACTTCCCTGACCCCGAGGTCCCTGGCTGGTCCTCCGGGGGGTTTGTGGGATTCTGGTTCTCCTCCGTACTTGCTCCGGCAACATCCATTGTGGTTCGCTGTTGCTTGGCATTTGTTTGTCAGTTTCTTTCTACTTTTATGGTGATTTTTCCCACCTAAGGCATGTGAATTCCTGTAGCTGGTTTTTGCTGACTTTTGTATCGCGATTGGCCTCATCGGAGCTTTTTTTTGCGTTTGTGTTTCGCATTTTTGCGGCATTGCTTTGACTTTATCGTGGACAGTTGACGCATTATCTGGAGCATATAGCATGGTACTGCCATTTTGAGAATGCTTTGTTAACAGGGCGTTATTTTCCCACGATAGACTGCGATGTTGGAAGTGCGTTAAGTTACTTTTGCGATGGTTATCACACATTATTGAGACTATGCCCCCTTGAGTGCGTAGTATGAGCTGTTCACACACTCCTAACTATCTGTGAACATCTTGTGCTACCACTGCAAGGAAATCTGTGCTGTGTTCTCCATCAGAGAGATTCTTTTTCTGTGGAGCATGGACAAGCACAGACTGAGTTATCTTAATTAGTGACTGAGGTACTGTTTCTTCTTTCCTTTCCACTCCTTCTCTGTGTTGCTTCTTCCTCTCCTACCTCTGACACCAATGTCTGTCTCCACAACACTGATGCCACCTTGCAACATCTCCTTTATTCTCAGCTGATACCATATATGTTGCTCCCTCACACACTAGCCCTACATGTCTAAAACGCATATATTTGTACACAAGCTAGTTCCCACAGAAGTGCTGTACATACTGACAAGTTCCTGCATCAGATCAACTGCATTAAATGTTTACATAGATAGTAGTTTGAGATAATTAGTAACATTGGAACTTGTTAGAAATAGGTTTTCCGGTTTGCTATGGTATGCACCTAAGCCAGAACGAATGCACCATTCTCGTCAGGATAAGCTAGATACACACCTATGCTCACACAACCTGTGCTCACACTGTGGTAGCTTGGCTCAGGCAGGCTTATCATATGAGGCAATATGTAAAGTATTTTTGCAACCCCCAAACACAGTAATTTACACTGCAAAATGGCTCCACGCAGAAGTAGGAAAATAGACAATATTTATAGAAATAAAATGAGACCAAAATGACAAAAATCCAATCAGTATATCACAAGATAATCACTTTTAAAGGAATAAATCTGAAGCAGAGCTTAAAACACCCTTAAATATTGAGTTCAGGTTAGTGTCATTTTTGTAGTGCAGTGTAGTGTAGTACAATTACTACGAGGATCACTGCAGAGTATACTGGGTAATACCGTACGTAAAACAACTTTAGGTTGCCGCTTTTCCCATGAAGAACTTGTTGTTAGACTGAGTTAATCGTAAATAAGGTAGCGTGGGCCTATATCAATCCCCCGGTGGGTCCCCACCACTCTCAGTACCCTGAGGATTTAGATAATAGCATCACTTATGGGCTTTGGAGCACGGTGGCGGGCTCCGATTGCATTTGCGGGGCCGCGTTGTCGAGCTGGAGGTCACCAGGGGAAAGCGATAGGTGGAGAGAGCATGCCAGGGTCTGCGAGAAGTATCAAGACCACTGGCTTCTCCAAGTACCCCATACCAGTCCATTGTCTCATCAGAGGCATTCTGGTTCTCTAGTGGGTTCCCAGACTCCTCCCATTCCTCTCCTGAGCCCAGCCAATCCACAAAGTGCTCAGGCAACAACATAGAACCCCTGGGTTCTGTCGACATCGGAATCGGCGTCGCTCAACCCCGTTCCAGCTCCATGTCATCGGGATGAGGATGGGTATTGCGCCGCCGACGGGTATCAGTGACGTCATAGGCACCACCTCAGATTTACACCAGGGGAGGTCGCGTTGGCGCAACCGGCATCAACTCAGTTCTGGGATCGGATCCCTGAGGCCCCACCAGCGCCGTGGCCGAAGCCAAAGACATCGAACCCGATGGGGCCTATCTGACCCTTTGGGGCATGAGGGTTCACCAGCGGGGTCACTCCGCTCAAATACTCGGAGCATTGCCTTCTAAAACTCTTTTATTTGAGCGGGAGTCGCTCCGGCTCCCAGAAAGGGGGAAGGATTGGAGTTGACTCTGGCTCCGGCTCCTCAGAACCATGCCTAGAGCGTCGGTGCTCCTTACCTTTTTAGACGACGGACGCCAACTGAGGTGAAGACGAAGTCGGCTTGGACTTCTTCTTCTTGTGGCTCTTCCCCGAGTGACCAGATTACTGTTGTAAGTAGATTAGGTAGGCAGCAAGACACATCTTCAAGTTATTAAGATAGATTTATTAAGTTACACAAGATAAGACAGCAGAGCAGTAAACCTCACAGCTGACCAGACCATCAACTGCCAAGGCTGGAATCTCCACATACCAGATAGAAGACTCTTAGGTAACATGGGAGGTTGGGAAGATAGAAACACTAAGAAAGGACTACAGACACCAAGTAGTCATATTGAAGTAAGTTTAAATATACAACACATCTTCTCCCTTTACAGATAAAACACAAATGAAAGACTCAAACACATAGTAAGAGTTAAAGCATGGAGAAACACGAAGAAGAAAACAAATAACACGTAAGAGGTCAGCAACCTCATGGACTTCCAGATCACGAAGGATAAGAATCAGGATCAAGATGAGAATGACGATGAAGGTCACGACCACCTTCTCCCCTTCAATTGACAAAACATGAAGAGCCAGTCTACTCTCTACAATCCGTCATTGTGGCCATCAAAAATGGAAATAGAAAATGTACTTTCTCAGATCAGTATTTGTCCCTTGCAGCCTTCCCGCTCAATGTTGAAGATAGAACAGTTCAACAAGTGCCGCCAAGGCTCAACAAGTTCTGGAAGGATGTTCCCGTAGAAGTATTTAGAGCCAGATCTCTTGTCCAAGATGAAATTCTGGAGCAGGTGTCTCAGTTCTGGTTCTTTTCTCTGGATGTGGGCCTCTAGTTGTGATTAGGGCCTCTGAGTTTCCTTTAAATTATGTTTCTTTTGTGGAAAAACTGTCTCAGTACTGTGGGGTATACAACCCAGTTCAAATCGCGGAACATTTATCCGGGTCAGAGAACCACCTTGTGACAACTTCGTCGTGGTACTGGAGCTCTTGTCCGTCACAAAGCTTGGTCGTGAACTCTTCCAGTCCAGGAACACACTTTGTCATCTACCGATGCTGATTTTGGGACATACATTCACTTTTACCTTTCTCTGGGGCCTTTGTCTCCTTTTGGAACCTTTGTTCACTTTTTTTCCTGGGACCTTTGTCTCCTTTTCGAACCTTTGTTGATTTTTTCCTTTCCTGAGACCTTAGTAGTCATATTGAAGTAAGTATAAATATACAACAATTACCTCGAATGGGAGGAAGAGTCTTAGGGCTCCGTGAGCGGTCCCGCGACCACCACATCCTCGAACGGGACCGTGATCTCCTCGGAGTCTCGCTTGACGTGTCGACTGCCGGGCTGCGAGCAACTTCATCGCTCGCTCCCTCAAGGTCTTCGGGGTCATCGCCCGACAGTCTGAACATGAATTAGAATCGTGGCGCATTCAAGATGGGGAACAGCCATTACATCACATGCGTTACAATGCATGCGATTACAACGCGGTCATTACAACAACGGTGTTGTTACATCGCAGTACGTTACAGCGCAAGTCGTTACATCAACTTACTGTAGGGGGGCGTGCTAACCTAAGGAATAGTATAATTTACTATTCCAACACCTTCTCTACTGTTGCGCACACTGGAGTTGGAATATTAAATTATACTATTCTTAAGTTCAGCGTGCCCCATGCAGCAAGTCGATGTAATGACTTAAGTTGTAATGTACTGGGATGTAACAAGAAAAATCAAATGGGCAGTAACGTCAGTATGAAAACCTCTCTCCGTGATCGATTTGGGATTTTCCCAAATTGATCACGGAGAGAAGTTTTTCCAATATCATCATAGCGCAAGCATGATGATATTGGAAGAAGCATGGCTTCTTATTCAATTTACCTCCAACATGGACTCTAGAGCCCTGTAATTATAAATTTCTCTCAACCGACAACATACAGGATTAACGTTGGAGTACTATACTCAAGGCTCCTTCTTCTTTTTTTTTTTTTTTTAAATCTTTTTATTGATACCAAACAGCGGTCAAAATTGTTGCATATAAGGGTCACAAACACTCACAGAAGATCATACAGGGTGTACATCTTACAGCAATGTCATGGCAAAAAACAGTATGGCAATTCACTTATGCCTCTACCTCAAGTATCGATTGTCGAGGCTGAGGAGGTTTGCATATGTTTCCTCTATAGTCATTCCATTTGTCCCAAACCTCCCCCCATTTTTGTGGGCACCCCCGAGCTACGTACACCATTTTTTCTTGGAGCATGCACCAGTCCATGTCTCGCTAAGTCGGTAAGTCGCGGCGGCGAGACTGTCCCCCAATGTCGTGTAATATTACACTTAGCCACCACCTGACCGAGCGTTACCCAGAGCCTCCCCCTCGCTGACAGGTCCGTTGGCTCCCAGATGTTCAGAATGCAGCGTTTCGCCTCTGGGCGTACCTCTACCTCCCAAACCTCCTGCATACATCGTACTACCTTTTTCCAATAGGTCTGTAGTATCGGACACTCCCATATCATGTGAAAGAAGGAACAAACCATCCCACATCCCCTCCTACAGCAGTCATCCTCACTCCTACCCAATCTTTTCAGCCTTGTGCAAGACATGTACACTCTGTGTAAGATTTTCAGTTGGATGAGTCGCAATCTGGATGAGATAGCGACTTCTTTAGGGGAGGCTAGCGCACACTTCCATTCTTCCTCATCTATTACCAAACCATCCTCTTCCCACCTCCCTTTAAGGCCCAAGAGTAGGTCAGGGAGGTTATTGATCAGTTTTTTGTAGGTGAGTGAGATAGCGTGCTCCTGTATGTGACCGTCTAGCAGCCTATCCTCCAGGGGGGAGGCCCGAGGAGGCATCGTACCCTGTGGAATGTTCTTCTGAAGGGAGTGTCTGACTAGCAAGTACCTGAAATACTCCGTGTCTGCTAGGTCGAAGGTGTCTTGTAGGGATGTGAAGGATTTAACCCCGCCTGATTCCCAGAGATCTTTTACCTGGGAGATACCAATAAGGCCCCAGTTCCGGAACCCCTTGGAGCGACCCAAGAGGCCCAGCCGCTCGGAGGCCGAGAGCGGGGTAGCCATAGTGAGAGTATTGAGCCAACCCATCTTACGTTGAACAATGTGCCACAGTTGCACCGAGTGACGAGTCGGCCCTGTAATTTCGTATCTGGCGGGCCTTGAGTAAAGTGCTGCCTCAAAGTTCCCCCCAGGGAGAAGCCACCTATCCATTCCGTAGCCCGGATCGTTCCCGTCACAGTACGTGCCTTGATTAATAGCCGAGAGGTGTGCGTCCCAGTAGTACCTGCGGATGTCGGGTAGAGCAATCCCTCCATCGTACCACCCAAGAGTTAGTTTTTGCAGGGCTATCCTGGGAGCACCAGACCACAATAGGTCTCTCTGCGCCGCCTCCACTGCTGCGAAATATGATGGTGGAACAAGGTCGGGGTAATTTTGCAGGGCGTAGAGGAACCTGGGCAGCGCCATCATTTTAAAAAGCGCCGCCCGGCCCAGCAGGGAGACTGGGAGCTTTTGCCAGGTAGCGGAGTCACGCCGGAGCCGCTGAAGGGGCGGGAGAAGGTTCCTGTCGTACATGCTGGCCTTGTCTTTGGAGATAAAGACGCCCAGGTATGTGAACCCCTCAGTGACCACCTCTATGGGGCAGTTGCGGGGGAGTATCGGAGGGCGACCGTGTAGGACGTAGAGGAGTGATTTACTCCAGTTGATGCTGTACCCGGAATTCCTCCCAAAGTTCGTAAATATGTCCAGCGCTACATTCAGTGACTTCCGGGGTCGTGAGAGGTAGAGGAGGATGTCATCATCGTATAACGAGATCCTGTCCTCCCAGCAGTCCGCCCACCGAAGCCCCCGTAGGGAAACATCCTGTCTAATCCAGGTGGCTAATGGTTCAAGGGAGAGGGCAAACAAGAGGGGCGAGAGCGGACACCCCTGACGTGTCCCCCTCTTGAGGGTAAAGACCTCAGAGACTTTGTTGTTTACAACCACCTGGGCGAGGGGCTCCGAATAAAGGAGTCTCACCCACGAGATGAAGCTTGGGCCGAAACCCATTTTGCGCAGGACCGCCATCATGTATGGCCATTCAAGGGTATCGAAAGCCATTGTGGCATTGAGCGATACCACCACTGCCTCTTCGTGTAACGTATGGCTTCTCCCCATCACTCCATCGAGGCGACGGAGATTGAGTGCCATGTTCCGGTGTGGCATAAATCCCGATTAGTCCGGGTGGACGAGAGTGGTGAGGACCGGCTGAAGTCTGTTGGCCAAAACTTTTGCTAGTATCTTGAGTTCCGCATTAGCAAGGAGATAGGCCTATATGAGGCACATAACTCCCTGGGTTTCCCTTCTTTAGGAATCGCCACGATCGTGGCTAGGTGTTGATCACGAGGCAGTATCCCCTTGGACTTGCTTTTGTCGAACATTTGCTTCAGATAAGGGCTGATGCCATCATGTTTGAGCTTGTAGAGCTCAATCGGAAGGCCGTTGGGCTCGAGCGCCTTACCGGGCAGGAGGTCCCTGATAGCTCGTTCCACCTCTGCCGTGGTGAGCGGCGCCTCGAGGAGGTCGCGTTCTACAACGGAGAGGGCCAGCATACGGAGATCCGCTAGTAATTCAACTGAGTCTTCCTCCGGGCGATCAGACCCCCTGCTGCATACTGTATGGAAATGGCGGGCAAATTCAGCGACAATGTCATGCGGTTCAGTGACCGTGTTGCCCGCTGATGTCTGAAGCTCGGTCACAAACTTACTGGCCTGTTGCTTCTTGTCAAGCCAAGCCAGGAACTTGCCCCCCTTATCACCCTGATCATATATCCTGCCCTTCCTTGTAGTGGCCATCTTTTTTGTCGCCTCAGTCACAATGGCCTGGTATTCCGCGGTCTTAAGGGACAGCCTATGGCGCGCTCCAGATGTGTCCTCTCTGCGCGCCACTTCCTCCAGTGTCCCAAGGTCTGCCTCGACCGTAGCCAACCGTGCCTCCCTGTCCTTGCGCCGGCCAGCAATTGCCGAGAGGGCCTCTCCTCTCAGGACCGTTGTAAAGGCCTCCCACAGTGTCACAGCTGATTCCACCGACCCTACATTGCTTTTGAAGTAACTGTCTATCAAGAGGGTTAGCGCCTTCGGAGGTCCTCATTACGGAGATACCAAGCGTTAATAGGTGCGATGCATCCCTCTTGTCTATTCCCGACTGTGAGGTGGGCTATAACCGGTGAGTGGACAGAAATACCCCTTGCTAGATGTGTGATGGTGCGTACCTCAGTGTCGCGGAGTAGGGGGGTAAGAATATAATCAAATCGGGAGAAAGAGTGATGTGGCCCAGAAAAGAAAGTATAATGTGTGTCCGTCGGGTGTGCCAGACGCCAGATATCTGTGAGGCCAAATGTCTCTAGGAAGTCCCCCAGCCATCTCTGCCCCCGAGGTATGTCCCTGGGTGGGTGCCTGTCCAATGTACCAGAAACTACTGTGTTGAAGTCACCCCCCACGAGTAGCTGCCCATCTGGGAGGGAAACGAGGAGTTTACCCAGGTCGTGTATGCCTGCGTCTGGAGGCCTGGCAGGATATAGGTGGAGACCAGAGTCAACCTGCGTCTTTCCCATTTTCCCGAGACTGCTGCGAAGCGACCCTGCGGATCTGTGTCAGTGTGATCTGGAAGGAAGGGGAAAGTACGTCGGAGAAGGATCCCCACACCTCGGGACCCCGAAGTGAAGCCTGAGTGTACTGTCAAAGAGTAACCACACCTATTCAGGGCGTGGCAGGTGTTTCCTAGTAAGTGTGTCTCCTGTAGCAATACTGCGTCAGGCATGTGGCGCTTTATGAACTGTAATACCATAGTTCGTTTGAGCTTGTCTCCCAGCCCATTTACACTCCAGCTCAGTATCTTGAGACTCTTGTCCCATTTCTTAGCCATACCCACGTTTTACTGCTGACGTTGTCTCTTGATCTCCTGCGCGCCATACGACCCTCTCCAAAGCATGCAGATGCGACCAGAAAAACAGTTCCCCTCCTTCCCAAACTCCCCCCCACCCCCTTCTCTCCCCAAACATGACCTGCTTATAAATGATCAAACATTGTAAGTGCATCTGGTCAAGTCATCCCCCCCCACCCCTACTCGCCACCTGTCCTCCCCCCCTTCTTTAATGCAAACGGACTCATTCCCCCCAACAGTCCCCCCCCGCCCTGCTCCCTGCTCCGTAGGTTTCGAACTACCCACAACCCCAATTAGCAGAGCGCCTTTCGCCCTGTCCCAAACCGGGAGTGAGGAAAACCCCCCCTCCTGAAGGACTCTGTTAGGGGAAACGTGTGCCGGCCCCAACTCCAGCCGCCGCATCAGCACCGCCCCCTCTCCAGTATGGTACCCTCATTCGTGGAGCACCCAAGGCATAGCAACAGAGTTAAGTCGTCACTGGGCAAATGGTTGAGCCCCCCCCATGCCGAGTCAATGTTAACAATTGGAACCAGTACATTATACATTACAGTTCAGCAAGGCCTGGTCCCATAGCTTCGTCCTCAGCGGGCAGCCGTCTCACAGGGACTGTCCCATCTTGGACTGGCGGATCTGGAACGCCACGAGCACTGGCTTTGTATGTCTACTTCCGATTTGTCCGCCACGGACCCAGGGGATGTGGCTCGAAGATCTCTCCACGAGTCCTGATCTTGACGTGCTTGATCGGCTGGAGCTGCCGCGTCCAGCCAGGTCTTGACTTCCGCCGGTGTGGTGAAGAACAGGGACTTACCCCCCGAGATGACCTTTAGCTTGGTCGGAAATAACATCATATACTTTATTCCTTTTTCTCGGAGCGCCGCTTTTACCCCCAGGAAGGATTTCCGTTCCTGCTGGACCTGCAATGTGAAGTCAGGAAAAAACTGGATCGTGGCTCCTTCGTATTGCAGGTCTCCTTTTTGCCTTGCCGCCTGTAGGATGGCATCACGTTCTCTATAGTTCAATATTTTTGCGATGATAGTCCTGGGCGGCGCCCCCGGCTTAGGTCTGGGAATCGGTGCACGGTGAGCCCGCTCAACCGTGAAGATGTTAGACATTCTTTTCGGCTTCAGGTGGGTGAGTATCAAGTCCTCTAGGAACAGTTCTACGCTGTGCCCTTCCATTCCCTCCGGCACAACTACCAAGCGGATGTTGCTTCTCCGGGTCCGCCCTTCCTGATCCTCGAGCCGAAGGGCCATTTGGCGGTGCTGGTGCATCAGGTCGCTAATTCGGTTTTCAAGCTTCTTTTCCGAAGCTTGCAGTGCTGCAATGTCCGCCACGTTGGCCTTCGATCTCTCTGTGGTCTTACCCAGATCCGCTCGCAGCAGGTTCACTTCGATGGAGATTTTGTCCATCTTAGTCTCTAGGTTCATGCGTCTGGATCGCGGTCATTATGGATGTCAGGGACGGCTCCTTCTGGCCCGCCTGGTCCTCGGCAGCCGCGCCCGACTGTACCTGCCCCAGAGGAACTGCGTATTTATCCAACTTGTTGGTCTGGGTGTTGGTACCCCCTTTAGGCCTCATGATGAAAGGAGTTACCACCCCTGTGGTTCACCACCCGTCTGCAGGGTCTACAGGCCGGGCAAGGCAGGAAAGTCACTCGCCTGTTCGTGGTCAACCTGAAAGGCCGGTCACTCCCCCAGCCGGGGGCCCCCAACGCGCTGTCCTCACACGGTATCTGTGGGCGGATGCACACCTCCACCGGGTCCCGTCTCGCCCTTGTCTGCTACTCAGGATCAGGGGGCCTCTCCAAGTTCACCACCTTCAGGGCCCAAAGCAGCAGCAAATACACACTGAGCTCCCCCGCTCCAGGAGAGCGCACCGGGCCTCCCGCAATTCGGGACTGCGGGCTCCACCGCTTCTGGGTTCTACACTGGAGTTCTCCCACTTCACCTTTTGCTAATGATGCTGGACCCTAGGTTCACGTGTGTGGGCTCATAGTGATGGGGCATGGTCCCCCCGGGGCGTTGCCACGGAGGCCGCGCTCCTCTGCAGCGGCGATTTTGCTGCCTTCACCACCACTGTACGCACGTGGCTGTCTTCTGCACCGAGTTGCTAGCCCCACACTCAATCCGGCCACTCGCACTGTTCGCCCGGTCCCAGTGGGCGCGCGGTGTAACTCCTCACCTCCGGTCTCAGTCCCCGGCAGGTCGCTGCAAAAGGGCACCGTGGTGGCGCGTTGCGCACTTTCTTGGCCTCGGTGGTTCCGAGGAAGCCTGCACGGCCCCGCCCCCGCTCAGCCGGCTGTGTTCCCGGCGTCCATCCCAGCGCCAGACAAGCAGCAGGCCCTCCGGTCGATAGGCCCCCCTGGGCGGGTCGTTCACAGTCTAGGCCCCAAGCCGGGGCCTCGAGTTTACAGGCACCCGGCCCCAGGGCTCCGGGCAGAACACCTCCCACTGCCGCCGAAGATCGAAAGGGCCGCGACTCGGCTCCCAGGCGTCGGCGGGCTCCGCTGTTTGTGCCTGCCGAGAGCGCTCACTATTAGGGTTCCAGGGCGCTGGTGGAGATGCGCCCTGGTACGGATTTTGGCCGGATCTTTGCGGGGACGGCGTCCGTCCCGGCGGAGCTCGGGTCTCAGGCGGCCATCTTCATCGGCGCCCCTCAAGGCTCCTTCTTAAGACAAAGTTTTTCATACTGACGTTACTGCCCACTTGATTTTTACTAGTGGCATCAAATAATGAAGCAGACGATAAATAAAGTCTACAGATCCGCAGAGCACCTACTTTTCAATTTAAGTACAGCAAAACAGGCTCCCCGATGGTTAGGAACCGGAAGAAACGTTGACCTTGATTCCAGTATCTAGATCAATTTCTTCCATCTACCGCCAGCCTTCCAATTGTTTATAGCACATCTGCTTTTTTTCGATTTGTTTGTTCAATACATAATGAAGTCAATCAGTTGTCTTTGCGTATTTTATATGTTTGTACATATGTTATTCATGGATATGTGATTATGTTGTAGTATGCTTTATGTATTAATATTTATCAGAAAATATATAAAAATATATTTTGAAACTGATTAACAAGAATTTCAGTACTCAAAAAAATCACTTTAAAAATTTAAATAAAGAGTTTTTGATAAACCTACACAATTTAACAACATAGTCATGTGTATATATTTATCATAATGCACTTTGTTTCATGTATCATCTTTGGTGTGTAGCCTGAAATCTATAATCTATAATTATTAAATAACTTGCATTTAGCATCTTTCTTTCCCCATAGTGGAAATGTATGCACTGTCACACCCAGCTCTTTCTGTGTGGTGGCTATCTAGAGCGTATGCACACAGTATAGCTATCACCCAGCTTTGATGTGTATTAAATATAGGCTGCAGGCACACAGAGCAAAGTTAAGAGCAGAGAAAGGCCCACATTTTCTAAAAGTGGCATGTCTGAAATGGTAATGTCAAATCCAACTTTGCCAATAAATAGGATCTATCATCATCATTTCAAAGACATTAATCATGAAGTAGCTAATTCTTTCGAATCAGGAAGTGCAGCTTAAAAGGGGGGTTTTAAGGCTTGGCACATGTTTTTAAATGCCAATTCTAAGTGGCAGTAACCTGAGCACGTAGGCCCTGCAAATTGCTGACCGGAGACAGCTTTGAAGGGCTACTTGTGTGGGTGGAATAACCAGTGCTGCAGGCTCATTAGTAGCATTTAGATTACAGGTCCTGGGTACATAGTATATCACTTTACAAGGGGCTTACAGATATACTAAATATGCCAATCAGGTATACACTAAGGGGAGAAGCACATGCACTTTAGCACTGGTAAGCAGTGGTAACGTGGTCAGAGTCCTAAGGCCAACAAAAAGAATTCAGCAAAAAGAGAAGGGGGAATGCAACAAGTTTGGGAAAACCCTGCAAACAGGGCCATTTCCAACAGATCATAATTGCACTTATATAGCATGAGGCTTTAAACCACTATAGAGCAATTCAGTGGTAACTCGAGCAAATTTCCATAAATATAATGAAACTTCATTCCATACCATGCTGTACAATGCAATTTCACTGCAAGCCACACAAGTCCATGCCACACAATTCTACTCTACTCCACCCTGCACAATTCCACTCCATGCCACACACTTCGCGTCAACGCCACACAATTCACTCCATGCCACACAATTCCACTCCAAATCACACATTTTGCACGCTTCACAATTCCACTCCACTCGGACCACACAATTCTCCGCCACACAATTCCACTCCATGCCACACAGTTCCACACCACTCCAAGCCACACAATTCCACTCCACTACACACAATTCTACTCAATGCCACTCTACTCAATTCCACTCCACACAATTCCACTCCATTCCACATAATTACACTCCATGCCACATAATTTCACTCCCTGTCACAAATTTTCACTCGACTACACGCCATTTTTTCTCTCCACTTCGCATAATTACACTCCATGTGACACAATTCCACTGCACACAATTCTATTCCTCCCCCACAATTCCACTCCACACTACACAATTACACTCCACTCAACAAATTCCACTCCATGCTACTCAACTAAATTCTTTGCCATGCAATTCCACTCCACTCCGTGTCACATAATTCTACTCCAGACCACACAACTCAAATCCATGCAATTTGACTCCAATCCACACAATTTCACACCTCTACACATCACACAATTTCACTCCATGCCACTCCACGCAATTCCACTATACTCAACACAATCCCACTCCACACCACACAATTGCACTCCACACCACACATTCTATCCTCTACCACACAATTGAACACCACATAATTCCACTCCACTCCACACAATTCCACTGCACGCTACTCCACTCAATCCACTCCATTCCATGCCACTTAATTCCACTCCACGCCAAACAATTCCACTCCATGCCACACAATTCTATGCCACAAAATTCCACACTTCATGCCACACAGTTTCATAACACATAATTTCACACCACACAACACAATTTCAAGTCACTTCACTCCATGCCACACAATTTCACTCCATGCCACAAAATTCTACTCTACTCCACACAATTCTACTCCACTCCACACAATTCTAATACACTCCACCCCACACAATTCCACGCTACTCCACACATTTCCACTGCAAGCCATACAATTCAGCTCCACTCCACAGAATTCCTCACCACTCTACACAGCTACGCTTCATGCCACACAATTCCACTTCACTCTGTGCCATATAATGCAACTCCACTCAGTGCCATTCGCTTCCCAACAGTGCCGCTCTACTTCACTACAGTCCACACCACACTATGCCACACAATGCCACTCTACTGCACTCCACTCAATGCCACTGCACTCCACTCAGCACCACTCCAGTCCACTCCATATAATGCCACTGCACTCCACACCACACAATGCCACTCTACGACATACAATGCCACTCCACGCCAAGCTACTAGACTCCAACAAAGCCATTAGATATCACATTGGCAAGACCAATTGCCAATGCTTGTTATACTTTCAGCTAAGGCTCCTAGGGAACAGTCTCCCCAGCAGCCCAAGGCTATTTTTTTCTCCCTCAATGAGGATCAGCACATGGTGTGCTTTCTTCATAAATGGAGAAAGTCATAGTAAACGGAAACATTTGGCCTATTTTACTTTCACTGTGTTCAGTGCTCAGGGGCCTATCTTGCCACCAAGCACTGATCACTACGGGAGAGGTATCCTTGGAATGGGGTACTCTGTGCTTACCAACGGTACTTTTCGTTAGCTTGGGGATCACCACAAGAAGGCAATCCCAAAAAAGAAATCCATCCACTAGCTACAAGAAATGGCGAAGCAGGGATGCCCACTAGGCATTCCTAAACCCCGCCTAAGGGTGACTACATTCTTTCTCTATCCATGGGGGAGGGTGTAACTGGTGGGTACACCCTCCATCTGCTCCACCAGCTGCGCAGAAAGTTCCCAGACCTAGGTTTTTTTGTTCTTTAATAAAAATGGACTGGGTGCAGGGGGTAGCTGGCCCTGGCATTGGACTGTACGCCCACCCCTAAAGGCCCCAACAGTCTTTCTGCCTCCGGAGGGCAGATTTAGGGAGGGGATTCTCAACCTTTCTTCCCGAAGGCGGCGTAAAGCCCAGTAGATACAGGGATTTTATATTTATAAAAAATAATTGGATAGAGGTGGCTTGGCCTATTATTGGGCCGCATAACCCAATACTATTTTCCCCAACAGTCTTTCTGCCTTCTTGTAGTTTGGGGGATTTTTGTCTAACCAGCCTCTCCCGGGGAGGAGGGGCAGAAAGCCTCCCAGATCTGAGGGATTGTTAATTAAAAGAAAAGAATGAGGAGAGGCCGGCCTGTCATAACACTTGGCCGTATCCCACCTGAGTGTAGTAACAGACTTCTGCCGCTCCTGCATGGATGGCAGATTATGTGGTTGACCTCTAATACCTACTCTGCTCTTCTGAGAGAGGGGGCAAAAAGCCCACTAGACCACTAGGGCTGTGAAAGATGGGGGTAGCAGACGTCATAGGCATAGGCAACAGCTCCCCCATCCACCAAATGCATTAACATTATTTTTTTCATTTGGGTGACCAAATTTCAGGGTTTACCCACAAAATGCCCTACCCTGGAGGGACAACAAGTTCACTAACTCCCAGCGATTTGCTAATTAAAATAAAAATGCGGTGGGTGCCAGCCTGTTATGACATTGGGCCGCATCCTCCACCCTTATTGCCCTAACAGACGTACCTGCGTGGGGGGGCAGGAAACCTACTGAAAGCTAATAATAGATTATTTTTTTAATGGGTTTGGACCCAGTCCATCCTGGCCTTAGGTAAATCTCCTGCGTTGAGAGGCAAGAAGAAATATGATGACCTTTTTGGGCATTTTCTCTAGAATGACTTACTGTTCAACCAAGACTGCTTCAGTCAGTCTAGTAAGCATGATGGTGGTAAAAGCTGCAGAGAGATCAAATAAACTACAGTCACGATTCCAATGATGTTGTACGATTTATCAAGGCTGTCTAGTACTGCTAGCACAACTTACCCCATTCTGTGGCCCGCTCAAAACTCTAAAGCGTGCCTGGACTAAATATACTGAAGCATTTTCATTTGCGAATCATAATTTCTAATAGTTTCCTCAACAGGATAATTAGGATATTGGACAATAGTTGCTCAACTCATCATCAGTAAGGGTTTCACCAAAGCAGATGTCCACACATTGAGAAATAATTCATAACACGGGGTTGACTTAATGTTCCCATCCTTCCCCTTTCAATTTCCCACCAATCATGTTATCCTGTAGATATGCTCATCGGAAGGGGTAGAGCAGTAATAATGAAACGTAGAGAATGTAGAAGTGAAGGAAGCTGCTTATTAGATTTTGCATATTCAAATTATCTGCACCTCCTTTGACCCCTAATAATTTTGGTGGATTTGTTTCAATAAATGTAAATATATTATTGAGTGGAGAACCACACGCCGCCCCCTCCTCCCCCCCCCAAAAAAAAAACACTGGTCGGAATCGTTCCGCAACCTTAAGTGTTGGAGTTTTAATGAGTGTCCTTCATAACTGTCAAATATTTTGCATTTTTACTCCAATTTTTAGGAAATTGTGCTGTAAAATGTCCCATTTTGTCTCTTTTAAGTGAATCAATTTCCCCAAGCAGGGCAGTGTGACGGGCGCTGACCTGGAGGGGAGACACTGACCTCAGGGGAGTTGCTGTATTTAGCAGTAATGTTAACAAGCATTGAAGTGCAATAGGTCTCGCCTTTGATTAAGTTAAAGCCATTTGCCTGGCTAATGGTTTTGTATAGCAAAGTAAATGGCTTTAACTTAATGAAAGGCGGGACCTATTGCATTTTTAATGCTTGTTCTACTGGCTGTTTGGATTGGTCCTTCCACCTTCAGTGGAATGCATGAAAAACAATGTGACATCTGAAATCAGTCAGTGAGCGGTCCGACAGCACTGGGTCAACAATACCGATAAAAGCTTATGATTGTAAGAAAAAATGCCGTATAAAAAAACGGTTTGCCATGTTTTCAATAACATCTGTTTTTTTAGATGCTTTTATGAGCCTTCACTTCCGAGCGCTGCGAGACAAACGTCAGCACTTGTTTTGAAGAGGCAGGATCTTAACACTTTCATCAAAACTGTCACGTATATACAAGATTGCAGACACCACTTAAGATCTTGCTTAGACAGATTTGTAATTGAGAAACATTTTCTAATAACAACGTGCATGTTGCAGTTGATTAGGGAGAACCTGAAACTTTAAAAATTGTATTAGCTCTGTAGAGCTTTAATGCGCAAGACATTCAGTCCAACAGAAACAATGGACTTGAGTCGACAACTTATCTTCAGAAGTTGTAACTCTGTTTTCTTCCATTTGGAACATGGATCCAATCTAACTTGTGTGCCTAGAGGGGCTTTATAGAGCCAGCAGCTAAGACTAGCACCCAACAGTTCAATGGTCGAAGGCGCAAGGCAGATGGATATTGTAAGTGGGATACGTGCCCCAGTAACCACTGGAGAGGACAAACCCTTGAATTCAACAGGTCAAACGCTGGTTGAATTGTCCTTCATGTGCAGCAGGCAGGAAGATCACACGCACAAATATCTGAATCAGCCAGGCCAATCTGCATCTTCAGTGAGGTGGGACTGGTGTAGAGGACCCGCCAGGTTGGCCTGCCGCTCTCTGGACCGCTTCAGTGCCACGAACATAGGTGGTTCCTGTTCCCTTAGGAACATTTTTACCTGTCCCTCCTTCTATGCACCCTTTCATAGTAGAACTACTGTCACTGCACTACTATCCTGCACCGGGATGCGATGAACACAACAGGTATTATTATTCAGCCTAGTGATTTTATAATGAACACAAACAATTTAACTAGATTCCCTTCAACACAGTTATATTCAAGATAGCTAGTATCTGCCCAATGCCTGTTCACTCAACGCCTGCTTCTGGGCTTGATGGGAATGAACATAAAGGTGAAGAGGGGGAAAGGTGATGAGGTGGCCAGGACAAAAGGTAAAAGGAGGGGGCTGCTGTCATGGGTGCAGCTAAGAGACACAAGTTAGAAGATTTAAAGGGCTTCTCAATACATTTGTCTTGACAAGAGAATAAACGTGTTGCGGTCGCCTCATGTGTCTCGGAGACATTTAATAGCGAGCGCCAGGGTAGGGTGGAGATGTAGCTGTTAGATAAACAAGAGAGCAAACAGGGGTACACCTTTATAAGAGGAGAGGAGAAACTGATTAGAAAAGACCAGGAGTGCACTAGATGGCCAATAGAGTAAGTAGCACATATATAAGGTAAAAGGGCGGGAAGAACAATAAAAAAGATCGATTTAAAAAAGGAATGCAACATATGTAGAGAAGAGAGTTAAAGAGTCAAAGTGTTGAAAAATAAGAGAAATACAAGAGCTGAAGAAAATGATATTGAAGAGGACACAGCGGTAACCCATATTACAGACCCATTCATTCACTGGCAGACAGAATAAACATCAGCGCGCGCCTCACACTGAAAGTAAAAAGCAGCAGGGGGAGGGGATAGAAGAGGGATCCTGGGCCTGCTTCCCTTGCGGTAGTGAGCAGGAAACATCTGTTTGTAATTATTAACAGATGGGTCCTGCTCGCTCCCTCAAGGGAATCGCCAAACGTGCACGCCTTGCCATTGAAAGCAATGCAACGCGTGCACATTTTTGGGACACAAACTAAATCGATTGCTATAGGTCTTCATATGCAGCGCATGCACACTGCGTAGACGAGACCTAAAAACACCTGCTGCAGAGTTCCTTGTGGGTCAAGCTTTCAGGCAGTAATAAAAATGTAACAACTCCTCTTGTCATTGATGTTCCTGCTAGACAGAGGGATCGGAATTTTCTCTAGTGGCAGTTTTGACTCGCCATAAAGTAGCACAGAAGGTTAATATGCCTGCTGTAAAGAACAGATCTGTATTTTTTGTGGATAGCTGAGTGGGTTAGTAAAGTCAGCCTTTACTAGCGCTTTTAAAAAGTGATATGTATTTGAGAGAGAGGCTATGGCGAGATATGGAACACTTTTGCAGGATGGTAGTGAGGGAATCAGAGAAGGGGAACATTTGGGGGGGTGCCTCAAAAAATTGTCGCACTGGACGCCACGAGCGCTAATACTGGCCCTGCCTCCAGGAGAGATCTCCTGCTCCAACTACCAAAATCAAGGATAAGGATGAAGGTGCATGCTCATTTCTGGCTGCCTTCTTTGTTCTAGAACAGGCAATAATGCCTCACTTGTCTGTACGTTCACCAGGATCGCCAGGTGCTTGAGGCCCAGGATGTATAGGCAGACTCTCGTGCCAAAACAGGAACATCAGTGCTTGTATTAAATGGTCAATTATCGATTCACCCAGTAACTCATCTCACCAACGTTTTAGTACTTTTCCTCACATGCCTCGTTATTTTTTCCTTTATAGTCCCAGCAGTGTTTTCATCCATTCAGGCCTAGAGAAGGGATAGATGCTCGTGGTTACACTGTTAAGCAGTTTTCCTTTTTCGTTGCTTCAAAAGTAGGCAATTCAGCCCCCTTCTGCCAGCTGCTGTAAGGATACACCCCATGTATTCACCGCCCTTCCCTTATTTACTAAGTCTGCGGCAACAGTCCCAAGCTGCACATCACAGGACAATGGGAGGCTCTCGCGCCTCACAAGCCGAGTCTTCCTCTGAAACAGGGATCTTCAAAATGGGGAGGGTGGGGGGGCGGGGCCCCCAGGGGGAAGGAGCTTCAAGTGTTGGGGGGAGGGGGAGACAACCATTATGCTGATAACACTGCTTTGTTTTCCGTGGAATAAAACACGAGCGGCAGTAGGCCACTCCCTAATAGGCCATCAGTTACATCGTTTGCCATGTATATCCTGGTTGGGGGAGGGTGTCACAAGGGAAGGGACCCCAAATATTCCTCAAAACCCCCACCCACATTTCTAATTATCACACTGTTGATACACATTAGTAAAGCCTGCCGAATAGAACACCAGTATCTTTGGTAATCATGCATTTTTAAAACGGTAACAACTTAAAAATGCAATGTTTAAATAAGTCTCGACATTATCTAAACATTGCTAGTTTAATAGAATAATTGTAAAAAAAAACTGAGGAGGGTCCTAATGATTTTTCTCAAGGCGGGGAGGGAGGCAGGAGAAGGAGGAGGGGCACGGCATAACAAAGTTTAAAGACCACTGCTCTGAACCAAGAGGGTTCCACTGCTGGCCCAGCCCAGACAAAAGCCCCTTGCGTGTCTGTCAGAACATTGTGTGCTGGCACCAAAGAAATACCCCTTTGTCCCCCGTTTTAAAGCTTCGCTCCTTTAAGGGTGAAAGGTCACCACTTTCCCAGGATGGGTTCTACTTCCTTGTTTCATCTGTGAACAGAGCGACAGCTAATTCCCTAAACGTATCAGCTTTGGAAAGTGGTTTGTATAGATTAAGAGAGCACGTCGTGTACATACAAGATTAGCTATTTTTTTACGACGTAGTCATGCAACATGGAAATAAAGGCAGGTAAGGTGTGTGGTTTATTGCGAAAAAAACTAAGAACGACGAAGCATTTTCAAAAAAAGTTGTTTAACCTGTTTTATTATTCAAAGTCAATTATATATTTGTTCACAGCTCACAGACGAACATATTGCTTGCACTTCAGATCAGCATGTTTCTGTGGTACAACACATATTACATGAACACTCTATACCGCAAACTGTTTTTATATATATTTTTAGAAACACACATATTCTTTTAATATCAACTTAAAAATGTATAGAAAGAATGAATTTACCGTATTTATTTTTATACTTCAAATCGTATGTTGTGAAAGGAACGACACTGCATACAGTCAAAGGTTTGAACGATTAAATATGGGATGGCCACAGTTTAACCACACATTATTATTGTGAAATCCTACTATTATTTACGAAATAATGCCATCCACTGAACGCCTAAATCCATTTCACTAAGCCAAGACAAAGTGGGTTATTGTTGATTACATCACTGATTGTTTAGCACTTTCTATGGAAGGTTTTACTAGGTGAGTCTGCATTAGTGCAGATTTCATATAGCAGACGCACCTGCCAGCTTGCATGTGGCTTGAGCCCCTCGAGGGAATTGCAGTCATTAAACTAACTGTTACTCGAACACCATTTCTTAGACATAGGTAATTCAACAGACATATTTTGAATACAAGATGTAGGATTGCAGACTTTTTTCCAAATTAGCTTTAGGATCTTGGTACTACATTTGCAGTGGTGAGCTAGTAAACACATATCAGCAGGGGGCACAACGCAGCATTGCTGGCGATGGCAAAATCAAAGAAAGAAGGCAAAAACCAAAGAAAGCATTTTGAGGCTATCCCTTTTTAGAAAAATAAGTTTATTCATTTATTAATTTCCTTTTTGAGCTAAAGCGCTATATTTCGCATGCCACCCCTTCATAGTGTTGCTCAACCTGCCCACGAGGTGTTTTACCGGTGCATGCTGTGCATGCTGGACTCGCCTGGAAGATGAACCTCAGTCTCTAAATTCTGTAAATGCAAAGGCCTGAACATGATACGGGTTGGTAACTTTACTACCACATTATCGGAATGGCTTCACTGTTGTGGGAGTTCTGCACCTCCTGACATGAGTTAAACTCCTTCGGGGATTATTTGCACAGATCAGCCCTATCCACGCTTTCTTCAGTTTACTGCAGCTGCCCTCTGCCGCTATAATAGATGATACTGTAGGGGTGTTCCTGGGAGTGTGGGAAAATGAGGGAGGCAGTGTCAAGTGAGGCAGCGCCCCTTTAGTAACTGCTGTGATCTCCACTTGCATCCCACCACCAGGCGACAGCTGCAGCCCAAAAAAAAACCAGACACTGCCCTCTTAGCCTAGCAACAGTGATGTTCATCCTGTTTACATTTCACGTTTTACATACTTTTGCATTCCATATGAGTATTTACTTTTTCCAGGATATTGTGTTTCTATAGTTTGTATTCATGTGACATATATCTCATGTATTGTTCCTATTGTGAATAGAGTCACCTCTATGTATATGTATGAGTTTGGTTTGTGGATAGTTGTTTCACAACAGGCCATCTTTGAGAGCTGTGGCGTTCAGGCCGAAGGTAATGTGAATTTCTTAGAGTGCCAGTCAGTGTGTAATACCAAGTTCAGGATGCAGACTCAAGCAATCCCTGGCCTCTCTGCAGAGTGCGCAGAGCAGTGCTCGGGTCTAACCATTGTAACGGTGATATGATGTGAAAGTATGTCAAGGATGTGCACATCTGCCAAACTCTTGACAGAGCGAAAGTTAAAGAAATTTCTTAAATGTGAGTGGTGCAGTGTGCATGGGGTTTGGTGAACTGAAGGAGATGAAAGGCAGTACATGCAGGAGAGAGTGGACAAAGGGTACTGAAGAGGAAATAGATGAGGTGTGAGATTTCAGATGGAGAGCTTCAGAAACTTATTGTGGCTTAAGTGTCCAAATGAGGTCACTGACCGTGTCATGAGTGATGTGATATGTGAGGTCATAAGCAGTGCAATGCGGGGGTGGGAGTTATTGTTAGCTCACTACCTAAAGCAGCTGAATTTCTCTGGTTTTGTACAAGTGAAACGTCATCCTAACTATAACGTCCATGTAACTTTTGTTTTTTTTCCAATGAATTTCTAAGGTTTTTAAATGTTTATTCCCAACTATAATGCCCCTGGCTGTAACCTTTGTTTATTTCAATGAATTTCTATGTTTTTCTTAAGTAGGACAGAATGATGGAGAAAGGGGGCAGGGCGTCTGACTAGCTCTCAGAAATCTCGCTGTGCAGGACTTACAGGAGGTATCAGGAGGGCTTCTTGGCCCCCAAGTTCCCTCAGGAGTAAAGTGGACGACATCCCCCAACCAGTATTGTGACAGGAGCCGCATTTGCAGAGAGGTGGAGAATGGGACGTGGCCTCCGAAGACCTATTAGCAATCCCACTGTGTGGGACTTACTGGAGGTAGCAGTAGGTGATATATATATATATATAGATATATATATATATATATATAGATACAATCCTGGTTCTTCAGTATTCAAAAACAGGCACCGACTCCGTGGGTTTCAGGATCAAATAAATTTATTCAGAAAACGACCAGACGCGTTTCAGCAGGCAAGTCCGCCTTGTTCACTACATCTGTATACATATATATATATATATATATATATATATATATATATATATATATATATATATATATATATCACTGAAAAAAACAAAGGTTACAGGGTTACAGGGACGTTATAATTAGGCTCAGATTTCACTGGTACAAAACCATTGACATCCAGCAATTATAGTTACCTGTACTAAATATAGCTTACACCCCTGCAATGCGATGCTTGTGACCTTACATCACTCATGACATGGTAAGTGACATCACTGATAACATCACTGATGATATCACTGGTGACATCATCCACAGAAACACTCACGCCCTTAAACAACCACTCACACACCGACTCAAACACTGACTCAGCCACTCACATACCCACTCACAGTCCTATACACGTACTCACACAACCACTCACTCCTCCATAAAGCCACTCACACACCCATCCACTCATTCATGCAGTTACTCATACCAACAGTCACTGTTGGAATTGGCCCTTTTTGCAGGGTTATCCCCAAACGTTTTGCTTCTACCTCCTATTTTTTCCTGACCTGTTGTTGGCTATAGGACTCTGTGCACTTCATCAATGTTAATCAGTGCTAAAGTGCATATGCTTTCTGTGTAAATTTTTAACATGATTGGTTATCCATGATTGACATATTTTATTTATTGGTAAGCCCCTAGTAAAGTGCACTGACAGTGCCAGGCCTGTAAATCAAATGCTACCAGTGGGCCTGCAGCACTGATTTTGCCACCAACACAGTGTCTGTGCGCAGTTTGTTAACTGCCAGGTCGACTTGGCAAATACACCCACTTGCAAGGCCCTAACCTTCCCTTTCTTTTACATGTAAGATGCCCCTATGGTAGGCCCAAGGTACCCCCATGGGCAGGGTGCTGTGTATGTGAAAGGGAGGACATGTACTGGTGTGTGTGACATGTCCTGATGGTGAAATACTGCCAAATTCGTTTTTCACTATTGAAAGGCTGTCTGTCCCATAGGATGGAATGGGAAATACTTTGTAATATCTTACAAGTATAAGTTCCCATTGGGACAATATAGAGAAATAAAGTCCATGCTCTCTGAACTCAGAATTTAATAACACATCTTTTAGTAAAGATGGTTTTAAAATTGTGTGTTTGAAAATATCACTTTTAGAAAGTAGGCATTTTCTTGTTTAACCATTATATGTGCCTCTGCCTGTTTGTGGATTGACTGTCGGGTTTTGGAGTGGCAGGGGCTGGGGATGTACATTCACTGTAGACAGCCACTGTGGGGGTTGAGGTGTGCCTGGTCATTCCTGGATAACTCAGAGCTGAGCTGAATGGAGCTTGCCTGCATTTAGAGTAGTGGAAGGTGATTTCCTTGCACCAGAATAGGACCTGTCCCCCTTGAACAATGTTATCTCCAGCCCCTGTGGTCATACTACACCAGTGAGGACAGAACTGGTTTGGACTGGGCTCAGAGACCATTGCACAAAGAGCACAAAGATAAAATGGGGTATAAGTAGTAGACTTTAAACCCCAGAACTTAAGATCACTTCTGGATTCAAGAGGACTTCTTTGCCGTGAAAGTAGCGAACATTTACTCGGCGTTCGCCAGCCATCCCATCGCAGGGTCGGAGTTTGTGGAAATCCCGAGGGAATGGGGGGACAGACATATACTGACCAGCTTTGCCACCCCTTCCCCGGAGACCCTTTTGAAGATATGTAGGTCTGTTAAGTCAGGTTCCCCTCGGGACCCCACCACGCTGAAACGATTAGCTGGCAGCTTGCCAGTGTTGGAACCGTACATCAGACATCTGTTGGACGTGTCATTCAGGACTAAGATCGTGCCCAGGGACTGGAAACAGGCGGTGGTTCTACTTCTTAGGAAGAAGCCTAACATCAGCTTCGAAAAGTTGGAGAACCTCCGGCCAATCTCCCTTCTGCCTTACCTGGCCAAAGTGGCGGAAAAAACGGTAAACATACAACTGATGGATTTCGTGGAAGAGGCTGCCCTCCTGCACGAGACCCAGTTTGGTTTCCGTCCCCGCCACTCAACTGAATCAACGCTTCTGACGGCTGTGGAGACCTTACGTCAGGGGGTGGATGAGGGTCAGACTATGGCCCTCATCCTATTGGACCTGAGTGCAGCTTTCGACACTGTATCTCATACCACCTTGCTACAGTGTCTGAATGGTGGTGGGATATCAGGTGCTGCACTCGAATGGATCCAGTCCTTCCTGACAGAGAGAGGCTTTCAGGTTCGCCAGGGAGAATGTTACTCTAAGGAGATCTGTCTGGGCCAGGGCGTGCCCCAGGGCTCGTCCCTGAGCCCTACCCTATTTAATCTTTATGTATCCCCGGTGGCGCCTATCGTTGAAAGCCATGGTCTGCGCATGGTGTCCTACGCCGACGACACGCAGTTGGTCATCTCCCTTTCACGCGCGCCCGGTCTTGCGGTGGACAGATTCAGAGCCTGCATGCAGGAACTAGCAACCTGGATGTCCACCAACTGTCTTAAGTTAAATGGCAGTAAGACCGAGGTGCTCGTGCTGGGGGGGAGCCCATCTGTCTGGTCGTCGGCGTGGTGGCCATCATGCTTAGGGGAGGTCCCAATACCCTGTAAAGAAGCTAGGAACCTCGCAGTATGGCTTGACGCGGACCTGTCCTTTTAACCTCAGATAGGCCGTGTGGTGGGTGTCTGCTTCAGCGTCCTTAAAAGTCTGCGGAAGGTTTTATATCTCCTTCCTATGTCAGCATGTAGGACGCTGGTGCACGCCATCGTCACATCGCGCCTGGACTACGGCAATCTGCTGTATCTGGGAGCCACTAGTAAGGCGATTAACCGCCTCCAGGTGCTGCAGAATGCAGCGGCACGCCTGATTCTAAAATTCCCTAAGAGATCTGCTTCCAAAGCAGCCCTTCAGACTCTTCACTGGCTCCCAGTAAGGAGCAGGGTCGAGTTTAAGGCCCTTTGTACATGCCACCGCATCCTGAATGGGAAGGCACCAGCACCGCTTCAGAGTCTGATCACCCGATACGCGCCTGTGCGTGCCTTGCACTCCTCCTGTGTAGGGCTATTAAAGGTCCCCAGGGTAAAAAAGGCACGCATGGGAGGCAGATCTTTCAGATACTTGGGGGCGAAAAGTTGGAATGCCCTACCACTGGACCTTCGCCTGGAGCCATCTGAACTTGGCTTCAGGAAGAAGTTAAAAACCCATCTTTATACAAGTTAAACCGAGTAGACCCTGCGGCACATCTTTGCTGACTCCACTTACCATAGCCCGGGGACACGCCATCTGAGCGTAACCAGGCGCTTTACAAAACTCCCTAATAATAATAAAAGGAGCCTTTGCCACGGAGAAGAGCTGTAGATCTGTGAGTAGGAGTATTGCCCCTTTGCTGTGTACTGTGTTGGATTTGCCTGCAGTTGCTGCTTCTGCCAAGGAAAGGTCAAAGACTGGAACTTTGCTGGGAACCTGCTTGAAGAAGAATCTTCAAGTACCTTAGTGTGCTGGCCTCCTGTTCTGAAGTCTCAGGGCCACAAAGACTTCACCCCCAGCTTCCCTGAACTCTGTTGCTGAGAGTTCTGACCTGCCAGAAGGTGCCTATTCCAGTGTTGGACCTCTGGAGGTTGTTCCTGCTGTTGGGAGCTGGAAGCAACTTGAAAGAAGTAAGAATACCTGCCTCCGACACCGTCAGCGACGCAGCAGTTATGCCACAACCTGCACCAAAGCCCGGGGCACCGCTTGTGAAGTGAACAATTCATCGCCCGGCCTGCACCACAGCTCTGATGCCCTTTGATGCCCATCGATGCCTGCAGTTAACGGCTGTGCCCGATGCCAGCACTCAACACAGACTCCGCCATCGCCAGTGCCTGCATCCTGTTATCGCGGTGCCAATAACCACCAAGGGTGACTCCACAAACTTGCCGACTTTGCAAAGTTACCGGAATGAATGCCTCATCGCCGACGCAACCATCTTCCCCTGTCCTGGACATAACACGTCGCCTTCTCACGTACATGACCCCTTGTCTCCTACTTGGCAGCCAGGGAGCCTGCCTCGACCTCAGCACCGACGCCTCACCTCCATGCTGTTGTGCATCATCATAGACTTTGGGGTACGTGTGACTCCGTGTTTGATGCCGCACTCCTTGAGGTTGGTACAAAAGGGGGTGGTGATGGACGGAGCATCTGAACCAATCAAACACTCACACCCAGTCAAAAGATCTGGGTTTGAACCATCACCGTTCTTTAGCCCACTCTGCCACCCCAGTTCAGACATGGCTATATGCAAATCAGTCTGACCCTGTGCCTCATGGGAACAGACCAGCCCGAACTGCCAAGCCATGCCTTCCCTGGACCGGAAACAAGCTTCTGAGGACCGGTTTCTGGCATTACAGCCGTCTTCAGCCCAGCTTGCTTGAATCCAGTGGCAAAGTGAGCAAGGGACTCACGTCTGAGCATACCCTGCCACACTTATGGCGGCCAAAGCGGTACAAAAGGGGGTGGTGATGGACGGAGCATCTGAACCAATCAAACACTCACACCCAGTCAAAAGATCTGGGTTTGATCCATCACCGTTCTTTAGCCCACTCTGCCACCCCAGTTCAGACATGGCTATATGCAAATCAGTCTGACCCTGTGCCTCATGGGAACAGTCCAGCCCAAACTGCCAAGCCATGCCTTCCCTGGAACGGAAACAAGCTTCTGAGGACCGGTTTCTGAACCCGGTCCTCGGAAGCTTGTTTCCGGTCCAAGGAAGGCATGGCTTGGCAGTTCGGGCTGGACTGTTCCCATGAGGCACGGGGTCAGACTGATTTGCATATAGCCATGTCTGAACTGGGGTGGCAGAGTGGGCTAAAGAACGGTGATGGATCAAACCCAGCTGTTTTGACTTGGTGTGAGTGTTTGATTGGTTCTGATGCTCCGTCCATCACCACCCCCTTTTGTACCGCTTTGGCCGCCATAAGTGTGGCAGGGTATGCTCAGACGTGAGTCCCTTGCTCATTTTGCCACTGGATTCAAGCAAGCCGGGCTGAAGACGGCTGGAATGCCAGAAACCGGTCCTCGGAAGCTTGTTTCCGGTCCAAGGAAGGCATGGCTTGGCAGTTCGGGCTGGACTGTTCCCATGAGGCACAGGGTCAGACTGATTTGCATATAGCCATGTCTGAACTGGGGTGGCAGAGTGGGCTAAAGAACGGTGATGGATCAAACCCAGATCTTTTGACTGGGTGTGAGTGTTTGATTGGTTCTGATGCTCCGTCCATCACCACCCCCTTTTGTACCGCTTTGGCCGCCATAAGTGTGGCAGGGTATGCTCAGACGTGAGTCCCTTGCTCACTTTGCCACTGGATTCAAGCAAGCCGGGCTGAAGACGGCTGGAATGCCAGAAACCGGTCCTCCGAAGCTTGTTTCCGGTCCAAGGAAGGCATGGCTTGGCAGTTCGGGCTGCACTGTTCCCATGAGGCACAGGGTCAGACTGATTTGCATATAGCCATGTCTGAACTGGGGTGGCAGAGTGGGCTAAAGAACGGTGATGGATCAAACCCAGATCTTTTGACTGAGTGTGAGTGTTTGATTGGTTCGGATGCTCTGTCCATCACCACCCCCTTTTGTACCGCACTCCTTGAGGTTGGCGCCGTACTTTGGATTTATTGCTGTCACAATGTTGAAAGAGCCCAAGGTGGAACTATTTATTTCTACAAGCTTTATTTTTGCAAAAACTGTTCTAAAGTCATATCTTATTACCTGTATGCTGCAATTTTGTTGTTTAGGCCCTATTGAGTTTGGATAAAGATACTTTATTTTTCAAAACTGGTGTTGTGTCCATTTGTAGTATTATATTTTACAGGCAGGTCGCTCCCCACGCCGCACAGCACCACCTGTGTGCCCGTGTCCTGAGCCCCAGCTGCCACTGCTGACGGAGTTCGAGGCCCTCCTCCACCCGCAGGCTACCATCTGCGCCTCATCCCTGATGGCAAGTGGTAGACTGTAGGTTTTGCTCTTGCTCGTGTTTTGTATTGTAATTTGCTTTTATTTGTTTTATTGGTTTTATTGTCCTATTCCTCCTTTATTTATTTATTTATTTATATTTTATGAAACTTATAAAGCGCAAACAAATGCCCAAGGGCGTCTCGGTGCTGTGAACGAGGCAGAGAAGAGGAATGGAAGAGAAATTATTGATTAAACAACCAGGTTTTTATTTTTCTTTTGAAAATAGTGAAAGTGGGGCAGGATCTGATGTCCATGTCCAGGGAGTTCCAAAGTTTGGCTGTTGAAACAGTGAAACGACGGTCGCCCCAAGAGGCTGTTTTAGTCCGTGGTACAGACATCAGAAGAGCATTCGTGGATCGTAATGCTCTGTTGGGGGCGTAAAATGGCAGGGATTTGAGGAGAAAATGAGGCCCTTGTTTGCGGGAGGCTTTATAGGCTATACAAAGTGCCTTGAATTGTATTTGATTTTTTTACCGCCAGCCAATGGTAATCTTTGATCACTTGGGCGATAGGTTTGAATTTTGGGGTGCCTGGAAGAATTCTTGCGGCTGCATTTTGTACAGACTGCAGTTTGTGAATAACTTTGTGCTGGGCATTGATAAGGAGTCCATTGCAATAGTCTAGAGATGACATGACAAATGCTGTGACCAGTGTTTTACCTGAGTTGGGGGGAAGAAAGGGAAGGATCTTCTTTATGGATTTGAGCTTGTAGAAAGATGCTGAGACGATAGAGTTTGCGTGAGCAGCAAACGTTAGTTTATCATCCAGGAGTACTCCCAGGTTTTTGACCTTGGTGACTGGTATGGGCGAGGAGCCCAGTTCAGTGGGCCACCAGGCTCCGGGCCAAATAGTGCAGAGCTTCCCGAATATGATTACTTCCGTTTTATTGGAATTTAACTTGAGACAGTTTGTTGCCATCCAGTTACTGATAGTCAGCATGCCATGCTGAAAGTTGGCCGCTATTTTCTCTCCGTTGTTTTTTATGGCTAAAACCAACTGGGTGTCGTCCACGTAGGATGTTAGGCTCATCCCACAGTCCTTGATGGCTCTCGCTAGGTCTGTCACATAGACATTGAATAGCGTAGGACTTAGGGATGAGCCTTGGGGGACGCCACAGGGAAGTGTCATCTGGGCGGAGCTGAAATTGCCTAGTTGAACCCGTTGGGTGCGATTAGAGAGAAAGGAGGCGAGAAGATCTTTAGCTTCATCCTGGATGCCTATGGCATTGACATGGTCGATCAAGATGTTGTGGTCGACCGTGTCAAAGGCAGCGGATAGCTCAAGCAGAATGAGCACCGCCATCCCTTTTTGATCGAGAATAGTTCTTATCTCGTCAGTGGGTTTGATAAGTGCCGTCTCAGTGCTGTGATATTTGCGAAAGCCAAACTGGGTATCGTCTAATAGGAGATGATCTTCAATGTACTGGGACAGTTGTGTATTCATCAATTTTTCTACAAGTTTTTCCGCAAAAGGCAAGCTGGCAATGGGCTTGTAGTTATTGGTATCTTTGGCGTCTAGGTGAGGTTTTTTCAAAAGGGGTTTAAGAAGGGTGTCTTTCCAGATGGTAGGGTAAACCTCTGTGCGGAACACAGAGTTGAAGATTTCTGTAAGTTGGGGGCTACAATGTCAACTGCTGAGAGAATTGTTGCTGGAGGACAGAGATCGTAGGCTGAGCCTGATTTGATGGTGGTCATAGCGTTAGTAACTTGGGTGACATTGATTTTTTTAAACTGCCTAAAAGCGGGCTGGGTGGACTGGGGTAGGATGGTTTGTGGGGTCAGGGAATGGTCTTTATTCCTGTCAGCGAAATTGGTGTATATGTTATTAACTTTTTCAAAGAACAAACTAGCGAGATTATTACAGAACAGTTGTGAAGGGACAGGTATTGAATGAGGGGGTAGTTTAGAGAGTTTGGATACAACCTGGTAGAGTTGTTTATTGGAGTTTTTAGCTTGCTCGATCTGAGTGGAGTAATATAGACTTTTTTCTTGAAGAATCATTTTTTTATATATTGTGAGTTCGTTTTTGTAGAGTAGTTTCTCTTCGGTGGAATAGGCCTTTCTCCAATGTCGTTCTCGGTTTCTGCATATCTGTTTTTGCTGTCTGAGAGCGTTGGTGAACCAAGGTGCCGAGGGAGAATTGCGATTTTTAGAGATAGATTTTATGGGCACTAGTTTATTCATGGCTGTGGTGAGCCAATGGGTATATTCTTTAGTGGCTGTGTTAGGATCTTTGGGGATATCTGGCTGCGAGAGAGACAAGGTTTCCATAAGTAGTTGATTGTCAAGATCTCTCCAAGATTTAAATGTGCCGGAGGCATGTATGGTGGCAGCTGGGTGTGCAGGGAAGTCCAATGAAATTTCGAACATCACAGCATGATGGTCTGACCATGCAAGAGGTAAAATCTCTTTTATTTTGATGTTTTTATCGTTAGAAAACAGACCGTCTAACGTGTGGCCAGCTTCATGAGTACTATAGCGGACCAATTGCGTCAGACCCAGGGACACTAGGTCTGATATGAGACTATTCGTCTCTTTGTCTTCCAAATTTTCTAAGGGAACATTAAAGTCACCTAGGATGGTGGTAGAGTTATCAGTAGCAAGGGATTCCACAATGTCAGTGAAGGTGGCTAAGAATTGCATTTTACTACCCGGTGGACGGTAGAGCAAAATGCCCTTGAGGCGTTGGGATGGACCTAAGGCGGTGGAAAATTGTATAGCCGTGCATGTCGTGAGTGGAACTAAATTTATAGAGGTTTTGAGGTGGCTGCGGTATATTATAGCGATTCCACCACCTATTTCATAGCTCTGTCTTGCTTGAGAATATTATAGCCTTCTGGGACAGCAACTAACAGGTCGGGCTCTGATGAAGGGTTGTTCCACGTTTCAGTGATAAAAAGAAGGTCAAGTTTGTGGTAGTTAATCAATTCTGCGATTTCTTCTTTGTGTTTGCCTAAAGACCTTGCGTTGATGAGTGCTGCTGCAATGTTGGTCCTTTTTTGTTTATTGGCAGAAGGCAAGGGGTGGTTAGTGTGTGGTTTTAACACAGTGTGAATTTTAAAATGGCAGGTTTTAGGGAGGTAGGAGTTTTCGTAAAAGGTGAAATGAGTACCTGAACATTTGGCTGGAGAGCGCAGGTTAAGTAGAGCCGTGCGAGAATAACAACTCTTGACGGCTGGGTCTGTAGCACCAGGGGGTGTGGCCCTGGGCCCGGTCCAGGCGCGGACGGGCGCAGACGGGCTTGCCTTTGGCGCGCCCGCTGCGCTTGCGCTTGCTCTGCGCCCTATGTATTCTAGGGCCCGCCAGAGACTGGAGCGCTACCTTCGGCATCCGCCAGAAGTGGAGAGGTGAGGAAAAATCTCCCGGTTTAGCCCTCCGATCAAGCGGCACAAGCCGTGTCGGAATGGGGCCTCGTGGCGGAATGCAGGTTCAATACAGGTAAGAGCAGCAAATCGTCTTAACAAGCAACAGTTTTAAAAGTAAGGTGCAAGTGATTAAAAAGTTAAAGCAGCTAGCGGCAACTGGTGATCAAGCTGCTCGCGTCCACTGTGATCGCCCCTGCTCTGCGCCCTATGTACTCTAGGTCCCGCCAAAGACTGGAGCGCTACCTTCGGCATCCGCCGGAAGTGGAGAGGTGAGGAAAAAGCTCCCGGTTTAGCCCTCCGATCAAGCGACACAAGCCGTGTCGGAACGGGGCCTCGGGGCGGAATGCGGGTTCAATACAGGTAAGAGCAGCAAATCGTCTTAACAAGCAAAAGTTCTAAAGGTAAGGTGCAAGTGATTAAAAAGTTAAAGCAGCTAGCGGCAACTGGTGATCAAGCTGCTAGCGTCCACTGTACTCTTTCCCTCTTGTACTATTACTGTGCCCTGAGCCCTTTTGCCTACTGTATCCTTTGCCATTCTTCCCTCCTGTTTTTCCCACTGCTGCATCCCCTGCTGACCCGCCACCCCACTCACCCATTCATCCGCTCCCACCTCCCAGCTGCTCCTCCCTCCCACCTCCCCTTCTTATGGCAGCCACTGCATGGCTGCACGCAGCGAGTGTGCAGAAGGCGTGCCTAAGTCAAGCCCGTCTGCGCCAGGACCACGCCCAGTGCCAGAACGCCTGCCCCCGCGAACGCCAAGACACCCGTCTCCGCTACGATGCCAGCACCCTCCACGCACTCAACACCGGATGATCACACACCTGCTTCCTGGCCGCCCCAAAGCGAACTCAACGACCCTTCTCCTGCTGGAGCTGCAGATTCGCCAACCTCCAAGCAACCAAACCACCCACCGAGAACGTAAGCAACCACCTCAGATGCATTCTACTCAACACCCGCTCCGCCAGGAAACACTCCATCAAACTCTGGGGCCTACTCGACTCCACCTCTCCAGACTTTGCCTTCTTGACGGCGAACTGGTTGAACCCCTCCTTGGCACCCGACATCACCATTACCATCCCTGACGGCTACAAGATCACCCGCAGGGACCGCACCAATGGAACAGGAGGAGGAATCGCCATCATCCACAGGAATCCCCTCAGTGTCTCTACCAGCACCGACAACACCCTCAGCACCGCCGAACACCTGCACATCCAGATCCACACTGAACCCAACACCACCCTCAGAGGAACCCTCATCTACAGACCCCCCAGTCCACGGCCACAGTTCAGCGACGCCATCGCCGACTTCGTCAGTACGCACGCCCTCGCCCCCACAGATTACATCCTCCTCAGGGACCTGAACTTCCACCTCGAGAACAACAATGACACCAACTCCGCCACCTTGATTGACAACCTTGACAACCTCGGACTCAGACAGCTCATCACAACACCCACCCACTCTGCCGGCCACACGCTTGACCCCATCTTCTCTGCACGCTCCCACGCCTCCTTCAGCCACACCACCGAACTCCATTGGACCGACCATCGGTGCATCCACTTCACCTTCCGGAAACCAACCACCGCACTCAACAGATCCCTCGACAATGCTGGAGCAAAGTCACCGAAGACCAGCTAAACACCACCCTCGCCCGAAGCCCACCCGTCGACACCACCGACCCCGACACTGCCGCCCGCAACTTTAGACAGTGGATCAACGACAGCGCCAACACTCTCGCCCCGCTCAAGAAACCCTCCAACAGACACACCAACAAGAAAGCCAGTTGATTCACCACGGACAGGCATCCAAGCAAACCTGCCGAATACTAGAGTAGAAATGGCACCGCAAACAGACAACGGACAGCTACGCAGCCTACAAGAACGCCATCCACAGACACCATCACCTCATCAGATCTGCCAAAAGGGCCTCCTTCAAAGACCGCCTAGACAACAATGCACACGACAGCAAAGAGCTCTTCAACATCGTGAAGGAGCTCTCCAACCCCAGCTCCAAAACCAATGACATCCCTCCTTTGCAAGACCTGTGCGACGACCTCGCCACCTTCTTCCACCGCAAGATCGCAGACATCCACAACAGCTTCAACACCCTGACCGCCCCGACAATCACCGAGACCTCTGACCTCACGGCCACCATCCTCACAGATCCCCTGCCCACCCGGACCAACATAAACGACGACGACACCATCAAAATCATGAACACCATCCACTCCGGCTCTCCGGCAGACCAATGCCCACACAACATCTTCAACAAAGCCAGCTCCACCATCGCACCCCATCCCTGCAAAGCCATCAACATCTCCTTCGATGTCTGGGTTCCGCAGCAACCACAGCACCAAAACTGCCCTCATCGCTGCCACTGATGACATCAGGATCCTACTTGGCAATGGCGAAACTGCGGTCCTCATCCTCCTGGACCCGTCAGCCGCCCTCAACAGTGTCTGCTTCCGCACCCTACGCACCCGCCTCCACAACGCTGGGATCTGAGACAAAGCACTGGCCAGGACCGCCTCCTTCCTCTCCGGCAGATCCCAGGGTGTCCGTCTCCCCCCTTTCCAGTCCGAAGTCACCGAGATCATCTGCGCGTACCTCAAGGATCATCCCTCAGCCCGACATTGTTCAACATCTACATGGCACCACTCGCTCACGTCGCCCGACTGCACAACCTCAACATCATCTCCTACGCTGACGACACCCAGCTAATCCTCTCCCTCACCAAGGACCCCCTCACCGCCAAAACCAACCTTCACAAAAAAATGAAAGCCGTCGCCGAGTGGATGAAGAGCAGCTGCCTGAAGCTGAACTCAGACAAGACGGAAGTCCTCATCCTCGGCTCCACTCCCTCGGCGTGGGATGACTCCTGGTGGCTGACTGCACTGGGAGCAGCACCAACATCCACCGACCACGCACGCAACCTAGGGCTCATCCTCGACTTAACACTCTCCATGACCAAGCAAGTCAACGCCGTCTCGTCATCCTGCATCAACACCCTCCGCATGCTCCGCAAGATCTACAGGTGGATCCCCACTGAAACAAGAAAACGGTCACCCAGGCCCTCGTGAACAGCAGGCTTGACTACAATAACGCCCTCTACACAGGAGCCTCAGCCAAACTCCTGAAATGACTACAATGCATACAGAACACCTCCACACGCTTGATCCTCGACATCCCTTGCCGCAGCCACATCACACCCCACCTAAAAGACCTGCAGTGTCTTCCCTAACCCACGCACACAAAGCACTTCACAACACCGGACCAACATACCTCAACAGATGAATCACCTTCTACACCCCGAACCGCCAGCTCCGCTCCGCCGACTTCGACCTCGCCACCGTTCCCCGCATCCAAAGAGCAACCATCAGCGGAAGATCATTCTCCCACCTCGTCGCCAAAACGTGGAACACCCTCCCCATACCCCAACGGCAGACCCAGGACCTACTTACCTTCAGGAGGCTACTCAAGACCTGGCTATTCGAGCAGTAGCAGCACCCCTCCCCCCAGCTCCTTGAGACCTTCACGGGTGAGTAGTGTGCTTTACAAATGTTATGATTGAATGATTAATTGATTATCACTGTATAACTGTGTGTTTTGAGTACAAATACTTTACATATTGCCTTTGGGATAAGCCAGTCTGCTCGTGCCAAGCTACCCAGGGGGGTGAGCAGGGGTTATCTAAAGTGTGTATCCCTCTAACCCTAACTAGAAGCAAGGGTCCCTATTTGGACAAAGGTACATACCTTTCCTCTGCCAACTAGAGACCCCAGTCCATAATCAGACACCCATACAGCCACTCACATAGCCACACACTGAACCATACAGTTGACCATAACGTCCCTGTAATCATTGTTTTTTCACTGAATTTTTAAGGTTTTTTTAAATTCTATTTCCTAACTATAACATCCCTGTAACTTTTGTTTTTTTGTGTGTGAATTTCTACGGTGTTTTAATGTTATTTCCTAACTATAGTGTTCCTGAAACCTTTGGTTTTTTAAGTGAATGTTTTCTAAGGTTTTTTTTAAATTGTCTTTCTTAACTGTAACCTGTAATCTTTGAGATTGAGTGTGTGAGTGGGTGCATTAATGTCTCAGTGGGTCTGTGAGTGGGTGTGATAGTATCTGAGTGGGTCTGTCAGAGGGTGTGTGAGTGGGTCTGGAAGTGGCTACATACGTGTCTCACTGGGTGTGTGAGTGGCAGTGTGAGTGTCTGAGTTGGTCTGTGACTGGGTGTGTGAGTGTCTGAGTGGCTGTCTAGGTGGGTGTGTGAGTGCATCTGTGAGTTGTTGTCAGTGTCTGAGTGGATTTACAAGTGCTTCCATGAGAGTGCGAGTCAGTCTGTGAGTGAGTGCATGAGTGTCTAAGTGAATATGTGAGTTTCTCAGTGGGTCTGTCAGTGGGTGCATTAGTGTCAGAATGGGTCTGTGAGTGGCTGTGAGAGTGTCTGCATGGTTCTGTGAGTGCATGAGTGCCTGAGTAGATTTCTGAGTGGGTGTGAGAGGGTCTGAGTGTGTTTGTGAGTGGGTACATGAGTGTCTGAGTGGGTCTATGAGTGCATGTGAGTGTCTGTGTAGGTCTGTGAGTAGGTGTATGAGTGGGTCTGTGAGTGGGTGCGTGAGTGTCTGAGTGGGTGTGTCAGCGGGTGTATTAGTGTCTGAGTGGGACTGTCAGTGAGTGCGAGTGCCTGAGAGTGTGAGTAGGTGTCAAAGTGTCTGTAGCTGTGTGAGTGACTGGACCACAAAAGAATCGCACCTGCTACTTAATCCAACAAGACTCCACAGTTTTGCACAAAATATCCACCCAAGTGGAGTACTTGGTACTGGTTTATTACTAAGTGCTACCTCATTGGGTAAATGTCCAGTACGTATTCTACACTACAGCTGTGTAATGGAACTTGAGGCTATGAACTTTTATGTGTTTTGGCAAAGCGATTGTTCCTGGTGCATCTTTATCGAAAAACATGTGATACCATAAATCCTCCTATAGAAAAGACAACACGACTACAAAGAGGTAAATCCCCACCAAACAAGGGTCTGTCCTCTGAACTATATGAAGCAAGTGCTTCTTTTTTCGATTGAAATGTCCTTATATTCCTCAGCATCAAGATCGCCTTGCCAAAATCGGTGGGAAATGTGCTGGGGGGGGGGCACTTGTTAAGCTGTACATCATCCTTGCAAAAGACAGGAATACCTTTGCATACTCTTTAGGTGGGCAGGCCCAAACAGCCAGGCTTCCAAGCGAGTTGTACATTTGAAAACTCATAGCAATTTAAAGGGAGAACCATGTACTCTGCTCTCACCGGGTAAGCATAAGTAAGGACTCACTACAGATTGCTTCCAATAGCTCA
Source organism: Lissotriton helveticus (assembly GCF_964261635.1). Lineage (NCBI taxonomy): Eukaryota > Metazoa > Chordata > Amphibia > Caudata > Salamandridae > Lissotriton > Lissotriton helveticus. The sequence goes on along the minus strand of NC_136062.1, from coordinate 155,907,977 downwards.
ACAATGCATTCACCCCACAAAGCATTTCAGACCGTCTTTCAATATGAAATTGCAGAGAAAACACACTTGCTTTGCCTTTGCCAGCCCAGGAGTTAGAATCATTTGTCCTTTACAGAAGTGAGTGTTGGCTGGGACGCCTGCTATGCCTACATTTGTATTAATGAAAACAAGGGTCCTAAGGATAAGATTAGGATATAGACACAATGATAATATAGACTGAAATCAGTACTATACCTTTTGTCCCTGTACCCAGCCAGGTCAGGGAGTATTTATTCAATATAATCAAAAACAATTAGATGACCACATGAGGGGTCAAATTCAGCTTTAGATAGGGTACAAGCCTGTACCTATCCAGGAGTAAATTAACATATAGTACAGAAAAGGTAGAAAGAAAAAGAAAAAGAACACACAATATCAGGCAAGAAAAAGTAGGAGCCACATGTCCCTTGCAAATAGTTAACTCATAAGCAAGTTAAGACAAACAGACAATGCAATAACAGTAAACACAATGGATAGTTTGCAAAGCTGTTTAAAATGTCGACGACGTTTCGATCCCCTGGCTCCTAATGAACCGGGATCATCATCAGGACTTTGTATTTAAATGCCTGTTTTGATTTGAAGCACCTGTAGAAATAAAGACAGGAGAAAAGACATAAAATTGGAACAGAGTTTCCAAAATGTAGACATTGTTAAAAACGACCTTTACATGTCAAGCCCCGTACAAGGTGTAATGCATGCTCAACTCTAAACGTGTATCTAGGTTTGTGTATCAAGCCCGGTCCACCTCCGGCCATGCATACATTGATGGAACATAAGGGCACAGGCCGTCATCGTGCTGGTCGATGTAACTACGGGGTGAGAAAACGACATCAAAGTACGTTGTGCCAAGTGCCTCACGGTGAATAATTCATACGAGAGCAGGTGATTCATGCACCATGCGCCATTTGTGAAAGGTGTGTGAGTGACAAGGAATTACATGGTCTCAATATTGTTAAACGCGTCAGTCAGAAACGAATTATAGAACGTGCACGTGATAACGGATAATAACAACGCAGTGCTCCGAGGTTGCATAAGTGGAATGTTTTCCGCTGACCTGAAGGATAACATTGGTCGGGTTGTAATTAATCTCTGTGGCGCGAATTCATGGCAATTGTGAAACCTATAGGGTCAGATAATGAATATAATGGATGTGAAGGGTCTCTTGCGAGCGTCCTAGCTGTAAGGGACTTCTTTCGGAGTCGATAACGTAAAGTATAAGAGTCGATGCTCCCGTAGGTTCCACCTCACCAGCTGGAAAATAATTATATTATATAATAATTAGAGGGAACTGGTGGAGGTGGTGGGCAAAGCTCTACATTGGCCCAGGGCGTGGAGCGCTTACCTTTGTAATATGTAATTTGCTCCACAATCGGGCAAAAGCTTTAGTCGACGGTAGACTCGATAATCGGGATACCAGACAGCACGGAAATCCGTGTCAGGCTATCAGTGTAGCCGGAAGCCAGTTAGAGATAACCCGGTGGCTGTGAATCAACAGCAAGGAGGGACTTAGGTGGATTACGAGGCGGATACATTGATGATATCTTCATCATATGGAGGTATGACATCAGTGATCTGCGCCACTTTTTACACTGGATGAATAACAATTGTTCCGGCCTTAATTTCACCCTTACATCTGACAAAACTTCCATAGATTTCCTAGACTTTACCATCTTCCATCAAGAAGGGATCTTGTTGACTCGACTGTTCAGAAAGCCCACTGAGCGAAATACACTCTTAGAGTATTCGAGCAATCACCCGAGGGCCCTCCGAGATTCCCTACCATACTCCCAGTTCATTAGAATTCGGAGAAATTGTTCACATAGGGAGGACTATTTTAGAGAAAGTGCAATTCTTGCTACCAAACTTAGAAACAGGGGATACCCCAGAAGAATTGTGAAAAATGCTCTCAAGCGTGCATGGTACAGACCACGTGAGACCCTGCTAACCCCAACCCCTAAGAAAACCCATGAGAGGTTAGCTTGTGTCACAACTTTCTCTCCACTGTCAAACAAACTTCGGAAAATGATACTCCAGCATTGGCCTATCATTAATGCAGGAACTGTGGAAATTGAGCGTCCATTGTTCGCTTTCAGAAAAAGCAAAAACTTAAAAGATCGTTTGGTTCGTGCAGCCCTTCCTAGCCCTTCCCACTCTTCTACTCTCGAAGATGTATGGGGTCTGTCCCCCATTGTTGGACATGTGAAATGCGGTGGTTGTAGCGTGTGTGATCTTACTATTGAAGGCAAATCTATGATTTTCAATAACATTACCTTCAAGAGTAACACCCTTTCCAACTGTAATACAAGTAATGTTGTATATTTGCTCCAATGCCCGTGCAGTAAATTCTATGTTGGGCAAACATCCCAGAAAATAAAGACGCGCATTTGCCAACATAGAAGCCGGATTAGATGTCAAACCCCTAATGCCCCTCTTGTGGAACATTTCGTCAATGCCAACCACAGTGAAGACGATATGCGGTGGACCATATTGAAAGTCCTGAAACTCCCACCGAGAGGTGGCAGCATGGCGCATCTTCTGAATAAGGAAGAACTCAGATGTATAATTTTGCTGGACTCAATACATAATGGACTAAATCAAACAGAGGATTGGGCTGCCCTACTCTGATTTCTCTTATTGAGCACATTACGTGTATGCATGACTGTACTACTGAGCCTTGAGTAGGTGGAAACACGCCACTTTCTATAGCCTCTATTGTTGCCCGTAATGCTGTACTGAACTGTGAACATTAATATTTTATGACATGTCGAATATTATTAATTGTTGCCCTAGTAGTGTATTCTGTTCGCTATGAAGAATGTTGGTCCTTGGTTGTAACCCGTATAGATCACTTGGTACACAGGGAGCATGAACAATCCTTTACGTGCACTGCCCGCGGTTGCCACCAACACCCCCTTTTAATAGCATGGCACCTCTCATTGACGTTTTTGGCAATTTTGTCGTATGTCTAAGGCTCCAATACGATCCTTTCCAAGATGGCCGCCTCGTAATCCACCTAAGTCCCTCCTTGCTGTTGATTCACAGCCACCGGGTTATCTCTAACTGGCTTCCGGCTACACTGATAGCCTGACACGGAGTTCCGTGCTGTCTGGTATCCCGATTATCGAGTCTACCGTCGACTGAAGCTTTTGCCCGATTGTGGAGCAAATTACATATTACAAAGGTAAGCGCTCCACGCCCTGGGCCAATGTAGAGCTTTGCCCACCACCTCCACCAGTTCCCTCTAATTATTATATAATATAATTATTTTCCAGCTGGTGAGGTGGAACCTACGGGAGCATCGACTCTTATACTTTACGTTATCGACTCCGAAAGAAGTCCCTTACAGCTAGGACGCTCGCAAGAGACCCTTCACAACCATTATATTTCTGAGACAGTACAAGAGGTATTGATAACTACGATGCCGCCACAATTCCCACTGGAAGGGGTAGCATTGTAATTAATGATTCATTATCTGACCCTATAGGTTTCACAATTGCCATGAATTCGCGCCACAGAGATTAATTACAACCCGACCAACGTTATCCTTCAGGTCAGCGGAAAACATACCACTTATGCAACCTCGGAGCACTGCGTTGTTATTATCCGTTATCACGTGCACGTTCTATAATTCGTTTCTGACTGACGCGTTTAACAATATTGAGACCATGTAATTCCTTGTCACTCACACACCTTTCACAAATGGCGCATGGTGCATGAATCACCTGCTCCCGTATGAATTATTCACCTTGAGGCACTTGGCACAACGTACTTTGATGTAGTTTTCTCACCCCGTAGTTACATCGACCAGCACGATGACGGCCTGTGCCCTTATGTTCCATCAATGTATGCATGGCCGGAGGTGGACCGGGCTTGATACACAAACCTAGATACACGTTTAGAGTTGAGCATGCATTACACCTTGTACGGGGCTTGACATGTAAAGGTCGTTTTTAACAATGTCTACATTTTGGAAACTCTGTTCCAATTTTATGTCTTTTCTCCTGTCTTTATTTCTACAGGCGCTTCAAATCAAAACAGGCATTTAAATACAAAGTCCTGATGATGATCCCGGTTCATTAGGAGCCAGGGGATCGAAACGTCGTCGACATTTTAAACAGTTTTGCAAACTATCCATTGTGTTTACTGTTATTGCATTGTCTGTTTGTCTTAACTTGCTTATGAGTTAACTATTTGCAAGGGACATGTGGCTCCTACTTTTTCTTGCCTGATATTGTGTGTTCTTTTTCTTTTTATTTCTACCTTTTCTGTACTATATGTTAATTTACTCCTGGATCGGTACAGGCTTGTACCCTGTCTAAAGCTGAATTTGACCCCTCATGTGGTCATCTAATTGTTTTTGATTATATTGAATAAATACTCCCTGACCCGGCTGGGTACAGGGACAAAAGGTATAGTACTGATTTCAGTCTATATTATCATTGTGTCTATATCAATACAAAAAAGAGAGCTGGGAGTGCTATATTTATGTCTGAAACAATTAGATATTTTAATTTACAAAAAGAAACACAAATAGATCAATGGTCCAAAATTCTAAATTGCAACCATAAATACAATCAAAATTCTTCTTTTTCTTGTTTTTCTGCAGCCGACGCGTTTCGTCCTAGAAGCAGGACGTCATCAGGGCTAATATTCTTGAAGTAAGGCTCCTCTGTTTAATTGACTTCTAATATTGAACCTTTGGTCTAGGCAGTGTTGCTGCAAGAGGCCGATTCATCGTATATATAATAGTAGCATTCACAAACTTTCAAAACTAAAAGTCACAGCTTCACTCAAAATCGATTTATCCTTTCTTTAAACCGAGAGTCTTTTAAAAGCGATCTGCCCGTGGCTTCTCACACCGCATTCCAATGTATTGTAGCCAAGCGGAAAAGTAACATCTATATTTGCAGTAGTGCTGTCCATTCGTTCTTAAACTGCCCAATCTTTCGTAATGTGGCCTCCTGTTCCTCTTCACGCCAACCGGGTACGATAAATCCCGGATTGTGTCTATATCCTAATCTTATCCTTAGGACCCTTGTTTTCTATAATAGATTGTTTGCCCATGGTCCAAAGGTACATATTGGGTTCCCTTGTTATAATTAAAATGCCTACATTTGTTGAGGTTTAATCTCTTTGAAATGAGCATCAGGGCCAGAACCGCCATGGGGACACCATCCCTTGGGACCCGGCCGGATGTATGACGTTACAACGCATACTTTTACCACGCATACCTTTACAACGCGGTTTTTACATCGCATACCATTACAACGCATAGCGCTTTTGGGTGTTGGATAGTGAATAGTTTAATTTACTATTCCAACTCCAGTCCCCGTGGACACTAGGGAAGGTTATTGGATAGTAAATTAACCTATTCCCTATCCTAGAGCGCCCCCCAGAGCAATGCGTTGTAATAGTTTGCGTTGTAAAAGTTGCGTTGTAATGGTAGTTCGTTGTAAAAGTTTCATTGTAAAGGTTGTATACCGACCCGGCCACGACTTAATGAGGGAGGCCAGGAAGTTGAGAACTGCGGGAAGAGCCTGAATGCCCCTGCGGTCCCAGCTGGCTCTCTGTCTCCTACGGGAGCTGGCATTGGTCTTGCCCACAGGAAGTTGCTGGAAATGCAGCTCCTTTTGTGAGAGAGTCATCCTTTCATCTCTTTCCCTGCTCACATGTCTACGGACTTGGAAAGAGATGAAAACTCCGATTGCAAGCAGGAGCAGTTTGACAGCTCCTGCTTGCTGGAAGCGGAGTGTTTGCTTTTGCTTGGTTGGAGCTGTGAAAGCTCCCGCATAGCAAAAGGGAACAGCTATCTCTTGAGGGTGGGCACGTCAGGAGATAGCAGGAGCCGGACCTGGGGGGTGGCTGTCCCCAGGGCCATGTATGGCTCCCGGAGGGGGGGTTGTGCTGGCCACCTCCTATGATTTTCAAGGGCCTGCCACTGGGAGGTAGTGGTCCCTGGGCCAAGAACGGCCTGGGAGGAAGGGATGCACGTCCCCCCCTTCCTTCTAAATATAAAATAAAGAAATCCCAGGGAGGTGGTGTTCCCCGGGGCCGGAGGACTGCGTGAACCCCTTCTTTTATATCTAGTATTTTAGCCCAGGGAGGTGGTGGTCCCCTGGGCCCGGGGGTCCTTGAGGCCCCTCCATATTATTTTTTGCATGAAGCAAATATAGGTGGTGGTCCCCTCACATTAATATTCCCATTATCCCTGGGGATGTGGGGGTCCCCAGGGCATTATTAAGCCATTGGAGGGGGGCCCTATGCTCCCCACCTCCATTTTTAAAAACTAAACTTGGAATGCCCCAGGATATGACCCACGCAGGGACTATAACTATAACAAGCGTAGGAGACCACGCTTGTTTTTTTTTTTATTCATAGTGAAATTTGCAAATAATCATGAAAATTGCTTGAATTAAATAAAACTGTTTTTTCCCTGGCAGGATACCGGGGGGACCCCTAGACCAAGAATAGAGGGTTAGGGTATTCGTATCCTGTCCCTGTTTCTTTTCTTTGTGCATATTTTAGTTTTTTGTGACTCGGAGGAAACTGAGTCCCAAAATGGCTCCTAACACTTCCTGGTTGAAGTGTTGGCAGCCAATCAGGCCTCTGCTGATCTGTGCACAAGCTCTGCTTTATTCATGAAGGCTTCACGATCGTAGATATACAAATTTGGATTTCCTTTAAGTTCTCAGAATCTATTGAATGGATTTACACCTAATAACAAAAGGTGTGATCTGTAGAACAAAATCTACCTTTCTCCCAAATTTGGTGTAACTCTGTCCAGCAGTTCAGGCTGCAGGCGTGTCGAAAGACTCTAAGAAAATTAACATGGGAAACACACTTTTTCTGACCACAACTTTTCTTTGGCCCCCACTTGACGGATCACCCAAAAACTTTCCATGCACAACTGGAATCACCGGTGCACTATTTTTGGACAATCTCGTAAACATTCGTGAAACCGTTCAAAATACGCTTTTCCTATGGAAACATTGTCCTAACTATTACTATCAACTATTACTATCAACCGGCGACCACCAGTTGGATATGGATATAGATATATATATATTCACTGAAAAAAACATAGGTTTCAGGCAGGTTATAGTTAGGAATTATCATTTAAAAAACCCTAGAAATTCACTGAAAAACCATAGGTTTCAGGGGTGTTATAGTTAGCTGGACATTTCACTCATACAAAACCATTAAAATTCCTCCGTTCTAGTTAGTTGTACTAACTGTACCTCTCGCGCCTGCAATCCACTGGTGATGATGGCACATATTACATCATTCATGGCATGGTCAGTGAATTTCAAAAGTTTTCTAAATGATAATTCCTAATTATAATGTTCATTAAGCATATCTGTTTTTTCTATCTTTTTTAATTATCATCCCAATCTCACCCTAGAAAAAACTGCAAATATTACCACTCTTCAATTGATTCCTTCCTCCAACAAAATCGCTACAAACCAGAACCACAACTTACGGTCATAATATACAAACTAGGCGTTCCCTTAGAAAAATAATGTACACAATGCTAACACTACCGTTGATATGCTATTCACAACTCACAATACCACTGTGTGTAGATATACTATTGATATGTGTAGTGTACTGCACAGTGGACGCAACCATATTATCTCAGACTCTGGGGAACATCTTGGTCATGTAGCTGTGTTGTCTCCCCCCCCGAAGCAGAAGCGGAGTAGGCTGATCCTATGTAGGCAACTCCAGCATAACAATATAAATAATTAGGCTACGCCTTGGGCGTGGTTCACTTCTGCAAAGAGAAAATACTCTGCCACAGTGAAGGTCCTCACCCTGCCAGGTGGCTGCCACCATGACCACGTGCCTGTTCGATACAGGCCCATTGCGAACTCAGCGCCACAGCACCGCAGACGTATGTCTGTATCAACTACTGCCTTTGATCTACACTGCGGACAGCAGGGTTCACAACTTGAATTCAGCTTTGGATCTACACTACGGACAGCATTGAAGTTATCCTTGATTTATGTAAGGCAGAGACAATCCTACTCTATGTCCTCAGACTTTGTTAAAATAATTGATAAAAATTCTTTGTCGATATCTATGCTGACTACTGCCTTCGATCTATAGTGCGGTCAGTAGAGTTTACAACTTGATGCCAATGGCACATCAGCACTACAGACAACATTGAATTCAGTCTCTATTTATTTAAGGCAGAGACAATTGTACTATGTCCTCATATTTTGTTAAAGTATGAACAGTAGGAAATTCAGCCTTGATTTATTTAATGCAGAGACAATTGTACTATATCTCTTCAGATTTTGTTTAAATAAGTGACAAACAGCATTCCTCGATGTCTGTGTCAACTACTGCCTTCGATCTACACTGCGGACAGCAGGGTTCCCAATGTGAAATCAGCTTTCCATCTACATTACGGACAGCATTCAAGTTAGCCTTGATTTATATAAGGCAGAGACAATTTTGTTAAATGATGCGACAAAAAACATTCCTCAATGACTGTACTGAGTACTGCTTTCAAATGTACACTACGATCAACATAGTTCACCACTTGATACCAGTTCATGAGTCCTGTATAGAAAGTCAATGTATGGAGTAGATTACAGATAATGCAGTGCAGCCTAGGATCTACACTGCGAACAGCAGGGTTCACAACTTGAATTCAGCTTTCCATCTACACTACAGACAGCATTCAAGTTAACCTTGATGTATGTAAGGCAGAGACAATTTTGTTAAAGGATGCCACAAAAAACATTCCTCAATGACTGTACTGAGTACTGTTTTCAAATGTACACTGCGATCAACAGAGTTTACCACTTGATACCAGTGGAGCATCAGCACAACAGACAACATTAAATTCAGTCTCAATTTATTTAAGGCAGAGACAATTGTACTGTGTCCTCAGATTTTGTTAAAGTATGTGACAAAAACGCATTCCTCGATGCCTGTGTCAACTACTGCCTTCGATGTACACTGCGGACAGCAGGGTTCACAACTTGAAGTCAACTTTGCATGTATACTATGGACAGTAAGGAATTCAACCTTGATTTATTTAATGCAGAGACAATTGTACTGTATGTGTTCTGATTTTGTTAAAATAAGTGACAAAAATCATTTGTCTATATCTCTGCTCACTACTGCCTTCGATCTACAGTGCGGACAGCAGGGTTCACATCTTGAATTCAGCTTTGAATCTATACTACGCACAGCATGAAATTTAGCCTTGTTTGTTTAAGGTAGAGTTCATTGTACGTTATGTCCTCAGATTTTGTTAAAAGATACAACAAAAATAATTTCTTGATGTCAGTGATGAATTCTGCCTTCGATCTACATTGTGAGGGCTCACCATTCAGGTAGAATGACGATTGTACATGACACATTCCTGTAGACACCTCTTACATATTCTAGCAGCGCCCTGAGGGCTCTCCAACCAATCAAATCTGACCAACTCTGCAATAGTTATCTACCTGAACACGGGCGCCCTCACATCTCGAAGCTCTGCTCAGGCTGCAATATTAAGATTCCTGAGTTGACATTGCTTCCGGTGGCAGGGTTGACTAGGAAGCAGGTCGTCTCTAAGCATGACACTGTTTGGAACTGTGTACTGATCAATGCAAGATCACTGGTCAAGCACAGCATTGAATGTGCCTCCTTTCTGGAAAATTAAGGTATAAAGCTAGCTTTTGTAACTGAGACCTGGACTGATAATGCCTCAGGCCCCGACTTGGTGAAAGCCACACCATCTAACTATATCTGCTACTCACTCAGCAGAGCCCATAAAAAAGGAGGCGGACTAGCAGTTATACATCATAACACTATTACATCATCCTTTAACCCACTAATAAACGAGGAATGTGAAGCGCTGGAGCTCTGTCTTCAGATCTCACATCAGGACTCCTCTAGAGGCTCACTTATTTACAGACCACCAGGCCAGAGAAAACCTTTTATTACTCATGTAGGCAATATTTTAGAAATGGGGCTTAACATCTCCTCATTTACAATACTAGGCGACTTTAACTTCCATCTAGAGGCAGACCTTGACCCAGACATAGCCAACCTTCTAGACCTCATGTCAGGTGGAAATCTAGAACAACTGGTCGACGGAGCCACGCACAAAGCAGGTCACACTCTAGATGGGATCTTTTCAAATAACCCCCTACTCTCTTTTATAAATGTACTCCCTCTTACATGGACCGATCACTCAGCAGTACTCTTTAAGCTTACTACACCTAATCGGCCAGGTACTAAACCTTCTAATAAATATGTTGAGTGTAGAGCCTGGAAAAGCATTGTAGGGGAGGATCTTCACAGTTTTCTTTTAACTACTGACACCCCATCTCCCACGAATCTGGATCACGCCACCAAAGCCTACTCTAAATGGCTAGAAGATGCTGGGAAGATGCTAGCCCCCTTAAAAACAGTTTGTCTTCATAGAACACGCCCCTCTGCACCTTGGTACTCACAGGAGCTCAAAGACCATAAACTTATATGTAAACACTTGGAAAGAAACTGGAGAAAGGGATATAAGGACAAAGACAAAAAAGAATATAAAGTAAGTCAAGCTCAATACAAACATCTGCTGCAAAACACTAAACAAAAATACTATACGGACAAAATACATGAGGCTAAAAACTCTCCCAAAACACTCCTCAAAACTGTGAATGCCTTGGCTCACCCCAAAACCCCAACTATCCCAGCAAGTCAAGACGTATGCAATAAAATAGCTAAGTTCTTTTATGACAAAGTTAACATCATTTTCCCAACATTTTCAGATTTACCTAAGGAAATATCAGCCGAGCGGGTCACCTACACTAGCATAGCCTTAAACACAAAAGCTAACCTTGAAGTGGAGAAGTGTGGCTCACTGGTTAGAGGAGGCAGACCTGGAAGCAGAGGTCAGCCCGGGACCAGGGTTCAATTCCCGGCTCGGCGGGGGCTTGAGTCCTAAAATGTCCATGGACTCGACAATTCTCGCTCCGGTGCCTACTCAATTCATGGGTTCACACTCTGCGACTCTGGGCAATAGCTTGCTTAATCTCCACAACGGCCCCTCGCGGCGGGATGCCTGGCTTTCACCTTGCGGATACCCTGCTGGGGTCATCTCACAGGGGAATACCAGGACGGGTTCCCTAAGCAAGCGCTTAGAAACCGCTTGGTGATTTGCGCTATATAAATTCCTGTACATTTACATTTACATTGAACTTACCAGTTTCAGCCCCCTTTCCGAAGGGGACACTCGCAATCTTCTGGTTAAAACAAAATCAGGATCCCCCTTTGACCCCTGTCCGTTAGAAGTATTAAAACTAGCTGGTTACACTGTGGCACGCAAACTCACCTACATTTGTAACCTCATGTACCTCGAAGGATACTTTCCTAGGGAATGGAAACAGGCTTCCATTCTGCCTCTGCTGAAAAAACCTAATTTGTATTCTAACGATCCAAACAACTTCAGGCCCATATCCAGACTTCCTCTCCCAGCAAAATTGATAGAAAATGATATGAATAAACAACTTAACCAGGTTCTTAATCAGACTCAGGCCCTCGACCCCACCCAATACGAATGTAGAGAAGGCCACAGTACTGAAACGGCTCTTATCAAGTCCACGGAAGAAATCAGAGTTACTCTAGATCAAGGAGGTAAGGCTGCCCTTATCATGTTGGACCTATCAGCGGCATTTGATACGGTCCACCATGCATTATTGGTGGACCGATTAGATGAGATAGGAATAAAGGGCAATGCCTTAAAACTTCTAAAATCTTTTCTCTCGGAAAGAACACAAACTGTCAAACTAGACAAATTTGAGGCGGATGCCTTCTCATTGCCATGTGGAGTACCGCAGGGGTCCGTATTGAGCCCGACTCTTTGTAACGTTTATGTATCCTCCCTCGCGCCCCTCATTGAATCCTACGGTTTTAATTTAACATCATACGCTGACGATACCCAAATAGTAGTATCCATTCAACCAGAAACATTACAAGATACCCCGGCCAAATTTCACGATTGCATGTACGCAATAGGAAACTGGATGGCACAAAACTGCCTGAAGTTAAATTCCAATAAGACCGAGGTTCTGCTTTTCGGGAATAATCCAGCTTTCTGGACGCCCAACTGTTGGCCGAACTCACTAGGACAATTGCCAGTCCCGGCCAGGAAATTAAAAAACCTGGGTATTTGGATAGCCGACAATCTAAGTTTCAAGGACCAGGTGAACTCAGTAGCATCCTATACCTCGTTAACCCTTAGAGCCTGTAAAAAAATTATGCCACTAATTCCCAAAGAAGCACAACAAACGATAATAACTGTTCTAGTCATGTCTAAACTAGACTATTGTAACGGCCTTTATCTCAAGCTACAAGAAGGCCTAATGAATAAGTTACAGATTGAAACATCGCAGGGCACGCACACGCTGAGTTCTTTCGGTACCACTAACTCACTGCACCACAAGTCATCTCCCCGTAGCCTTATTAAAGTAGAATTCACTAGGCAAAAAACCTTGCTCCCAGTGCAGCCCCCCTGCACTACGCATTATCGCAGGGTACGTAGAAGCTCAGCGCCAAAGATACTACTAACCCAGTGCACCATAAATCATCGGAAAGAAGAGTGAACAGTTTTATGTCAGCAATGAGGCATACTATCACTTTTAAATGGAATTCATGCAGAATCCAATCGACAAAAGACATTACTCTAATTATTGTGCCCCCCCCCCAACCACGCATCATCGCAGGCTACACACACGCTAAGCGCCAAAGGTACTAGTAACTGTCATTATCACATGGCCTTACTAAGTCAGCATTCACAAGACAAAAAACATTACTATCAGTACGGCCTGCCCGGACCACGCATCATCGCAGGCTCCACAGAACCTTGTTGTTTCAGATACCACTCACTCAGTGCAAACCAAACTAAGTATAACACCTATCAAACCTACACAATATGCCTTTAGTATGTTTCCTTCAAAAATGTCTTTTAAATCACTTATAGATTTAGTTGAATAATAAAATTTACTCTGCATACATGTTCTATGTTTCACTTCAATCATGATTACAGATGATGCAGTCCACCCTAAGATCTACACTGCGGACAGCAGGGGTTACAACTTCAATTTAGCTTTGCATCTACACTATAGACAATAGGGAATTCAGCCTTGATTTATTTAATGCAGAGACAATTATACTGTATGTATTCAGATTTTGTTAAAATAGTAAAAAAACATTCTTCTATAACTGTGCTGACTAGTGGCTTCGATGTACACTGCAGACAGCAGGATTCACAACTTGAATTCAGCTTTGTATCTACACTACAGACAGTAGGAAATTTAGCCTTGATTTATTTAAGGCACAGACAAAAATATACTCCTGTGGCACTGTTAGTATGAGTAAGCACCTTTAATCCCTACATCCTGTGAACTATGTTTACAAAAAATGAAGAACACAGCGCCAAAATGTACCTCCACCACCAGCAATACCAAGTACCTCTGGGGTATCACCTTCAACATCGCCATCAGACATACGTCCCCATTTTGAGAAAGTTAGAATGCACTGCGTGAAATGCAATTGTTTAATTTGTTATGGGGAGCAATCAGTAGACCTAGTTTGCAGAGCAATTTATAACCATTGATGGTAGTTTTTTTTAACCTCAAAGTTCATGCAGACCAGTATGCAACACTCAATATTTTGAGTACAGACCACTCGAACCACACATCATCGCAGGGTGAGCACACACTGAGCACCACACGTACCACTAACTCAGTGCACCATAAATAATTGCCACGTGGCCTTATTAAGGCAAATCTCAGTTGCCAAAAGACATTTATACCAGTGCGTTCTGCCTGAACCACGCATCATCGCAGGCTCTAGACAAACCACCCCTACCTCAGTGTACCACAACTCATGAATAAGCTTGGGCGGCCAGCTACGCTCCGTGCACGGAGTGCACGGAGTGCCGCCTCCTACGCATTTTGCGTAGCCGGCGTAGCCAGGCGGCACTACGCGCGCTCCGCAGACGGAGCATAGCCGGCCGCCACCCGCCTTACTCCCGCCCTCCCTAAATACATAAATAAATGTATAAAAAGCTTTTTAAAACACTTACCTTGTCTGCCGCGTCCCCGGGGCTCCCTCTCGCCGTCCCGCGATGCGCGCCGCCATTTCGGATCCTAATGCGCATGCGCGGGCGGCCACGCATGCGCATTTCTCGTGAGGAATGCGCATGCGCGGCCGCCCGCGCATGCGCATTAGGATCCGATTCGGTGGCGGCACGAACGGCGGGACGGCGAGAGGGAGCCCCGGGGACGCGGCAGACAAGGTAAGTGTTTTAAAAAGCTTTTTATACATTTATTTATGTATTTAGTGAGGGCGGGAGGGAGGCGGGCGGCGCGGAGTGGGGCTACGCGGAGTGCGTGGGTGGGCGTAGTTGTGCGCCCACTTCAGGTAGCTCCGCGGAGCCCCACTCCGTCCACTACGCCCAGGGTTACTCATGAACCCTTTACGATAGAATCTTCTGTGTATTATTTCACATATAGTGCTCCTACCTTTGTACAGCAGAAGTCATAAACTGTTTATGATTGAATATCTGTGTATGATATCATGATTACTATTCTACTTGTTACCAACAGCAACGTATTAAAATGGAGTTGAGCACACATGCCCGTACCCACTTCAACTAGCTATCTGTGTCTGTGTATTTATTACGTTTGTAAAATGCTGCTCCTGCGCCCTACCACATATACTGGCAGATGCATCAAAGTTTTGTTTTGCGAGTCCTTAATAGCGAATTTTAAGGAATCGCTATTAAAGACTCGCAAAACGGGATGCATGTAGGAATCGCAATGTTATTAGCGATTCCTACAGATTCCTTATTAGCGATTCGGTAATAGCTAATCGCTAATAAGGAATGGCTTTCCCATTCATTCCTATGGCCCATAGGAATGAATGGGAAAGCCATTCCTTATTAGCGATTAGCTATTACCGAATCGCTAATGTTCCGCTATTTCAAGGGTGCCAGGGTGTCCAAAGGACACCCTGTTACACCCCTGAAATGGACCTGTGCACAAATGTTACACACACACATGCCCTAAGGGCATGTGTGTGCGCAACATGTAACTTTGAAAAATGCACAAAAGTGCTTTTTTCAAAGTTTTAGCAAATTACCACAAAGTTCAACTTCATGGTAATTTGCTCCCCCTAATAGCGAATTCGCTATTTTTTAGGGTTTCATGCATTGCATTTAAGGAATCTCATTTTGGGATTTTTAAATGCAAGAGCAATTTAAGGAATCGCTATTTAGAGATTCCTTAAATTGCGATTTCTGCATTTGGGATGATGCATCCCAAATGCAAAAATACCGGGAGCAAACGGCCAGATTCTGTGAATCTGCCCATTTGCTCCCGGTATTTTCTCTGATGCATCTGCCTGATTGTGCTGTAAACAGCGTATGCAACCATCTTATCTCTGCCAATAACAAACACTTCTATTATATAACAAATACGAATGTACAAAGTGGATCATTACAATACTGCAAAGAAACTGTATAGTCAATTTATAAATGTGTGCTATTTCTTGTTTTTTTGTTTTTTTAGCATATTTATATAGCGCAAAGTCAACCGAAAACTATATCAACAATTTACATGACCACCGTATTTACAGTACATTTTCAGGCATGTGTAGATTACGTCATTTCTCTTCAATAATAGGAAGTGGACACGGCTCAGAGGCTCGAACACTGATTTCCAGCACCAAGTTCAACAGTATACCCGAATGACTACATGCGTATATATATTAGCTGCACTTCATATGTCAAAAGCTGCATCCTAAAGCATTCATAGCCCTGTACTACTACAGCTACAACTCTCCACTGAATGTACAACAAACATTCATATACGCAGAAATGCGTCATGTCCACCATCTTTTATGTATGCAGCTATGAATGAATATAGAGTCAGTGATACCCCGTACCTTACATGTTGGCCATGTTGTGGGACTTTACAGATATAATGACACATTTGCGTTTAAGACCCGGGTGACGTCAGCACTACAAGACGGACACTCGAATCACTTGATTTCTCATATAGCTCATGACGGAACCACGCCCATAGCTCCGGAATCATGGTTCAGAGCCTGGCGCAGCACTGGCATACGTCAGTCCAGCCCACTCCGCTTACGCTTCCAGGAAAAAACAAAAATGCAACATTGCCCAAATTTCCATTGTAGTGATTTCTTAGTTCCAGGTCTAGTTGTCAGAACAGCACACACACACACACTCCCTCATGCCTAGTATACACTCACACCACACCCATCCAGCACATGCGTCACTACACATGGGACCCTACCAATAAAAAAGACGGGGCGCATGTGCTCTATGCCATTTTAGAGTTGCTCCCATCCCAAGCGCTGATATGGCCCGTCCTAGTGGTTCGGACGCCTCATGTAGGACCAAACCTCCGAGTAGTGGGGCCCACCACCACGTGCATGGCCTCTTTGGTCACTGAGTTAGTGGTACCGCAAGGACTGAGTGGGTGAGCAACCTGCGATGATGATGGGAGTACGAGTATGTCGTTAGCCATAGCGATATCAAGACTCGGCACCATATGTGAGAGTGGCAGAGTGGGAGTGCATGATGTAGAAGGTGCCCTGTCCACGAAAAGGTGAGCAATGAGGACTGGGTGCACAGCGGAGGGAGTCAATGGGGTGCAGCAGACTGGTTACAAAAAGGTGACGCAGCAATTTAGGCGTAAGCAGTCCCATATACCGTATCTTATTGCATTTGTATTTTTTTTTCCAATAGCAGGAAAGTTTTTATAACCGGTCAAATGTCCAACGCACGTGATGATCTAAACCACGTGTATCACTTCACACAAGTTGCTTTCACAACCAGATAAAAAACATCACTCCTGTAGTATTTTTTTCAAAAATCAAAGCCTATTAAACAAGTTGGAACTGTACAAATAGTTGTTTTTTAAATGCGGGAGGGAAGGTGTGTGAAAGGGCGATGTTATTCTACTCCACATTAAGACAGTAACAACTACCAATCATAACATCTTTCTTTTACTATCTTTTAGATGTAGAGCTTCAGGGTGCATTATGTCCCGGCACATGGTGAAAGACACACCGGTGACAGAAAGGTGAGCTGCGAATATTCTTTTCAGGCACTCTCTCACTTCCTCTCTCCTTTGATAAAGAAATGACGCACAATGTTAACTTCCTTTTTATCTTGCAGGTTGTGTTTCACAATTGGCGTCCCCGCAACACCTCCAAAGCTCATCGTTCGTGCATTCTGCGATGATGCGTGGCCACTCGTAACAACGTCTGAGAAGGCTGCTTTAACGCGTGGTGCGCCCTCTTTGAATCACGCCAATGTCATAAGGTGAGCAAAGAAGCTTGTTTCCAAAACAACGACAAGTCATCTGTGGATGGAGAGAGTGGGTAGTGTGCAGCAGCTTGACTGCGTAGGAATGTACAACTACCTCCGAGCATGAGAATAGATAGGTTACAACAGTTTGAGGGGCAGATTTACAAGCCCCTTGCGCCACTTTTGAGTCAATTTTAACATGGGAAAAGTGGTGCAAGGAGCTTGTAAATCTGTCCCTGAGTGCTCAAGAAAAAGCACTCACCGCCGGACTCTGGGAGTCAATGGAGAGCAACAGTCTGGGTGCGCAGTAATGAGAACTCACCGCTATGCAGTGAGAGTGCATGGGGTATAGTACTTTGGAAGAAAAACAGCGCACAGACACCTCCTTACAGTGGAAGTTGATGAAATACAGTATCCTGTTTTTACAAAGACATAAAGTAAAAATATACTTGTGCAGTTTTATGTACTATGCTATTACTAACTCTATACTATCTTTCAGATCACTAAACTTGAGGGTGCATTATGAACCGGCACGTGCTTAGACACACAACAGAGGCAAAAAGGTGAGCTACGAAGATTTTCTCCAGTATTAATTGCTCCATCTATTACTTTCTCTCTCTCACACTTTTGTCGTTTTTTCTCTCTTTCTCTCTCTCACTCTCGCTCACATTGTTTCTCTTTCTCTTTTGAAGTTATGGATGCTGCTGTCCACTCTGCCGATAAAAAAATCATGGCTGAATTTAATAGTCCAAAGTATTGGGTTCCGAGACCTAGCTCATGTCGCGGTAACTGACCTGAATGATCAGTGGTACCAGTCAAGAAAGAAAAATTTCTTTCTAGTGTCCCCTCACTCACCGGGGTTGCCCCACGGTGACATGCTTCATCATTGGGGCCATCCCAGTTCTCTACGAAAAGGGGCGTGCTGCGACTCACGAACTACGCAGGAGCACTTTAAAGTGAGAGACTATGTGTAGTGCAAGGTGGTGGAGTGGGTGTAGGTGAATTAAAATTACCGTGCTTAGTGGGCCTCAATAGATTTATTATGCTCCTAGACAGGTATGTTAAAAATGGGGTGAGTATCACTACTAACCAACCTATAATGAGGATTGGTTCAGTGAAAGGTCAACATGTTTCATGCTACCCCTAGCATTTATTCAGGACCGTGCCGGGACCAGCCCTGCATTTGCCACTCGAATGTCCCTAATTAGGCAGTGATAATTAAAATAAAGATATACACTTATTGTATGAAGCATGCGTTCCTGTTAGAATACATACGATTTTTTCAGATTTCAGATGCTGTAAAAAGAAAGCACACCATTAGTAGCATTCTAAACCTCCCCGGCGGGGAGGGTCACATAGTATACTCTCATGACGCACGCATCATGGGCTATGGTGGATGGTTGCACCATATTGGCGCGTGCAGGCTCTCATGCCAGGCATTGAACGGTAGCTTTATTAAGTGACTGTGAATTCACACACAAAAATGTCACATTAAGTCCTGTCTTGTTTTTGTGTGTCTCTCACTTTAAAGTGCTCCTGCGTAGTTCGTGAGTCGCAGCACGCCCCTTTTCGTAGAGAACTGGGATGGCCCCAATGATGAAGCATGTCACCATGGGGCAACCCCGGTGAGTGAGGGGACACTAGAAAGAAATTTTTCTTTCTTGACTGGTACCACTGATCATTCAGGTCAGTTACCGCGATATAGGCTAGGTCTCAGAATCCAATACTTTGGATTCTTGGTTGTACACTAAATATTTGGAGGGCGACCTAGTCTCTCATTCCTCCTTCTCGCTCAGTCTTATATCTGTTTGTAGCAGCTGCCCAGCTGCGGGAGTATTTTTTGATAACTCTTTAGGGTCCATACCCTACTTTCTCTCAAATGACTTGACCCTAGACACTTTGTTACACATAATAACACGAGGACTCTCCAAACAATACAAATAATGAAAGAAATCACAGGTCTGTCTTTTTCTGAGGATGAGGTAGACAGGATTATCGCCTCGATTTTACCACACACAGGGGCCCCCAATAGAGATAACAGCGATGCAAACCAGATTTGGGACGAACTGACGGAACTCAAAAGAACACAAATCAAAACACTGATTCACGGTGTAATGATGGCTGAGTATCTCAAAATAAGTGCAGCCCCGAGGGGACTTATCGTCAGAAATGAGCCCTTCATTTTCCAGCAGGACAAACAATTAAAAAAAGACTGGTCGCTCATTTCGTGGCACTGTACCAGGGACTGGTTAGTGCTCATAGTTAAAACAGCAGCTCGCCTCTCAGAGACACTACTAGAGGAAATACACACTTTGGAGGTACGCTTAAAGTCATTCCAGAACCCTAGTGAGCTAATGAAGAGACTAGACAAATTGAATAAGAGCATGGTGGAATTTGAGATAAGCTTGAAAGATACTAAGTATATAAAACTTTCAAAGGATCAGAAAGCATTTTCACATGACAAAGTCTACCCCTACATAAGGGATGACTACAGGCTAAGCAATAGGAACCCGGGATACAACACAGACACTGATGGTTCAGACTCAGGATCTGACAGTTCGGGCCCCTCCTTTACCTACAATCAACCGATGAATAGAAGACCTAGAAGAGGAAGAGGCAACTCAAGAGGCTATCGTGGTAATCAACCTCCCCTAGGGCCACCAGATCAAGGTCCACAGCCATATGGTCCCTCTTATGGCCCTCCACCTCAAACACCTTTCTACTATGGTCCACCTATGTACCCACAGCAGCCTTTCCAAAACTGGGGTGGTATTCAAGGCAATCCTAACCGTCCTTTTTTAGGCGGGGGCAAACCCCACCAGCGGGCCAGAAACAAAGCAGGACAACAACTACAATGGGCTCAACCCCTGGTAACGGAGGGACGTCACACACGCAGCAAAGGGCCACCAGAGGCGACAACGAGCGGCCTCCAGACTTAGTAGTCAATCTATCTAGTATGGAATTGACATCCATCCAAACACAAGTACTCAATAAAGGGCTAGGTTTTGTACCTACCCCTTATACAGACAAATTTAAACTCTGCTGTGAGCTAAAAGAATTTCTGAGAAAATTGAAGCTGCAAGTCTTCTTTCAGGATAAGGGGAATAATGACCAAACTGAATCAGACACAGGCCTAAGAAAGAAATCAACTTTTGTCCCACCACCCTGTAATTTACCAGTTGAAATTCTGGCTTTTGAAAAAGCCATTATGAAGAAGGTGAAAGAACTTGATCCTCGTACAGTGAAAGTGTTCCAGAATACAAGCAATATGGAACTTCAAGCGATACAGAGCGATAAGAGACTCCTGAGGCGAAAAGCCGGGAGTGCGCAAGCCATTTTTAAAATTGTGTGATACTTTGTGTGCTTTTAAAACTTACCTGATTTACTTGCACTTTCTAAACAGCGTGTCTCACGCTGCAACGATTTCTTACATCCTGGTCGCCATTCCCGACGGCGAGGCGAGCCACGAGACACGCCCACCTCGGTTGGCCACGCCCCCCCACCATACCTATAAATAGTGCGCTCTGACTACTAGCGCGACACTGATAAGAGACTCCTGAGGCGAAAAGCCGGGAGTGCGCAAGCCATTTTCAAAATTGTGTGATACTTTGTGTGCTTTTAAAACTTACCTGATTTACTTGCACTTTCTAAACAGCGTGCCTCACGCTGCAACGATCTCTTACACCCTGGTCGCCATTCCCGACAGCGAGGCGAGCCACGAGACACGCCCACCTCGGTTGGCCACGCCCCCCCACCATACCTATAAATAGTGCGCTCTGACTACTAGCGCGACACTGATAAGAGACTCCTGAGGCGAAAAGCCGGGAGTGCGCAAGCCATTTTCAAAATTGTGTGATACTTTGTGTGCTTTTAAAACTTACCTGATTTACTTGCACTTTCTAAACAGCGTGCCTCACGCTGCAACGATCTCTTACACCCTGGTCGCCATTCCCGACGGCGAGGCGAGCCACGAGACACGCCCACCTCGGTTGGCCACGCCCCCCACCATACCTATAAATAGTGCGCTCTGACTACTAGCGCGACACTGATAAGAGACTCCTGAGGCGAAAAGCCGGGAGTGCGCAAGCCATTTTTAAAATTGTGTGATACTTTGTGTGCTTTTAAAACTTACCTGATTTACTTGCACTTTCTAAACAGCGTGTCTCACGCTGCAACGATTTCTTACATCCTGGTCGCCATTCCCGACGGCGAGGCGAGCCACGAGACACGCCCACCTCGGTTGGCCACGCCCCCTCCAACGCCCCGATCACTTAACATAAATTATGTGCCTTGGCAGGAAGCGCAGCGGGCGCGACGATTGCGCGCCAAAGGTGCGCCTAAGGCAAGCCCGTCTGCGCCCGTCCGCGACGGTCCGGGGCTAGGGGCATGTCACTCTGCCCCTCATATCACCTATACCCCTGCCCAACTACGCGCCCTCCAGGGACCATGGCCCATCCCAGCTTCCATTCACTCCCATATCTCCTCTTTTGGTCTTTCCCTAGCCGTCCCCCCTCACATTCTTTCTCCTACTGCCGGCCCTCTACTTCCGCCTGGAGACAATGCTTCTCCGACAATCCCCAAAACCCTCACGGCACTTTATCTCAACACCCGGTCTGCAGTTGCTCACGCACATGAACTCTCGGTCCTGCTGGACCTTCATGCCCCAGATCTTCTTTTCTTAACGGAGACCTGGTTTTGCGATGACTCCCTCCCTGCCCTTCTAGCCACCTTACCGGCCCAATATTATGCCCTTCGAGCAGATCGCTCTACTGGCAGAGCCGGGGGCGGGGTAGCGGTCATCGCACGCACAGACCTTCCTTTTCAAACCTTGTCTCTGCCAGACATTGCGACTACCGAGTACCTGGTTATCCGCACTACCGCCACTACTCCCCCTCTGACTTGCTTTCTCACTTACCGTCCCCCTCAATCCCCATTACAGTTTCTTCCTGACTTCTTGGAAGTCCTGGCTACCACTACAGTCAACAATTCCTCCATTTTACTTCTCGGTGACTTCAATTTCTGGCCTTCTGACCCTGCCGAATGTTCATCCTCAAAGGAACTTTCCGAAACCCTTCAATCCCTTAGTTTCACACCCCATGTTCACTCCCCTACCCACATTAAAGGTCACGCACTTGACCAGATTTGGTCCCTGAACTGTCCTGTGGAATCCCTTTCAATTTCGCCTTGCACCTGGTCCGACCATCATATTATTTCTTTCTCCCTATCTATTCACCCCCCGGCTAAACCCCCTCGCCCTAAAAACATCTGGGTTCGAGCTTGGGGCCGAGCCAACCTGGAAGATCTCTCTTCCCTTCTCACTACCTCCCTCCCTTCCTTGCAGGGCTTATCCATCCTCTCCCAGGTTAAGGCCATAGAACAGTGGCTTTCCGCAGGCTGCGATTCTGTTGCCCCACTTAAACGAATCACCTCTAAGCGTGAGAAGGACGCCAACCGGTGGTTTAACAAAGAGCTTAAGGCCACCAAATTAGCAGTACGTCGCGCAGAGCGGGCCTGGAGGAGAAATTATTGCCCCACCTTACGACTGGAGTATGTTAACATCTTGACCCAATATAAAAAAGACATCTTGGAGGCCAAAACCACCTATTTCTCCTCCAGAATCCTGGCTGCAGAAAACCAACCTAAGGAAATATTTACTATTGTTCCCAACCTGGCGTTCTCAGACAGATCTACCCTCAAACCCGCTCCGTCCGAGGAACTCTGCCACTCCCTCAACAATTATTTTATTCACAAAATTGCGACCATCAAAGCTAATATCCCTCTCCCTTCTTCTTCATTTGTTGATCCCCAGCGTCCCCCTCCTAAGGGAGAACTCACTTCCCTCCCCCTCATAACTAGGGAATCCCTGACCACTTTAGTATCTTCGGTCAAATCCGGCTCTCCACTGGATCCCTGTCCTGCCCACATCCTCCGCCACATTTTTGTCACCTGTCCCGACCCCCCCCCTTCATCTCCTTAATAGCTCGCTTGCTCAAGGTGTGGTACCGAACCCGCTGAAATCTGCGGTTATCGTGCCTATCCTGAAAAAACCCGGTGCGGACCCCTCTATTCCTGCTAATTTCCGCCCCATCTCCCTCCTGCCATTTTTGGCTAAGGTACTCGAGCGCCACGTCACCTGCGCCCTGAGCTCCTTTGTGGAGATACATGGAGCCCTTGCCCCCCGCCAGGCTGGCTTTCGCCCCGCACACTCTACGGAGTCCGTTGTCATCTCGGTCCTGGACAACCTCAGGGAGGGTATGGATACTAACCAACGCCAGGCCCTGGTGCTCCCCGATCTCTCAGCTGCTTTTGACACGGTGGATCATACCATCTTACTTTCCCGTGTCAAGGCGGCGGGGATCGGGGGGACCGCTTTGGTCTGGCTATCCTCCTTCCTGAGCGACCGCACCCAGGCTGTCCGCCTGGGTGATTTTACAGCGGACCTCCGGAAAGTTCAGTGCGGGGTCCCCCAAGGCTCTTCCCTCTCCCCCCTTTTATTTAATCTTTATATTGCCCCTCTGATTTTTTCTTTGCAACAAATGGAGGTCACCGTGTTTAACTATGCGGACGATCTCCAGCTTGTTTTTAATCTGTCCTCTTCTCCCTCCTCTGTCCTTAACTTTCAATCTATCATGCTTCACATCCGGGACTGGATGAACCACAACCACTTAAAACTCAACCCCGATAAGACCGAGCTGGTGTTGACGGGTGGTTCATCCAGCCCCTGGTCCCCTCTGTTTTGGCCCCCCTCCCATGGTCCTTCTCCTGTCCCCTCTACCTCAGTTAAAACCCTTGGTATAAAAATCAATTCTCAACTTTCCCTTCACTCCCAGGTTAGCTCTGTGGTTTCTTCCTCTTTCCTTTCACTGCGTACTATACGCAGGGTGTCCCGTTTTTTTACCTTCACCGCCCTTAAGCTTATCATCCTGGCCATGGTGGTGTCCCGCCTGGATTATGGCAACGCCTTATATGCAGGTATTCCTGCATATAGCTTATAGCGTTTGCAACTGATACAAAACCAGGCGGCCCGCCTGGTCTTCAAACTCCCGAAATTCCATCGTTCTACTCCCCTCTTGAAGTCTCTGCACTGGCTCCCCGTGCGAGCCCGGGTCCAATTTAAGATCGCCTCCATCACCTTCTTGGCTCGCCTCGGCTTAGCTCCAGCGTTCATCTCATCCGAGATTACCCCTTATGTTCCCGGCAGAGAACTACGTTCGTCTTCCCTGTCCCTCCTCACCGTCCCACGCTACCGGAGAAAGAAGTGGGGAGGCTCGAAATTTGCCACCCTTGCCCCGTCCCTCTGGAACTCTCTTCCCCTAGGACTTCGAACTCTTACCCTGTACCCACAATTTCGGAAACATCTCAAGGCCCACCTATTTATGAAGTTCTTTGAATAATCCCTCGCAGCTTCCCCTGTTTTCTTGCCCTGGATCTCCGTTAGTTGTAGCGCCAAGAAACCGCTGGTGTATGTGCGCTCTTGTAAATAATTTTAAACTCAAACTCAGGAACTTTCCAAAAACAGCACCCTAACTATAAAACCAGAAGATAAGGGAGGGGCAATAGTCCTACAAGATACATCTGATTATAGACAAGAATGTCTATGACTCCTAGCAGACACTAGGAACTATATCATCATTAAAGAGGACCCCACAGAACGTTTAAGAATATCAATTGCATACCTCATCGAAGAGTCATTGGTTAATGATTGGATGAGCAAAAAAGAAACGGAATTTATATTCAACAACAAACCGGTCATCCCCTATTTTTATACGATTCCAAAGATTCATAAGCGTTTGGAAAAACCACCGGGCAGACCCATAGTCTCTGGCATAGGTTCTATGCTTGAACCTCTTTCTAAATATGCTGATGCCTTCCTGAGACCTTTGGTGCAAAAAACAGACACCTACTTGCAAGATACAAAGGATGTCCTGTGTCTACTTAAAGAACAAAGCTTTGACCCCACATCTAGTATTCTCATCAGTCTAGATGTGGAGAGTCTTTATACGAGTCTCCCGCACAAAGACACCCTTGAAATATTGGAAGAGGTTCTCTTTGGTTCCCAATGGAATTATAAAACACCTAGACACGCGGTGTTAGAATGTTGCCGCCTGGCCCTCACCGAGAATTTTTTTCGTTTTGAGGAGACACTCTACCGCCAACAACACGGGACCAGCATGGGCAGCACTTTCGCGCCGAGCATAGCTGGATTGTATATACACCATCTAGTGAAAACAAAGATCCTGAATGATGACAATCCCTACAGACACCATATCACACTATGGAAACGATATATGGATGACGTTCTAGTTATATGGGAAGGAAATGAGAATGAGGCCCTCTTATTTTTTGAGTGGCTGAACCAACAGGACAGGTTCCTGAAGTTTACCAACACCATGAGCAGGTCACACTTGGTTTTCTTGGACTTAAACATTTGGGCAGATAATGGAACTTTGAAAACAACCACACATTTTAAGCCCACAGCAAGAAATTGTTTATTGACCTACGACAGTTTCCATCCGAGACATCTCAAACAGAACCTCCCTTTTGGACAGTTCCTAAGGCTCAGGAGGAACTGTACAGACAAAAAGGACTACCTCATGCAAGCTGAAGACCTAAGCTTGAAACTGAAAGAAAGGCACTATCCAACTAAACTAATAAAAAATGCTAAAAAGAGGGCTGGCAATAAACACAGGGATGCACTTTTGGAACCTAAAGTAAAAAATGTGGCTGAAAACACAAGGCCAATTTGCATCACAACTTTCAACAAAGTATCAGATCAAGTTACAAAAATAGTAAAAAAACATTGGCCGATTATCAACAGCGGGGACCTGAACATACCTATGCCAATGTTCAGCCACCATCGAGGGATGAATCTGAGAGACCACTTGGTCCACACCCGTCCGAAACCTACAAATACCACTAACAGACTCCAACCTTTACCAACGGGGCACTACCCTTGTAACAATTGTAGCGAGTGCCATCTAACACCTACCACGAAGATGGTCACCTTTAATAACAATACTACATGGCACTTAAAACAAATGTCCAATTGCAATACAAGTGGAGTTGTGTACCTGATCACATGTGTATGTAACTTACACTACATTGGGATGACCACACGAAAGATCAGCACTCGAATAGTTGAACATAGGAGCAACATCCGGTGCAAACGAGCAACAACACGCATGACGAATCATTTCATTGAGATGAACCACACACCCAACGATCTGACATGGGTCGTTTTGGAAACTGTAAAAACAAGAGAAAACCAAGAAAGAATACTCCATGAGCGTGACCAACGATGGGTGTTCAAATTACACACGGACACCTGTGGACTTAATGATGACATTCCGTGGGGTGCTTTCAGAAATTAACCTTTTCTAACCTTTTATTCCCTCTCAGGTACCCTTCTATATCTATGGTTAATCATACAAGGTACCGGCTATACAGTGCACTGCAACGCCTTTTTGAGCTATATATCACTGATAATAAGAAGGACACAATTGGTCAGCATCACTTTAACATCTATTTTGAACTGTGAAGTCCTGGCATATCGTCCCCTGTTTGGCGCTTACATGACCCTCATTACGAGGTGTGCATCGACGGGGCGAAGTCTTCTATGAGCAACCTGCGTTTATATTACTTTATACTACTTTACGTGGTATTATGCGGCATCTCCTGTTTCCTTTACACAATAGCTGTTTTTGAATAGGTTTATAGAGAACAGATTACCAGTTTTGCCCTAACCACTAAGACTGGTGAAACCTCTGCCATCTGTTTAGATCCATCGCAGAACCCTTAATATGTAGTTTCTTACTGCCCACATCTAATATATATTACTGCCTTCCTACCCACTTCCTCAGAATTAAAACGGTACTTATTAGGTTACATTTTTCTCGCACGACTGATTCTAGCAATAGCGCAACTTTGTTTCAATACCGTTTATTGTACCACAGAATTACCTCCTTCCAAGATGGCCGACGGCCCCATACGATCTAGTGGTCATAGGATGAACGCCGGAAGCTCCGGTTTAACTTAATTGAGCAAGCGCAGCCCCCGAGTAAGATGCGGTCCCGGGGGAGCTGACATTAGGTATTTACTGAACGGTTTCACAAGCAAGGAAGTAAGTAATATTTATTTATAGAACCCCGAGTTTTCGGACGGTCGGGTATTCCAAGCCAGTGCACATTCCGTCAGCGATCAGGCGGGCAGATATTTACCGATCTCTCTTCTTCTTTTTTACCCTGTAACGGACAATCAGCAGTGAGTCCATAAGGTGAAATCGAACCCCTAGAGAGACCATGAGGTGCCATTGAGCACAGCAACAAGTAAATATCAAGAGTCTCTCTCTTTCCTCATTTCCATCTATGCACCTATTATGTGTTCTTTGTGTCTATCGTCCTGGTCACATTAAGTCCTGTCTTGTTTTTGTGTGTGAATTCACAGTCACTTAATAAAGCTACAGTTCAATGCCTGGCATGAGAGCCTGCACGCGCCAATATGGTGCAACCATTCACCATAGCCCATGATGCGTGCGTCATGAGAGTATACTATGTGACCCTCCCCGCCGGGGAGGTTTAGAATGCTACTAATGGTGTGCTTTCTTTTTACAGCATCTGAAATCTGAAAAAATCTTATGTATTCTAACACGAACGCATGCTTCATACAATAAGTGTATATCTTTATTTTAATTATCACTGCCTAATTAGGGACATCGGAGTGGCAAATGCAGGGCTGGTCCCGGCATGGTCCTGAATAAATGCTAGGGGTAGCATGAAACATGTTGACCTTTCACTGAACCAATCCTCATTATAGGTTGGTTAGTAGTGATACTCACCCCATTTTTAACATACCTGTCTAGGAGCATAATAAATCTATTGAGGCCCACTAAGCACGGTATTTTTAATTCACCTACACCCCCTCCACCACCTTGCACTACACATAGTCTCTCACTTTAATGTGCTCCTGCGTAGTTCGTGAGTCGCAGCACGCCCCTTTTCATAGAGAACTGGGATGGCCCCAATGATGAAGCATGTCACCATGGGGCAACCCCGGTGAGTGAGGGGACACTAGAAAGAAATTTTTCTTTCTTGACTGGTACCACTGATCATTCAGGTCAGTTACCGCGACATGAGCTAGGTCTCGGAACCCAATACTTTGGATTCTTGGTTGTACACTAAATATTTGGAGGGCGACCTAGTCTCTCATTCCTCCTTCTCCCTTGGTCTTATATCTGAATTTAATAGTCTGCAGTGTAGAACAAAAGCTGAGTTCAAGTTGTGAACTCTGTTTGTCACAGTGTTTACACAAGATAAGCAGAGCAGCCTAGATACACAATACCTCAGATTAAATGCACTGGAAATAATCAATATTGTCCTGCATAATGACGTGATCTCTCACCTAATTCTGTCTCATCTCTGAATCATTTTAAAGACCTGTTGGTCCATACTGTAATTCTGACGCAATAGGTACTTCTGTACAGACACCTCTTTAACGCGGGCCTATAAGAGAGGTGGAATGTATCAGGCACACTGCAGACGTGCAAATTAACTAATATTGCCAAGTGTTACCTTAATTTGTGATCTTTGACCTCATTCAGTTACATCGATCTAATGTTAAACACTTATTTTCATTTTTGTTTTGCAGGTTACCTACCCTCCTTCCATTGGAGTCCATGAAATGAAATGAAATGAAATGAAATGAAATGAAAAAAGAAACTTGCTAAAGCGCACTGTGGCCAAGCGGCTTCCTGGCGCTAACCAGGAAGTGTTGGTCCATCTCAGATATTGTTTATTACATTGTTATGTTAAAGTTGTTTCTAATTATTTATTATATTGTTATCTTAAAGTTACGTTTCTAACTATTAATTGTTATTTTAATAAAAGTTAACAAAAAAGTATATACGTCTTCTTTTGTGATAATCATGTGCTTAGAAAACATTAAACAATTACAAATAGAAATGATGTTTATAACTAGAAGTATAATACGGAGGCTAACTCTTTACAGCTCTTTACCAGACTCTGTAGCTACCATTAACGGTTCCTATGTAAAATTTTAAAAACTCCAGCACAGGAACTGTTTCGATTAGCAACATTCTGTGGTGAACTTGTTACCTGTGTGCTCCCTTAAGTGTTCCATGAACTGTTACTATGGTAACAGGCAGTAAGCAGTTTGGGGGTAGGGTTGAAAGGTGCTGGCTGTATAGTAACCGTTACATTTACCCAGGATCCTCTACATGACAGAGAGGAAAGCAAAGTAAGACAGAACACTGTGTAGCAGATTTACAAGCCCCTTGCGCCACTTTCGCGTCCCTTTTCCCATGTTAAAAGTGATGCAATAGTGGTGCAAGGGACTTGTAAATCTGCCCCTATGTACATTACGAGCAAAAGAAGTACAAAACTCTTCGAATTCTTTATCGATCACAATTAGACAGTGTTGTTTCACGATTCACGATGCACTTCACTAAATACTTCGTGCCTATTTAAATGCAGCAAACTACAACTAAAACGGCGATAATGGACTTCAAAATCCTTTACTATCTTACCAATACATTTTTTCAACATTGCTGTTTGCTATGCAAGAGTGAGAGCTGAGGCTCCTGCCCTGCCATAGCAAAGTTGGGGACACATTATCAAGTACAGCGTTAACATGTTCTGGTGTAAACCTGGGCTTCTATTGGAATTCTCACAAATTCTCAAAAGCCTATCATTAAGCCATTCTGGCTGCTTTAACGACACTTTCCTAACGCTAAAGCGACGATAATTTTAACGCTGTCCTCAATATTGCGGGAAACACAGCCATAATTTATGTTCGCAAGTCAAAAGCTTATTAATATAAGACTGTGGACTCAACATATCAATCCACCTCGCATATTAAACATGCTTAAGTCTACTTCTGTACAGATGTTAGGATCCAACATAAACCGCAATTAGCGAGAGTTTTCCTATCGGTCCTCAAATCCAGGGACGCCTTGTAAATTAAGCATGGGCGTAAAATCCGTTACGCTCGCGGATTTTTCGTATTTTCGGGGAATCCGCAATCCGCGAACTCTCGCGGATGCGGCGAGAATACGCAAAATCCGCGCGAAGCGGATTTTTTGTTTGTGTTCGCACTGCTCGCGCTGCTCGCGGTCCGCGGCGCGGGCAGGAACAATCTCGCACTAGCGAAAGTACAAAAATTACTTAGTAAAGGAAGTGGCCCAGTCTCCAACTTCCTGTTCCTGTCCAGCAAGCTCCTCCCATAGGGGTGGGGTGAAGGAAGTGCCCCAGTCTCCAACTTCCTGTTCCTGTCCAGCAAGCTCCTCCATTTCCTGGCCACTTTTCGATCATTCTTGACTGGGAAGGATTACTTTTTGTGGTTGCTGCTGGATATTTGGATTTGAGGCTTTTTGGATTACTTTTGGATTCGAATTTTGATTTCACAAAGAAGTAAGTTGATGTTGTTTGTTTGTGGTGATTTTTGTGTGTGTTTTTTTTTTCGACTTTTTGGGGGGAAAATCTGCAAGTTCGCGAGCTGAGGATGTTTTTGCTTGTGTTCGCACTGCTCGTGTCCCGCGCAGCAACAATCTCGCACTCGCGAAATTGTAAAAATTACAATTCTGCTGCACATGAATTGAAAACCACCAGGCTTATTTATGGGTGCATGGATGATACAACTGTTTTGTTGAAATTATTTTTGTTAACATGATTCTGTGCTCTGATGTCATCCATTATGCCCAGGGGGGCCCAGAATCGGTCTGTTCGCGGATTTTGTGGGTTTTTGCCACGTTCGCGCCGTGAAGCAACAATCTCGCACTCGCGAAATTGTAAAAAATGCAATTTTGCACCGGAAAACCACCAGCAGGCAGCATAAGCCTTCTGAAAATGGATGGATGGCATTGGATTGTGGTGATTTGATTTGTGTTGTGTGTTTTCACTTTTTGGAGTAGGGGTTGGGTGCTGGCTATGTTGGTGGTGGCCATTTTGAGGCATGGTCCTGGCCATGTGGATGGGGGGGTCAAGCGGCCATTTTGAAGGCAGGCAGTGAGCTATGAGACATAGGCCTACACCCATTGTGCCTTGCTTTCACCCATGGTGCCCAGGCGGAGTCAGGGGTACATGAAAGCACAACCCTCTGTGTGTGTGCTCTCTTGGATCAATGTTAAATTCCTGTTTCCCAAAAATTTAGCAAATCCTAATTTTGAAAATTCCATATTGTGTGGTGTGCACGTGTGTATTCATAAATGCCTACTTGCTAACTGTTTATTCAAGCGCTACATATGCAACATTTATATTTACTGATGTTCCTCTGTCTTCATTTGCGTTTAGGTGCACAAAACTACGCATCATCGTTGAGCATCAGTGCCAGGAAGAAGTGCTGCTGCGGCCTGTTGTTAAGACATCTGAAGAAGATGGCTCCAAAAAGAGGTGCCCGTAGGTCCTCTTCCAAGAAAGATGTCTCTACTAAGGAGAAGAAGAAGCAAGTGGCACCACTTACCAAGGCGACTGGTTGCTCAACCAAGACATTTTTTGGGCAACAACAACCAAAAAAACAAAGGCCCACCATGAGTGCTGCACAGGTAGCCTGTTTAGTTGTTGAATCACCAACGACCAGTGATGTTGGATCATCGCAAGAAAGTAGCAGCACGCCATCAACACAGGTTTTAACTCATCTCACAAGTACTATTCAACAACCAAAGCCGCAACAACAACTGCATGGGCTACTAGTACAAGCAGAAGTACATGCGCAAGGAGCTGTCCGAGAAGGAGCTGTCCGAGAAGGAGCTGTCCGAGAAGGAGCTGTCCGAGAAGGAGCTGTCCGAGAAGGAGCTGTCCGAGAAGGAGCTGTCCGAGAAGGAGAAGGCCGAGAAGGAGAAGGCCGAGAAGGAGAAGGCCGAGAAGGAGAAGGCCGAGAAGGAGAAGGCCGAGAAGGAGAAGGCCGAGAAAGAGAAGACCGAGAAGGAGAAGGCCGAGAAGGAGAAGGCCGAGAAGGAGAAGGCCGAGAAAGAGAAGACCGAGAAGGAGAAGGCCGAGAAGGAGAAGGCCGAGAAGGAGAAGGCCGAGAAGGAGAAGGCCGAGAAGGAGAAGGCCGAGAAGGAGAGGTCCATGGAGACTTGCAAGTAGAGGTCAGTGAAGATGGCCATGGAGCGGTGCAAGTTCCCACAATGGTTGTTCTTCCAGAAGTAGGGGCACAGGAGGAAATTGACTTTGGAGCCGGGGTATCATGTCAGGAAGACGAAGCCACTCCTCCTGATGATTCATTTTCTCCCAGCTCCCCAGCAAGGAAAAGATCAAGGAGGATGTGTAGAAGTTCCTCTTCAAGCCCCGCTCCATCAGACGATGATCTGGATCTGGATTGGCAACCATCTCCGACGTCTGAGAGGGAGGCACACCATGAGCTGCGAAAGGTATCAAATGTTAAAAGGAAGGGCCCCGGAAAGCTTATACTTATGGATCCGAACGTCGGACTTGATGAAGTGGTGCATTCTGATGTTGTTGAAGAGGATGACAGCAATGACCTAGTCATCACACATGTCAGTCCAGCCACACCGGCCATGCAGCAGACAGACATTTACACCCTATCCCGACGTCATGCTGAGCGTGACCCTGGCGACGTGCCACTGGTAGCACCACCAACGCAGTCAAGTAGTACCACAAGTTCAACAAAACCTACAGCTCCCATATTTTCTCCCCGGAGGGGGACTCCATCCCGCTCGACTCCCTCAAGTAAGGTTGCTGCAATAATTGCACAACCCAGTAGATGTCTGCAAGGCTCATCCACCACTGCTTCATCTGGCATTGGCAGCAGTATCACCTCGTGCGGCAAAACCAGAAGTTTCCAGTCCCCAGTTTGGAACTTTTTTAGTGTCCATGAAAAATATGATAACATAGCCGTTTGTTGCATTTGTAAGACTAGAGTTAGCCGTGGTAAGACTGGTACCAACTATGGAACCGGAGGCCAGATAGGTCATCTTGAAAGAAAGCACGCTGTCGAATGGTTTCCGCACCTAGCAAACGTCAAGGGAAAGCGATCCCAAAGGGCAAGTGGCCAAAATATACCCATAGTAGGTGTTTCATCTGAAGATGATGGGGAGGTAGAAGAAGCGTCAGACATGTGTCCGGTTGCACCCAGTACCCCTTGCAGCATCACACCCTCCGTAACACATAACAGGCACACTGAGAGTCTGGGAGACACACCAATGCGGAAAATGTCAACACTGATCAGAAGTGGGTCGAAGAAGGCATCCGCATCATCCCGTAAATTTGTCCAGCGCACCATTTCAGGCATGTTCTCCTCAGATGCTCAATTTCAACGCAACCACCCAACTGTACGCCTCTATAACACTAAGCTGGCAAAAATGCTAGCGGTGGACCTTCTCCCTTTTTCGTTTGTCGAATGTGTGGGTTTCCTTGAACTCGTGGCAACATTGGCCCCTAAATGGAAGGTTCCTAGCCGGTACTATTTTGCCAGGGTTGCTGTTCCAGCACTACACAAAGAGGTGCTTGAGTTGGTGGGGGCAGCTTTGCAGAAGAGTGCTGTTCACACTATACACCTGACAACAGACATGTGGACCAGTTGCCAAGCCCTTGATTACATGTGCATCACTGCACACTGGGTCTCTTTTTCAGGGGTTATTAAACAGATAAATGCAGGTGGTGATTTGGTCGAGATTTTTAAGGGTGCTCGTAAACATGCAACATTAGCCATGTTTGGCATGGAGAAAAGTCATACTGCAGTCAACATTTTGGCTGACTTTAACAAAAAGGTCTTGAAATGGCTGCGCCCAAGAAATTGCAAGGTTGGTTATGTTTCTACAGATAATGGCAGGAATGTAGTTAAGGCCATGGAGGACGGTTTCTATATCAGAGTGCCGTGTTTGGCGCACTGTATCAACCTTGTTGTGCAAAATTTTTTGAAAAAAGAACTTGCAGTCGACAAAACACTGACCATCTGCAGAAGAATATGCACACATTTCAACCATTCTTTTAAGGCCCGGAAGGAGCTGAGGCGCAAGCAAAATGAACGTAGAATGCCAGTGAAAGCACTTATCCAGGAGGTAGCAACACGTTGGAACTCAACCTTCTACATGCTTGAGCGTCTGCATGAGCTGTTTCCAGTAGTCAATGAGTATTTCTACAACCTGGGTGGTGATACGACAGGAATGATGCTAGCGGTGGAGCAATGGCAGCTAGTTAAAAGCCTGACAGACATGCTTCGGCCTTTTGAGGTCTTCACGCGTGACGTGAGCAGGGAGGACTGTTCTTTGAGCAAAGCTATCCCACTGTTGCTGAAGCTCGAGCACCAAGTCAAGGTGGTGTCTTCACAATTAAAGGACGTTGGAAAGAACGAAGCACATGAGTTGGCGCAGAGATTATTACAACGCCTAGTTAGCAATGAACGGCTTGTAAATATCAAGAAACAACAGCACTACATTTGTGCTACTATTCTGGATCCACGTTACAAAAAGCCATTGTTTGGCAAAGTAATAATTCCTTTTGAAACATCGGATGTTACAGAGTACAAAGGTTGGCTAGCTCAGTCAGCCATTCGTTTTGAAATAGAACGGAAGGAAACTGTAGGAGAAGACAGTACTACTAGTGAATCAGCAGGCGATCAGGCGTCCCAAAAAAGCATTTCACCATCTGTGCCTGTGGCAGAAGTGAGTGACTTTCCCTCTGAGCCGTTAACCACACCAGCAACCGTATCATCTGCACCAGGCGCATGCGATATGTCTGAAGCGAGTTGGCTAACTCAGCTAGGGTTTCCTGGTCCTAGAAAGGACACAGAAGTGCAAAGTACAGGAATCCGGGAGGACATTCTTTCAATGGTGCAGGCCTATCTGGATGACTCAACAGAGGTCAATATTACTGAGGACCCATTGGCGTATTGGCATGGGAAAAGAAAAATATGGCGAGAGCTCACCAACCTGGCTATCAATTACTTGTCTTGCCCACTCGCAAGCGTGTCTTCAGAACGTGTTTTTAGTTCTGCTGGTGGCATTGTGACTTCCAAAAGGTCCCGCCTCTTGCCCGCAAATGTGGAGCGGCTCACCATGATAAAGATGAACCAGCACTTCATACCACCAGATTACAGAGTACGAGAATGCACGCAGGAAGAAGAGGACACCGCCCTACCCGAGGAAAGTTCTCCTCAGTTACCAGAAGTAACCCCGACTGATGATTTAGCAGAGTATGAGGACGAGTTCTGCTTCCCTGACAGCGAGTTCTGAAAATGACTCAATCATTCATTCATTAATTGTAAATAGTCCTCCTTATTCACTTTTATTCCTGTATGTCTGTCTTTCTTTAGCAAGTGCTTCATCACATTCCCAACAAAACTGTAATCACCCAATCAAACAACAAGCACATCAGCAGAACTGTCTTGATTTTGATGCCGCAGCATTCCTCCGGTTCACAACAGTTAGTTGACAAGAACTCAGTCCTGGTCGTCTATCCTGAGTCCTCCTCCTCCAGACTCACCCTATCCATTACCCATAATGCTGATGCCTGGATTCTGCACAATGAAGAAATGAAGAAATGAAGGAGCCAGCCCTCAAACACAAATTACAGGTAAGATAAGCTTTTGGATGGGAGGTAGTATAAAGGAGTATTCGGAGAGGCGAGAGAGTGACAGTGGTACTAGCAGCAAAGTCCTAGGGCTCTTGAATTAACAAAGTCTGTGACAGGCATTTACTTAGGAAAAAATTTGGCCTATTGCACGTGAACGTGTAGGCGTTCTATTGCTCGCTTGCCTGTCTCAGGGGTGCTGTCTCTGGGGTTTCTAGGTTTTAGGGTTGTGTCAGCACCGCTACCACATTTCTAATGTTGATTGCTTTTGATTTGCAGAAAATCCACGCCGGGAAACTCCAGTTGTGGCCCTGCTGCAGAACGCGTTAGGACTCTGTGAATTCCAGGTGGAGCCAGCCCTCAAACACAAATTACAGGTAAGATAAGCTTTTGGATGGGAGGTAGTATAATGGAGTATTCGGAGAGGCGAGAGAGTGACAGTGGTACTAGCAGCAAAGTCCTAGGGCTCTTGAATTAGCAAAGTCTGTGACAGGCATTTACTTAGGAAAAAATTTGGCCTATTGCACGTGAACGTGTAGGCGTTCTATTGCTCGCTTGCCTGTCTCAGGGGTGCTGTCTCTGGGGTTTCTAGGTTTTAGGGTTGTGTCAGCACCGCTACCACATTTCTAATGTTGATTGCTTTTGATTTGCAGAAAATCCACGCCGGGAAACTCCAGTTGTGGCCCTGCTGCAGAACGCGTTAGGACTCTGTGAATTCCAGGTGGAGCCAGCCCTCAAACACAAATTACAGGTAAGATAAGCTTTTGGATGGGAGGTAGTATAATGGAGTATTCGGAGAGGCGAGAGAGTGACAGTGGTACTAGCAGCAAAGTCCTAGGGCTCTTGAATTGACAAAGTCTGTGACAGGCATTTACTTAGGAAAACATTTGGCCTATTGCACGTGAACGTGTAGGCGTTCTATTGCTCGCTTGCCTGTCTCAGGGGTGCTGTCTCTGGGGCTTCTAGGTTTTAGGGTTGTGTCAGCACCGCTACCACATTTCTAATGTTGATTGCTTTTGATTTGCAGAAAATCCACGCCGGGAAACTCCAGTTGTGGCCCTGCTGCAGAACGCGTTAGGACTCTGTGAATTCCAGGTGGAGCCAGCCCTCAAACACAAATTACAGGTAAGATAAGCTTTTGGATGGGAGGTAGTATAATGGAGTATTCGGAGAGGCGAGAGAGTGACAGTGGTACTAGCAGCAAAGTCCTAGGGCTCTTGAATTGACAAAGTCTGTGACAGGCATTTACTTAGGAAAAAATTTGGCCTATTGCACGTGAACCAACACGATGACAGTGTTCTGTTAAATGAAATTACTGCAAAACCACCACCCACCCAGCTCAAAAGTAGTAAAAAAACAGGTTTGCTCAGATAAAGTTTGAAAAAGTATATTTATATCCCTAACAAAATAATCTCCCGCAAGACCCTCCCTAACCCCAACAAATAGTCCTCAAAAGTCCCCAAAAAACCCAACTCCCAATTCCCACCCCCCAAAAGTCTCAAAAAAAGGGGCAAGGGACACTCTAGGGATGCAAGCTGGTAAGTTTGGCCTCCAGGGCATCATGCTTTAGGGCCAGGGCATCATATTTTTCTTGGAGGATGGCTTGCTCTAGGCGGAGGCCCTCCACCACATTTTGAAATTTGTGCCATTTCTGGACCTCCGCCTCTAGGTCTGACACTCTGCGGAGTGCACGGCGCAAGCGACCTTTAACAGTGCTGCGAGGTGCAGCTTTTGCTGCTCGGCGGTGGCGTCTTCCGGCACGGCTCCGGTTCGCTGGAGCACTGTGCTTACCGGCAGAACGTGGGGTAGCAGAGGAGGATGTAGACGATGTTAAGTTGGATGCACTGGAGTGCGTGTCATCCCCCTCGAGTTCCACCAGTCGCCGATATTCCGCAACAGTTGCTTCCAGCCTCCGTTGCCGGGCCAGTACAGCCAGCATACTCCTCGTTGGTTTGGAGGTTTTAGTATTGCCAACTATATGAAGAAAGAAAGACATAATCTGTAAGCAATGCTCTTTAGGAATATGATTAACACAAAATGATTCAGCAGGAAGTTGTGTCACAGTACAACTAGCAACTAGCCAGGGCAGTACAAAACTATTCAGGCCAGTATCATGGGCGTCCGCAGGGAGGGGCGCTTGAATCACCATTTCCCTTCCCACAACTCTCTTGTATCCTTGGTTTGGTGCTCTTTCATATGAAAGAGATCTGGCAGAAGTGAGTGATTTTTCCTCTGAGCCGTTAACCACACCAGCAACCGTATCATCTGCACCAGGCCCAGGCGATATGTCTGTTTCCCTCCCTCTCTCTCTCTCTCTCTCTCTCTCTCTCTCTCTGTCTCACTCTTTCTGTCTCCCTTTGTCTCCCTCTACCTCGCTGTCTCTCTCTCTCTGTCTCCCTCCCTCACCCTCCCTCTGGCTCCCTCCCTCTCTATCTCTCCTTCTGTCTTCCTCTCTCTCTGTCTCTGCCTCTATCTGTCTTTCGGTCCCAGCCTGCTGTAATTACCATATTGTAATTTGTCACTGGGCCACCACTGGATACACATCATATCCTATCTAAGAGTCAGATAGTACCATGATCCAGCTTACCTGTACTCGCCACCGCCACTGTCTCCTTCCTCACAGTCTGTACTTCTTCTTGGTCCGACTCCTCTAGCGCCGCCTCCTCCCCAGATCGACCCTCGGACTCAGAGTCAATGATGACCACATCCGAGCTGGCCCCGCCACCAGATGTTCCACCTACAAAGTAGATTTAAGAATGTTAGATTACACCACTCCACTAGTATTTGGTCTATGAATGAAAAAATGTGAAAACAACTGAAAAAATGTGAAAACAACTGAAAAATTAATTGACTGTCTACTCTAGTCTAAAGTAAATGTCCCTCCTTCCAGGGAAAGCTGTTGTCTTGCTTAATTTTTTTGTCACAATTGTTGAATGCTTGCTTAATTTTTTAACACACATTATTTTTCTCTGAACAGACAGAAACTGGACTTCTAATGACAAGAGAGGAACATCAACTTGAAACCAGGTGAAAGCTCGGCTCGACCACAAGAAATGTGTACCATTCCAGAACTCATCAAATCAGCACCAAGCACTTTTCCATTTCCAACTAACTTTATTTTAATATATGTGTTTACTTAAACTTTTAATAAAGCTTTTAAACTTGAATTGACTCTGTAGTTTTTCCTCTAGAGAGTCCGGACTAGAGTGACTGAGCGAAAAGTTTTGCAATTTTTGGAAGGAGGAATCTGTGCTGCTGACACTACCAGGTTTATTTATACAGTGTGCCAAACACGCCCCTCTGAAATATTATTACTCTGGTCTTTGGTGTCCATAGTTCGGTTTGTGGAGAATTGTCCCTGCAACAGTAGGATTATTGATTTTGCTCCTATCTAAACACTATTTCGAAACAATTAAATTAGGAATGCTTGGACAACAATAGGTCCTCTATATTTAAAAGAAAACTTACTGGGGCCAGCAAAGGAGCACTCGCCGCCCTGGCCTGCATCCTCCTCCTTTGGAGCCACTGCTGCAGCAGATTTTTCGGTCCGCTTGCCCCTGGGCGGACCTAACGTACAACATGAAAGAAATAACAGAAAACATTGATGATTGCTGCTTGCCGATGTCCTTGTCAACCAAATCAAACATTTAGAAAGAACAAGAACCTACTATTTCATCCAAAAAGAGGGCTACAAAGGAAGGACTGCACCTGAGCCTCTACTCTAGGGGCAGATTTACAAGCCCCTTGCAGCTCTTCTGCTCCATTCTTGCGTCAATTTTGTGACGCAGCGCCACAAGAGAGGCGCCATGGTGTGGCGTATATTAACAACGTGGCGCATATGGGAGATGCATCCCATTCTAAAACCCTGCGCCATTAGGGAGCGTTCCAGCGCAAGGGAGGGCGTTCCTGCGCAGGAACGCATGCTAAAAGTGGCTATGGGGAATATATAAAATTTCAATCAGTCATTTAGGACAATGATGCGTCACTGAAACCCTGCGCCTGCATGAAGCAGACTTACGGCTTGACGCAGCATTGCTGGAGCTGCGCCATCGTTGCAACGCAACTCCATTAAAGAGCCGCCTTTACGGCACCGATGCGTAACGCTTCGGTGACGTTTTGGGACCATGGTGTGCCGCATTGTAAATACGGCGCACCATGGGTGGTGCTGCCGTGCCACACACTTTGCAGGGATGCGCAGGTAATTGCTAATCTGACACTTACGGGCATACTTACGAGTTCTGAGCTGCACACCTCCAGATGTGCACCAGAACAAATACGTAACACAAAAATAACCTTGCGTCACGGCAGATGCGCCGCTATTACAATGCGGCAAACCCTGGCGCAAGGGTAGGCAGATGCGTAACGCATCTCGTGATGAAATAGGGGCGCATCTCTAGAGTCGCTTCGCGGGCGCAATGCAACTATAGCAGTGCTCAGGGCTGCCCAATACTCTACATACCGCATCAGTCCTTACGCCTGCTTCAAGCAAGCAGGCATAAAGAATTGACATAGCAGCGTCGCGGAAGTGCCTGCGTTAAATCTTGTAGATTTCACGCAGGCACTTTTGCGAGGCACACATCTGCCTGACCGGCACCACCCACCCCCCACTCCCCCCTGCGTGGGAACGCACCCATTGAGGCGCAGGCCCAGGCATTCACGTGGCGCATCTCCTTAGATGCATCACGTTGTGCATGACTCGCAGGGATGCGCCACGTTTACGTCGCTGTGCGTCAGGTAAGGCATTGTAAACGTGGAACAAGGGGCTTGTAAATCTGCCCCTTTGTGTCTAGCATTACGCAGTTCTGTAAAATACACTCATACTCAGCCCAATTAAATGAACACAAAATAGATAACAAATAAGCAGTGGCACCGGCACAGAGAAGGAGAACAGTGCACATGAAATGCACAGAAGATTTTGAAATATTAATGAAAAAATTGCTACTACTACTCACCAAGACCGGGGACCTCCACTCCCAGCACGTCTAGCAGGTCACGCTCTCGGTCAAGGATGTCGGTCCAGCGGTGGGTGACCTGATTGTAGGTGCGCTGGACCCCCGTGATCTTAAAAAGGGCCCGGCACACCTGCGCCCACCGCTTCCGTCGCTCCTGGCTGTTGGTGTAACCAGCAGCAATCCTGCCGCCTGCCGCGATGGTCCTGGGGAGACGGCGCTGCACGTAAAAAACAAGTGCGCCCACCTCCTCAGGGCTGAAAATCTCCCGAGGCACCACCATTTCCGCCCTCAATCGACCACACGGGAGCCGGGCACGGGCTGCGGTGCCCGTCTTGGGCAGCTTCACAGCTGTCTTGACCATGTTCTTGTTCTGGGCAGGTGTGAGCAGTAAAGAAGAGACAAAATGAAAAAAAATAAGAGTAGGGAAGAAGGAAAGTAAAAGTTTAAAAAAGTAGTTCAAAAGTAAACAAAAATAGCCTAAAACACAAAAATATAGATCTAGAAAAATACAGGGATAGAAAATAAGTTAAATAGATCAAAAAAATAGTAAAACAAGCAAAGGATGGCAGAGATATAGAGAGGATAGAAACACCATACCCAGACACATAGGAATGAATGAAAAACAAGATGGCGGCCCGATCACGTGCGAGTAAGTAAGTTCGCACGCGATTTCTCTCGCGAACTCGTGCGAACTTGTATTCGCAAGGCGCGAGTCGGGCGAGATTACACTTAGCGGCCGGAAACGGAAATACGTCACGCAAACAAAATGGCGGCGCCCATACTCAACCTTGAGGTAACTCGCACGAGTTCGCGGCTTCCACGGGCGAGTTCGCACTACGACGCGCCCCGCGAATAGGGCGAAATTACCGAAAAACGAGTTTTGCAAAAGCAAAACGAACGAGCAGGTGCAAAAGTTCGAGCTATTCATTTGTAACCATTTACCTGTAGTGCTTCCTGAAGGGGCCCTCCAGAATCCGGTTGCCTACTTGCAACTATTGTGTGACCCTGCTCTATCAGTCACAGAATAGTTACAAGTATGCCATTGCATCCTGTTAAAAAAAATTATTTACTTTGCATTTGCAACAAAAAGGAAAGGGAGCAGACAAGCAGGTGCCAGCCTTCATTAATGTCAGTTGGGGCAGGGCAGGTGTTGTTGTTTGCAAAACTTAAGGCACTTAGCAGGTGTTTGTTCACTCAGTGGTCAATCAGAGGGTGTTGTGATGACACTGAGGGTGGCATGGGTGTGCCAGCCAGAGGGTGGCATGGGTGAACCAGAGTGCCAGTGTTGACAGAGGATGGCAGTGCTTTGCTTTGCCCCAATAATGTACACTGGTGAACTAGAGGGTGATGTGATGACACAGAGGGTGACATGGGTGAGCCAGAGGGTGGCATGGGTGACCAAAGAGAGTGCCAGTGGTGACAGAGAGTGGCAGTGATGAAGAAAGCTTAGCAAACAGACTGGGCACGTACAAACAACAAGTTCGCTAAACTGGCGACCCGACAAGTAAGTTCGCAATTTGCGAAATAGTACAAAACCCTCGCGAACTTGCAGAAACCCGTGCGAACACACACACCCCCAAAAAATCCGCTAATCCGCGAGTATTCGCGGATTTCGCGTATTTTCGCAATCCGCGAATACGCAAATCCGCAAATTCGCGGATCGCGAATCCGCAAAATCCGCCCATGCTTATTGTAAATACAACGATGTTGTCAAACCTCCCTCTTCCTTTTTATATTCTCATAGAAACACCTACTTTGCCACTGAGAACGCCTACATTGCAACTCATTGGAGATACGAGGCGAGCCCTTAGCAAACCGGCTGCTGACATGTATTAATGCATCTTAGCGTCACCTAGTAAATAGGGTGATATCATTTTCACCGTACTTTTGGCTTTTTTTTTTTAAATTGCGGCAAAATGGCACTTGTTAATATGCCCTCAAGCTTCCTATGACACAGCGGGAACCTCGACTCCCGCCCTGCCATAGCAAACAGCAGTGTCCAGGGGGTAGACACTCCGAGACACAGCAGGAGCCGCTGCTGGGGAGTGGTGTTCCCCAAGGCTATCGACTGCTCCAGAATGGAGACCACGCGGCCCCCTTCCCAAAATATAAAAAGACCCAGAGGGTGGTAATCCCGGGGCTTAGACGGACCTTTGAGCTCCCTCACCCATTTATTTTCTAGCAGCAAGGAATGGCGGTCCCCGGGCTACAGAGCCCCTCGTAACCCCCATCAAATGTAATATTTCAGACCCCGCAATTTGGCCCTCCCACATAGCTCATTTTTAAACAAGCACAGAAGCCCACGCTTCGTTTTTATTTTTATTACGGCGGATCCATGCACCCAACGCACATTTCTCAGTTTTTTCCCAAAAAATAATAATAATTTTGGGACCCTAGACGTCCTTGTGGGACCCCCTAAGCAGGTATAGATAATCAAAATATTTCTTAGATACCCATTTATAGGTGTTGAATACTTGTACCACTATTTTCTAGATTTTCGCTTCTACCGAATCACAAAATGGCTGCCAACAATTCCTGGTTTCGAATATCAACAACCACTTGACAGCCAATTAGCATTCAGCACGTGATCGGGACGGTGCGCTTAGAGTGCGTGCAAGATGCATGGATCCACAGAGGTCATAGATATATATGTGTTTTTAATTCTAATTTTCTCAGAAACTACTTACCGGATTTACACCGTTTGGCTGTAGCCGTGATGAACAATTCCTATGGAAAATTGCATAGGGAAAACACATAATGGGACCAACCCTTTTTTCTCGTCCCCCTGGATTTCTCCTTCCCACGTAGCTAATTTTTAAACAAGCACAGGAGCCCGCGCTTCGTTTTTATTTTTTTTACGGCGGATCCATGCACCCAGCGCACATTTCTCTGTTTTCTCAACAAAAAAATCTTTTTAGGGCCTTAGGGGTCCTTGTGGGACCCCCTAAGCAGGTTTAGAGGGTCAAAATATTTCTTACCTGCCCCCTTTATACGTTTTAAACACTTGTTCCATTAATTTCTAGATCCTTGCTTCTACCGAAGCACCAAATGGCTACCAACACTTCCTGGTTTCAAATGTTGACAACCACTGCACAGCCAATCAGCATTCTGGGCGTGATCGGGATGTTGCGCTTATAATCTGCTCAAGCTGCGTGGATCCACTGAGGCCATAGATATATATGTACTTTTAATTGCAATTTTCTCAGGAACTACTGAACAGATTTACACTATATAAGCAAAAGGCACGAGTCTGAACCAAGGACTACAACTTTACCAAATTTGGTGTAATTCCGTTCAGCCGTTCGGGCTGTAGCCGCGATGAACGCTACCTATGGAAAATTGCATGGGGAAAACATGTTTTGGGACCCCCTTTTTTCTCAGCCCCCACTTCCCAAATCACCCCAAGCCTTTAAGGATAGAAGCGGAACGGAGCGCCCCACCAGTTTTGATAATTTCGCGAAGATTCGTCCACCGGCGCCAAAGTTATTCCAAATAGAATGTTGCGGATTTCCTATGGAAACTAGGTCCTAACTATAACTACCTACTGGCGACCGCCAGTAGGTAATATATATAAATACTCCTGGTGACCGCCAGTAGGTAAATATATATATATTACCTACTGGCGGTCGCTAGTAGGTAGTTA
Organism: Lissotriton helveticus; assembly: GCF_964261635.1. Lineage (NCBI taxonomy): Eukaryota > Metazoa > Chordata > Amphibia > Caudata > Salamandridae > Lissotriton > Lissotriton helveticus. The sequence continues at coordinate 155,863,460 of NC_136062.1, read as the reverse complement.
TAGTTAGGACCTAGTTTCCATAGGAAACCCGCAACATTCTATTTGGAATAACTTTGGCGGCGGTGGACGAATCTTCGTGAATTTCTCCAAGAAAATGGCCTGCTCGGTTCCGCTCCTTCCCTGAGTTTGGGGGTGAGGCACTGAGAAAAAAGGGGGGTCCCAAAACGTGTTTTCCCCATGCAATTTTCCATAGGGACCTTTAGCCAGGGCTACAGCCCGAACGGCTGAACGGAATTACACGAATAAGTGTGGCTCACTGGTTAGAGGAGGCAGACCTGGAAGCAGAGGTCAGCCCGGGACCAGGGTTCAATTCCCGGCTCGGCGGGGTCTTGATTCCTAAAAATGTCCATGGACTCGACAATTCTCGCTCCGGTGCCTACTCGATTCATGGGTTCACACTCTGCGACTCTGGGCAATAGCTTGCTTAATCTCCACAACGGCCCCTCGCGGCGGGATGCCTGGCTTTCACCTTGCGGATACCCTGCCGGGGTTATCTCACAGGGGAATACCAGGACGGGTTCCCTAAGCAAGCGCTTAGAAACCGCTTGGTGATTTGCGCTATATAAATTCCTGTACATTTACATTTACATTTACGAAATTTGTCAGAGAGGTAGAGTTCTGTTTGCAGATTGTGCTTTGTGTTAAATGGTGTAAATCCGTTCAGTAGTTTCTGAGAAAATTGCAAGTAAAATCATAGCGATATCTAGAGACGGAGTTCAGCACGCGTACTGAAATCTGTTCAATTACGAGCACGAGCTGCATGCTGATTGGCTGTGAACTGTCTATCAACACTCAAAACCAGGAAGTGTTGGCGGCCATCTTGTGCCTCGCTAGAACAGAGTCACAAGAAAACAGTAAAACAAAGTTCAGAAATAAGGGAAGGGGGTAGGGTAGAGACATTCTGACCCTCTAGGCTTGCTCAGGGGGTCGTCCATGGATGTTTAAACTTTATTTTTTATTTTAGTTTTTTTAAAGAAAAAATGTGGCGTACGCGTATGGAAATACGTACAATTACGAGCAGGAGCTGCATGCTGATTGGCTGTCAATACTCCAAACCAGGAAGTGTTGGCAGCCATGTTGTTTGTCGGGAGAGCAGAGTCAAAAGAAAACAGTAAAACAAAGTTGAGAAATAAGGAAACGGGGTAGGGTGGAAACATTCTGAGCCTATAGTCTTGGTCAGTGGGTGGTATATGGATCTTTAGGCTCAATTTTTTTTTTTTTTTTTTAAATAAACATTGGCGGGGTACTCGTGCAGTACTTGTACGCGGTGGAAAATGTGAAAAAAAAGTAGAAGTCCGTTTTATTCATTAGGTCCCGGGGGGCAAATTACAGGGGCAATTTTTCTGCATAATGGGGGCTTGTAAGGTGCCCTGAGCACTGGGGAACGGCACTCCTCTGTTTTTATTTTGAAGTATGCGGGGGGTTACGGCCCTACTCCCCGCAGTCTCGGTGAGCCTCTGGTCTTTTTAAAAAAAAAAAATATGTTTTGAGACTTCTCTCTCTCTCCCCGTACACGTCGCGGGGAACCCCACATTTCTGGGGCAGTGATATGTAAAATTACCTTCCAGCTCCGGGTACCTGCATTGTCTGGAGTTTTTTATTAATGTTGGGAGGGTGGGCTTGATAATACGTTAATTGCCATAGAAGCCTATGTTCTGGTGTTAACATGGGCTTCTATGGGAAATAACAAGGCCGTATTATCATGGTCATTATCGCCGTTTTATCGGCAGTTTCTTGCCAATAAAATGGAGATAATTGTAACACCGGTCCTTGATAATATGCACCTAAGTTTACTGGTAAAAAAAAAAGCAATGAGCCATATTATCAACAAAAGGCGATACATTATCATCGCTTTTATCGGCAGGAAACTGCAGATAAAGCGGCGATAATGGGCTTGATAATATGCCCTTGTGAATAACCATAGGAGCCCAGGTTAACATCAGCACCTGGGCTGCTATGGGAAGTTACAAGGGCCTATTATCAAGCACATTATCGCCGCTTTATCGGCAGTTTCCTGTCGATAAAAGCGGCAATAATGTATCGCCTTTTGTTGATAATATGCTCCTTGATTTCTATGATAGTATGTAAAGCTTTCCTTTTTTTTTTGGTGTAGCAGTTGTACTCTCTCCGCATGCTCAGCATTGTTTCGAAGCCCATGTTTTCTTTTTCTTCAAGTTCAACAAGCTACCCTTTCTTTATATCAGTTAGTAAATCTGTCGTTTTCTTTTCCCGGTTCGTGTGTGTCATCCGCTGCTGTACTTTTGTACGGTATCAATAGTCATATTTTTTATATATTTATTTGAAAGGTAGTGCTGAGGCGCCAAAGGTTGATTACGTACTCCGTCCACCGCCATTTTAGTAGTTTCTCACCGTTGTTTTTATTATATCTGTTAGTTAGAACTCAGTAGTTTTCAATCCTAGTTTTGAATATCTTACTATAGTATTTCAACATTATTTTTATTGTGGGCCGTCATACCCCTCCCCCACAAAATAAAAGAAGTATGTCGTTTTTTTTTAATGAACTTTTATTAAACAATAAATATAAACGAAACTCAATTATAACTATATGAGAACTGGAAAAATAACTTAAACAATGTTATAAACAAATTGTGAAATGAATTCCAAAAGGTGTCGATTGGTAATCTGCAAAAGAAAAAAGAAAATTAGAGTTTAGAATTATGAAGGTGTGAGTAAATGAGCTGAAGCATTACAGGGCATATTATCAAGAACGGCGATAAAATTATCGCCGTTTCAGCGGGAGGAAACTGCAGCTTAAGCGGTGATAATGGGCTTGATAATATGCCGTTGTGAATTCCCATAGCAGTCCAGGTTCTGGTGTTAACCTGGGCTACTATGGGAATTCACAAGGGCATATTATCAAGCCCATTATCGCCGCTTTAGTGGCAGGAAAGTGTCTCTAAAGTACGATAATTGGTTTCATAATATGCTATGTGGAATTCCAATCGAAGCTCATGTTAGATGTCCTTCACATCTAACATGAGCTTCGATTGGAATTCCATAGAGCATATTATCAAACCTATTATGGCCACGTTTGCGGCAGTTTGCTGCCGATAAAGTGGCGATAATTTTGTTGCCAAGGTTTGATAATATGGCCCTCTCTTGTTTCACAAATAAAGCTAACACTACAGTTTTACGAGTGCAGTGTACCTGGTATATTTCAGTTGTTATAGTGCCGCGTTCAAGTGGTGTCTATATGGAAGTGCCTACTGCGTTACTGACGCGTGTTATGGCGACTGATTTCTAATGCATTGCTATGAAGGCTTTATAGATCTAGGCTGCCGTACTTACCTTGTATAAAGAGTGCGCCACCGGAGTTCACCACTCGACTTGAACTCTGCTTCTATACGTCAAAGTATATTCAATAAGTTGCAGAGAATTCCATTGCTGTTGCTCGATAGGCCGTGGTTGCTTCTGAAGGATGTATGCTGAAGGAAACCAAAGGACGTTTTGATTAGTCATCGTAAACTGAGTTGCGTAACTACTATCAAAAGTGAATTTTAATGTGGGTTCTTAATATTTCGTAGTTAGACTGTTGCAGCTCCGTCAAACAAAGGAAGATGAATAAGTTAATATAGGCCTGGGACAGCCTCGTGACGCAGAAAAAAAAATACTATCATGGACGCACAATTAATAATAATAGAGGCCTAAGCACGTGGCGTAGTACAGCAATACAACACAGAAATTTATGCACGCACAATTTTTAAGATTAGATGTGTATAGGACCTTGTGACTTATAAAGAAATATTTCAATTATGTAAGTACAATTTAAAACCATTGAGGGGTAGGAAAGCCATATGAAAGATAAAAAAATAGCATTATGCATATACAATTTACAGTGGAGGCTGATGTTGTGACGTCTTGTCTTACCTTTGTTTCTGTCGTCTTTTGTCGTGTCTTGAAAGGCTGCAGTTTCGCTGAGTCTGGGGTGTTTTCGACAGTCTGTCTGTCACCGCAGCACAGGCAGGCAAAAGATAGCGTGCTCACATCAGTGCCCACATAATATGGGAACCGCGGGGGCTGACCACACCAAGGCCAGGGTCGTCATTGGTAGCGTTTGCGCGGTCTGTAAGAATGATGGCCCTGGGGGACATGCCATTGGGTAATGTATTGGTTTCCAGGCTAAATGATAGCAAGCATGCTAGGTGGTACCATGTGGGTAGTGTGGGCGGGCGTGCACCGCGCATGTGCAAGTATGAATGTGTGCACTAACAATTACCAACAGAGAGAGATGGGGGCGGTGTTAGCATGTGCGCAGAGGCAGGCCCAGAATCGGATCTGCAATGAGTCAGCACTTCTAATCATTCTCTTTAGCGCGCCCTGAGCTCTGATTTGTCACTGAGAGGGTGATCGCACCATAGTTTGTACTGCTTATCATACTCAGAGTGTACCCGCGCATACGGTACAAATATGCTTTGCCGTTACGCGTCGTCATGTACGGCGTTCTGTACGCAAAAGGGGGCAATGTTTCTACTTGGTTTAAAACATGTATGTATTTAATTTACATACTAAGGGCAGACATTTGGGATAACTATGATTTTGTTAAATACTTGTAACAATCATATATTACTTTTAAAAAGAAATACACAAATCGCGGTAGAACATCATGCGTACTCGTATTGAAAGAGCTGCGCAAGCGCATCATAAGCGTAAGCAAAACCATGTGACTTTAAAAGTAGAGATTTGATTGGTTCATAACTTTTCCTATTGCGACTGTTGAAAGTTCCGTCCCATTATAATTATTTGACTTTGACTTTCAAAGAAGAAGCATTTGTTCTGACAATCTTCTCAAATAGAAGGAAGATCACCATAATAAGAGCAATGGAGTCATCTTCCAGCAGTTCTTCAGAGGGAGATTTCATTCCTGAAGAACGTCCAAAGAAGAGGAAAGAAGCTCTAATTTGGAAGTTTTTCACTTTTCCAGAAGGTCAAAAAAAGGTTAATGCTCCAAAAGTAACCTGTAAAATTTGCCAAACAACTCTTTCAAGGGGTGATCCATGTAAAATATACTCCTTTGGCACAGCAAATATGGTACGAACGTGAAGAACTTGCACCCCAAGAACTTTGCTCGAGCTGCAAGACAGAGGTTGCACGAGAATCCACCTACTACTGCACCAAGCACATCAACTGCGGCAGCAGCATTTTCAGCAAGCAGTCCACACCCACAAATTGATTCTGACTTTGCTAAAGTTAGAAATCTATGCATTTATTGCAATAAACTTTTGTGTTATGGGGAACAGTCTATAGACTTGATGAAACGCAGGATGCAGCATCATTGCTGTCCTCAACATTAGTTGTTCTTTTTTTCATTCTTTTGTTCTACTTGGAATATGTTGAGAAAACACAAAAAAAATACAAAAGAAAAAACCAGTTAATTTTAGAACTACCTTCACTGGTCAAAGAAAGAACTATATTTCCATGGTAGTGTGTAAAAGTTTGTTAGAATGAATGTGTAGTTCATAAATGAATGAATGAATATGTTACTAGTGTATGGAGAATGTGAAAGTGCCGAACTATAAGGAATAGCTACGGCATAAATCTATAAGGCGTTTATCTATAGTATACTGTAGTATGTCCGAAGCACTTGAATGTATCATATGTACATAAATATGTTACAAGTGTATGCTCCAATTTGCGCTGCTGGTGAAAGTGCTTGGGTAAATTTGTATGTGTTAGGGGCGGATTTACAATCCCCTTGTGCCTCTTTTACACAGCCGTTGTATCACTTTTGTGACACAGCGGTGGTGCAAAAGATGTGCCATGGTGTGTGCTATTAACAATGTGATGCATCTGGAGGGTGTATTACATTGTAAAGCGCTGCACCAGAAGAGGCTTTCTTGTGCAGAAGGGGGTGTAGCAAGGCCTCGTAAAAGTGACTGAGGGAAATGTATAACATTTTATTCGGTGAGTTTTGAGCTTATGCTGCGTCAAAACTTTGCACGTGCTTGAAGCAGGTGTAAGGATTGATACAGCATTGTGAGCATAGGACCCCAAGAGAATTGCTGGAGCTGTGTTATACTTGCAACCGACGTCAAGCAATAATTCATCCAAAAATTACTTGGCAATTTAGTTTGGTTATTAATTTATAATAAAAATATGAAATATAATCTAAAAAATAAAATAAATATAAATATTTATATTAAAAATATAAGAAATTAGTATAAAAAAGAAAGACATAATAATTAATACATCTATATATTATCATTTACAAAACCTTGGAAATTCACTGAAAAAACCATAGGTTTCACACACATTATAGTTAGGAATTAATATTTAAAAAACCTTGCAAATTCATTGAAAAAAAACATAGGTTTCACACACGTTATAGTTAGGAATTAGCACTTAAAAAAATATGCAAATTCATTGAAAAAACCATAGGTTTCACACGTTATAGTTAGCTGAACATTTCTCTCATACAAAACCTTTGAAATTCCTCCGTTATAGTTAGCTCAGCTAACTATAACTTGCGCGCCCGCAATGCACTGCTGATGACGTCACATATTACATCACTCATGACATGGTCAGTGACATCACACATGACATCACTGATCACATCTCAAATGACATCCCTGATGACATCACTGATGACATCATCCTTGTGGCAGACCTCCTCTCACTGTAATATAACCTTTGATACACACGATCAAAAATAGAAACTAAAATTTTCAAAAAAATGGAGATACCAATTCCAGTTAGAACAACCTATTGAGTAATCCCAAAATCTACATACACATCCACTCATTCACCAACAGTTCTATATAGTCACTCATAGATGTACTCACTCATCATATGTACTCATACACCTATATATCCTGTTATACACTGACACACATCTATAGAGTTACTCACACACATACTCACACATGCAAATAAACTATCAAATATCCATTTACTTGCATATACAGCTATACACCCACCACTACACTAACTTCTACAGAATCGTAGACATACTTACTCTCAATCTCTTAAACAATCACTTATAGAAACACATACTTATTTATACAGTAAGTCTTAGAATCTCTCGCTCTCAGATATACTCACTTATATACATCAATGCTCATATATACTAGTTTAAAACATTACTCATAAAAGTCCACATTTGTAGAGCGCACAATCACCCGTAAGGGTCTCTAGGCGCTGGGGGCCGTCGGGAAGATTAAGCGAGCTATTGCCCAGAGTCACATGGTGCTGGGCTAACCTGCCGCCGGAGCCGGGGATCGAACCGTGGTCCCCAGATTCCAGTGTCAGTCGCCCTGGCCGCGGCGCCACACCTCTTCCACACATAAAGATAGTATTGAGACAGTTATTCACTCACTAACACACCCATACACACACTCATCCACCCATACAGTCCTGCACACATAGTGTCTTCAAAACACATACAAACAGTGAGTCAGTCATTCATGCATCTGTGCGCTAAGTAATATTCCCCACCGAACCGTACAAACACTCATTTTGGTTCTCAAAAAACCAACTAATAACTCATATACACACTCATGTAGCTACTCACCAACCCATGCAGCCACTTATATACAAAGTGAGACACTGATACAGATATTTAAATATATAAAGATTACTCGCTAGTACACCTATTCACTAAGATATACTTAATAAGTCAGTTATACAATCAATTTAACAAAAAAAACATCCATTTAGACACTTATTTACCCATTTATTCTTCCATCGACCTTTAGATATACATATATAAAACAATATTATTTTTCAGAAAGATACACATTCACTGGATGATGTCCTCAGTGATGTCATCAGGGATGTCATTTGAGATGTCATCAGTGATGTCATGAGTGATGTCACTGACCATGTCATGAGTGATGTAATATGTGACGTCATCAGCAGTGCATTGCGGGCGCGCGAGTTATAGTTAGCTGAACTAACTATAACGGGGGAATTTCAAAGGTTTTGTATGAGTGAAATGCCCAGCTAACTATAACATGTGTGAAACCTATGGTTTTTTCAGTGAATTTCTAAGTTTTTTTATGCTAATTCCTAACTATAACATGTGTGAAACGTATGGTTTTTTCAGTGAATTTCTAAGGTTTTTTAAATGCTAATTCCTAACTATAACGAGGCTAAAACCTATGTTTTTTTCAGTGAATTTGCAAGGTTTTTAAATACTAATTCCTAACTATAAGATACCTAAAACCTAAGTTTTTTTCAGTGAATATATTTATATATATATATATATTCACTGAAAAAACCATAGGTTATAGACCATATATAGTTAGGAATTAGCATTTAGAAAACCTTATTTTACTCACACAAAACCATTGAAATTCCATATATAGTTAGTTGCACTAACTATATATCGCGCACCCGCAATCCACTGCTGATGATGTCACATATTACATCATTCATGACATGGTCAGTGACATCACTGATGACATCACTGATGACATCTCAAATGACATCACTGATGACATCATCTAGTGTCTGTGTGTTTTTGTAAAGTTTAAATACGTTTTACATATTGAAGAATGAGTGGATGTATGGAAGACTGAGTGTGTGTGTGGCTGGCTGGGAGGTGTGTGACTCTGTGCATATCAATGTGTACTTGTATCAGTGATTGTATAAGAGAGTAAGTATGTGTTAGTATATGTGTGAAAAGTATGGTGTTCTGTGTTTAACTATAGATGAGGAAATCGAAGTGTGATTGATTCTTCACAGGACTGACTAGGTGTATGAGTGCATATGATAGTGTTCTAATAATAACTGACTGTATGTATGAGTAATTGTATGGGTGAATGAGTGAATGTGTGTGTAGACGTACGAATCAGTGAGTGCGTATGTAGTAACTGGTATTGGTGTGTCATGATGTCATCAGTGATGTCATTTGAGATGTCATCAGTGATGTCATTTCAGATGTCATTAGTGATGTCATCAGTGATGTCACTGAAGTATGGTGTTCTGTGTTTAACTGTATAGATGAAGAAATGGAAGTGTGATTGATTCTTTACAGGACTGACTTGGTGTGTGAGTAACTCCATGGATGAGTGGCAGTGTGTGACTGTCTGCATAGGTGTATGAGTGCATATGATAGTGTTGTAATAATGAGTGACTATATGTATGAGTGATTGTATGGGTGAATGAGTGAATGTGTGTGTAGACGTAGGAATCAGTGAGTGCGTATGTAGTAACTGGTATTGGTGTGTCATGATGTCATCAGTGATGTCATTTGAGATGTCATCAGTGATGTCATCAGTGATGTCATTTGAGATGTCATCAGTGATGTCATCAGTGATGTCACTGACCATGTCATGAATGATGTAATATGTGACATCATCAGCAGTGGATTGCGGGTGCGCGATATATAGTTAGTGCAACTAACTATATATGGAATTTCAATGGTTTTGTGTGAGTAAAATAAGGTTTTCTAAATGCTAATTCCTAACTATATATGGTCTATAACCTATGGTTTTTTCAGTGAATTTTCAAGGTTTTGTAAATGCTAATTCCTAACTATATATGGTCTATAACCTATGGTTTTTTCTGTGAATTTCATTGGTTTTTTAACAGCTAATATCTGTAGCTGTAAAATGTATTCTTCTTTAAATCCAAAAATATATTTTATATGTTTATGAATAATTTTTTTTTTTTAATATTTTTTTTTCTTCGTTCCCGCTTCGCGAATCGGGAAGCTTCCCGTTAGCTGACCTTGATGCCGCGAAATAGACCGCGAGCCGGTAAACGTTTCTTTACCGCAAGTGCCGCGTTAGAAAACAACATCGTGACGCCTCCCGTCCGCATGACGTTTCACGTTCTCGCGTGATACGTCATATGACGTGCTATGTTAGCGAACTGGTACGCGAAGCGAGTCGCAAAGCGCAGGTTTCTGGAAGCAAACCGGGAGGCCCTGCAAAGCGCTTAACGTAAACACAGCAAGTCATGTGACTTGGTAATAACACTTTTCATTGGTTCATTTCACTTTTGGTTTCCTAATGATGTAAGACTAGGTCATATAATCTAAAATGAACACTTTTGATTGGTTGAGAACTCTTGTTTTTCCCAAATGATGAAAATCCCTCCTTCTTTCCTCACTCTGACTTTCATCATTGTGAGAGAAAGACCCTTTGTGATCACTGAGCAATGGCTTCTTTAGTAGCTTCAGCTGGTGCTTCCCCACCACCTCCACCACATCCAAGGAAAAGTGGACCACCTGCTCAAGTTATAATTCAACAAGAAGAGGAAGAAGAGGAACAGGACGACGAGCACGAAGAGAGGCAGTTTTTGCCTGAGCAGCCCAGGACGTCTCACCGGAAAGAAAACTTCATTTGGCAATTTTTTTAAATTCCCAAAGGTCAGAAAAAAGTAAATGCAAGATACGTAACTTGCCTTATATGTCAAGATAGACTGTCCAGAGGAACCGAGAAAAAATACAGTTTCGGAAACTACACAATGCATCGCCATATGACTAGGTGGCATCCTAACAACTACAGTGCTGCACAGTTTCGGAACGACCTAGATAATCTCCCTATTATGGCCAGAAGATCTGTTGTACCGGAAGTAACGGGACCAGAGGGCAGGGAGATGGTGCCAAATATACAAATGAGATTTGGTGAAGTAAAACACACCTGCGTATATTGCGATGGATTCATTTGCTACGGAGAAAGAAGCATCACTCTGATCAACAGAGCTATTGACTATCATATGCAAGTTTGTACGAAACGCCCAAAATAATAAATACTTTTTTTTTGTTTTGTTGCTCCTGTTGAGCCCTTTACAATGAATCGTTTTCATTGCCCCCTCCAAGAAAAACCCAAAAAAATATAAAACTGTTCAGAAAAATTCAAAAAAAGTAAAAAAATGTTCCGAAAAATAATAAAAAAAATATAAAACAACAAAAACAATAAAAAAAAAAGTTCTTTTCAGAACTACCTCCCCGTTATTAAAAAATTGGTACAATATTTGGAACTGTGCCAACCTCTATTTCTCTTAGTTCGCTTCCCAGTTCGCTCGCCGGTACGCGAACCGGAAGCGAACCAAAAACAGTAAGTATAAGGGAAGGAAACAGACACTTATGTTAAAAGAAAGACAGCTATAGGGGAGTAAACTAGAGATACTATTACCCGTAATCCACTGCTGATGATGTCACATATTACATCATTCATGACATGCTCAGTGACATCATCAGCAGAGGATTGCGGGTTTTTTGGCAACGTGCCTTATCCACGGTTTAATAACGCTGCCTTTTGCTTTATATAAGTTTTCAAATTGTATGAAATATATACCAATAGGTCGTTATGAACCTTTAGGTAGTGCTTTTCTTCATGAGGTCTGGTCGCTTCCATACACATACAGATGTTTCAAAGATGATCAAGAAGTTTATCTGAATGGAGAGGAATGCACTGAGACGCCAGATCATTAACTAATGTGTAGGCACATACAGTTACACGGTTCATGCAACAAACACCGACCAAATATGGCTTGCGTGTTGCAAGGCACGCCAGTTCCTGCTATCATCCCCACGTTCAAGTTGTTGGCAAACGGTAGTTATTTGATGCTCAATAATGAAGATTGTTCTGAGTTAATTAAAAGTATTCCTTTTATCGTAACAGTAAGTGAACGGGTTATTTGCTGCAGAAATGTTCTATTTCCTCCCACACATGAACATAGGGAGTTTTCAATCTGGCCACAAATACCAACCTTGGGACAGATTTCAACGGCATGGCAAGAATAAGAGCTCTTTTGTCTCAGAGAGAGGTGGCCTTGAGTTCGGCCCGTGAAACTTTCGTGCTTCACATAGCGAACACCCGTACAGAGGTGCAACCCTTTTCAATTCAGATTTGCCTTTCAATTTCAGCAAGATGGTTCCGACTATCTTTAACGCATCCTCCACAAAGGCCCTGGCGCACTTTTTTAAAGTTGTTACCAGTGGTCTCGTGACTTCATTTGAGAAAATCTTTGGAGTCATCCCTGCTTCCTTTCATTCTATTTTCTCCACTCTGGTTCGTGGATTGGCATTTTTACTTGCATTACCAGCGGACGCTCTTGTGCTTTTTTACATTTTTAAATATGGATGTCCCTCCTATGCAACCTCCCACCCTGCAGCTGCTGACACTGTTCCGCAATCGCATGCTAGAATATTATGGCACAATGCCGTTGGCGATATTAAGCACGGCATATGGATTATCTTTTCGATTCTCCTACTTCACCTGTGTCCAGCCTGTATTTCACTGCCTGACCTGTGATTTCGATTGGGCCATTGATTTGTGTCTCTGCGGACCGGTTTCTCCTGACGTCGACTTTAATCAGCTGATGACTCCTATCATTACTCACGAGTTGGTTTGTCCTGGCGAAAGGATTATGGCTGTGGCATTGATGCATGGACTACTTGGTCCCTGGAATTTACTGGCGGCAGCACAGTCTTTCTTGGAACAGAGCTTTCTTGAAAACCCACCGAGCTGTCCTCTGATGGTGATAGAGGATCCGGTGCTGGGAGAGCACGTATGTTCTTTTCCGCTTTTAAATTGGATGGCTGAACTGTTTTCGGATGAAGACGGTGACTTCCTATTGGAGGCTGTTGCAGCTTATTTTGCATACACAGTTATGTCATAGACCTTTTTCATGTTTGATATGCTGAGTACTAGCATTTCATTGACAATTCATTGACTTATTTGTCAAGTTTTTATTATTTACCTTGCCTATTGGCTTAAGACTCGATAAAGTACTTGGCTGTTTTATTTTTCTTTAGCATTAAATTTTCCTAGTTTTTAATGCTTTACCTTGCGGACCGTCCACATATAAACTTGCAATCTGCTCTCATGAGATGGCACTTCTATTATCTTATTCAGTTCGTTTCCGGATCATGGGGAGGTGTCATCTAGGTCCTGGATATCTTTACACCGTGTTAAGTTAGCATGGGCTCATTACCGGTTTAAACGCCATTTTTCCTTTTTTGCAACTTCTGCACACGACACTTAGTTGTTGCTTTAGCTTTCCACCTAGTAGTTCATCGTGGTTTACATGAGAATAATATGTTATTGCTCTACTATCTGCTTTGCTTGTTAAACTATATCTGTACAGCGAGTGCTAAAGTTTCAAGAACAACACGATACAGAATTGTTATGAGGTCTGATCTCCACGACTTCATACTCATAACATAAGTGCAACTTCTGCCAATTCTGGGCATGAGGCGGGTTTTATATTGCTTTGCCGAACACACATACACAACAGTTGATGCGGTTCACATGAAGAGAGAGCTGGTGTATGCTGATGTGATTCCTTCAAATCTAAGACACTAAAGTATGGGCACGCCCTAAACCAACACAAAGAGACCTTCTTAGCAAATAATATAATATGTGTATTAGGGAGGGTGAGATATAAGCAGCCGCGGGCCGTGGAGGGAGTTACGGTGAGGCAGGGAGGCGGGGAGGGGGAGAAGCAGGGTGGAGCCCTCTCTACCTTGCCCCTCCCCCTCCCCGCCTCCCTGCCCCACCGTAACTCCCTCCACGGCCCGCGGCTGCTTATAAGTGTTGCTAACTCTTATTCATTTACAGCATGTTAACATACTGTCACCATTCGCTTTTTATGTACTAGTAACTATGCTGGTAATTTTGCTACTGATAATATGTGTACTTGTATTCTCCACCCTGCTTCTCCCCCTCCCCGCCTCCCTGCCTCACCGTAACTCCCTCCACGGCCCGCGGCTGCTTATAAGTGTTGCTAACTCTTATTCATTTACAGCATGTTAACATACTATCACCATTCGCTTTTTATGTACTAGTAACTATGCTGGTAATTTTGCTACTGATAATATGTGTACTTGTATTATCTAAGATACTACGCCTGAGAAGACGGCATTAGTAAATAAACATTTCAAATACACATGTGTTCTTCTTAACTCCATGTTCTGGTTTCTAAGAAATATATAACGACCGACTGTTCATGAGTTCCACGTATCCTGAGGTACTATAAGTTCATATTCTGGATTGTCTAAACATTGAGAGTTTGTTATATCCAATGTGACACTGTACCTAGCTTGCTAAGGAGTTTTTGATTACTAACGTGAGTTTTGGGACACCCTAATTCGCCGAGGTTCCAATCCTCTGTCCACAGTTCTGTGTGAGAACAGAAACCCTGCGACAGGGGCACCCCCGACCCTTGCTGGAGCTTCATCACACTTGCGATACAACTCCAGCAATGCGCCACCTTTACGGCACAGATACATCACGCATCTGTGCTGTTTTTGCCCCATGATGCGCCGCATTGTAAATGCAGCACACCATAGGTGACGGAACAGCCGCACAGAATGACTAACACATCCCTGGTGATGCGCCAGTCATCATAAATGTATCCCTATGCTTCTTATCTTGTTAGAGATGAACCGCCATATGTATCATCAAAGTTTTTTGCATTTCCTAAATAGCGAACTTTAAGGAATAAATAGCGATTCTTTACCATTCCTAGTTTGCGATTAGCTATTTGCTAATTACAAATTACCCATTCATTTCCTTCATTTCCATAGGGCGGTTGGACTCACTTTTAGCTCGAACGGCTGAATGGATTTCCACGAAACTTGGCAAAATTGTAGGGACTGGTAGCCCGATGTGCCTTTGCTATGTCTCAAGATATATGCTCCAGTGGTTTTTACGAAAATTAACTTTGAAAAATATATATTGGGCTACATTGGCCTATATATATGTTGGAGCCCAAATGTAGCCCAATGTAGCCCAATGAAGCCCAATGTAGCCCAATGTAGCCCAAAGATGGCCGCCAGACACACAAAAAAACAAATGTAGCCCAAATATCAGCCAGATGTAGCCCAACTATAGCCCAGTGACAGAATGACCAATCAGCTTCGCAAACCTCCGTTACGCGAAGCGGAGCGCTGTTACAGATATATATCTTTTTTTGAACGTTAATTTCTCAAAATCCACTGGAGCACATATATTGAGACCTAGCAAAGGCACATCGGGCTACCAGTCCCTAATATTTTGCCAAGTTTCGTGCAAATCCATTCAGCCGTTCGATTATTATTATTATTATTTTTTTTTGCCCCGCGGGGCCCTTTTAAAACCTCCACATCAAACCTAGGGGGTCAGGGAGGATCTACTATGCCCCCTTATAGTTATTTCCCCCTTTGTTTTGACCTCCTCTTGTCTCTCGATCCTACCGAGAGACAAGATGGCGGCCGCTACGGACTTTTTGGAATGTTGACAGACGCCGGAGAACCAATCAGCTTCACTTCACAAAGCTCCGTTGCGCGAAAAGTACGCGTCCTGGGACGCTGCCAGGTCCGCTGTTACAGATATATATCTTTTTTTAAACGTTAATTTCTCAAAATCCACTGGAGCACATATATTGAGACCTACAAAAGGCACATCGGGCTACCAGTCCCTACAATTTTGCCAAGTTTCGTGCAAATCCATTCAGCCGTTCGGGCTAAAAGTGAGGCCAACCGCCCTAAGGAAAACTCAATGTTAAAAACACGTTTTGGGACCCCCCTTTTTTCTCGGCCCCCCCTTGACGAACCCCCCCCCCAATTTTCAAGGGCTGCTCAGAAACAAAATGTGCCATTTTCCTGAAAATTTCAGCCAATTCCGTCCACAAACGCCAAAGTTATTAGACATAGAATTTTCAAAAATCCCATAGAGAAAAAATCCTAACTATATATACCTACTGGCGACCGCCAGTAGGTAATATATATATATATATATATATATATATATATATATATATATATATATTCACTGAAAAAACCATAGGTTAGAGACCATATATAGTTAGGAATTAGCATTTAAAAAACCTTGAAAATTCACTGAAAAAACCATAGGTTATAGACCATATATAGTTAGGGCTTAGCATTTAAAAAACCTTATTTTACTCACACAAAACCATTGAAATTCCATATATAGTTAGTTGCACTAACTATATATCGCGCACCCGCAATCCACTGCTGATGATGTCACATATTACATCATTCATGACATGGTCAGTGACATCACTGATGACATCACTGATGACATCTCAAATGACATCACTGATGACATCACTGATGACATCTCAAATGACATCACTGATGACATCATCTAGTGTCTGTGTGTTTTTGTAAAGTTTAAATATGTTTTACATATTGAAGAATGAGTGGATGTATGGAAGACTGAGTGTGTGTGTGGCTGGCTGGGAGGTGTGTGACTCTGTGCATATCAATGTGTACTTGTATCAGTGATTGTATAAGAGAGTAAGTATGTGTTAGTATATGTGTGAAAAGTATGGTGTTCTGTGTTTAACTGTATAGATGAGGAAATCGAAGTGTGATTGATTCTTCAAAGGACTGACTAGGTGTATGAGTGCATATGATAGTGTTGTAATAATGAGTGACTGTATGTATGAGTGATTGTATGGGTGAATAAGTGAATGTGTGTGTAGACGTAGGAATCAGTGAGTGCGTATGTAGTAACTGGTATTGGTGTGTCATGATG
This sequence comes from Lissotriton helveticus, assembly GCF_964261635.1. Classification (NCBI taxonomy): domain Eukaryota; kingdom Metazoa; phylum Chordata; class Amphibia; order Caudata; family Salamandridae; genus Lissotriton; species Lissotriton helveticus. The sequence continues at coordinate 155,847,003 of NC_136062.1, read as the reverse complement.
TCATCAGTGATGTCATTTGAGATGTCATCAGTGATGTCATTTGAGATGTCATCGGTGATGTCATCAGTGATGTCACTGAAGTATGGTGTTCTGTGTTTAACTGTATAGATGAGGAAATGGAAGTGTGATTGATTCTTTACAGGACTGACTAGGTGTGTGAGTAACTCCATGGATGAGTGGCAGTGTGTGAGTGTCTGCATAGGTGTATGAGTGCATATGATAGTGTTGTAATAATGAGTGACTGTATGTATGAGTGATTGTATGGGTGAATGAGTGAATGTGTGTGTAGACGTAGGAATCAGTGAGTGCGTATGTAGTAACTGGTATTGGTGTGTCATGATGTCATCAGTGATGTAATTTGAGATGTCATCAGTGATGTCATGGTTCAAAGTTTTGAGGAGTGCTTATAACACTGTCTGAAGCCTATTTGCACTTGCTTCAGCTTCACTATTGTCAAAGTAAAGTGGGGACTGTTTGAGGGCGTGAATGCATTTGTGAACAATGTAATGCGGTGCCACCCTGAACCGCTTGACGGAGGCCCCCGAGGGACGGTGTGATGGCGCGGACTCGGAGGGGGCGCTTGGCTCCGGCTCTCTCCCCAAGTCGTGTTCTCCTGGTGTAGCCTGAGATCGCCCCCGACATAGGTGGCCGGCTCCCGGGATCAAGCGGAACTTTTTGCCTTTTGGTAACTCTTCCATTCTTGACCTTGTCCCACAATCCGTTTCACCTAAAGACACGCTGTAGTGGGGCACCCCTTTACCATTTCAGTTGCCATTCCGCCCGCTTTTGCTACACTGTGCCTCTTCCGCTATTCAGCTGTTTACCGCCCGCTCTTTCGACTACAGCGTCTCGCTCACCATGTAGTTGAGTTGCTCCCGCTCTTGCGGTGCAGCGATAGCCGGCTGCCACAGTACTCTCAAAATGGCGGCCGGCTCTTCAGATTTGGGCGTGGTCCACTAAAATTGCCCTGCGACACCTTGGAACTCGGACGCTTGTCTGCTAGAGATTGGGCTCCATTCTCGAAAGCGTCCCCTCAGCCTTGAAGATTCTACAAAAGTCTTGGGGGCCCCCGACTCCCGCAGGCTTCTGGTGGAGAGCGGCTAGCATTATTGCTCGTCGAATGGCCACGACGGAGCTACGAAATGGTGGTGCTCTCATGCTAACGCCAGCTTCAGTCTGAAACATCCAGAAACACTGTAGACTACCAATTCGATCAGTTCCGGTAGCGCCCCAACGTGACCCGGTAAAGAAGAACTAGCCCTCCCCTCTTTGACTGATGGTTCTTGTTGCCTGTCCCTTCTGTTGTCATTTAACAGAACTATTTAGCCTGCTGAAAGGGGTTGTGTTCCGACCGCTGGTTGGTGGAGACATTTTGACTATATTCTAGACCTGCGTTGTCGCGTAATGCGTCATATGACGCGCCGCGTTAGCGCATCCGGAAGTGATCCGGGGCGCGACGCGCAGCGCGTAACGTAAGCATAACAGGTCATATGACTTGTTAATAAAACTTTTCATTGGTTCATTTTACTTTTCTTATTCTAATGATGCTTTCGAACATTATTTTTTCTTAAATATATGTTATAATGTTCCAGGCTAATGTACTTTCCCGGAAAATTTACAACTGTCCTGCAAGTAAAATATATTCCTTTTTCGAGAAAAAGGGCGTTTCTTCGTCCCATGACGGAGCCGTTGAGCAAAAGAGGGTCGGCCTGCTGTCTTAGTCGCCGATACGCCTGAATATCAGATTCTTATCGATCACTTTATGTTGCAGGAGTAGAAAACACAACAGCCCTTGACCATTTATCTTTACTGCGTTCCTGCGTATTATACCTTTTACCCTTCATGTAATTGGACTGCTTTATTTCACTTGCCTTTTACTGATTCGAAAACAGTGACTATTATTAAAAACTTTACCAATGTATATACTACTACCATGTTTTCTTTTAAAAACCTTTATTGTGAAAATGTCATTATACAAATACGGGCCTATAACCACGTGGGCCGGCCACGGAGCAAACTGTAATCGTATATGATGAGTAGACATTTACACTGTAGAGGAACGTAACGGGCGGGCCATTAGGTTGCAAGAACTAAAGTGTCTAACAGTTGCGGAATCGGTGGACGTACATTTTATAATTAAAATACAACAGGGCCACTTACAATAAAATTATCTAGATATACATTTGCGGGCAAGTACCATGGGTGACGTTAATTCGAACTTTCAATAGTACAGTAATCAATAACACATCAGAACTTAATATCAATAGGGATATCGAAATATTCAATCTACTCTCGTCCCCGCCCGCCATGTGCTTCAAAACTGCATACGTATCTCGTGATATCAAGGTTGTGCAACCAGTACACAACAAGGAGTTACCAGTCCCATTTATTCCGGCGCCATTTTGGGCGAGGACGGGCAGGTCTAGGATATAGTCAAAATGTCTCTACCAACCATCGACTATGATGATGTTCATATGCTGTATTTATTAGAGTAACACTCATCTGTCCACATGAAATTAATTTGCCACAATCTAAACATGTCATTTTAATCTTTCCAAAGTTCTTCTAAATATTTGGGACCGTTTCCCTTGCCTCTGATGCTGTCAGTGCCACTTCTTTGATGAATGTACTGGCAGGTCGGGGGTTCTCCTCCAAATCTCTCTTTTATGCAGCACTATAATTAATCGGTGCCACCTCTCCATATGACGATGCATGGTATAGTTACCATAACTATATTTTTTTTCGGTTCCTCTGGAGAGTACATCGTGGCAGATGAAGCGTGTAACGTACCGGGCATTTACCTTTTTTTGCATGTAGAGGAAAGGAAAAAGAAAATTCGAGCGTCCGAGTTCTAAGGTGTCCCAGGGCCATTTTAGTGGACCAGGCCCAAATCCAAAGAACAGGCCGCCATTTTGAGAGTCCTCTTGCAGCCGCCTGTCGCTGTAGCATCAAGAGCGGCCGAAACTCAGCTGAATGGCAACTGAAACGGTAAAGGGGCGCCCCACTACAGCAGACGAGCCTCCACCTAGGAAGGCCCGTTCACGCCGCCTCCTCCCCCCCCCCTTCGGGCACCCCACGCCGTTATTCGGAGCAGGATTGTAGGATGGCCACACCAGTACGGCAACTTGCTAGACACCACCTCGGTGCCTACCGAATCTCAGCGCCTTGTGGTGTCTTCTATTCAGAAAACATTGTTGTGCTGCCTTCGACCTATTCGCCGCAAGTGCGCACGCAACTCAGCTGCATAGCTTGCTAGACACCACCTCGGTGCTAACCGAATCTCAGCGCCTTGTGGTGTCTTCTATTCCAAAAATATTGTTGCGCTGCCTTTGGCCCCATTCGCACATCGGTCCGCTACTGATGCCATCTCACAGGCCAACGGGGCGCCCCACGCCGACTTTCAGCATTGTAGGATGGCCACACCAGTGCGACAACTTACTAGACACCACCTCGGTGCCATCCGGATCTTGGCATCTCAGCGCCTTGTGGTGTCTTCTATTCAGAAAATATTGTTGCGCTGCCTTTGGCCCCATTCGCACATCGGTCCGCTACTGATGCCATCTCACAGGCCAACGGGGCGCCCCACGCCGACTTTCAGCATTGTAGGATGGCCACACCAGTGCAACTTACTAGACACCACCTCGGTGCCATCCGGATCTTGGCATCTCAGCGCCTTGTGGTGTCTTCTATTCAGAAAATATTGTTGCGCTGCCTTTGGCCCCATTCGCACATCGGTCCGCTACTGACGCCATCTCACAGGCCAACGGGGCGCCCCACGCCGACTTTCAGCATTGTAGGATGGCCACACCAGTGCACCTTACTAGACACCACCTCGGTGCCATCCGGATCTTGGCATCTCAGCGCCTTGTGGTGTCTTCTATTCAGAAAATATTGTTGCGCTGCCTTTGGCCCCATTCGCACATCGGTCCGCTACTGCCGCCATCTCACAGGCCAACGGGGCGCCCCACGCCGGCTTTCAGCATTGTAGGATGGCCACACCAGTGCGACAACTTGCTGGACACCACCTCGGTGCCATCCGGATCTTGGCATCTCAGCGCCTTGTGGTGTCTTCTATTCAGAAAATATTGTTGCGCTGCCTTTGGCCCCATTCGCACATCGGTCCGCTACTGCCGCCATCTCACAGGCCAACGGGGCGCCCCACGCCGACTTTCAGCATTGTAGGATGGCCACACCAGTGCGACAACTTGCTGGACACCACCTCGGTGCCATCCGGATCTTGGCGCGTTGTGCTGCCTTCGGCCTATTCGCACATCGGTCCGCTACTGACGCGAACTCACAGGCCAACGGGGCGCCCCACGCCGACTTTCAGCATTGTATGATGGCCACACCAGTGCGACAACTTGCTGGACACCACCTCGGTGCCATCCGGATCTTGGCGCGTTGTGCTGCCTTCGGCCTATTCGCACATCGGTCCGCTACTGACGCCGCCTCACGTGCCAACGGATTTTCTACGCTTTTTATACCCTCTGCCGCATAACAGGTCATGTGACTTGTTTATAAAACTTTTCATTGGTTCATTTTACTTTTGGTTTCCTAATGATGGAAGGCTTGATCATATGACCTAAAAATAACACTTTTCATTGGATGAAAAGTATTTTTTTTTCCCAAACGATGAAAGCCCCACCTTGTTTCTGGATGTTTCAGACTGAAGCTGGCGTCAGCATGAAAGCACCACCATCTCGTGGCTCCGTCGTGGTCATTCCGCGAGCAATCATGTCAGCCGCTCCCCACCGGAAGCCTACAGGAGTCGGGGGCCCCCAAGACTTTTGTAGAATCCTCAAGGCGGAGGGGACGCTTTCGAGAATGGGGTCCAAGACCTAGCAGACAAGCGTCCGATTTCCAAGGTGTCCCAGGGCCATTTCAGTGGACCAGGCCCAAAAAGGAAAGAGCCTGCCGCCATTTTGAGAGTCCTGTGACAGCCGCCTATCGCTGCACCGCAAGAGTGGGCGCAACTTAGCTGAATTGCGGATTTTGACACAGTGGACCAAAAGCGGACGGAATGGCAACTGAAACGGTAAAGGGGCGCCCCACTACAGCAGACGAGGCTCCACCTGGGAAGGCCCGTTCACGCCGCCGCCCCCCCCCCCGGGGCGCCCCACGCCGTTATTCGGAGGGCGGCAACTCAGCTGAATTGCGGATTTTGACACAGTGGACCAAAAGCGGACGGAATGGCAACTGAAACGGTAAAGGGACGCCCCACTACAGCAGACGAGGCTCCACCTGGGGAGGCCCGTTCACGCCTCCTCCCCCCCCCCCCCGGGGCGCCCCACGCCGTTATTCGGAGGGCGGCAACTTACTGGACATCACCTTGGTGCCATCGTTCTGCTGCCTTGGAACTATTCGCACAACAGACCGCTACTGATGACCCACCCCCCGCGACGCCCCACGCCGGATACCGAAATCAGTGCTGCACCCAGGCAACATCACCTGGGTGCTGTCCAGAAATCTGGACGTTATGCTGCCTTGGGACTATTCGCACAACCGACCGCTACTTCCTTCTTTTTCCCTAAAAATGTTTAAATGTTTTTACTGTTTTTGTTTTGTTGTATATATTTATAAGTTATTAAAGTTTTATAATCCTACTACTTTGTTGGAGTGCTATATATTTTTAATGTGACACATAATTGTAAAAACTTTGATGTACAAAGAGTCATCCCTGGAATGTTCCGCTTCACGCTCGGTCCCCTCCCCAATCACAATACAGGATGGTTTTCAGATAGTAGGAACGCGTGTGGTGTGACGGATCTCATCGGGTGTGGGCCTTGATCTACTATAACTCCTTTGAAGAGGGGTAATTCTTTACAGCTGGGGCCATAAACTACATCTGCAGGGCTAGCTGATAGCCTGGGACCGGCCTGGACAATCGGACACAGAGGAAGAGGAGTGTCAGAGGGTGCGGTAGTGAATAGGGCAAAAGGGAGGTGTCGGGCGGGCACAGGGTGTGATTCTCAGGGAAGAGCAGCGCAGATGGGGGGAGGTTTATTGCCCATGCATAAGACAGAGAGCAGGGGTGACCAGTGCCTGGGGGAGATGCTTGCGAGGGTGGGGAGCCATGCTAAGGATCGACAGCGTGCAGAGAGTGGGTCTGGTCAAGTCATCTAAAATGGCTGCCGTGCACGACAAAAGTGTGGCATTTGAAAAAAGGCAAGATGGCGCAGACAATGTTTTTCAACACTTCCTGATTTCCTTCGAATCGAACGTTAACAGACGTTGGGGCATATTACCAAAGTTAAGTGATATTTACCCTAACGATGCTTAGCAACGAATTTTTTACCGCTAAGCATCGTCAGAAATTATCGCAGATAAACCTTGCTATTATCAAGGTTTATCGCAAATGCGATAAAAAAGGCCGCAATGCATTAATATCGCTGAAAAGTCAGCGATATTCATGCATTACCGAGCTAATGCTCTTAGCCATGTTATCCACCTCCCATTGGATAACATGGCTAAGAACTGCTCAGGGCAGGTGTTACTTTTTGGAGATATTCGCGCTGGTAATAGGAGATAGCGATGTTAGCGACTGTTTCCAGTCGCTAACATCTTGGCATGCCCACTTTGCATGTCATTAGTGATAAATATCACTGACATGCAAAGTGGGGCCCAAGATAGTCGCTATCTCCTACTAGCGGTCGCTAACTGGTGTTAGCGACAGCTAGGTAATACGGAGATAATTTTATCTCCGCTTTCTTGGCTTTTAAAGCCAAAAAAGCGGAGATAAACCCCCTTGATAATATGCCCCGTTATCTCTCCCACACTACCGGTCCCCCTGGGCTTAAACGCCGAGATGGTAGGGACTGCATCCCGTGAAGATAGGCCGAGACGTCACTCAGCAGAAAAAAAAGTTAAAAAAAAGTCTATAAACATACAATAAGTTAAAAGTCAATCATTCTTCATTCCTTGTAGTACGCTCCCCAGTCCGCTTCCCGTTACGCTAACCGGGCGCACCCCACCAAAAAAACGTCTCCACATCAAACCTATGGGGTCAGGGAGTATCTACTATGCCCCCTTATGGTCATTTGCCCCTTCGCTTTGGCCTCCTCTTGTCTCTCGATCCTACCGAGAGACAAGATGGCGGCCGCTACGGACTGTTTGGAATGTTTACAGACGCCGGAGAACCAATCAGCTTCGCTTCACAAAGCTCCATAACGCGAAAAGTACGCGAACTGGAGCGCTGCCCGTTCCGCTGTTACAGATATATATCTTTTTTTTAACGTTAATTTCTCAAAATCCACTGGAGCACATATATTGAGACCTAGCAAAGGCACATCGGGCTACCAGTCCCTACAATTTTGCCAAGTTTCGTGCAAATCCATTCAGCCGTTCGGGCTAAAAGTGAGGCCAACCGCCCTATGGAAAACTCAATGTTAAAAACATGTTTTGGGACCCCCCTTTTTTCTCGGCCCCCCCTTGACGAAACCCCCCCAAATTTTCAGGGGCTACTCAGAAACAGAATGTTCCATTTTCCTGAAAATTTCAGCCAATTCCGTCCACAAACGCCAAAGTTATTAGACATAGAATTTTCAAAAATCCCATAGAGAAAAAATCCTAACTATATATACCTACTGGCGACCGCCAGTAGGTAATATATATATATATATATATATATATATGCGCACTGGAAAACTAAACACCCACTTCCCTTACAAAGAAAAGGAACGTTTTCATCTCTGCAGCCTCTCTTATTTTTCACCTAATTCGTTTTCCGCTCAATCAACACATCATCTACAAATACACACACCTACTTACTGTCTTTCTTGACTGGGCTTATCAATTATTCTTCTTTAATTCAAATTCAAAGTCAAGGCCCTTTTTTCAGCCTTCTTCGTAACTACTACCCACCAAAAGCAGTGGGTAATTTCCACACTTCCGTCCTTTCTTCCGTCCTTACTACCGCACACTATGTGTACTTTATGCACTAGCTTGCTTCTTCAGATGTGCTACTCGTTTCTCTTGCTCCCACTGTGGAATTCAACACCCTATCTGTGTAATGAGCTGGAAATTCAAAGATTCTCTTCACTGACAAGGCAGTTGGTAGTATGCGTGTCTCCAACCTTTCTTATTTTTCACCTTTTTCATCTTCCACTCAATCAACACATCATCCACACATACACACAACTACTTGCTGCATACATTAGCTGTGATTATCAACTATTCTTCTATTTCATATACCTATTCAAAGTGCAGGCCTTTATCGAACATTTTTATTGTAACATGTACCCCAGCCGAAGACATTGTAAATTTGCACACTTGTTCCCTTTCTTGGCTGGGGTTATCAAGTATTCTTCAATTTCATATTCTGGTTCAAACTCAAGGCCCTTTATCGAGCCTTTTTGTTTTAACTACTGTTGCAGGAATTCTGTTCCTACACAGAACTGTGCATAAAGACTTAGGGCCTCAGTGAATTACGGTGTACCAAAACCCACCTTTGTACCCAAACCCCCTACCAGACTAGCAATCAGTGACTCATTGGCTCTTCGTCCTATAGCAAAAACACCAATGACTAGTCAACCTAGAACATGCGACTTAGATTACCTCAAGTAAGGTAGATAAAAAGAGCACTCTTTCGTATAATCTTACACCAGTCCAAAACAAGGAGTAAATAAAGACACGTGCAAGTTTGAAATGTTTAATTCTAACACCGTAATCTCATGCACAGTACCTTAGATAATACAACCAAACATATTATCAGAAACAAGGTTGTCAGCATTGTTACTATTCCATAAAATACAAAGTGAGAAAGCATCTTATATTGCTAACGGGAAACAGGTTTAAAATATACCTACATTTCACCCTCCCTACCTACCAGGTTAGTTTATAACTACAGAAGGTCTCATAGGATTACATGGACGGTCCCATACCTCTGGTACTCAGCAGTAGTGGATCACATTGAGTTCTGCACAAACTGTCAGGATACCAATGTTCTCCAACTGTGTCTAATTATGCCTCCACAATGCATTATTAAATGCAACAGTATCAGACGTGGCCACACCTGGATATGTGTTATAGGTCGAACGTGCGAGGATCATTCCAAATAACAGACACAGTATCCAAGATAACCTTGATGTTCCATGCTCTCACTATACACACTAAACTAGCGAGGCAGTCTTGAAATGTAGCATGGCAAATTATTCGCATGTGAAACAAAATACTCAGCCTTCTCTAAACAATATCAAAATTGCGTGTTGTGTGCAAAGCAGAGCAGGAAAGCAAAAATGACGTTTAAGCTTCTAATGAACTCATGCTAACTTAACACGGTGTGAGTGCAAGGCTCAGCCCACGACACCCTCCCTGGATAGAACCACGTAATATAAACGTGGGCGAACTAGGAACGCAGAGTCCAAGCCTAAATAGCAGAGTCAAGTTCAAATTTGCATAAAACATTATTCGCTGTTTGATAGAAAACAGTAACTAAATAACAAAGAATGGGTAGAAAAATCAGAGTCTTAATCCAGCAGCGTATAAGCACAGTATGTAGCAACAGCCTCCAAGAGGAAGTCATTGTTCTCATTTGAAAACATTTCAGCCATCCAATTCAATAGTGAGAATGAGCATACCTGTTCCTCAACGACCGGAGCCTCTATCACCATCGGAGGAAAACTCGGATCATCTTCAATGTAACTGCGTGCCAAGAAGTCATGTGCTGCTGCAAAAACATTACAACGTCCCATTATTCCATGTATCGCTGCTAAGGCCATAATCCCGCCGCCAGAACAGAGCAAGTCATGAACCACTTAGGGGCTCATCAGCTGGTCATAATCCACGTTGAAGACACCGTACTGCAGAGACACAAATCCAGGGCCCAGTCGAAATCGCAGCTCAGGAAATGGAAGACAGGCTAAATGCATGTAAAAAAGGAGAATCGAAACGATAATCCATAAGCTGCACTCATTGTAGCCAGAGGCAACGCTCCGTAATAACCAAGCATTTGGTTGCGCAGCAGCAACAGTCGGGACATATTGTCGGGTGCTGGAGGATGTGCATCCATATTTAAGTAAACAAATTAATAGAAGCACACTGGCAACTAATGCGACTATTAAGGGGAATCCACCAAAGATGCTGGAAAACATCGAATGAAAAAATGCCAAAAAGACACCAATTATAGTTTGAAAAGAACTCACAAGACCACTGCTTCTAACTTTAAAAAAGTAAGAACCCGTAGTCAAGGACGCATAAAAGATACTCTGAATTAACTCCCCAAAATACAAAGGCACGTCTGTATTTAATAAATCATACACTTCTGTGCGGGTGTTTACTACATGAAGGACAAATGTTTCTCTAGCAGATGTAAGAGCGACCTCTTTTTGAGACAATAGCGCTCTTATACGGCTCACTTGGTTGACTCTGCTTTCAAGGTTGGAATTGACGGCCAGATGGAAACATCCAGCTTCCCATGCAGAGGAGTAAACACAACTTTTTTTTAGCAAACCACACGCTCAGTTACCAAAATCATGTAACCGATGCCTGGTAACATTGCACAACAATCTGCATTATTTCAAATTAAATAACTCACGTTTCCAGTATGATAGCAGGTGTCGCAGTGCCTTTCAAAACTCGCACCAAATTAGGCGCATCTTGATTACAAGAGCCATGCAATTGTATGTGTCTACAAATTAAGGAATGATGTGGTGCTATTGTGCAATCCTTGCCATTCACATAGACTTCTTTTCCCTCCCTCAGACACCTATATGTAAATGATAATAACCAAGCTTAATGGAGATAAGCGCTGCCTAAACATCCATATCTGCCTATACCATAGTATTACATGCAAACCTCAAACTTAAACAGGTTAAAAAGTAACATTATGAGCCACACAGCTGAATCGGATGTCCAATGAGTGACCACTTCTAACCATTCTCATAGCGCGCCCAGTGCTCTGATTTGACAGTGAGAGAGTGATTGCACCATAGTTTGTACTGCTAATCATTCTCACCACACGCTACTGATAAAACGCAGGAAGCAGGAGCATCACTGTCCTCGACATTACTTTTTTTTTTTCATCCTTTTCTTACTGTTGGACACTACCAAGCCCCCCATTATAGAAAGAAATTGCCCCCGGGAGCTAATTAGGAATAAAATGAACGTAGTTTTTTTTTCCTTTTCCACCGCGTACTAGTACAATACGCGTACAACGTGGTTTTTTATTTAAAAAAATAATAATAATAATTTGCGCCTAAACATCCATGTGAGACCCCCTGAGCAGACCTAGAGGGTCAACATGTTTCTACCCTTCCCCTTTTCCTTATTTTTCAACTTTATTTTACTGTTCTCGTGTGACTCGGTGCTACCGAGGCACAAGATGGCTGCCAACACTTCCTGGTTTGGAGTGTTGACAGACAGTTGACATCCAATCAGCATAAAGCTTGTGCTTGTAATTGTACGGATTTCCGTACGCATGCTGTACTTCGTCTCTAGATATCGCTATGATTTTACTTTTGATTTTCTCACGAACTACTGAACGGATTTACACCATTTAACAAAAAGCACAATTTGCGAACCGAACTCTACCTCTCTGCCAAATTTGGTGTAATTCCGTTCAGCCGTTCGGGCTGTAGCCCTGGCTAAAGGTCCCTATGGAAAATTGCTTGGGAAAAACACCTTTTGGGACCCCCCTTGTTTCTCAGCCCCCACTTGACGAATCACCCCCAAACTTTCAGAGAAGGAGCAGGCCATTTTCTTGGAGAAATTCACGAAGATTCGTCCACCAGCGCCAAAGTTATTCCAAATAGAATGTTGTGGATTTCCTATGGAAACTAGGTCCTCACTATAACTACCTACTGGCGACCGCCAGTAGGTAATATATATATATATATATATTCCATTTTAAACTACCCTACCATTGAGGTATCACACATCAGTGTTGTACAACCTTTTATTTGTTGGGTAACAGGGAAAACGGCATCTCCAGGCAGCAATATCACAATTCCATACGCATTTTAGGCTTCCTCAGCCCTTGAGGACAGCTGCCGGTTTTTCGCGTGTGTCGGCGACGTGTTTAAGGGAGACATGAGGATCTGGGGATCTACATGTAGTTGTTAAAAATTAAGGTGTTAATTTATAAATTAATACAAATTGATATATTTACATAAACACAAGTATGTGGATATCTCTCGAAGATTTACGTGTCTCAATGGGGTGTCAGGGGTTTTAACTATCTATGTAAAGTACTATGTGTAAGTACGAATTCCCTTTGATTTTATTTTAAGACAAGATAAAAAGGATTCCCTGACATCATGTTTATGTGAGAGTAAAATACATTCCAGGGACTGTATTAAGTGAAGGTACCACTAGATTCTTACTATGATGGTAATCTTCATAGGTCATGGGAGAAAGAGAAAGTGTCATGTGCTCAAGTGCAAAATATGCATTTACGGGTCCTAAGAGCGGTCGTTCATCAGATTACATAGTATATCCTAGGAAGTCAGGCAAACAAGTTAATGTGTCATAAAATAGTATTTGTAAAGTACATTGTGCAAATTAACATTCTGGGGCCTGTGCTTCTAATAGTTAGTCAATGTCTCAATCTATTAGGACCCGCTATATAAAGTGACAGGTGCATTGTGCGAGCATATTGTGCAAATTTGCAAAATTAAAAAAGGTCTCTTTCTCCAAATTTTCAGTTTTTTGCATGTAATAGACATTGTTGTCTACTATTCATTCAGGGCATTACTTGAATTACTGTCCTCGATCTGGATAGTCTCTCTTTTGAATCAACACAATAATGGTACATGTTTCCCCACCAATAACGTTATGATTTCCCTAACACTTATTAATTCATGCGCCAATATTTCAGACTTCCAATGGTTCAGGGGTGTACCATAATAGGGATATATTCATTCTCTTCTCAGCATCTATTCATTTCATAGCACCTGGACATATCTCATGGAGTGTAGCTAAATCGAATCTCAGAGGTGGACATGTAGTTCAGCGTCCAAGTTATGGCCAAAGGGTTTTTCTGTCCCCATGGCCAATATATATATATATATATATATATATATACATGTATATATATATATATATATATATATATATATATATTATTTTTTTTTTTTTGAAGCAATGTTGGTTAAAACCTGGAGCGCTCTTCAGCGGGTGCGTACGTAGGACCAACCAAAGGTCGATTCATTGTTTTGTACCAAAAATTATACGCCGCACTCAGGAACTGTTAAATATGCTCGTTTATTTAGCATACTCCAAAGCAATCCAGTCTGTCACACCGACGCGTTTCGGGCTCGCGCCCTTTCTCACAGTGGGAGGCACTACTTTCGTTTCTGCTTAAAAGGCTTTGCATCACATACTACGTCCCCTTGACTTCTGGGACTTGTAGTCAGTACATTTTACTTAAAGCAGAATGACACCTTTTGCGACAGTTATGTATATATATTCAAGGTTGAATTTGTTTACACATAATTTAAATCAATGGCACTCACTTGTTATTTCATATGCATATAAATTGTAGGTAGTTCCTGAGTGCGGCGTACAATTTTTGGTTAAAAAAAAAATATATATATATATATATATATTTCTTAGATTCTTCTCACCTCCTTTTCTCGGCAATTGAAGTCACGGCACAGCAACAGGTAGTTTGAACAAAAAGTATATTTATTTACACACCATGTGCAAAAATAATCGTGCAACGATTAGGACGGCCTATGCGTTTCGGCTACTACAAGCCATCCACTGGACTATAGAGTCCTTTGTGTCTAGACCATTTTTAAAGTGCAATGTGCAATAAAGAAGTAAGTCCCCTCTTCCATTTCCATTAAAAGTCTAGACTGTCAACCTTGTATCTTTAAAAACGAAAGTTGTCACCATTTTGGTAAGTAATTTGAAAATGCATTGCACTGACTTTTTGCAAATCAATTCAAACATAACTGTAAAGTACGTTTTGTTAGATTGTTGCATTAATTATGCATTACATATTTACAATCTATATACAGTGAATGATTCTCCATTTCAAAAAATGTTGTTGTGTTTTTACGCAAAAAGTCATTATTATTACTGCTAAGCTAGCCAGTAAAATACTGTTGCCTTTCCCTATATTAGAATGCGAGAGACACAACTAGATATAAAGTATACTTAAACTGTACATATCTCACATTATTTACAAAATAATTCAGTCCTTTTTCAATACCAATTTCCTAATATGTGCATTACAATCTACTTTCTCAGACAGTTTTGACAGTTCGATATTTTGCCTGGTTTGTGATTTGAATTTGTGAAGTACAAACAAGATTGAAGCACGGTATGGAATGGTTTGGATTTTGAATTACACTAAATATGTTCTTTTTTTTATGTGCAGAATAAATTTTAATCACAGAGTTTTTTAGAGAATCCTTAGTATACAGATTGAGCAGACTAACGGCGATCTTTCGTTTCTGTATAATTTCACAATCTCGCAGAAGTTGAGAACCAGATACAGATGGGCACTTGAATTCAATAGGCATTTTTTTACTTCATACTAATTTCACAGGTGTACGTGTAATTTGTCATCCAAGTTGTGCCCAAAGGGATGTTCTGTGCCCATTGCTACAATCATTCGCGATTCAAGTTTGCGTAACATTAGTGTTTGATCTCCCCCTCTTTCAGAAAGTTGGCATAGTTTTATTCCAGCATATCTAAGCAGATTTGGATTGGATTGATGGCATTTAGCAAAATGTGTTGCCATAGGGTAACTCGTGTCCACATTCTTGATTGCTCTCAGATGTTGCAAGATTCTAAGTTTGAGGTTATTGATTGTACTCCCTATATATAGTTTTTTGCAAGGGCACGACAGTCTATATACCACACATTTCGATTCACATGTTATGTGATCCCTTATTTTTTCACTCCGTCCACACTGTAGTCTGTATTCTGTTAAGTTCGTGCCATGTTCACAGGCCTTGCATTTGAAACATTTCCAGAACCCCGGTGTTGTAAGCCATGCTGTTTTCTTGGGGGTTTTTAACTGTAGGTGACTTTGAGTTAAAATGTCTCCTAGTGATGATGTTTTTCTGTAACAAATGCTGGGGTAAGAGGTCAGATTTTCCTTTAATGTTTCATCAAGCATTAAGATGTTCCAGTTTCTTTTTAAGGCTTTTTTAAGTTCCAGACTCTGATTGTTGTAGTCGATAATTATTCTTGTTACGTTTTCCTTTTCCATATCGTCTGGGTTGTAGTCCTTATCATTATTTTTATTCTCTCTAGGTAGGAGGAGATCTTTTCTTTCCTTCAGGTTCATCCTTTCTTTTGCAGATGTAATTACCTCCATAAGATAACCTCGTTCTTGGAATCGTTTGCTAAGTCCATCAATTTCCTTTGCCAGATCAACATTTTCCGAGCAATTCCTTTTGGCTCGTAGCATTTGGCCATAGGGAATGCTCCACTTGAGTTTTTTTGGATGTCCACTGTTCGCATGCAACAAACTATTGCAGGACGTTGGTTTTCTATGGCTTTTTGTACATAGTTTTTCATTTTTGATAAAAACTTCAACGTCGAGAAAGATCAAAGCAGTTGCACTTATTGATGAAGTGAAGTGGAGGTTAAGATTGTTATTCTCCAATGAGTTTATGAACATTTGCAGATCATTGATGTTACCTTCCCAGATTATGAATAAGTCGTCTATGAAACGACACCAGAATTTAATTCTTGATTCATGCTTCTTCTCTTGTTCCAGTACTTCAGTCTCCCACATGGCCATTAGGAGGTTCGCATACGTGGGCGCAAATGATGTACCCATTGCGGTACCTTGTTTTTGTAGGTACAAGTTGCCCAGGAATAGAAATGCATTATGCGTTAAGCAGTACGTAAGCGTTTCTATAAGCATTGCTGAATGCTCCAGATGACTGATGGATCTTGTCTCAAGAACTTTTTTAACAGCCTTAATCCCATCTGTATGGCATATCGAAGTATACAGTGATGTTACGTCTATACTCGCCATCAGGTAATTAGATTTCCAGTTGATTCCTGAGATTTTATTGAGGAAGTCCATTGTGTCTCTTAAGTAGTATGGTAACGTCATTACATAATTCATGAGAAAGATGTCAATAAATCTCGATGTGGTTTCAAGTAATGAGCCAATGGAGCTCACAATCGGTCTACCTGGGGGTCTTGTAAGTGCTTTATGTACTTTCGGTAGAAAGTAGATTGTGGCTGTGATGGGATTGTCCGTCTTAAGGTAGGAATATTCATCAAAGTCAATTATACCTTTTTCTTTCCATGCCAACAAAAGAGAGTGGTATTCATTCTTTCAAGTTTCTAATGGGTTGTTCTTTAGTGGCTCATAGTGTTCTTTGTTTTCCAATTGTCTTTTTGCTTCTGCAATATAATCTGTTGTGTTTTGTACCACGATGTTTCCACCCTTGTCGGAGGATTTTATTATGATTGTTGGGTCATTCTTTAATTCAGATATTGCACGATATTCCTCAGATGTTATATTGTTCTTTATGTTCTTATTCTTTTTCAAATTCAACGGTCTCCCTGAAATTTTTGTATATATATATCAACAGAGGAAATCCACTGGAACACAGATCAGGTGAGCCCACAAATCGATTTAAGCAGGTAAGGTCTTTATTTTAGCAGCTCGGGACGACGCGTTTCGACGACAGCCGTAGTCTCGGTCACATGACCCACATCTCCATGTTTACATTTTTTAAAGGGACAGTATGATTACATCATCATAGACATAAAAGAAATATTTTTGTTATGTTTAAATCGTCACACATTTTTTTCATTTTTTAAAACAAGGTGAAAAGTGCATTTCATTACTATGCATACTTGTACATCAATGTTGCTAATAGGACATGTTCTGCAGGTACAGGGATGGAACTATTTATAGCACATAGTATTCGTGAAAGTATGTTAGTCAGTGTCAGATTGACCTGGTTAGTGTTGCACATAACTTGGAATTCAAGCGCAGAGGATTTGTATTGATGTTGCTAATGGGTCTAGTGCCCATCAATATTGTGCCAAACTTGATGTTTTTATTAGTGCTTGTGTTTCTATTAGATCAGTCACAGGTGAAGGTATAGTACCATTGTGTTCTATGGGTGACTACATGTTCTGATAAGTGCCTATGTTTCTATATGAATCAATTGAGAGTGAAGGTATAGTACCATACTATTCGATAGGTGACTAGAGTCTTTACAGGTGGCCATCCAGGACTCAGGTGCTCATATTTGTAACCCAGACGTGATTTTCAGTGCGTTGTTTGTCACCACAGTCCTACAACAAGAAACACATACATTAGGGCAATAAATATCATCATTAAGTTGCAAACATCAGTAATGCAATATGACACTCAATGGTTTATATCTGACACAGTACATTGTGAACCTTAGATCAGCAGCAAATGTGCTTGGAAAAAGTGAGGACGTGGGTGGTGGAGGGTGGGAAAGGGGGATTTTGGGGAATGGGGGTTTGAGGGTATCGCTCTGCTATCAGTATGACAAGTATGTATATAGTTTCAATGATGGATTCTAGTGTTCACAGGTGACTGTACAATTCTTCGTCCTGGTTCAGGCCATTGGGAAACTTGGTACCAGTTAAGAGGATAAAGCATGATTCACGTTTGCGGAGGGAGGCAATGCGCTTGTCTCCTCTTGGATTAAGGTTGAGTGTGTCCAGGCCAAAGAATTTCGCCCAGGTCCAATCACTTCCGTGTTCCTTAGCAAAGTGCCTCGCAGTACTATAACTAAGATCATAGCACGCCAATGTTCAAGGATGCTTTTGTTTTACTGCAAAGGTGGTAGAACCAATGTACCAAAGGCCACCGGGGCAGACAATAGCATAAATTACATATTCAGTGTTGCATGTGATTATTTGTGGTATCTTCCATTTGGTCTCTGTTCTTTCAAGGGTAGTCTCCGTGACATTAGTGCTGTGTCTACACGCTTTGCAATTCCCGCATTTGAGGAACCCCTTATTCTGTTTGAGCCAATTTTGTTCTTTGGGCGAAAGTGGCTTTGAACCAAAATGTCCCTAAGTGATGTATTTCTTTCATATGTTATGGAGGGTCTCAATCCTATCTCATTTCTTAGTACAGGGTCCTGTTTAAGGATATACCATCTGTTTTTTAGGATCTTCCGAATCTGTTTGGATTGACCGCAAAACTTGGTGATGAATCTAGGGGCAGGCTTATCTTTTTCTTTACTGGGAATTGGTGTGTTAGGTCTCAGGATTTCCTCTCTACATTGGGACTCGACTCTGGTTTCAGCTTGGTTAAGAACTTTCTTGGAGTAACCTCCTTCTAGGAACCTTGCTTTCATTTTTAGTTTGGCCTGTGTGTATGCTTCCTCAGAGCTACAGTTACGTTTTGCTCTGAGGAATTCGCAGTAAGGTATACCCCATCTAAAACTCGGGGGATGGGAGCTAGCATATATATATATATATATATATATATTTATATATTTATATATATATATATATATATATATATCCAAACACCAAGTTCCCACACCGTCCAAACTACGACGGAAAGGAAGGGTACGGACTCCTCTTTTCGTGCCAAACTTCTGTTTATTTATATTAACTGCTCCAGCATGTTGTTTTAATATCAAATCGTTTTTATTAGTTTGTACAAGAGCAAATAAAATACAAACAAAATACAGACAAGAAAGGCAATCACATCAGTGACAATGGTAGGTGCCGATAATCATACAGAATAAAAAAAATGGTGAGAATGGTGGCAACCAAGATGAGAGATCGAGATCAAAGAAGTACAAATTAAATAAATAATAAGTAGATAAATAAGTAAGTAAATGAATAAATGTTCAGGTGTCTAGCTATGGAACTGTGAGGTCAGTGTGACATATGGTTAAATGAACATGCGCAGGACGCCTGGGACAGGTCATACCTGCAAAATATAGTGAAAAGTACAAGTGCAGTGAGCATATACATCATTGTGTTTACGCAGGCGTGAAGGCATTAAATGATACATTACAATATAAGATTTTCCCTGATGACGTTGTTACAAAACTCTTTCGATTGGATGAATGATACAAGTCAACGTTCAAGGAGGGTCATATGAGAAATATGAAGCATCAAGGGACTTCCATAATTTTCTCTGTGACTTCTGCCAGGGAAAGGAATGTAGTGCAACATTATCTGCTCCCCTGAGGAAAGATAACCATTCCTGCCAGATTTTAAACGAGACCTCCTTAAAATGTTGCCATTTACAAAGTATGACTTTACAAGCTAAAGTGAGCAAGAGATCGAGCAAGAATCAATCATTCACATCTACAATCTTGGGAACCAGGGCACCAAGTATAACATAAGAGAATTCCCTTTGAGGGGTTACGTTGAAGGTTTGGCTCATACATTCAAAAATCTTGTCCCATATCCTATCAATGTAGGGCAATCGAAGAGCATGTGTGCAAGGTTGCCAGTGTGAGAATTGCAATTCCAACAAGTCGTATTTTTTCTAAGTTTGAGTTTATACATTTTTTCGGGTGTCCAGTATGTTCTATTTATTAGCATAAATTTGGTTTGTAATAGTATTGGCGATATCTTGTTAGAGAATGGGGAGGTATGTATTTTCTCCCAGTAAAAAGGGATATTACTGGAATTGAGTTCAGATTCCCATTTCGTTTCGCATTTCAGGTGGAATTTGCGTGGCTTGGGAGAAAGAAGTTTAAATATTTTAGATACAGTGTTCCCTGACTTTAGTAGCTGTGCTAGCCTTGAGACCAGAGAAGGATCAGATGGTTTGATTGAGCGGATTGAGAGGAGAGATTTTAGTTTTAGGAAATTGTAGAAGTCTATTGATTTATACCCGTAGCGGGCCTGGAGGGCGGAGAAAGGCAATGGCAGGTTTTCTGTAAAAAGGCTCCAGCATGTTTTGATGCGTTACAGTCACTACTGTGACCTTGATCACATAAGGAAGCATCTACACAGCAAAGCTTTTATTTCCTGTCACATGGTTGCTACTCGCAGAGAATATGGATAACAGACATTTTGTTACTTTCATTGTGTGTTGAATATGAATAAAAAAGTAACCCTGGGCGTAGGACTACGCTACGCTCCCGTAGTTTGCGTAGTTTGCACAACTACGAGCTCCGCGAATGGCACGTAGCACAATGTACCGGAGCCAGACAGAATCCTAGATAGGAACAATGCACTCATCAGATAACCTATACTCACCCTCTGGTAGCTTGCCACACGGCGGTCAGGCTTATCCTCAGGGTCAAAGTGTAAAGTACTGGCACAGCAAAACCCTTGCAATGCACTGAGTATGCTACAAAAAGACTCCACACTGTATGTATATAACACTTGGCTTGGTATTACACACACATCGAAATCAAAATGATATACAAATTGGATATATGCTTTACAGTTATATGCAATTGTCGAATTATCCCATTAGCAGCAGAGTGGCACGCACATATATGTACCCTTCATCAGAATTCACTTATTCCTTTATCCCCTCAGCCTCGAAAGTCGAAAGCAACATAAACCCATGTGCATCCTTTCCCCTAGGTGTTCACGAGCCAAGCGATCCCTCCCACATCAGAAATTACAGAAACATATATGCAGGCTGTTCAGAGGTATTCCACTTTCCCGCTATCACATTGGTTAAAACCACGACATTCCCAAATATTGCATACACAATGCAGATGTAATGGTCAAGAAATCACAGGTTTTACTATGCCTCGTCCCCGTAGGCAAAAGACTGTGACACCAGAAGCTGGCCCACTTTCAATTTGGAGAAATGTGTCCCCTCAGCTGGAGGTGCGAGCCTCAGTTGCTCCAGGATGGCAGCTGTGAGTGCACACCAAGCACAACGAGACCCTTCGGGTCCAGTCACGATGTTACCAACATCAAAGTACCTTGTGGCGTTGGTCCGGGGGAAGGCAGCCTGCAACCTTGGAAGGAGGCAGCGATGGCAGGCACTGTCGCCCTCCAGAGAGAGGATATTCAGTTTGAAGAAAGTCCAGGCTGACGGCACAGGTTCTGCGGACTCAACAAACATCCCCCAACACCCCTTCTCAGGGTCAAAGCGCAAAGTATTGGCACAGCACCAACCTCACAACACACTGAGTACTATACAAAAAGACCACACTATATGTATCAAACGCTGGTCTTTGTATTACACACACATCGAAATCAAAGCGACATACACGTTGGCTATATGCTTTACAGTTATATGCAATTGTCAACCTCTCCCATTAGCAGCAGAATAGCATGAACATATATATACCCATCATAGGAATTCACTTGCTCCGTTATCCCCTCAGCCTCGAAAACGACATAAACCCATAAGCATCCTTTCATCAAGATATTTACGATCCAAGTGATTCCTCCAACATCAAAACAACAGAAACATGTATGCAGGCTGTTCAGAGGTACTCGACTTTCTCGCTATCACATTAGCATAAACCACAACATTCCCAAATATCGCATATCCAGTACGGTCGTAATGGTCAAGAAATCACAGGTTTAAACTATGCCTCATGACCCAGCCGCTTAGCCACTCAAACTACACTAGCCAATGATACCTGTTGGACATGCTGGTGACACTTTGATTAGATTGTCAGGACCACCTAAACCGTTAGGAAAAAGTTACTTGGTTTCTTCCTTCCAGGAGTGTGGGATCACTATCGCCCACATAGGCAAAAGACAGTGATACCAGAAGCTGGCGCGGTTCCAATTTGGAGAAATGTTTCCCTCCAGGAAGAGGTGCAAGCCGCAGTTGCTCAGGCAGCTAGCTGTGGGTGCACACAAGGCACAAAGAGACCCGTCGGATCCAATCACGTTGTTGCCAAAAACAGAGTACCTTGTGGTGTGGGTTCAGGGGGGAGGGAGCCAGTGACCTTGGACTGAGGCCGCAATGTCGTCTTTCCAATCTGTAGGTTGGAGATAGAAGTCACGTGGACTCTGCAAATGTCCCTTAGCATGACTCGGACACCACACACTATGAAGTGTGAACATGCACAGGTTTCCGGAAGCAAGCTCGGGAACCTCAAGCTCAGCAAACTTCCATAGCACTCCACAAACTCCTCATGTTCCAGCACCCCAGGTGGGCCGCTGATATTTACCATTTATTAACAAAGACAGTGTCCCTAGACCAGAAGACAATGAATTTCAATAAATATAGACTGAATAGTTCTATATCAAATGTCCAGCCGGACAGTTTAATTTCCAATGCTTAAAATACATAAAAGTTAGGTGTGATGCAAGTGGGACACCAGCCGGTGCCCAACTAACACACTCAAGTAAAGACAAACAAGAGATTTTTATGCAAATTGTGGCAGTCTGAATATCATAAATCATACACAGACAATCCAAAAGATACATATATGCAAATAATAAATCACAGGATAAATAAGCATTTAGTGTATTGAAGTCGACAACGTTTCGAACCCTATTGTAATGCAAGGTTCATCCTCAGGACAACAAGAGATTGCCTAAAAAATACATATATACAGAATGCCCACACAGTGGGGTTATATTACCAAAATACAAAGTTGAAAAAGGAAAAAAGAGGAGGGGGGAGGGAAAACAACAATAAATTAGAAACATATATAGCATGTCAACCGTTCATTGTTAATAATTAAATATACACTGTAAGACCAAGGAGTGCCAATAACAAAACAAAAGACCAGAGGCCCCAAGAGAAGGCAATAACCCTTTTTAGATTGTGCATGCAAAAATAGAGAAAGTGGCAGCACAAAGAGAGTGGAAAGATGTATACACAGCACTAACGATGCAATCAACCACTCCGTGACCGAGCATGTAGTCATAACGGTATCAAAAGGCCTGACAATAACAACATAGATGCAAGGTTCGCCTGCCACTCCTGCAAATTTACCAGCATCAATACCCATACCACATCCACTAACCCCAAACACAGCTCCGACTCTAACCTCCTGAATTGCATCCTGCTGAACACCCGCTCGGTCCACAGACACGCCACTGAACTCTGGGATCTACTCGACACTACATCACCGGACATCGCCTTCCTTACTGAAACATGGATGAACGCATCATCAACACCCGACATCCCCATTGCCATCCCGGACAATTACAAGATCATCCGAAAAGACCGCACCGTCCAAACAGGAGGAGGCATCGCCATCGTCCATAAGAACACCATCAAAATCACGACCAGCTCCGACGATAACCTTACAACCGCCGAACACCTCCACTTCCAGATCCACACCGACCCTAGGACCACACTCAGAGGCACACTCATCTACAGGCCTCCAGGAACCCGTAAACAATTCAGCGAAGACTTCACTGACTTCATCAGTCCACATGCCCTCGCCTCCGAGAACTACATTCTACTAGGAGACCTCAACTTCCACCTGGAAAAGAAAAACGACAGCAACACCACCACCCTTCTTGACAACCTGGCCAACCTCGGCCTCAAACAACTTGTTGACACCCCCACCCATGTAGCAGGACATACGCTCGACCCAATCTTAACCTCCAGCAAACACATCTCCTTCGATCGCACCACAGCTCTCCATTGGACGGACCACAGTTGTGTTCACTTCAGCTACAAAACCACCTCGACCCACAACCCCCCACAACCTATTCCCCGAAGAAAATGGAACAAAATCACCGCCGACCAACTCCTCACATCACTCAACCAAAACCCACCCGCCCTCTCATCGGACCCAAACCAAGCTGCCATCAAATTCAAACAATGGATCACTCACAGCGCTGACGAATTAGCACCCCTGAAAAACCATCACACTAAACAAGACAGCAAAAAGGCCCCCTGGTTCAACGATGACCTTAAGAAATCCAAGAAGCTATGCCATACTCTCGAGAAAACATGGAGAAAAAACCCAACCACCGACAACATGACCACCTTCAAGGCAGCCACCCGCAAACACCACCAGCTGATTCGATCCACCAAGAAATCAGCATTCAAGATTCGACTTGACAACAACGCCCATAACAGCAAGGAACTATTCAACATCGTCAAAGAATTCACCAACCCCACCGCAGCCTCAAACGACATCACTCCCTCCCAAGACCTCTGCGATTCATTATCCTCCTTCTTCTACAACAAAATTGCCGACATACACAACAGCTTCGAAAACAGTCCCAACGAACAATCCTCTCCACCCCCCTCAGAACCTAAACCGCCCTCCAACAACCTCAGCGCCTGGAACCCAATCACCACTGAAGACACCATCCGCCTAATGAATTCCATCCACTCTGGCTCGCCAACCGACCCATGTCCCCACCACATCTTCAACAAAGCAGACTCCATCATCGCACCCCATCTCCATTATATCATCAACTGCTCCTTCAACTCTGCCACCTTCCCAGAAAGCTGGAAACACGCCGAAGTCAGCGCCCTGCTGAAGAAACCCACAGCAGACCCCTCTGAACTTAAGAACTACCGCCCCATATCCCTCCTCCCATTCCCGGCCAAAGTCATTGAGAAAGCCGTCAATAGCCAACTCGCCGCCTTCCTCGAATCCAACAACTCCCTCGATCCCTCACAGTCCGGCTTTCGAGCCAAACACAGCACCGAAACTGCCCTCATCGCAGCAACAGACAACATCCGAACACTACTGGACAACGGAGAAACAGTGGCCCTCATTCTACTCGACCTCTCCGCCGCCTTCGACACTGTCTGTCACAACACCCTCATACAACGCCTCAACAACATCGGCATAAAAGGAAAAGCCTTGGACTGGATCATCTCATTCCTAGCTGGGAGAACTCAGAGAGTCCAACTTCCCCCATTCAAATCAGAGGCCACCGAAGTCATCTGCGGTGTACCACAAGGATCATCACTCAGTCCCACCCTCTTCAACGTTTACATGAGTCCACTTGCTTCCATCGCGCGTCAACACAACCTTAACATCATCTCCTACGCTGACGACACCCAGCTGATCCTTTCCCTCACCAAAGACCCCAACACCGCCAAAACCAATCTTCGCGAAGGCATGAGAGAAGTAGCCATATGGATGAAAAACAGCCGCCTACAACTTAACTCAGACAAAACGGAAGTGCTCATCCTAGGATCATCCCCCTCTGCCTGGGACGACTCATGGTGGCCTTCGGATCTGGGCTCAGCACCCATACCCACTGACCACGCACGTGACCTAGGCTTCATCCTAGACTCCTCCCTCTCGATGACCAGACAAGTCAACGCCGTCTCATCCTCCTGCTTCAACGTACTTCGTATGCTCAAAAAAATCTTCCATTGGATCCCCACCGAGACAAGAAAGACTGTCACCCACGCACTGGTTACGAGTCGACTAGACTACGGAAACACCCTCTACGCCGGAATTACAGCCAAATTACAGAAAAAACTCCAACGCATCCAAAACGCATCAGCGTGACTAATTTTGGACATCCGTCACCAAGATCACATTACCGGCCACCTGAAAGACCTCCACTGGCTTCCCGTCAACAAGAGAATAACATTCCGTCTCCTCACCCACGCACACAAGGCCCTCTACAAACTAGGGCCCGAATGCCTCAACACTCGACTATCCTTCTACACACCCACCCGCCAACTAAGATCCTCCAATCAAGGCCTCGCCGCAGTTCCGCGTATCCAAAGATCCACCATGGGAGGTAGATCCTTCTCCTTCCTGGCGGCCAAGACCTGGAACTCACTCCCCACTCACCTCCGCCTTACACAGAACCACATCTCCTTCAGAAAAGAACTTAAAAACTGGCTATTCGATAAATAATGAACCCCCTCCCCAAGCGCCTTGAGACCCTCTGGGTGAGTAGTGCGCTATATAAATTCTTGAACTTGAACTTGAAGGTGTTATTAGATCCGTGTCGGAAAGTAATAAAGAGGCCTAGCAGGTAAAGTACGGGGAGTTTAGACTGAACCTTCACCATACGTTTGCACAAACCATGCTAAGCTTACCCGGGGCGCCGGAGTGTGCGCAGTAATATGCAATGTTTTTTATATAGTAGCCACTGTTATAAAAAATTATATACCTGAAACCCCGAAGCAGCGTGATTGATCCGCGTGTAAAGGAGAGAATTCTTCTCCTCTCGAGGCTTCCGCCCAGACGATTGGAAATTCATATCCAGAATTCCCATTTTTGACGGCGGCAATAAGGACCAGCAACTTCATGCTTTTTAACCTAAGTCAAAACACTTTTCTGCATAATTAACGATACCAACTAACTCTAAAGATGGAACAACACGGACAGTTTTGAGAAGTACTTCATCTGTTCATCGTCGTGGTTTATATTAATTACACCACGTTGTTTGCAAATACAGGATATCTGTAAAGACTCTGAACCAAGACAGACACCGAATTTGTAGTCTTGAAAAAGGTGGAAGATTAATACGACAGAACCACCGAAACGCGTCGACGCCCAAACTCAGTACAATTCATATCTCCTCCTCCCTCGTTGATATACAAGTATTAGTCTACAAGACTAGGGAGAGATCGAATTGGAGTATCGAATGTACACCCTGTATTTCACAATTTTCATGTTTTGCAACTTCAGTCTGTCTGTTATATTGTGCAGGTTACAAGAATCTGTCTAATTGTTTTATTAGTTTACGAATTAATTTTATTTGTTTTTAAGAAATGTAAAATGTATAAATGTGAATTGGTTTGTTTTTTGTCATTTTAATAAATGTTTTTGTACCTTTTGAAATACACTGTATGCTTCTGTGATTATAGTAACGAATGCTCCATAGCCTGATTGTAGCTAGATCTAGTATATGTTCCAAGGGAATGGTCTCATTTCTTTAGATAAAAAATTATAGGCCAAGGGTTAAAACAAGAAGTGCGGGGATAATTATATATAATTGTGCTCCAAAAACCATAAGCTTACCCGGTAACCGCTGCTGCGGTGTTAAGATAACAGGCAATTCTGTAAATCAAAAAAAGGGGGATTGCTAAGTACAAAGGACGCATAATGCTGAACCTTATTCTTGTGAAAATCAGTCTGAGTCTGCTTACCAGTTATAATGGAGATACAGGTCCACAATGGGGGTCCTCGTAACTCGTGGGAAAACCTCACGGTAAAAGAAGCAGACAGCGATGGTGCCGGAAATGGGAACATTCCCAGTCGCATGGTGTGGAATTGGCCAACGAAATTGCAGGCAGAGGTTCCCCCAGTGACAGGAGGGATAGTTCGGTATAAGGAACAGCCATTACTAAGAGGGCTTAGTTAACCCAGTAGTCTAAATAACGGGCAATTCTACAGCTTACTTAAGAGTTAATTATGTGCACAAGGATCATAAACAAAGTTTTTTTAAATAAAAGCAAAGCACGCAGAATTCGCTTATTACATATATTAGCAATAATGGTCCACACTGGGGATCTTAAAAAATCCAGTCCTCCAACCTGTTCAGGCCGCTATGGAGACTTTTGGTCTTCAGGATCCAATACAGTTCTTCCTTGTTCAGGAGACGTTGTAGGTCAGCACCTCGAGGAGGTAGCTTGATCAGAGAGATGATTGTCCATTTAAAATCCAGTTCTGTATGTGACAGTTCAGTAAAATGGTCCACCAAGGGAGCATTCGGGGTCTTGCAGCGTATCCTGCTCCTGTATTGACACATTCTCAATCTTACTTTTTGAGTTGTCTGCCCTATATAGATCTTAGAGCAAGGGCAGATAATAGCATATATAGCATTAACACTGTTACAATTAGAGAATTGTTTTCTTACAAATTTAACATCATTGAAGATAAACTCTTTGTCCTTGATAGTAGCCTCACAGACTGAACAGTTACCACACTTTGCATGTCCAGTCAGACGGGGAAGTCCCCACAGATTATCCAGAGTACCATCATGTTCTAATAAAGGCAATGCTGCACGTACAAGATGGTCTTTAATATTTTTAGATTTCTTAAAGGCAAAGAGCGGTTTTTCAAGTTGGAGACGCCCTGCGTTGACCACAGGCCAGTGTTTCTTAATGCTTTTGGTAATAGCATTGGATGCAGGTGAGAAAGTGGTTACACAGACCAAACGGTTCTGTTTCTTCTTGGGTTCAGGCTCAAGTAATACCTCTCTAGGGCAATACCAGGTACGTTTGAGAGAGGAGCGAATTAGCTTCCGTGGATACCCACACGCCATTAGTTTGGAGCTCAATGTTTTAGCCTCCCTGAAATAATCCTCCTTTCGGTAACAATTTCTACATAATCTAAGAAACTTGGAGTATGGTAACGAATCTCAAAGAGCACGTGGGTGGTGGCTTTGGTAGCTTAGAAGGGTATATTTACCAGCAAACTTCTCTGCAGTGTGATTACTGCATACATCAGGAAGGTCCTTGTTCCAACCAACGATAACTTCCACCCCTTTACACCACACTCTTATGATTTAGTGGAAATGGGGAGATCCTTTTTGTCCCTGGAGTCTCATGGATAGGAGGCCTAACCAACCGGTACTTAGAGAGTACTCAGGGATCCAGGCTACAACATTTGACAATGAGCTGCAGGACAGCAACATCCAGGCAAAATCCACAAAGTGATAGTCCACTTCCTGGAGCACAACAAGCCCCTAGCCATTACAAGTCTGCAGATAATCCAGTTGCAGTCCCTCCTGTCCAAATGGTTCCTCTTTTCGATGCCCCAGTACTGAACCACTGTAGTATGGTTCAAATCCCAAACGTGTCTCTAAGCTCTTGAAGATGAGATAAGTTCAAAAGGCCACAAAAAGGCCACCTTTGAAATGCACAGGCCCCCCTCTAAATGTAGCTCTGTCTGCTACCCTACCCTGGGAGGCTTGATCAATATCTTAAGTGGGGCCAGAACCCTGCCCCTGGGAATGCAGGCGCCAATTCCATCCCCTTTTATCCATCCCAGGAAGGCCCCTTAGAGTCAGGGGTCTGCAGTTTCCCTTGAGTGCCCCTAGTTCATGGCCGCAGTTGCTCCAGGCAGGCAGCTGTGGGTGCACACAAAGCACAATGAGACCCCTCATGTCCTGTCACAATGTCACCAGCAACAGAGTGCCTTGTGGCGTAGGTCCAGGGGGAAGGAAGCCGACATCCTTGGACTGAGCACGCAATTTCAGGCACTGTCTTCCTGCCAGTCTGGAGGTCGAAGATTGTCCAGGCTTCCTGCTAGGGTCCCGCGGACTCTGCAAATGTCCCCCAACACCGCTCAGAGACCACACGCTATTAGGTGCGAGCTAGCACAGGTTTCCGGGTGCAAGCTCGGGTCCCTCCAACTCTGCTATCTTCCCTAGTACTCCTCGAACTCCACATAGTACAGCACCCCAGGTAGGCCACTGATGTTTACGAGCACACTCATCGGCACAGTGTGATTATTGCATACATTAAGACGGTCCTTGTCCCAACCGATGATAACGTCCACCCATTTCCGCCACACAGTGCGCAGTACCTATGATCTAGTGGAAATAGGGATATCCTTGCTGTCCCTGGGATGTCATGAACAGGAAGCCAGCCAACCGGCCCTTGGAGAATGCTCAGGAACTGGGCCATGACAGTGGGCAATTAGCTGCAGGCCAGCAACATTCAGGCCTACAGTGATAGTCCCCTTCCTGGAGCACAACAAGCCCCAGGCCAACACAAGTCTGTAGATAATACAGTCAGTTGCAGTCCCTCCTGCCCCAATGGTTCCTCTTGTCGATGTCCAAGAGTCGAACCACATAGTATGGTACAAATCCCAAAAGTGTTTCCAAACTCCTGAGGGCAGAGTCCCAGTAGTTATACCCACAATGGCCTTTGAAGATAAGATCAGTTCAAAAGGCCACCTTTGAACTGCACAGTCACCCTCTAAATTTAGTGTTGTCTGCCATCCTACTCTGGGAGGCTTGATCAATATCTTTAGTGGGGCCAGGACCCTGCCCCTTGGAATGCACGTTCCAATTCAACCCCCTATTTTCCGTCCAGGAAAGCCCCTCAGAGTCAGAGGTCTGCAGTTTCCCTTGACTGCCCCTAGTTTATGGCCGTCTATCAGGAATGCACAGATGTAGATGTTCCCCCAGCACCCAGGTGTAAATAAGAGACATACAGACAGGCACTCACAGAGCCATGAGCATTGAAATGCCCACTTACCCAATATGGCATATCCACTTTAGTAATGTCAAATTTGCTGTCACTACAGGAGAGGAGTTGCTACCACTAATCCATCGATAACAAACACCATACTGTTACTTTTCTGCACGTAGGAAATACAGCTCAATAGCCTTCCCATAGCTGCCCCATGTTAAGCAATGTAAGAAGCAGGCCTCACAGTACAGAACACACTATCCATTGATATTCACTACTAGGTCAGGTAGCACATACGTGCACATGCCCTATCTCTTCCCTGTACCACACTCTGCCCCCATAGAGTACTCAGATGTAGTGAGCGACATGCAGAAATTTGGCAAGTAGCTTTTAAATACCAAGCTGAGTAACAGTAACATACACCCACAGGCCCCACCATGGCAAACCTGTGCTATGTTTGAAGACTAACTCCATGGGTAGCACAACCAGTGCTACAGGCCAACGGAGTAGCATTTGAGTTAGATGCTCTAGGTATATGTCTTAAAACTGGACAAGGGATTTACTGCTAACTCAAATCAGCCAATCATGTATACACCAATCACCAATATCTATATGACAAGCCCAGCACTTTGGCACTGAATGGCAGTGTCAAAGCACTCAAAGTCCTAAGGCTAGCATGTAGATCAGTTGAAATCCAGGGCAGGGAAAAGCAAAAAGTCTAGGGAAAGCAACCTAAAAAAGACTATTTCCAACAAGATCCCAACTAGAAAATGCCTAAAACCGACCGAGTAAACTCTTAGAAATTGTCATGCACCAAACTAGAACCCTGAGCCCCACCATAAGCATGAATACCTCAACAGAGTCCTGTGATGCTTTTTCATCCTTTTTTGGAAGAGAAGATAATAAAGATCGAAGAGTCAATCACCATGTCCCTGGACATGAAACAGGAGCTGAATCCAAACTAACAGCCGTCCCGGGGCAAAGGTCAATCAATAAGGTTAATTATCCCAATTAACCCTTAAAATCCATAAATTATGCTCTTGCAACCAGTTTGAAACTTTTAATGAAGATGATATCAATAACATCATAATATCGATGAAACAAACCATACACTTCATTGTCCCTATCCCCTCTATAATCATCAACAGCCTTGGACAACTGTTTTCTCTCCTCTGAGGATTGTTATTGCCTCACTAACTCAAGGCAAAATCACAGACTGTTTGAAGATTGCACATGTAACTATGATCCTGAAAGAGCCAGGTGCTGAAAAGTCTTAACTTAACAATTTTCATCTAGTCTCTGACATATTTTCCTAGCAAAACTATTGAAAAATGCATACACAACCAACTCTGTGAGCACACTGAACAGTTCAAACTACTAGATAAGTTCCAATATGGATTCAGACAAGGACACAGCATAGAAACAGCTACCCTTTACATCATCAACAATGCTCTCAAATACCTACACTGTAACGATTCCTTCCTACTCAACCTCCTAGACCCCAAGTTAGTATTCAACAAGGCCAATCACTTCACTCTCCTAGCGCTAATTGAGCACAGAATGGGGCTTTCTGATATCATTCTAAAATTACTCACTTCTTTTCTCTGAAATAGCTCACAAGTTACAGTGGGCAGCTCACTATCCAATGAATCACCACTCAGGTGTGGAGTCCCTCAAGGTTCCACTATCTCTCCAAAACTCTTCAATCTTTAGATTGTACCACCCATTGAGATACTCAAGAATTATAACATTGCTTACCACATGTATGCTGATGACACCCAGATATATGTAAACCTTTTCTTCATGGAGGATATCACTCAACTCAATGACATCCTAACAAAAACCCACAGCTTGGGTTTTGCCACAAAATCACCTCATATTAAACTCCCTGAAAACAGAATTCCTTCAATTTCACCACTTAACAGCACCACCCTCATATCAGAATGGATCAACCACCTAGATGCCCTCAATTGAATCAACAAAGCCCCTCAGAATGCTTTTGGAAAAATACCTTAACATGCAAACACAAATTTACAAATTCACCTGTAGTGCAGCCCAGCAACTCTACCTACTCAAAAAGGTGAAACCGTTCATCCCGACCAACCCAGACATCAAGATAACAGTACAGTCACTAGCCATATCAAGACAGGACTATGGGATTGCGACCCTGACGGGTTTATTAAAATCACAAACAACTCCACTCAAGGCAACCCTTAACACTGCAGCAAGATTGATAACAGAAACACTATGGGGCAGATTTACAATAAGTGGCGCATCCCTGCATATCAGCAGGGATGCGCCACTTATTGGGCGCCGCGGCTCCGCCACCACTGGTGCGCCGCATTTACAATGCGGCGCACCATGGGGCAAAATCGGTACAGATGCGTGACGCATCTGTGCCGTAAAGGCGGCGTATTGCTGGAGGTGCGTCGCAAGCGCGACGCAGCTCCAGCAATGCTCTGGGGGCCCTATCTGTCCAATGCTGCGTCAATCCTCACGCCTGCAACAAGCAGGCGCAGGGTTTTGACGCAGCATGGGCACAAAAGTGACTGAGTGAAATCTTGTAGATTTCACTCAGCCACTTTTAGGAGGCGTTCCTGAGCCGGAATGACCCCCCCCTGCGCAGGAACGCCTCCTTCTGGCGCATGGCTTTACAACGTACTTCATCTCCCAGATGCTTCATGTTGTAAATACCCCGCACCATGGCGCATCTTTTGCGCCGCCGTTGCGTCACTTTTGTGGCATAAAAGAGGCGCAAGGGGCTTGTAAATTAGCCTCTACGCTTCTACCAGATCACATCATCTCTTAAGACTCTCCTCTGCTTCCTTTTGAAGCAGGATCTAGCTAAAAATTGTGTGTCTCCCACACAAAGCCCTACAGTATGATACTCTGCTGGTGGCACTTACTTGAACACTAGAAGGCTCCCTAGACGCTGCCGAGCCCTTACCTTTGGGGGACCTCCTTGCCATTAGTCCGGGAGGACTGCTACCCTCACACTGCTGGACTGCCACGGACGATTCAGAAAAGGGAGTGGTGATGAACAGAGTGTCTGAATTAAGCAGACCACTCTTACCCAGTCCAAAGATCAGGGCTTGATCCATCACCGTTATTTAGCTCACTGCCCCATCCCAGCTCAGAACCTGGCTATATGCAAATTAGTCTGTCCCTAGCCCAGTGCATCATGGGAACAGGGCAGACCAAACTACCAAGCCAATTCTTCACCAGAAAGGAGACAAGCTACCGGGGACCGGTTTCTGGCATTTCAGCCTCGTCGGCCCGGCTTGCTTGAATCCTGATGGAGCAGTGAGCAAGGGACTCATGTCTGAGTATACCCTGCCACACCTATAGTGGCCAAAAACGATTCAGAAAAGGGGGTGGTGATGAACAGAGTGTCTGAATTAAGCAGACCACTCTTACCCAGTCCAAAGATCAGGGCTTGATCCATCACCGTTATTTAGCTCACTGCCCCATCCCAGCTCAGAACCTGGCTATATGCAAATTAGTCTGTCCCTGGCCCAGTGCATCATGGGAACAGGGCAGACCAAACTACCAAGCCAATTCTTCACCAGAAAGGAGACAAGCTACCGGGGACCGGTTTCTGGCATTTCAGCCTCGTCGGCCCGGCTTGCTTGAATCCTGATGGAGCAGTGAGCAAGGGACTCATGTCTGAGTATACCCTGGCACACCTATAGTGGCCAAAAACGATTCAGAAAAGGGGGTGGTGATGAACAGAGTGTCTGAATTAAGCAGACCACTCTTACCCAGTCCAAAGATCAGGGCTTGATCCATCACCGTTATTTAGCTCACTGCCCCATCCCAGCTCAGAACCTGGCTATATGCAAATTAGTCTGTCCCTGGCCCAGTGCATCATGGGAACAGGGCAGACCAAACTACCAAGCCAATTCTTCACCAGAAAGGAGACAAGCTACCGGGGACCGGTTTCTGGCATTTCAGCCTCGTCGGCCCGGCTTGCTTGAATCCTGATGGAGCAGTGAGCAAGGGACTCATGTCTGAGTATACCCTGCCACACCTATAGTGGCCAAAAACGATTCAGAAAAGGGGGTGGTGATGAACAGAGTGTCTGAATTAAGCAGACCACTCTTACCCAGTCCAAAGATCAGGGCTTGATCCATCACCGTTATTTAGCTCACTGCCCCATCCCAGCTCAGAACCTGGCTATATGCAAATTAGTCTGTCCCTGGCCCAGTGCATCATGGGAACAGGGCAGACCAAACTACCAAGCCAATTCTTCACCAGAAAGGAGACAAGCTACCGGGGACCGGTTTCTGGCATTTCAGCCTCGTCGGCCCGGCTTGCTTGAATCCTGATGGAGCATTGAGCAAGGGACTCATGTCTGAGTATACCCTGCCACACCTATAGTGGCCAAAAACGATTCAGAAAAGGGGGTGGTGATGAACAGAGTGTCTGAATTAAGCAGACCACTCTTACCCAGTCCAAAGATCAGGGCTTGATCCATCACCGTTATTTAGCTCACTGCCCCATCCCAGCTCAGAACCTGGCTATATGCAAATTAGTCTGTCCCTGGCCCAGTGCATCATGGGAACAGGGCAGACCAAACTACCAAGCCAATTCTTCACCAGAAAGGAGACAAGCTACCGGGGACCGGTTTCTGGCATTTCAGCCTCGTCGGCCCGGCTTGCTTGAATCCTGATGGAGCAGTGAGCAAGGGACTCATGTCTGAGTATACCCTGCCACACCTATAGTGGCCAAAAACGATTCAGAAAAGGGGGTGGTGATGAACAGAGTGTCTGAATTAAGCAGACCACTCTTACCCAGTCCAAAGATCAGGGCTTGATCCATCACCGTTATTTAGCTCACTGCCCCATCCCAGCTCAGAACCTGGCTATATGCAAATTAGTCTGTCCCTGGCCCAGTGTAAATGTATTTGAAATGTAAATGTATTTGAGCTTGTAAAGCGCACTGCTACCCGTCCGTAGGTTTCCTGGCGCTGTATAACTCTAGGGAACCCGTCCTGGCTTTCCCTGTGGGATGGTCCCTGCTGGGAGTCCCCAAGGTGGAGCCAGGCATCCCCGGAATTGATGGGGCCGTTGTGGAGATTAGGCAAGCTAATGCCCAGAGTTGCCGAGTGGAATCCCTGATTAGAGTAAGCACCAAAGCGAGAATTATCGAGTCCGCTGACCCAAGTCCACGACCCTGCCGCGTCGGGAATTGAACCCTGGTCCCGGGCCGACTTCTGCTCCCGGGTCTGCCGCCTCTAACCAGTGAGCCACACTACTCCACTGTGCATCATGGAAACAGGGCAGGGCAGTGCCTCATGGGAACAGGGCAGACCAAACTACCAAGCCAATTCTTCACCAGAAAGGAGACAAGCTACCGGGGACCGGTTTCTGGCATTTCAGCCTCGTCGGCCCGGCTTGCTTGAATCCTGATGGAGCAGTGAGCAAGGGACTCATGTCTGAGTATATCCTGCCACACCTATAGTGGCCAAAAACGATTCAGAAAAGGGGGTGGTGATGAACAGAGTGTCTGAATTAAGCAGACCACTCTTACCCAGTCCAAAGATCAGGGCTTGATCCATCACCGTTATTTAGCTCACTGCCCCATCCCAGCTCAGAACCTGGCTATATGCAAATTAGTCTGTCCCTGGCCCAGTGCATCATGGGAACAGGGCAGACCAAACTACCAAGCCAATTCTTCACCAGAAAGGAGACAAGCTACCGGGGACCGGTTTCTGGCATTTCAGCCTCGTCGGCCCGGCTTGCTTGAATCCTGATGGAGCAGTGAGCAAGGGACTCATGTCTGAGTATACCCTGCCACACCTATAGTGGCCAAAAACGATTCAGAAAAGGGGGTGGTGATGAACAGAGTGTCTGAATTAAGCAGACCACTCTTACCCAGTCCAAAGATCAGAGCTTGATCCATCACCGTTATTTAGCTCACTGCCCCATCCCAGCTCAGAACCTGCCACGGACAACGCCAGCCACTCCGGACTACGTTTCCCAGCATTCTCTTAGCCGCGGTTCCAGTATTCCCTTTTAGTTGCTAACCATGAGCAAGGGCAGTCGAAAGGGGGCAGGGGGGCAAGGTGTCGTAGGCACACTGGACGCTTTTCTATTGAGGGCTGAATCTGTCCTCATACATAAAATTGAGCTTACGCAAAGGAGACTCTCTTTAGAGCCTCGTCGAACCTCCTCTGAAGCTCTTCCTGCTGCCCCTTGTTAATCACTGACCCATCTCCTGATCCTGCACCTCTGCAGGGCACTCTATCCCCAATACTATCGCTTGCTGATCCCTCCACTCCAGCTAGTGTGCCTTCCCCTAATCCTCCACCCCCAGCCAAGATCCTTACTCGCATCTAGCGAACATCTCATGCAAGGGGTAGGGAAGGTGCCATAACCGTTGCTGCAAAGAAAAGGAAAGCGGGTGGATTGCCACT
The DNA here is from genome assembly GCF_964261635.1 of Lissotriton helveticus. NCBI lineage: Eukaryota > Metazoa > Chordata > Amphibia > Caudata > Salamandridae > Lissotriton > Lissotriton helveticus. Next base: position 155,810,689 of record NC_136062.1, on the reverse strand, counting down.
TACTACTATTCAGGCCAATAAATTGGCAAAAACCAGAGGGGTGGTACGCGGCAATAAAGGTAGCTCGTAAAGGAATTCAAGACATTAGTATACTTAGCACATCAGAGATGTCAGGTGACTTGGAAGTCCGCTTTTTGGGCAAAATTGAGGAAAAATTAACAGCTTTGCTCAATCCCCTACTCCCTAAGTTGTCTGATATTAACCTAAGACTGGATAAAATTGAGCGACAACTCATTCTTCCTCAACCTGCCTCCTCCATAGCAGTTAGTAATTGTTTGTTCCATTGATCCCACTAGAACTCTATCTTTGTCAACTAATCCATCTAATAAGGTAGCTGGCCCTGGCATCAACCCAACAGTTCTACCCTCGCTTGTAAATTCTAGCAGTATACCCCCTAGTATCCCAATGACGACCCCCGTGAGAGAACTAATCGGGGGCATTAAGAAGGGAAGATCAGGGGGTGGTGCGGCTAACCCAAATGACTAGCTTAATTTACTTCCTGCTGCCACGCCCTACACTATTATATTATCTAACGTACCCCCATTACAATTGGGAAGTGGGGAACACTGGGTGTCGCTTAGGAACAAAGCCCTACACTTTCTAAATAACAAAACTGGGTTGGGCAGTCATTTATTCCACAAATTTAAAATGATTCGTAGAATTTCATGGATTGGGAGATCGCCAAAAACAAGTAGAGGGGACTGTGTGGTGCTGAACTTCGGGTCCCCCTTACTAGTGAAAACCATTTTAGATAGGGCAGGTCAAGGCTTTTGAGCGAGGAAGACATTAGCATCTTACCGCTGGGGTTCTTTTACCAAAACCCTCCAATACTGTCCACCGGGGTGGGTGACTATCAAGCTATTCCCCATCCCCATGGATTCCATGAATATAATGTTCCCACTCACAACAGCATTAATTTGCTTTCCAATTTGGAAGAAATCGACTGACTGGGTCGTCTGTCTTCTCGAGAAATGATTCCATCTCTAGCGGCTGTCTCGAGTGCGGGTGGTCTAGTTTGTCCCCCTCACGGACAGACCTTCCTTTTTCCCATGCCATTTGGGCCCCATTACAGCGTAAAAACCTTGGATCATCTGGACAAAGTAGGGCATTAGATTGTGGCTCACCCCCAATTACTAAGCTTACTCCAAATATTGTCGAACCCCTGTGACTAGGTGTAGTCCACGTCCTCATCCAAGTATCACAGACCCCATGCACAATCGTGCTGATTTAAAAATTATTTCGTGGAACATAGCAGGGCTAACAAGTAAAACTGCCTCACTTGATTGGTCATACTTTATTGAGGAACAAGATATTTTGTCCTGCCAAGAGACTTTGGCGGTGGATCAGGTATTCCGCCCAGGTTATATAATTTTTTTTTAAAGTGTAGAGAAGGGTGAAAGGGGAAGGCCCAAAGGGGGTCTGATAATTTGGTAAGACAGTGTTTGCAGTACAGGATAGAGGAAATCTATATTGACTCCAGGGATATTCCTATTATTAGGTTTTATCAGGGCAATTCTTCTGATTTCTTATTCATCAATGTTTAATCTAGGGGCCTGCAAGATGGGAAGTCTTCAGAAACCATAGCATTGCTTGATGCTTTTTTAACTAATCAAAGAGGCCAAAACAACATAATAATTGCCGAAGATTTTGATTGTACTTTCAAACCCCTTGATTTCCATGGTATGAATTTTAGTGTTGAGGAGGATGTTAAATGGTCGATTCTCTTGACCTCGCACCAATAAAGAAGTGGACAAGCTCGGCACTCCAATTAAAAGTATTTTCTTTGGAACATGGGGTAAGAGCTATTAATGGGCGCACTATATCCGATAAAAATGGGTTGCCGACCTATGTTAGTGGCCAACGTACCAGTCGCATAGACTACATTTTTATTAACAAGGAGTTTGAACTTACCTGCTAGACATGAAGGTATACTCTCGCCCGGAAAGTGACCACAATCCTTTGCTTCTTCCCATGCGGGGTCGGTACCCAAATCAGGAAGAAGGAGGGACAGCATATGTTGAATGTGTGGAAACTGTCACAACAAATGACTCACGGAGCCTTAAATGGTCAAATGTGGCGAATAAGGTTGAACATTTGAACCAAATGAGCATACAAGTAACTAGCGCCATAGCTTCCCTTCAGCTTGATGCTGAACATGATGAACTCTCCTCTAGAGCTGCACACGTTCATGAACAGCTTTTTAACGGTCTTAAAATTGTTTTTTATAGCCAAACCCAAAATATTAGCTATGCAACCATGCCCGAAATCTGCTCCATGGCACAACTCCTCTTGCCGCGTAGCTTATAGATCTTTAGCGGCTGCCATTAGGAGCAAAGATGGTGGCTTGATTAAAGTAAAGAGGACGGCCTATAAGGAAGCTCAGTCCCAGGCTTAAAGGGACTGGGATGAAGCACATTGGGCTGACCGACTTAATGCATGTAGTAGAAAAGATATGACTGCTTTCTGGCATTTGGTGAAGTGGGGGAGTGGGGACCTAAGTAAAACTCCAATGAATTATGTGGCGCCTGATGATTGGGTTCTCCATTACAAAGACCAGTATGCGTGTGATCCAGTAGCCCAACATGTCTTTGTAAAGCCGTCCCCTATCCCCACTATACACATAACCAAAAAAGAAGTGGAAAAGGCTCTCCTCCAAGTGCCGAAAGGCAGGGCTACCGGGCTGGATTGCATCCCTGCGGACTTGTTTTTACAAGCTCTTGATTCCTGGGCACTGTATATTCAACTTTTGTTGAATGCCATCGCTAACGGGGCATCGCTGCCCATTTCCTGCGCAGGAGCAGTAATTATTCCGATTCACAAAAAAGGTGATCACTCGTTACCGAGTAATCACAAGCCCATAAGCCTGATTGACTGCATCCAAAAAGTTTCTGCACGGGTATTGTTATGCAGAATTCAGGCTTGGATGGAGGATTGCCATATCCTTTCTGATCTGCAAGCGGGGTTCCGGCAATCCATTAGCACAGTAGATCAGGTTTTAAAGTTGATTCTTATATATTGGCGGACGGTAACTTTGGGGAGAGGCACCATTTATGCTGCCTTCGTAGATTTGAAGTCAGCTTTTGATTTGGTTCCACGCTTTAAGCTGTGGCACACCCTGCTAAAATTAGGCATACCGTCTGAACTTCTAGCTCTTGTGGTTAAGTTACACGCCGATAATTTTGCTCAGGTCAGATGGGGCACGACAGGTGGTACTACGGAAAAATTCCCTGTCGAAAAGGGTGTCAGACAGGGATGTGTCCTGGCATCGACCCTCTTTTCCATGTACATTAACGGGGTAGTGAACTATTTCGAAGGCTTCCCCACAGATGCTCCGGTTTTAGTTGGGGTTAAGACACCATTGCTAATGTTCGCCGATGACACTCTTATTCTCTCGAAGACGAGACAGGGACTCCAATGTGCCCTCTCAAGATTCGAAGAGTTTTGTGCAGACCACGACTTTGTAGTAAATGTCGATAAAACGAAGTATATGGTCTTGCATAATTATAAAAAAGTCATTGACGATGTTAGAATGAACGAATGGTTACTGGAGCAAACAGAGACCGTTGCATATCGGGGGGTACTAATTGATAGAAAGTTGACCTGGAAGCCGCAATTAGACTGTCTGTCTGTAAAACATGCGCAACTTTCTGGCGCATTGCTTAAGGAGCACAGACGCTCACACACCAGACCTATAGCCGCTGTGCTCCAGATCTACAATGCAAAAATAGGTGCATCAATCCTGTATGAGGTGGAGTTGTGGGGACATGCCAATTTGGAAACTCTGGTGGTGGGGCAGAATAAATAAATTCTTATGGTCCCTAATCGGCCTCCCCCAGTCCACTCCCGGAGTACCTCTTCTTCTTGATCTGGGATGCCATTCAGTGAGAGGTGTGGCACATTACAGGCTTTTAGCTCATTGGAGGAGGCTTTGGTGATCCCAGAGCTCACACACTACGCCCAGGCCCTGTTAGAGGTGAGGGACTTGGATGTCAACCGGAAAATTGGGTGGTTTAGTTGTGTTAAAAACCTACTATGTGAGCTGGGTATGGCTCAACTATGGACCGCCCCTGCCGGAAGTGTATTCCCTAGGAAATTGGAGCTGAAGGCAGCTTACTGGAACTTAATTAATATGAAATGATTTGCATCCTGTTCCAGTGGCCTCCTGTCCAAAGCTTTTCTTGAAATAAAGCACGAGCCCAAGTATGAGGTGTACTGGGATCTGATCACATCAATACGTGACAGGAAACTATTCCATCAGTTCAGGGCGGGTTCCTTGCCTACACATTCTTTTATCTCCAAATGGAGTAATACAAATAGTGGAACATGTCCTTTCTGTCCAGATATGACTAAAACATTGCCTCACATTCTTTTTGTATGTCAAGCATATACCAAACCAAGGCAGATCTGGTTGAAACCTGTTTGCTCTAGTCTGGGCACCAGGTCCAGTAGCGAGGCCTTCCGAAGTTTAAAAACCTCACTGGAAGGCCCGACTGTGGTTGCAATAGCAAAGTTTCTGGGCTGGGTATGGGTGATTAGATGGAATAAAACAAGACGTGACCCTTGACCCTGCTCAGGGCCGGTCACTCCACACACCGCGCGACTCCCCAGGAGTGTGCCAGGCTCCCCCACTGCTGCCTCGAGTTTCGCCGCTGCCCGCAGCTGAGCTCTTGGTTTTTTCCTGTGCCGGTTTTCCGCCCCTGTTTTTTGCGCCGCTCCTACTAAGTATTGTATTTTGTCGCTAAGTATTGTATTCTGTTGCTAAGTATTGTATTTTGTTTGTATTCTGTATTTGAACTTGTCTCTGTGCCCACTGTACTGCCCGTTCTCTGTCCTGTGTACCTGCCCCCTCGCACGTTTTTTCCCGCTCCTCTCTCCCCCCGCTCCCCGCTCCTCGCCGCTGAGCCCCTGCGGCCCCACCCCTTTTCCCTTCTGTACCCCCATTCGCCGCCCCGCTCCCGCCTCCCAGTTGCTCCTCCCTCCCACTTCGCCTGTTCGTGCCTGGCCCGCGCCCACCCCTCCGCTGACTACATCCTCCTAGGGGACCTCAACTTCCACCTGGAGAACAACAAGGACTGCTACACCACCGCCCTGCTGGACAACCTCGCCAACCTCGGACTCAAGCAACTGGTGAACACCCCCACCCACTACGCCGGCCACACGCTTGACCCCGTCTTCTCCTCCAGCAAGCACATCTCCTTCAGCCACTCCACCGGACTTCATTGGAAGGATCACAGCTGCGTCCACTTCAGCTTCAGAAGAACCACGACCCACCACCACCCGCGACAGGTTCCTCGCAGGAGATGGAGCAAGATCACCGCCGACCAGCTCACCACCTCCCTCAGACAGAACCCTCCCACCAGCACAACGGACCCCAACGTAGCAGCCCGCACCTTCACACAGTGGCTCACCAACTGCGCTGACGACCTCGCACCACTGAAGAACCCTCCCAGCAGACCCGGCAGCAAGAAAGCCTCTTGGTTCACCAACGAACTCAAAACATCCAAGAAAAACTGCCGCACCCTTGATAAAGCCTGGTGCCACGACCAGACCACAGAAAACATGACTGCCCTCAAGAACGCCACCCGCAAACACCACCAGCTGTTCCGCACCACCAAAAGGACAACATTCAAAGAACGACTGGACAACAACAGCAAGGAACTCTTCAGCATCGTCAAAGAGTTCTCCAACCCCAACGCCGGAAACAACGACATCACACCCTCGCAAGACCTCTGCGACTCACTCACCACCTTCTTCCACCGCAAGATCGCCGACATACACAACAGCTTCGGCGCACAGACCACACACCCAAACCACCGAACAAACACCCCCCACCACCACCCTCTGCAACTGGACCCCGGTCAGCATCGAAGACACCACCCACACGATGAACACCATCCACTCCGGATCACCAACCGACCCCTGGCCCCACCACGTCTTTAACAAGGCCGTCTCCGTCATCGTACCCCAACTCCGGGACATCATCAACATCTCCTTCAACACAGCCACCTTCCCGGAGAGCTGGAAGCACGCCGAGCTCAGCGCCCTCCTGAAGAAAACAACAGCGGACCCCACTGACCTCAAGAACTTCCGCCCCATCTCCTCCCTTTTCCTGCCAAAGTCATCAACAAACAACTCGCCGCCTTCCTCGAGACAAACAGATCCCTCGACCCTTCTTAGTCCGGCTTCCGAGCCAACCACAGCACCGAGACCGCCCTCATCGCAGCCACCGACGACATCAGATCCATGCTCGACAACGGGGAAACAGCAGCCCTCATCCTCCTGGACCTCTCTGCAGCATTCAACACTGTCTGCCACCGCACCCTAGTACAGCGCCTCAGCAACATCGGAATCCAAGAGAAGGAATTGGAGTGGATCATCTCGTTCCTCGCTGGAAGAACCTAGAGAGTCCGCCTCCCCCCGTTCAGATCCGAGGCCCCCGAAGTCATCTGCGGCATACCACAAGGATCCTCACTCATCCCCACCCTCTTCAACGTCTACATGAGCCCCCTGGCAGCCATTGCACGCCAACACAACCTTAACATCATCTCCTATGCCAACGACACCCAGCTGATCCTCTGCCTCACCAACGATCCCGCCAGAGCCAGCCTACACGAAGGGATGAAAGACGTCGCAGAGTGGATGAAGAACAGCCGCCTGAAACTGAACTCAGACAAGACAGAAGTCCTCATCCTAAGATCATCACCCTCCGCCTGGGACGACTCTTGGTGGCCCCCTGCCCTGGGCACCACCCCCAAGCCAACGGACCACGCACGAAACCTGGGCTTCATCCTGGACTCCTCCCTCTCAATGACCAGACAAGTCAACACCGTATCGTCATCATGCTTCAACACCCTGCGCATGCTCCGTAAGATCTTCCGATGGATCCTCACCGAAACCAGGAAGACAATCACACAGGCACTCGTCACCAACCGACTGGACTATGGGAACACCCTCTACGCGGGAACCACCGCCAAACTACAGAAAAGACTCCAGCGCATACAGAACGCCTCCGCACGACTCATCCTGGACATCCCTCGCCGCAGAAACATGTCGACCAGATTACCCAGTCAGAAGTTATTTGTTTGAACCATCTGACTTTTTTGCACTCTATTGTTTTTATTGTTGGAAGTGCACGACTCCAGAATAAAGTTATATTGCGTACACTATCCAATTTTACTACAAGCACATTTTCCTATCACCTTTCCCCAATCACATATGCACTGCTTTCAGTTACAAACAAACCACATCTACCAAACATCTTGCATGGTAATACCACCAAAACCAACCATCTCCTTGTAAAACATATGGAGATGAAAAAACTGACTACCTACTGTGAAGTAGACCAAATGATGTATTGGGCAGAACGAAACGAATAACTGATGGACATTTTTTCACAATGGGTAAATGTCCAATAGTCTGCTTTAACTTGAAAGCATACACATAGTCATCTTCACACACACGTAGCATTCTGATCGCCAAAGACCCACAGTTATTCGTTGTATTTCCCATCCCTCGCCGCAGCCACATCTCTACCCATCTGAGAGACCTGCACTGGCTCCCCGTCAACAAGAGGATCACGTTCAGACTCCTCACCCACGCACACAAGGCTCTCCACAACATAGGCCCGAAGTACCTCAACAGCCGCCTCACTTTCTACACACCCACCCGCCAGCTACGATCGGCCAGCCTCGCCCTCGCCGCCGTACCACGCTTCCGCAGAGCCACCGCTGGAGGAAGATCCTTCTCCTACCTGGCGGCCAAGACATGGAACTCCCTCCCTATCCACCTACGGCTGACCAAGGACCACCTCTCCATCAGGAAACAACTCAAGACCTGGCTTTTCGAGCAGTAACGAACCCCCCTCCCCCCCCCCCCAGCGCCTTGAGACCCTACTGGGTGAGTAGAGTGCTATACAAATTGTTGATTTGATTTGATTTGATTTGACGTTCTAACTGATCATGTGCTTCATATCTATGTAACTTCATGATATTATTATTTACCTTTCTTTGTACAGTGTATTCACTCCCCTAGCTAATCAATTCTAATGCAAATATAACTTTTTAAAATAGGGCATTTTAAACTATGGGTTTGTTTTAAAACTTTTAATTGCATTTATTATTTGTTTTACGTAGGACATCCAGGGTGTTAGTTTTATACATGAGAAGTCTCCTGTTACTGAATGATGTCGCATTGTTTATTTAGCCTCAATGCTTATGCTGCTTCAACTTTTATGATTTTTTTAACAAATCGAAATTAAGTTTATAAACTGAAAACTGATTCTCCGCTGTACCTTAAACAAAAGAACACAATCTCAGGAGGTAGCCGCTCCCTTAGGAGTGCAAAGTCCTAATGCTTGAATGCCCGAGATTCATAAAGATAAAGACCAATTCTCTCGCTTTCTCCAGGTCTACCCCAAATATATGGAACTCTTTCCTAACTGAGATTCGAACAAACCCTTCAACCACAGCCTTCAGAAAAGAAGTTAAAAGAATGCTATTCAACACAATCCACTTGTAAAGACCACGTTAAAGGGGGATCTGATTACCACAAGGCACCCTTCTACCAAAACACAGGAGTGATGCCTCTCAAACAAGCCTCAGGAAAATTACACTGGACAAACATTTTTGCTAGGGACTATATTTATGGTCACTGGATTATATTTGTTCTGTAACGGATGTGGGTTTTTCTATGTACAGCGCTCAGATACCCTTGGGTCTGTTGAACTGAATTTTCGTAGTGCCTACAAGACTCCATTTTGTGTTGCCATGCTCTCTGCAACTTGGTGAAGAATTGCTTTTCATGTCCCTGCTGAAGCTTGCTCAAACCTCCTTCCTCCTTGTGGTCGAGCCAATTCCGAGAAGCTACCTGTGTGCCTCACCCCCCAGTTGTGCCAGAGACTCCGCCACATCCTGTCTATTGTTGGTAACTCAAACCGTCACGACCAGCTGCCCTGTGACCACATCAACTGACAGAGGAAGCACGAGGCCGTGCCCTGTGACCACACCAACTGATAGAGGAAGCACGAGGCTGTGCCCCATGACCACACCAGTTGGGCAAGGAAGCACGGGCTGTGGACATTGTGCAATCAGAGAACAGATGTCCCCTGACCACGATTACACCACTAGACTGACGAAGAACTTGTCAGAATGAGGAACTTATCAGAATGAGAAACTTATCACAATGTGGAACTGTGTATTGTATAAATGGGAGTGGCTAGCCCTATAAATATGTGTCATGCTGTGAAGTAAGTAGCAGTTTCCATAGAATTGTCTTTGTACCATTCTGGGACCTCTGTCCTTAGCTCGAGCCAATAAATTACTTGCTTCCCTCCACGGCTGGTTGTCCTGGTCTCTTTGGTAATGTATGATTGATGTAAGAAGGACCCGTAGATTCAAGGCGTTTCCCTGCGCCACTGGCTCTGACTCTCCCAGTGGGGGGGGGTCTCCAAAAAGCCGGTTCTACAATTTGGCACCCAACGTAGGGCGTCTTCGGTGGTCGTCATCGAGCCTGGTGGTCGTGAGGAGTCCGTGATCGAACTCTAAGGGAGGCGCGCCACTGCATTGGCTGAAAATTGTCATTGTGGGCCCAAGGTCTCCGATTGCGTGACTACTCCCTCCAGTGGGCTACCCGACTGCGGCCCCGACTGACGCCCCAGTTCTGGTTCCTAGTCTTTGGAGATTGAGATCCTTGTGACACCTGCCGTGCGATGGAAGATTGATGGTCAGGTAAGGGTGGGAGTGGCCCACTTCTTTGGTGAATTGGTATCTTTGTTTTTGGTATTTTGATTCGACTTTTGCAAAAGCCAAAGCCGAAGGGTAAGTACAGTTCTAGGCTGTAAAAATTAGATTTTGCCCTTTGACGTTTGAAACCAGGATACACGTCTAGAGATGCCTGTGTTTAGTAAGTTCCGGAAATTGTGTTGTTGTTATTGTTCACAGGACTCTGCATTGGAGGAATCTTGTCCGATTCCCCCTTTGGGGACCCCTAATCATGAAGTTTATGCTAAACATGGTGTAGACCCGATTATGTTTTGCTCACTTTGGCATAAGTACACGAAAGTTAATGCCAAGTTACAATGGCCCATATACGGTAGTTTTGAAACTTCTGTGCTAGATAATTTAGAAGAAAAATTGTTTCAGAGAAAAGCAAGACCTGCAATGTTTGATTCTTTTCGGGTTTGGCGGAAGGAGTCCAAGCAGAAAGAAATCAAACTAAAAAAAAATGAAGCTAAAACAATGCGTATGAATGTGATCCAGAAAGCCCAGACTCATGATAATCAGAAAATAGAAGAAGATATAGTAATACGTGACAGATTGCACCGAATGCAGATAGATGGATGTTATATTACAAAAAAAGGTTCCCGAAAAGGCCCGGGATAAGGAAGATGACCCTCTTATGTCTTCTATGTTGAGCACCCCTCCCTCCTATACCCCCGCCATATAACCGGCCATTGACCCTGTGCAATTGCCTCTTGCCACTGCTCCAGTTGTTGCCCCTGCCCATGCCCTGGTTTGCCCGAATCCCCAGTCATCTGTTCCCGACGCCCGACTATTCAGAACACTGTATCCATGTAAGTACACCCTTCCTTTCTCCCTGTCGCACCTTCCACCAATTCCGTGTCTGCCCCTTCAACTCCTGCCACGACTAACCCTCTCCCTGTTGGCAATCATCTGACACCTTCTCCTAGTGCAGGAATGATAGCGAATGCGTGGTCAGTAGTCCGCGATTATATCCCTTATGTAACTCCACCTAGGCCATCTACTCCCAGATGACGCACTTTGCGCAGCCGGTAGGGGATACTCCAGAACAACTAGCTATGAGCCAACAGGCCCATAGGTGGATGGAGAATAACGCTATATACACTGCCCAGGATATATGGATGACAATGGATCAGTGGACACGCATCCAACAGATTGATAACTTTTGTGAAATGTGCGACTTACTAATCCAAATGTGGGAAGATTATGTAGAGTCAGGTCCTCCCCCGGGTCTGTCTGAGCTTCGCCAGAGGGTTAAGAAGGGGGACATACAGGGCCTAGCACTATTATGTGACCTAATCACACTAGTGGCCTACAGAGACTCCTTGTCTGGTGTTGCGCTAAATAAAGGTTTTCCCATGAGGGAGGTACAGCCCGTTTGGAGGGACCGTGTTGTTGGCACGGATGGCCAACCTGAAATACCGGCAGGTTTTAGACAAATGTGGGTTCATGTCCCTTGGAAAAGGTCTGACGTCCTCCAACTTAAAAGCCAATTGACTGACCCGCGTAAAAATCCTGCAGGTTACTACAAATAATTAACTCAGACACTCCAATCTTGCGTAATGACCTTAGCAGAGATAGACCTCTTAATGGGACAAGTAGTGCCGACTAAGGTATGGTCAAAAATACGCCATACTGATCAGGCAGAATTTGGCCATACATGGAAAGATCTTGAGGAAGCTGACAGAGCTCGAACTGGTGGGGGGAAGCCTGACCCCATGATTCTAGCCCTTCCAGTCCAGATACTTACTGCCATGAAGAAGATATTGACACCTCACCATATTAATTGGGACCGATTAGCAGCTTGCAAACAAAAGAAAGACGAAAGTGTATCTGACTTTTTCACACGATTTGAGAGCACCTTCACAGACTATAGAGGACAGGACAGGACTTCGGAAGGGGGACAGCGACTGTTTGTAGAGAAATTTGTGTCCAATCTGTTACCGGAACTTGGGACTAAAATGTCAGAAAGTGCATGGCCCATCTCCACCCCGTCCGGCATTTTGACAATGACTCAGTACTATGAGAATAGGGAAAATGAAGAGCGAGACAGAACAGACAAAAAGACTAAAGACTTAAAAATGAAGGTTTTGCTACAACCAGCATACCCGACCCCGACCCCAACCCAAAACAGAGATAACCCCAAGTTTCAGCAAATAGTTCAGAGACCTGCCAATGTGACTCCTCGCCCGCCGCTGGGACCTAACCAGTGTGCTTATTGTCGCCAAGAGGGTCATTGGCGCAATGAGTGTCCCTCGTTGGCCCGAAACCACTGTGCCTCTGCAGACCGTTTCACAGGCCAATGTCCCCAGAGAGGACAAGGGCGAGATGGACCTAGGCCACAGATGCAAGACAGGCGAACACTTATGCAAGAGAATAGATTTGATACCGCTAACAATGGTAACCGTAATTACATTACTGAGGATTACGAGCCTGAAGAGGGGACGGGATTTCTGTCCCGCTAGGATTGCCAAAGACAAGAGAAGGGACCCATGCCTATTCCTGTTGACCAGAAGGGACGTATGTCCATGTTACAACATTGGGCTCCACGGAGAAATTTTTGGTCGACACTGGTGCAACAAAAAGTTCTATTGCTAGGTCTAAAATCCCTGGGCCCCCTTGTCTGGCACAAATAGCATTTCTGTGGGATTCTCAGGTACCCCAGTATACAGCCCCGTTTCACAGCCACTGGAACTAACAATAGGACCCTACACAGTTGACTCCCCTTTAGTCTTGACTTCCACATGTGGTGAAAACTGTTTGGGTTTAGATCTACTAAAATGATTGCATGCGACCATATACTGTTCTCCCGATGGGGTTTATATCACTATGGGTCCCCCTAACACTAATCCAGTATACCTAGCTACCCCGAATCAAATACCCGAGAGCTCCAGAATGTCCCTCCCAGCCTTTGGGCCCAAGATGATACTGATGTTAGCCTTTTGTCAATACCCCCATTTTCAGTTACCCTGAAAGAAAATGCTCGCCCTCCCCGACTCCCACAGTACAAAATACCCAAAGAAGGAGTAAGGGCATCGCTCCAGATCAATTCCGAGCTTGTCAGTAAGGGTGTGGTTGAAGAAACAAGACGAAATGTGTGCAATATCCCAATTCTGCCTGTCCTGAAACGCTCCGACCCTTCCAAGCCCCCTGTTTATCGCTTCGTCATCGACTTACCGGAGATAAACAAAATAGTAGTTCCCCAGTTCCCTGTGGTCCCAGATATCACCACTCTACTTACTATGGTTCCCCCGTCTGCATGTTTCTTCTCTGTCATAGACCTAAAGAACGCCTTTTTCAGCATACCAGTCAATGAACAGAGTAGAGATCTTTTTGGATTCTCATTGGCAGGACGAAGTTTTCGGTTCTGCAGAGCTCCACAAGGATATACAGAGAGCCCCTCGATTTACAGTCAGCCACTCAAGGGCCAACTTGATTCCCTGACCCTACCCCAAGGCACCGCATTACTTCAGTATGTTGATGATTTGCTGATAGCGGCAGACACAGAGGCATTATGTAAAGAAGCTACAATGAAGTTGCTCCTACACCTGGCATAGTTCAATCACAAGGTTTCCCTCTCCAAACTACAATATTCTCGACATGAGGTGACCTACTTAGGTCATCTCTTGTCGAAGGAGGGACGCCGCCTCACCCCATAACTAATACAAACAATCAGCAAAATGCCCACACCAAAAACACAGAAAGAGGTACGTGCTTTTATTGGTATCACCTCCTACTGCCGCCAGTGGATACCCAATTTTTCTTTACTCATTAAACCTTTATTGAGCCTCACACTTAAAGACGTTCCACACCCACTCCCTTGGACAGACGAGTGCCAGCATGCATTTCAAGAACTGAAAACAGCCTTGTGTTCGGCCCAGTGCTAGGCACCCCTAGTTATCAGAAACCCTTCACTATTTTTGTACACGAGCACAACGGTTGCGCATTGTCAGTATTAACACAGTATTTTGGTGACAAACTACGCCCCAGTGCATATTTTTCTGCAGTACTAGATCCCGTGGCCCGACGTACTTCCCAGTTGCTTGAGAGCAGCAGCTGCCATATGCATTCGCCAATCTGCTGGCCTGGTCTTAGATGCCGCACTTACAGTCATGGTTCCTCACACAGTTGACACTTTGTTAAACAGAACGAAAACCCAACATCTCACTAGTGCACGTTTGTCCGGATATGAACTAACTCTTTTAGCCAGCCATATCACCATCCGCATCACACTGAATCCAGCCACATTGATACCTTTTGTTGATAGTGACACTAATTCAGATCCACATGATTGCGTCCTCCGGATGGAGGAAGAAACAAAAGGTCGTGTGGATTTAACTGACATACCCCTCATTGACCCTGATGGTACCCTGTATGTGGATGGTTCTTGTTTTAAACTCCCTAATGGTAGCATGACTGCCACCTATGCTATCACCACTTTACAGACAGTAGTGGAGAGTGAGAGAATACCTTACCAATCAGCACAAGCCGCTGAGTTGGTGGCACTAATAAGGGCGTGTGAACTTAGTGCAGAAATGGCCGTCAACATCTACACTGACAGCCAGTACGCTTTTGGCGTGGCCCATAACTTTGGACGCCTTTGGGCGGAAAGGGGATTTTTCACTTCCCACGGTACTAAAATACAGCATGGTCATCTGGTCACCAGATTGTTAGAAGCATTGACTCTCCCTTCAAAGGTAGAAGTGATCAAATGTAGTGCCCACAAGAAAGTGACCAATGACATAGGAAGGGGTAATGCATTCGCCAACCAGACTGCGAAAGAGACAGCCAAAGATGTCTCGACCCGCATGTATGTAGCGGGCCCCTCAAACTGGGTACCAGAGAAGGGAATGCATGAGGACACCATTACAAATGTGACAGAGATACAGGCAGAGGCAACCAGAGAGGAAAAAGCCCTCTGGGAGAAACAAACAGGCCTGTTGAATGAGGACGGCTGTTGGACGGACCTATCTGAACAACAGCGATGGTTATTGCCAGATGCCTATGTTTTACCAGTAGTTACTATGGCCCGTGGCCCGGCCCACATTAGCGCAAAAGGTATCTGCAAATTACTAGCTCCAGTATGGCAAAACAAACTCATCCCAAAATACGCTGAAAGATTAGTCAGAAATTGCATGATTTGTCTGATGCACAACCCAGGAAAAGGCACACCAACACCCGCAGGAAATTTTGCACCTCCATCTCATCCTTTCGAAGTACTCCAGATAGACTATATACAGATCGAGAGGTGCAATAGTCTCCGATATGTCCTGGTGGTTGTGTGTGTCTTCAACAACACCTTCATCCAGATGCTACACCAGCACCAGCTTGTGATGAATAAAACAAACAGTTGGGTATGTGGTCTGCTGCCACATACTGCAAGCACCGTGATGGCCCTGATTCCTGCTCCATTCTCTCGAACTGGCTCTGCCTACAGCTTGATGCATTCTATTCAGGTGACACAATCACGAGATCTGTGGGGAAGATCAGCAGCAGACAAGCATTTCGCCACATCATGGCTGCAGAATGGCCAGGCATGGACAAAGACTCAGCAGAGAAAAATGAGTATGAAAACCATCATGGGTCCTTTTTCCCATCAAACATATACAATGGTGGGGGAAAGAAAAGACTGCCACCCATCAGAGATCTCCCTGTCTACCCACAACCCGGAAAGTACTGTGTAAAGGGCAATGGAACAGTGTGGGTAGGGCGAAGTGACTGCGCCTACACACTACAGCTGAATGGTTCAACTTCCCCAGCTCTGGTGTCCTCACTGAACACGTACTTTGTGTGTGGGAACAAGGCCTACACCAGGCTGCCAAAATCCTGGGCCGGCACCTGTTACATTGCATGGCTACTCCCTCCCACCTACACAGCTGATGCAACACACCACATCTAGAAGAGAGGTGTGGTTGATGTAGATGACACAGCTGGCCAAGAGTTTGGGGACTTTGCTAAAGGGTTCCTCCCCTTTTGGGGCCCTATGATCAACAGCCGCAATCTGCGACACCTCACGAGAGTGGTAGAGGCCACCATAAATGCAACTTCCGGTGCCCTCAGCAACATCACGGCAGAACTGCAAGCAGACCGCCTCATGACTTTGCAGAATCGAATGGCGCTTGACATTGTACTGGCAGACCGTGGGGGGGTTTGTACATTGATCAAGACAAGTTGCTGCATTTTTATCCCGGATAATGCACCGACAGTCTATCAAGCGATACAAAAACTGCATAAGATAGCTTCTGATATCCATCAAGACGAAGGGTCGTGGTCTCTGACAAGCTGGTTCTGGAGCTTGGTATCCCAGTGGGGATGGAAAATAATTATCTTTGTCGCTAACATTGCAGCTGCATTGTTCTCTTGCTGCCTCTGTGTGCAGTGCATGCCCGCACTCTGTGGGCTCTGTGCGACCTCCCTGACATCCAGACCAATGAAACAAAACAATCGCACTGCCATGATGATGATGGAAAGAGAGGTCCAGGAAATGATGGACATTGACGTAAATGATGAGTAATTGTTGCCTTTGCATGGCAAAAGGAGGGAACTGTTGAACTGAATTTTCGTATGCCTACAAGACTCCATTTTGTGTTGCCATGCTCTCGGCAACTTGGTGAAGAATTGCTTTTCATGTCCCTGCTGTAGCTTGCTCAAACCTCCTTCCTCCTTGTGGTCGAGCCCATTCCGAGAAGCTGCCTGTGTGCCTCACCCCCCAGTTGTGCCAGAGACTCCGCCACATCCTGTCCATTGTTGGCAACTCAAATTGTCACAACCAGCTGCGCTGTGACCACATCAACTAACAGAGGAAGCACGAGGCTGTGCCCTGTGACCACACCAGTTGGGCACGGAAGCACAGGCTGTGGACATTGTGCAATCAGAGAACAGTTGTCCCCTGACCACGATTACACCACGAGACTGACGAATGAGGAACTTATCAGAATGAGGAACTTATCAGAATGTGGAACTGTGTATTGTACAAATGGGCGTGGCTAGCGCTATAAATATGTGTCATGCTGTGAAGTAAGTAGCAGTCTCCGTGGAATTGTCTTTGTACGATTCTAGAACCTCTGTCCTTAGCTCGAGCTAATAAATTACTTGCTTCCCTCCACGGCTGGTTGTCCTGGTCACTTTGGTGATGTATGATTGATGTAAGAAGGGCCCGTAGATTCAAGGCGTTTCCATGCGCCATTGGCTCTAACTATCCCAGTGGGGGGGGGGTTCTCCAAAAAGTCGGTTCTACAGGTCATGTTTGCTCCCTATAAATCTCTTTAAATTAAATACAGATAGATAAAATTAAAGATCACTCTGAAATTCCAGGCAGACAGATCTAGAGCTGAGGTAGAGCTCAGGTCTCTCTAGGCTACCGTGCAGATGATCATAATGATGAAAGTCCACTGAAAATGAGTACTTCTGTTGTGTTGCTGTTTCATTTCATTGAGTTTAATTTCATCCGAAACTCAACAGTTGACATGCAGGAATTAAAATTAACAGGAAATCATTGGCATTTGAAATTATGGAGAAACTGTAGGAAATTACCATCTTTTGTGTGGCATCCCCCCCTATTTTTGCCTGAACTGGTTTTGTTGGCTTTAGGACTCTGAACACTTTATCCATGCTAACTAATAGCAAAGCGCTGTGCTTTCCCTTAAAATGTGCTGAACTTGGCATACACCTCATTGGCACTTTTATTTTACTTATAAGTCCCCAATACATGGTACTACATGGCCAGTAAATTAAATGTCAATAGTGAGGCGCAGCACTCATTGTGTCACCCACTATAGTAAAGCATGTCTCGAGGTCTGTCACTGCAGCCTGGCTGTGCAGTTTTTAGACTGCCAATTTGACCTGTTAAACCTACATAAGTCACCCCTAAGTACAATTTATGCCCAATAAGACAGGGTACAAGGTATTTAAAAAGAAGGCATATAGAAATTAAGGTTACACATGTAACCTCCTCTGGCCCGGAACTCGTTAACGCCATCCCTGAGGGCTACGGGTTAGCCAGGATGGATAGAGTTGGTCGCAGAGGAGGAGGTTTGGGCATTCTGTACAAGGTCTCCTCCATCTGTCATGTCACAACTCTTTCCTCCCCCTCGGATTCCTTTCAGGCCATCTATTTCTCCATAACCTCTTCTCCCTCTGTTTCTTTTTCGTGTCTTCTGATTTATAGACCTCCGGGCCCCAGAGTTGGTTTTGGTCATAATTTACTCAAAATATTAGAACCCTATTTTGGTAGATCCCATTTGACCGTTATGGGAGATTTGAACTTCCACTTAGAGGATCTAGGGTCTAGTGATACTCTCTCCTTGGTGGACTCCCTGGCAGTATGCGGTCTTCTGCAACTGGTGGACAGCCCTACCCATCTAGCTGGTCACACACTGGATGGGGTCTTTTCCAACGACCCCAGATTAACGACAGGTCCCCCATCTCTCTTGTGTGGTCTGATCACCTGACTGTCCCCCTGGTACTAAAATCCCCTTCCTCTCCCACTAAGTCCCATGACACCAGGAAAAGGGAGACCAAGCGGAACTTCAGGAGTATTTCCAATGACACCCTGGCCCCCCTTATGGTTAATGCCTGGATATCCCCTACAGGGGACGTCAGTGCCGCTGCGCTGGAGCTCTCTAACGCCATTGCAAGAGCAGTGGATCTTCTGGCCCCGGTCTCGTACCGCTACTCCGCTAGAAAGAGACCCTCGGCCCCCTGGTTCTCAGAAACACTTAGGCTCCTTAGGTAGGGGTGTAGGAAACAGGAGAGGCTCTGGCGAACGAGCTGGGACTTCAGGGAAATGGAAAAGCATAAGCTTCTCCTTAGAGAATACAAAGCGAAGGTAATCAAGGAAAAGCAGGCCCATTTTTCTAACCTAACGGCCTCCCTTACTTCCCCTAGGGAATTGTTCAGGATTGTTGATTCCCTTTGTACTCTGCAAACACCTGACCCTATTGTAGGTTCCCAAGAGTTGTGCGATAAGATCTCGCTATTCTTTCACTCAAAGATAGCTGATATTCATGCCACTCTTGAATCACAAAGGGTTCGGCTGGGCTCCCCTCTCACTCTGGCTCCGTCGCTTACAGAATGGCTGCCAAAGGAACCCCAGAGTAGTCTGTCCAATTTCCCTCTTCTTACCCTCCAGCAGGCAGATCTGCTTCTGAATAAGATTAAATCTGGATCTCCTTTGGACCCTTGCCCCCTCATGACCCTGAAGGACTGTAGGGAAGTCCTGATGCCCCATTTTCTCGAAGTGATGAACCGTGCTATAACTGAAGGTATTTTCCCATCATCTTGGAAAAAGGCAGTAGTCAAACCTCTGCTGAAAAAGCCGACTCTAGATCCGGAGATATTAAAAAACTTTCGCCCAATATCTCTGTTGCCGGCTCCAGCAAAGATGCTTGAGATACATCTCAACCAACATCTGACTGCCTTTTCTGACACCTCCGGCCTTCTGTACTCGTCACAACATGGCTTCCGGAAGTTCCATAGCACCGAGTCGGCCCTTACGGTGGTCGTAAACAACATACGCTCGAAGGTCGACCAGGGCAAGACTACTCTGCTGGTCCTGCTCGACCTGACGGCAGCTTTTGACACCCTGTCCCCCTCGATTTTAACAGCTCGTCTTAGGGAGATAGGGGTGAAGGGCCCTGCGCTGAGCCTGTTGGCCTCCTTCCTCATTCAGAGGGAGCAGAAGGTCAAGCCGGGAGAGTACCTGTCCCCCGCCAAACCTGTGCAGTGTGGGGTCCCACAAGGTTCGGCGTTAAGCCCTACTCTTTTCAACATCTATGTGGCCCCACTTGCCAGGTTAGTAAAATCTTTTGGGATGGAGGTGGTGTCATATGCCGATGACACCCAAATCATGGTGTCTCTCTCCCATTCGGTGAGTACCTCCGTGCTCAGCTTCAGGAACTGCATGGAGGCAGTCTCACAGTGGATGATTCTGAATTCACTGAAGCTGAACGGAGAGAAAACCGAGGTCTTGATCTTCGGCCGAGATCAGGACATCTGGTCTTGCGACTGGTGGCCCCCATCTCTTGGAGTCTGTCCACTGCCCACGAAATCCACTCGGAACTTGGGCGTGATGATTGACACCTCGCTTGCTATGGTTCAGCAGGTAAATAGAACAATCTCTACCTTTTGGGGCGTAATCAGGATCCTGAGGAAAATCACCCACTATCTCTCCTTGAAAGCCCATAAACAGATTGTGGTTGCCCTAGTCGTATCACGACTAGACTACTGCAATGCGCTCTACTCGGGCATAAACAAAGGCCTGATACAACGCCTGCAGATGGTCCAAAATGCGGCAGCCAGATTTGTTCTGGATGTCCCCAGTCTCCCCTCCGCTACATCGGCTAGGAAGAGCCTACATTGGCTGCCGATTCAGGCCAGGATCTCTTTTAAGATCCTGTGCCTTGTCCATGGGGCCTTGTTTGGAGAAAGCTCTGATGGTATAAGATCTCTGGTGGTTCCATACATCCCCAGCAGGAACCTTCGCTCCTCTAGCAAGAATCTCCTGGCTGTTCCTGGGGTTCGTAGAGTCAGGTGGGGAGGAAGGGCCTCCCCACTGAATTAAAAGCACAACCCTCTATCGTGCTTTTTAGGAAAGATCTAAAAACGTGGCTCTTCTCAGAGGCTTATCTGTAATCTGGCACTCGACTCCTATATTATGTTATACTTCTGTTAGGCGCCTTGATGCCTTTTGGGCTAAGTTGCGCAATACAAGACTGCCTTCATTTCATTTCACATGTCCAAACAGTGAAAAGGCCTCAAAAGCCCTTTTCACTGTGGCAAGGTTAACTGACCCACAGGAAACATTGGATTACATTATAATGCCTTATAATGATGATTTCACTTTGGTAATGGCTAACAATATAATTGAAGAACCCATTTCTTTTTATCTCCGGGACTAGACAAAATAAAAGACATTATTCCAGCAATACAAAAAAAAGATGAAGACAAAAATAAAAAGGTGTGCAACCAATTACAGGCTATTACGAGTACCATACAACATATAAAATACAGGTACTGAAAGAAAGAAAAAGAAGAAACGTGACAAGCAGGGAAACATTATAGATACCGACAAGTAGACACATAGCACTTATTAGAGAGATAACATCTAAAAATCTAGCTATCCAGTAATGACCGTGGGCCCCCAAATGCTATAGAATTTTTGCCCAGAGCGCGCCCCCCTAGTATTGGCTATAGCTCTTTCCCTTTCGCATATTTCATTTAACATTGCCAACCACTCTGATGCCCTGGGCAGCACCTACGATATCCATGTCCTTGTAGTACAAAGTCCAGCTATCACTATAATAACAGAGAAAAGAAGTTTTGAACCACGATCCAGGATATGCTAAATTATAACCAAGCATTCTCTCCACCTCAGTTAATTGCAGGTTAAAACCCAATCGATCTGCTGCTATTTGATCAACCTCTTTCCAAAAAAGTGTCAAGTCAAGACAAGTGACAAACATATGCAGGCTCTCTGCAGCAATTAATCCACATTTAGGGCACTTACCCTTATCACTTATGATAGTCCCCCTATCGGCTGACCACCGAGCTATTCGATCCGGAGTTTAACATAGCCTACATATGGCTTTGAATTGCTGCAATTTTAGTTTGGTGGAGCAGACAGCCTCATCCAGCGTACCTAGTGCATCTTCAATATATACAGGAGTAATCTCCTGCCCCAATACCTAACACAACTTAGATGCCAACTGCAAGCTAGCATTGCCCCAGTCTTGAGAGAATAACTGGTGAGCCTGGCTAATGGTTAGCTTTGTAGTTGAATGTAAATAGGTCATTGTGTCGGACTCCATGAGTGTTCTTATACCGCTTCATCCCCCAAAGATAGTCTCTGACTGGTAAGTATTTATAAAACATCTGTTTTGGGAGGCCAGCTCCCCTTTGTAGATCGTCAAAGGTTTGAAACTCATTAGTATCCAGGGGCGTAACACAGGCCCCCGCAGCCCACGTGGTCCGAAGCTCCAGGGGGCCCCCTCGGCACTGCACTCTGTCCGGAGAGCTCCTAATTGAGCCCTAATGGGGCCCCTCTACATACCTTGCAGGGAGGCCCCCTCAATTTTCGTTACGCCAGTGTTAGTATCATATAAGTGACCAAGTTGGCTTACCCCGTAACTAGCCCATAGTTTCGCTTGTGTGTCATGGAAAATGTCCGGAAACTGAGAATTGCCCCACAATGGAACACTACTATGCATAACGGGTAAGGAACAGTTCGATATTATTTCTCGCCAGATATAAGCTATATCTCGGAGAGTCTTAAATCAGACTCTTTTATAATAGTTGGGATCGTTGATCTTGTATAGGAACATTTTAGTGTCAGTGCCGATTGCCAGATTACAGAGACAGCTTTGACTACCAGCAGACAGAAGAATACGAAGTCGCCCAGCAAACGAAGGCCAGAAATAAAATTTTAAATTAGGTAGTTGAAGCCCTCCCTGCCTGTATGTAAATTTTAAGTGCTTTATTGCTACTAAGTGTCCCCTCTAGTTTCTTTATAAAAAAAAGTTCGGAACACATAATTGAATTGTTTGAAACAAATAAAGGAATTTGGGTAAAATAATCATTTTAATGATATTACATCGCCCTATAATACTAATTGGCAATTTGTGCCAGTTCTTCATCCTTTAGACAACCGACTTTAAAAGTGGATCGTAATTTAATCGTATAATTTGTTCCGTGTTCGGAGAGATCTGCGCCCCTATGTATGTTGCGACCAAGCAGGCCCCCAACACTACCCTGTTGGTTTGAATGTTAAGAAGGACCTGCGTCTTACCTATATTTTTCTTGTAGCCAGAAAAGGTGCCAAACGTTTTAGCCTCTGCTTGGATTACACCTACAGCCTCCATAGGTTTTGCAGAAAAGGCGGCTATATCGTCTGCATATGCCATTATTTTTTATTCGCCTGATGCTAATTGAACCAGGAGTATGGATGGATTAGCGAGGTGCGACCTCATGAACAATTCTATGTATAAAGCAAAAAGAAGAGGTGAGGGGTGCAACCCTGACGAGTGCCCCTCAGTATCGAAAAGGACATAGATTGTGATTGCAGGTAAACTTATTGAGCTCTTGGCTGTTTGCAAAGAGCCCTAACCCAAGTATAAAATAGACCATGGATATTAAACTCTGCTAGCGTGGCCCAGAGACACTCCCAGGTGACACAGTTGAATGCTTTCTCAGCATCAAGCATGACCATTCCCATTTCAAGCTTTAGCTTTTTCGCAGCATCAAAGGCTTTTATAGTAGCATTTACATCTGCTGTGGTATACCTGCCCTTTATAAAGCTGTGTTGCTGTTGTCAGACCAATTGTGGCATAAAAGGTTCCAGGCGAGCTGCCAATACTTTTGCAAATACCTTAGCATCTGAATTAATAAGTGAGATTGGGTGATACGACCCGCACTCATCTGATGGTTTATTCTTTTTAGGAAAGAAAACAATATTTGCTGTCTTCCAAGACTTAGGTGTATCCCCATTCTCTCTTATATTTTGTATGACTTTGATCATGGGGGGAATCACGCAATCCTTAAACGTTTTATAAAACTCGACTGGTATTGCATCATCACCAGCAGCTTTGCCCGACGGAAGGGCTGTTAATGCATTTCTTTGCTAGTAATAACCATATTCAGGGATCGTGTCTGTTCTTCCTCAAGAGCAGGTAAATTACACTTTCTAATGTACTCAAGAAATTTGATTTCATCAAACAAGCCAGGACTAACAAATAGATTTTTATAATACCGGTCAAATTGTTCTACTATTAACTGTGGTTGTGTATACAATACGCCACTTTCACCTTTAATAACTTTTATCTCACGCCTCACATTTTTGTCAGAGAGTTGATGTGCTAAAACCTTCCCCACTGGTTCTCCATACTCATATTGCAGGGCCCGATTTTTATTATATCTAGTCGCTATTTTATCTTTCAGTATCCTCCCCAGCATAGCTCTTTTTCGATCAAGGACAGATATGTATGTGAGTATAACTGCGTCGCCCCTTGCAGGTGGCCCCTCAGCCTAGCCTCTGCAGCATGAGCTATTTCTAGCTGCAGAATCGCGTCACCGACCAACCTAAGAGCAGTGTTTTTACTCTTATTCTGCCGAAAGATATACTGTTGTGTGATCCCTCTTATATTAACTTTAAGCGTAACCCAGACTACAAGAGGGGAGGCAGAGCCTTCATTATCAAATAAGAAACCCCTAATACTATTCTTAACAAGTACCACATAATCTACAATGATATTTGACTAGTCCTGCAATTCTATAACCAATGTAGATATCTAAGTCCTCAAGAGTAGTAGCCAATAAAATTATGGCCAGCACTAATCCTACGAAGACCATTTTCACCTTGCTTAAAAACATGAAGAGTGCAGGGATGTCTAATCTTTCCCCCGTCACGTCGAACCATCGCTGCGAAGACCTGGCACTTCATTTTATGAAGAAAGTGGAACTCATTTACCAGGACTTTTCCACTGAGAGTATCCCCACTGAGAACCCTGTGTTGACAGGGTATGATTTGAGGGTGGACGACTGTTTGTCGGCCTTTCCTCTATTGTCGCTGCAGGAGTTTGGGGCCCTGAGTGCTAAAATCAAATCGGGTTTGCCAGCGGACCTAATGTCTTCAGCCTATTTCCACCAGCTTCTTCCTCTTATTTCTCCTGTGGCAGTATAATTAGTTAATCTGTCACTGAAATCTGCCTCAGTCTCTAGGGAGTGGAAGCATGCAAAAGTGATTCCACTCTTAAAAAAGCCATTGCTTGATCCGGACGACCCAGGTAACTATCGCCCTATATCTCAGTTACCCTTTATGGCGAAAGTGGTGGAGGCAGATGTAAATTCAGTTCTATCTAAACACATGGACACTCATAACATCTTTGACCCCTCTCAGCATGGGTTTCACCCCCGCCATAGTACCAAATCAGCTCTCCTTGCCGTCACGGAATCTATCCGTAACCGGTTGGATGCAGGAGACTCCGCGGCCTTGGTCCTATTGGATCTAAGCGCCGCCTTTGATACGGTGTCACATGCGATTCTTCGTGAACGCCTTTGGACGATCGGAATCAGGAATGTTGCCCTGGAGTGGATTCGTTCCTTCTTGACTGGGCGATCATTTCAGGTGTCAGTCCCCCCTTTTCACTCGCAGGATCATCCTTTATCTCGTGGGGTGCCGCAGGGTTCCATCCTGAGCCCAATTCTTTTCAATATTTATGTGGGACCTTTGGCGGAGGTGGCCAGAGGTAGGGGGCTATTCTTAGTGTCGTACGCTGACGACACCCAGTTGGTGATTGCCTTTTCCAAAAATTGCAGTGCTAATTTGGAACGTTTTAGGACGGATCTGTCGGTGATCTCAGACTGGATGAAGGCTAACTGCCTTCAATTGAATGCCAGTAAATCTGAGATTTTTCTCTATGGGAAAGACCAAGAGCTGTGGTCGGAGCAGTGGTGGCCAGACCATCTTAAACCCGCTCCATTACCGAAAAAGATGGTAAAGAACTTAGGTGTTTGGTTCGACACCGGTCTAACTTTCGAGAAACAGACAAGAGCTGTTGCTGCGGTTTGTTTTGGGCTTCTGAGAGGCCTTAGACCTTTGCTTGGTCTTTTTCCATCTGAAGTGCGCCAAACTATCTTGCAAGCCTCCATTTTGGCGAGACTTGATTATGGAAATGCTCTATATCTAGGTGCAAATAGAGCAAGTATTAAACGCCTTCAGAGAGTCCAGAATGCTGCAGCACGTATATGCTAGTAGCACTGCCTAGATCGCAGTCGGTGGTTCATGTGCTCTTAAAGTTGCACTGGCTGCCCATCGAAGCCCGGGTTCACTTTAAGGATCTGTGCCTTGCGCATAAAATCTTGATGCACCAAGCCCCTATTGGGCTCTCGGGTTTACTGAAGCCCTATGTGCCTGGCGTGCCTTGAGATCCACCAACTGTTGTTTGGTTTGTGTCCCCCGAGTAAGGAAAGCTAGGGCGGGGGGCCGCTCGTTTGGCTTTTTGGCGGCCAAACTTTGGAACTCCCTCCCAGTGAACATCAGAGTCATACCTAATCTGTTGGTGTTCCGGAAGTCTGTAAAGACATGGTTATTCACTGCTATTTAATAATAAAGGACGCTTGTTGTAACTCCCACTGCTCCCTTTTGGTCTCTGGTTGCGCTGGGACGCCTCGTCGCTGAGGCAGCCATGCGCATTATAAATCCTGTGTAAATAAATGAATAAATCTTAAATTTAACTATGTTATGACATGCTTTAGTATATTCTAAAGATTCTATTATTCTTCATTTTATGTGGTGTATATAGGTAAGCACATGCCAATGTTACTGGAATATGTATACATGGTCTGGACATTATAGAATTATACTTCTGTGGATTTTAAAAGTGATTCATATGTAAAGCACTCTGACACCCACATTTTTGGGTCATGTTCGTGCTATAGAAAACACCAAGAATAAATAAGTAAATAAATAGTCAGTATCAGCCAGCAGATATCGTGGAAAGGAAAACATACGCAATTGCCTGCTGGCGGACCTATCAAAAATGACAGTAGAATAGGATTATGATCCGATACAATCTTAGAGCATACCTCGCACCTGGCCATACTCAGAATTCTACTATTAACAAAAAACATATCGATCCTGGAATAATGCGTATGTGGTGCACTATATAAGTGTAGCCGGGCTTCGAAGGAAATAGTGATCTCCATCCATCTTTTTTTGTTTAAATCTGTTTTTATTAATTTTTAAAGATTACATCATCATGCAAGATAACATGTATCACATAAAGTTGACCATACAGTGAAACATCTGTCCACGTCAGAGATATATTACGGTTGAATAGTGATATATGGCAGATATGCATTTTGATGTTGTTGCGGGCTCAGCTAGAAGCTGAATCTCGACAGACAGTGCATGTTCAACAAATATAACAGTTATCATACATTATTGATGTGGTTCCTTTAGGTGTCAGTTGGTGTGCGTGCACTTACATATCATTGCAGATGTTTGCTGTCGGGCTACCTATCCCCCCTTATCGGGGCGCCTCCCCCACTTCCTGGTCGCCCCTCAGGGTTGTCTCCCTCAATGTGCATCAGGGCCTGTAGTAGTCCCTCCCATTGCGCTGCTATAGGTGTCTTCCGTAGCCCCAACGTTTCCTCCCGCAGGTTGGCGATTCCTTCTGCTTTGGCCCATGCTAGGAGCGAGTACCTCCATGCCTGTATGTGTGGTGGGTCTCGCTCCTTCCATTTCTTGGTTACGAGCCGCTTAGCTACCACCAAACCTAGGTCTAGGAAGCGAGAGGAGACCTTCGTAGTTGGAGACCTGCGGAAACGGTGTAATAAGTAAACAGGCCATTCAAAGGGTATGTCGCGTCCCGTGCAGGTGTGAAGGGCATAGCCGACAGCTTGCCAATAGGTGTGTAGCTTGTGACAGCCCCATTGCATGTGTACTAGTCCAACCCCCACCTCCGCGCACCGAGGGCACATCGCATATGTGCTGTGAAAATAACTGTTCATCTTTTCAGGTTTGATGATCTCCATACATCTTTAAGGTTATGCAAGCGCGTCAACTCTAGGATTGCTGCTCTAACTTTCCTCATCCTAACTGAGACGGACCGGTTGGTAGAATCTATTTTAGGATCAAGGATACAATTAAAATTGTCCATAACAACTAGCTCACCTTGCCAATCTAGCAATTCTAATGCTAGAGTATCGATAATCTGAGGTTCAACACAGTTTGGTCCTTAAATTGTACATAACACAAACTTTTGATCTTTAATAAAAAAAAACTGGGCAATTATCCACCTGCCTCGTATGTCATGAGAAGCCTTGAGGAGGGTACATTTATCAGTCAAAATGGCAACTCCTCTAATAGAAACAGTCTGAGAGGTGCAGTCAAGTATCTTATAAGCTAAGTGTCTCAAGAAATGTCTGACTTTATAAGCTAGATGAGTCTCAGCAAGGGCAACTATATGAGGCTTATAAATTCTAAGCTCCTCCCGAACCATCTGATGTTTGTTAGCAGAATTTAAGCCGGCCACGTTCCAAAACACTTAATTACCTCCATAAAGCATTAAAAAAAGCAAAAACCCAAAGAAAAATGTGCTTATCTCCTCCACATTCATTAGTATCTGAACAAGAAACAGTATGAGCAAGAAATGTGCACCCAGTCGGAGAACCCTTACTAAAAATCATGTCTAACATCCCAATATTCACACTTAAGTCTATTCCCTTCGACGCCTTTTTTTATAACCCCCTCCTGCCAATCCCTGTCCCTAGCTGCAGCCCCACAACTAACACAGAGGGAGCCACCCACCCACCCCAGTTTCCTAAAGAAAGAATCACCCCACACAGGCTGGCAATAACATTGACAGCCAGTAAAGAGCAGAGGTACCCCCGTGCTGCCCGCTATGAAGACTGCCCCAGGGCATGGATAAAGTAAGACCCTAAAGATCCACAAGACAAAAAATAAATCCTCATTCATAGCCTAGACTAGGAAAGAGTAAGAAAGAGTAGAGAAGAAAGAGATCAAAGCCCCCTTGTGTATCCCCGCCTTAAATCTCTAGCCATTGCCTAGCACATCCATATCCCTTGTAGCTTCAAGCTTCTAAAAGAGAGAAAAAGAAGAAAAAGACATTATAACACAAATGAAACTTGTGAAGCTAGACCAATAATCGATTGACCAAGTTCAGGGACCAACTACTAAGGGGGTCCTTCTTACCAGGAGACCCCGCCAGAACTAAGTATCTGCTGGGCCTCATTTACCACATAAAAAGTCCATGTGTGACCTTGAAACGTGCTGGTTCTTAAAGAAATGCTTGAGCCCCAGCTGCTTTCATGGGGTCAATCAGCTGGCAAAGTTTCCAGCGCTGTGCCATTGTTTCCTTACAGAGATTTGACCTAACAAAGAATGATATCGAACTGGCTGTGCCGGGGACGGGCCCAAAAAAAGACAGCTTGATGTAACAGAAAGTTGCCAAAATAGATAATCATACGGAAGCAGATGTTGCCAGGTAGCTCGGGATTCATGCCTTAAGAATGGTGGAAGTCTATGAGCTTGTTTTATATGCGAGTCCCAGTCCCAGTCAGATAGGTCAGGAAACCAATTCTGGAAGAGCTGTACTATAAATGCTCATGGGTCAGCCCCCTCTTTCTCCTCCGGTATGCTGAATACTCTCAGATTCTTCCTTCGCTGTCAATTTTCCAAGTCTTCGACCTTAACCTTGAGAAATAACAGTTGATCCTCATTTAGCTTAGTAGTTTTAGCTGTAGCTGCACTTTGATATTCTGTGTGTCAGACCAGCCATCCTGGCTTAAGAGGGGTGAAACCCCGAAACCAGTCCTGGGATGCTTGTTTGCGGTACAGGGAGGACCTGGCTTGGCAGTTTGGGCTGGTCTGTTCCCATGAGGCACAGGGTCAACACTGATTTGCATATGGCCAGGTCTAAACTGGGGTGGCATGGTGGGCAAAAGAATGAGGATTTAACCCAGATCTCTTGCCTGGGGGTGAATGTTTTGATGTGTTCTGCATTCCATCCATCAATTGTGTGTCTTTTGCTTTCTCACCCTAAGTGCGCCAGGTATGCCGAGACATGGGTCCTGGGCTCACTGTGCCACTGGAATCAAAATATCCTGCCTGAAGAGGGGTGAAACCTCGAACCGGTCCTAGGATGCTTGTTTCCAGTCCAGGAATGACCTGGCTTGGCAGCTCGGGCTGGACTGTTCCCATGAGGCACGGGGTCAGGCTGATTTGCATATGGCCAGGTCTAAACTGGGGTGGCATGGTGAGCGAAAGAATGATGGATTTAACCCAGATCTCTTGACTGGGGGTGAATGTTTTGATTTGTTCTGCATTTGGTCCATGAATTGTGTGTCTTTTGCTTTCTCGCCCTAAGTGCGCCAGGTATGCCCAGAAGTGGGTAATGGGTTCACTGTGCCACTGGAATCAAGCTATCCTGGCTTAAGAGGGGTGTAACCCCGAAACCGGTCCTAGGATGCTTGTTTGCGGCCCAGGGAGGACCTGGTTTGGCAGTTCGGGCTGGACTGTTCCCATGAGGCACAGGGTCAAGACTGATTTGCATATGGCCAGGTCTAAATTGGGGTGGCATGGTGAGCAAAAGAATGATGGATTTAACCCAGATCTCTTGACTAGGGGTGAATGTTTTGATTTGTTCTGCATTCCGTCCATCAATTTTGTGTGTCTTGTAAAAGTAGATAGGGTCACCTGTGGGAAGTCCTACCCCATCCATTGGCTACAGTGTGGGAAGTGGTTGCCCTTACCCACAGTCTGACATTAAGCATAAATGTAGTATCCCCAGTACCCTCCTCAGAACATTCCTGGACCTGAGAAGAATAAGAAGAAGCACTGCCCTGCTGTCGGAAGGACCTGAAGGAAGACTGGGCCAGCTTGCCTTGAACCCAGGATCTCTGAAATGATCACAAGGGTCAGTTGGCTAGCCTCATGGTTGATTTTTCTAAAGAAAAACAAGGGAACCCACAAGGTAAATAAGGACCTTGGGTAGCAATCATATATTAGAACATTGGTGCAAATAATGAATTAGATAAATATAGACTGGAATCAATGCTATATTTGGAGTGTCTAGCCGGACATTCAATTTAATCAAACAATAAATTCAGAGGAATCCTGTGAACAACACAACAACATAGTGGGACACAATCCTGCATCTTACAAAAACACCTGTCATTTACAAAACGAAAAAGACATTTCAGGCAAGACAAGGGTAGCTTGTCGAATGTAGATTATGGCAAGCTTAGTACAAACAGTACATGCACTTTTTTTATCACAGTGGATTCATGTGCATGCTGTTTACATGGGTCAACGACATTTCGATCCTTTCAAAACAATACTAGGATCATCATGAGGACTGTAATTAGTGCAAGCCTGAGTTTAGAAATTGCCTTCGATCGTGAATAATCTACAATACAGACAATGGGGGCGGTCCCAGGGTTCCGGAGCTGCGTACCTTGAAGAGGATTCTACAGAATAATTTATGGTGGAAATAGTTGAGTAATTTGCAATTCCATACGGTGTTTCAATGCACGATATGCCGTGGGATCCAGGAACAGTTCGCTTGGATGACGTTTTGTAAATGTAATGTGTTTTTGTAGGATGCAGGCTTGTGTCCCAATATATTGTTGTGTTGTTCACAGGATTCCTTTGACTTTATTGTTTGATTAAAGTGAACGTCCGGCTGGACACTCCAAATATAGCTCTGATTCCAGTCTATATTTATCTAATTCTTTATTTGCACTTTATAAGGACCAATGTTCTAATATATGATAGCCTCATGGTTGAGCAACAGGGCTACAATAAGCTACCAGAGGCTTTTCCTGCTTACCAAATGAGTCCCCTCTGATGGCCTCTGTGCGAGTCACTCCTGACCCACAAAAACTGTCCCCAAACTCAAGTATCCTTGGCTGTGGTCAGAGTGTTCTCCTCTTTGCCTGACTGAAAGCTTCACAGGACTTACGCTGAGGAGCATCCAAGCAACCTTCATCGACAGCTGGATAGGGACGGTGCATTCACGATACTGATCCTGGTATTGGATAAGGGATACTGGTAGCCCTACGCCTATTGGAAGCTCACATAAGAGCTTGACAGATTAGATGCAGAAGGCACATTAAACTGAATGATCAAATGTCATACATGACCATCTAAACATGGATACCATTGATTGATGTAAAACAAGTAATAAGAAAATGCCCTGATGTAGTTCAATAGAATTTGAACGAAACGCGTTGGCTGGATGTTTTGGTTTTTGTATCTTACATTTCAAAGTTGTATTTAAATAAAGGAAGTTTTCTAAAAATGTACTTGAAAACTTGTTGATCTGTTTCTCTGCGGGTGCACCATTCCATTCTTTCTTGTCAAGTAATACTCATCTCTGCAGTAATATCACATAACGGCTGATATTGGAATTGAAATGCACCAAATTATACTAACTGGGACTGTGTGCTAGGTGCGGTTGGGAGGTGAGCTGTTGATGTGTGTTCCCCTCTCTTTTTGCTAACATTCATTGACACCTTCACTGGACTCAATGCGAGCAATGTCTGAGCCACGCCGACAACCCTCGTCAACACCTACACCTGGTCCACTGTTGAATAGCCTTCAATCGACTCCGACATCTTGTGCAACGGTTTCCAATCATTGTTGAGTCCTTCATCAGATTAGTCAGTTGCCTGGCCCCACTGAAGATTTCCTACCTCCATAAAGGTTTCTATGTGACAGTGTAACTTATATCTTACCCTTTTCCCAGTCCAACACGACCAGCTGCCTACGGTTGTTATTTAGTGCTGTTTGGCACTATTTCTATATACAAACATTAAAAATCCATAACCCCAAATCTATCCATTTTATTTTGTTATTTGGTGTCATTGTATTTATTAAAATATTCTTTCTTTTTCTAAATTGTCTTCGGATTTTTCACTTTATGTCTATTTGAGTACTACATAAAAAATTACATTGCCAATAGAATAAGCCTGGCTGCCTTTCTCAATAGCTACCATGGGGTCAGACACAGGTTTATTAAGTGACTTTTGTGGTTCACCATGACAAGAATTGTGGCAATTAGTTTAAGTGGATTCTCACCAAACTCAACTAATCCTGCAATAACTTACAGAATCCAAAATATCCGACCAAAGAAATCATAAGAGTGATAAAATGATTAAACAGAGTAGGAGTCTTTGCAGATGATCACTGAGGCACTCAAAAGCTGAAGGCCTAGAAGACAGAGCGAAAGGAGGAAGGTATATAGCTTGCACTTGATCCAACAGAAAAGACTGAAAATACAAAAGTGCTCTATCCCTGAAGCCATTCAATGGATAAAGCTCTTATAAGTGTGGAACATATATCTAACATCTCTACTCCCACCTCCGCCAGTCAATAATGGCATAGAGGCCTTCAGAAAGTAAAAGGACAGAAGTTTCCATGCCATAAGAGAGAGGGAAACTCAAATAATACGGTTCAGCAAGATTTTAGAGTTAATGAACGGTGACAGCTTTTGATCTTCTTTTCCAATATTTTGGTGAGAAAACGGATTATTGGATATTTTAAAAAAAATTCATAACCAGAGGATCTCCTGTCAGCTTCATCAGGCTGTGGGGCGATCAGGAGAGACTATTTCCAGTCAAGGGGAACTGTCAAAGTGGAAAGAGAGTTATTGCACAAATCTGTAATTAGAGGTGTGACTAAATTCAATGCCTTGTGAAAGATAGTGGCAGGACATGCATGAAGGAGGCTGGGTGTAATAGCAATGGCTAGAGAAGAAACTTTGCAGAGATCTGCAGCGTGCATTAACAATGATTAATTTTACCAACAACTACATGACATGCTTAAAGTAGTGGTGTCCTTACATCCACCTGTGGAACGACACTATCCACTTTAGGAGAGGAAGTGAAGATCAGGAAAGAGAGAAGTGATCAAAGGAGTAAAATGAAGGAGGGGAGGAATCAATGAGAGAAAGAAAAAGTGATTTGATGGGAAGAAAGGAATGGCAAGGAGGAATCAATGAAAAGAAGAAAGAAGGAAGTAGAAACAATGAAGGAAAAAGATGGGAAAGAAAGCAGTACTTAGTGAAGGAAAGAAAAGGGAACAAGTATAGCTGCCAAGTTTTCCAGGTCCATGTGCGATGATCTGCTCAAGTACAGGTTTTTTCCTTTAAATTCAGGTTCTAGTAGTCAGTGTTTTGTGAAGGATTAACCTAGACCACAAGTCCCAGAATTCCAACCAAAAACCTGGACCGGAGCAGCTAGCATTTACTTAGGAAATATAGTATGGTTGAACAAGAGGAATGGCTGGTTACTTACCGGTAAAGTTCATTACTCCGAGTCTATGACCTCACCGTCACAGTCCTTACATACGGAAACATCAGCTACCCCACCCCCGCAGACATCAAGCAAAAATATCCTCCAACCACTCCCATCACTACCCTCCAGACCATGCTCACATCCCGTGGAACATAATCACTGACCTCACATCCGGAAATCCTGCAAACCAAAGCAGATGAAGCCAAAATGGGCGTAAAATCCGTTCCGCTCGCGGAATTTGCGGATTTTCGGTAAATTCGCAATCCGCGAACTATAGCGAATTTGCCGAAAATCCGTCAATTCGCACGCGGGGATTTTTTGGCTTGGTGATACAATATTGCGGCGCGCGGCGTGGCGCACGGCGTTCACTTTCCGTCATTCAGCCTTTGCCGAGTTGTTTTTCTCGATATTTTGCGAGTGCTGCGCCATTTTGGATCTTGCTGCGGGATCCCGCGGGAGTTGGCGCCCGCAAATACGTAATCACGGCTTGCCACCTTACCTTGCACAGCACGCATCGCGAGAGTTCGCAATTGCGAACACGTAGGTGCGGCGGGCAGGAACAATCTCGCACTCGCGAAATAGAGATTTTGCAATTCTGCACAAGAAATCCACCAGCAAACAGCATAAACCTTCAGAAAATGATGATTTTGTATCAGAATCACTCCTCAGGTTGACATTTGCCTGCACTTTTTTGTTGCAAGGAGAACATTTTGGGGGGTGGGGGGGAAGAGGAAGGAAGTGCCCCACAGTCTCCAACTTCCTGTTCCTGTCCAGCAGGCTCCTCCCAGTGCTTTGTTCATGTGCTGGTCACTTTCATTTGGACCTTGACCTGGAAGGATTACTTTTTGTGGGTGCTGCTGGATATTTGGATTTGAGGCCTTTTTGACTTTCTTTGGATCACTTTTGGATCAGAAATCAACTTTCACAAGTAAGTTTGTTGGGGCATTACAGTTGCTGCAACGACAATTTTGGAACTTTTTCAGAACATTAAATAAAATATATTGTGGGTAGCCACGGTATCCAGTAGGACCAGGGTTGGTTATGGGTGCATGCATTATACAACTGTTTTGTTGAATTTAAACATCATTGAGGCCATGGATGGGCTGGGATTGTGCTTAATTTTGTGTTTTTTGTCGATTTTTTGGGGCTGCTGTTGGGGCCTTTTGCCCAGGGGTAGTGAGTGGTGCATGGACTCAGTCTGATTGTGGGGTCTCACTCTCTTTAATGTAAACATCCTGGATGGCATTGGATTGTGGTGATTTTTGTGTGTTTTTCGTTTTTTTGGGGGTGCTACTGTTGATTTGGACTGGCCTTGTGGGTGGTGGTGGTGGCCATCTTGAGTGCTGGTACAGGCAACATGTGCTTGGGGTGCAAGGGGCCATTTTGAAGAGAGGCAGTGTCTGAGGTCTGCACTTATTTTGCATAGCTTTCATCCATTATGCCCTGGGGTAGTGAGTGGTGCATGGGCCTAGTCTTTCTGTGGGGTGTCTTCTTGGATTTAAACACCATTGAGGCCATGGATGGGCTGGGATTGTGCTGAATTTTGTGTTTGTTGTCGTTTTTTTGGGGCTGCTGGTGGGGCCTTTTGGCCAGGGGTAGTGAGTGGTGCATAGGCCTAGTCTTTTTGTGGGGTGTCTTCTTGGATTTAAACACCATTGAGGCCATGGATGGGCTGGGATTGTGCTGAATTTTGTGTTTTTGTCGTTTTTTTGGGGCTGCTGGTGGGGCCTTTTGCCCAGGGGTAGTGAGTGGTGCATGGACTGAGTCTGGCTGTGTGTTGGTCTTACTGTCTTTAATGTAAACATCCTGGATGGCATTGGATTGTGGTGATTTTTGTGTGTTTTTCCTTTTTTTGGGGGTGCTACTGTTGATTTGGACTGGCCATGTGGGTGGTGGTGGTGGCCATCTTGAGTGCTGGTACAGGCAACATGTGCTTGGGGTGCAAGGGGCCATTTTGAAGAGAGGCAGTGTCTGAGGCCTGCACTTATTTTGCCTAGCTTTCATCCATTATGCGCAGGGGTAGTGAGTGGTGCATGGGCCTAGTCTTTCTGTGGGGTGTCTTCTTGGATTTAAACACCATTGAGGCCATGGATGGGCTGGGATTGTGCTGAATTTTGTGTTTTTTGTCGTTTTTTTGGGGCTGCTGGTGGGGCCGTTTGCCCAGGGGTAGTGAGTGGTGCATGGACTGAGTCTGGCTGTGTGGTGGTTTTACTGTCTTTAATGTAAACATCCTGGATGGCATTGGATTGTGGTGATTTTTGTGTTTTTCCTTTTTTTGGGGGTGCTACTGTTGATTTGGACTGGCCATGTGGGTGGTGGTGGTGGCCATCTTGAGTGCTGGTACAGGCAACATGTGCTTGGGGTGCAAGGGGCCATTTTGAAGAGAGGCAGTGTCTGAGGCCTGCACTTATTTTGCCTAGCTTTCATCCATTATGCCCAGGGGTAGTGAGTGGTGCACGGGCCTAGTCTTTCTGTGGGGTGTCTTCTTGGATTTAAACACCATTGAGGCCATGGATGGGCTGGGATTGTGCTGAATTTTGTGTTTGTTGTCGTTTTTTTGGGGCTGCTGGTGGGGCCTTTTGACCAGGGGTAGTGAGTGGTGCATGGGCCTAGTCTTTCTGTGGGGTGTCTTCTTGGATTTAAACACCATTGAGGCCATGGATGGGCTGGGATTGTGCTGAATTTTGTGTTTTTTGTCGTTTTTTTGGGGCTGCTGGTGGGGCCTTTTGGCCAGGGGTAGTGAGTGGTGCATGGACTGAGTCTGGCTGTGTGGTGGTCTCATTGTCTTTAATGTAAACATCCTGGATGGCATTGGATTGTGGTGATTTTTGTGTGTTTTTCCTTTTTTTGGGGGTGCTACTGTTGATTTGGACTGGTATGTGGGTGGTGGTGGTGGCCATCTTGAGTGCTGGTACAGGCAACATGTGCTTGGGGTGCAAGGGGCCATTTTGAAGAGAGGCAGTGTCTGAGGCCTGCACTTAATTTGCCTAGCTTTCATCCATTATGCCCAGGGGTAGTGAGTGGTGCATGGGCCTAGTCTTTCTGTGGGGTGTCTTCTTGGATTTAAACACCATTGAGGCCATGGATGGGCTGGGATTGTGCTGAATTTTGTGTTTTTTGTCGTTTCTTTGGGGCTGCTGGTGGGGCCTTTTGGCCAGGGGTAGTGAGTGGTGCATGGGCCTAGTCTTTCTGTGGGTTGTCTTCTTGAATTTAAACACCATTGAGGCCATGGATGGGCTGGGATTGTGCTGATTTTTGTGTGTTTTTTCGACTTTTTGGGGTGTATAACTGATGTTCCTCTGTCTTCCATTACTTGTAGGTGCACAAGAGAACCACCAGTGCCAGGAAGAAGTCCTGCTGCGGTGTGTGCAGCACAACGTCACGTGTGGCCACAGACAACTCTGCAACTTGTGCAACTGCGGCCTGCTGTTCAGAGTTACATCTGAAGAAGATGGCCCCAAAAAAAGTTGCCCGTAGCTCCTCTAGCAAGAAAGTTGCCAGTAAGGAGCAGAAGAAGCAAGTGGCGCCACTTGCCAAGGAGACTGGTGTGATGACGACCGCCACATTTTTTGGGGAAAAAAAAATAAGCCTGCTGCAGCAGCGGGGTCTGCTGGGGACCAAGCTGGGAGCAGCACCTCCGCTCCATTGGGCTCAGTGCCGCCACCACCACGCCAACTTAGGTCCAAGCCCTTGAGTGCTTCAGAGGCAGCCAGTATAGTTGTTCAATCACCGTCGACCAGTGATGTTGGCTCATCGCAAGAAAGTAGCAGCAATGTCCCTCAAGAATCAACACAGGTTGTTGTAACTCATCTGACGAGTGTTGAACAACCACAGCCGCAACAACAATCACATGTGCAAGTAGTACAAGCCCAAGTACATGTGGAAGGAGAGGAGGCGGCGCAAGGAGAGGAGCAAGCAGAGGTGCATGGAGGGGCACAACAAGTGGCCACAATAGTTGTTCCTCCAGAAGTAGGGGCACATCTGGAAATCGACAATCAAGCCGAGGTATCATTCGAGGAAGCCACTCCTCCTGATGATCATTCATTGTCGTCCACATCCTGAGCAAGGAAAAGATCAAGGGTGTTGGTGTCTACATCTTCTTCAAGCCCACCTCCTTCTGATGATATGGATCTTACTTGGGAACCAGCACCACTGCCGTCTGAGAGTGAGGTTGAGGAGGCACACCATGATCTGACAAAGGTAGCAAAGCGTAAAAGGAAGGTTGTCGAAACTCTCAAAGTTATGGAGTGTGATGACGCTCAACAAGAAGTGGCGGATACTCCTGCTGCTGAAGACTCTCACGACGACGACGCAGTCATCATCACTAACGTCACTGAAGCCCCAGCGGGCATGCAGCAAACAGACATTTTGACCCTAGCCCGACAAGCTGCTGAGCGTGATGATGATGTCGACGAGGAGGCAATGGGTACACCAGAATCATTGATGTTAACTAGTACACCACAACGTGCCGCTTCCATATTTCTTACTCGCCAGAAGGGACCTCCATCCACCTCGACCTCAATTAGTGGTGGTGAAAGTGCACAACATAGTAAAGTTCAGCAATACACATCCTCCACTTCATCTGGCATTAGCAGCACGGCCACCACCAGTATCGCCTCCTCCGGCCCCCACAGACATTTCAAGTCCGCAGTTTGGGACTTCTTTAGTGTTTCCACAAAAAGGGAAAACATAGCCATTTGTAGCATTTGTAAGCTTGCAGTTAGTCGTGGTAAGCTTGGTACCAACTATGGTACTGGAGGCCAGAGAGGTCATCTTAAGAGACAGCACACTGTCCAATGGTTGGAGCACCTAAAGCAGATCAAGGAAGCCCGAATTGCAAGTCGAGAAAACGTGGATGTTCCATCTGATGATGACGAGGAAGAAGAAGTGTCACGCACTTCACTTACACCCAGTACCCCTGGGAGCCACACTAAGAGTGTGGGACAGAGTGAGACACCAATGCGAAAAAGTTCATCAGCGAGCGTAACTGGGTCGAAGAAGTCATTATCATCATCCCGTAAAATGGTCCAGGGCAACATTAAAACAATGTTGTTTTCAGACGCGCCATATGACCGCAACCACCCAATGGTGCGTCTGTATAACACTAAGCTGGCTAAAATGCTAGCGCTGGATCTTCTACCTTTTTCTTTTGTAGAAGGGGTTGGTTTTCTCGAATTAGTGGCAGCGCTCTGCCCTAAATGGAAGGTTCCTAGCCGGTACTATTTTGCCCGAGTTGCGGTTCCAGCACTACATGAAGATGTGCTGGAGGTGATTGGGGCAGC
Source organism: Lissotriton helveticus (assembly GCF_964261635.1). Classification (NCBI taxonomy): domain Eukaryota; kingdom Metazoa; phylum Chordata; class Amphibia; order Caudata; family Salamandridae; genus Lissotriton; species Lissotriton helveticus. Next base: position 155,771,835 of record NC_136062.1, on the reverse strand, counting down.
TTTGCAGAAGAGTGCTGTTCACACTATACATCTCACAACAGACATGTGGACCAGTGGCGCAGGCACTGATTACATGTGCATCACTGCACACTGGGTCTCTTTTTCAGGGGTTAAAGCAAAGCTAAACGCAGGTGCTGACCTGGACCAAGTTTTTAAAGCTGCTCGGAAACATGCAACACTAGCCATGTTTGGCTTGGAGAAACGTCATACAGCAGAAAACATTTTGAATGAGTTCAACACAAAGGTCTTTCACTGGCTGTCTCCCAAAAAACGCGGCATTGGTTATGTTTCCACGGATAATGGCGCCAATGTAGTTAAGGCCATGGAACTGGGTGACTATTTCAGAGTGCCGTGTTTGGCGCACTGTATAAACCTGGTTGTTAAAAAATTCTTGGAGAAAGAAAGTCCAGCATGCCAGTTAGTGGTCACCTGCCGAAAAATGTGCAACCATTTCAGCCATTCTTTTAAGGCCCGGAAGCATCTGAGGAGCCTGCTACATGAACGTCGAATGCCAGTGAAAGCACTCATCCAGGAGGTGCCAACACGTTGGAACTCAACGTTCTACATGCTTGAGCGTCTCTATGAGCAGTTTACGGTACTCGATCAGTATTTCTTAACAATGGGTACAGCTGTGAAGGAGGACCTGAGGTTAAATGCGGCGCAATGGGAGCTAGTTAAAAGCCTGACAGACATGCTTCGTCCTTTTGAGTTCTTCACGCGTGCAGTCAGCAGGGAGGACTGTAATTTGGGAAAAGCTATCCCATTGTTGCGCATGCTGGAGCACAAACTGAAGGCGGTGTCTTCAAAGTTTCAAAACGATGAAGAAAAGCAACAAGCTTTTCTTTTGGCGGAGAAATTATTAGAGCGTCTACGTGGCGATGAACGTCTTCAAAAGATCCACTCAGAACAGCATTACATTTGTGCTACTATTCTGCATCCACGCTAAAAAAAGGCGCTGGCAGGCTCTGCATTATTTCCTTTTAGTGATGAAGATGCTACAAAGTACAAAGGTTGGGTAGCCTGGTCAGCCATCAGGTTTGAAAGAGAACGGAAGCAAATTGAAGGAAAAGGCCGTACATCAGCATCAGCAGGCCATCCCCAGTCAGAAGACTCCACTTCTGCACCTGTGGCTGTGGCAGAAGTGACCTCTCAGCCGTTAAAGACACCGGCAACCGCATCATCTGCACCAGACACAACAGAAATATCGGGTGATGAAGAGGATTGGCTAGCTGAGATTGGTTATGGTTCCGAAAAGGTCCGAGCGAAAATTCAGCAAAGTGGAGGAAACGTGGAGAACTTTGAGTCGATGGTGCAGGACTATCTGAATGACTCAACAGAGGTCTATGTTAATGCTGACCCATTGGCGTATTGGCATGGGAAAAAAGAATTGTGGCCAGAGATCTCCCGCCTGGCTATACATTACTTGTCTTGCCCACTCACAAGCGTGTCTTCTGAACGTGTTTTCAGTGCTGCTGGTGGCATTGTAACTTGCAAACGGACCCGCCTCTCGCCCAAAAATGTGGAGATATTGACAATGATCAAGATGAATGAGCACCTCATACCACCAGATTTCAAAGTACCAGATCGCACGTTGGAAGAAGACGAGGAGGACAGCAACTTAGATGAGGGAATTTCTTCTGTGTTAGGTGACACTGACCTACTCCTGCCTGATGATTTCGCAGAGTATGAGGATGAACTCTTCTTCCCTGACACCAAGGCCTGAAAATGAGCCAATGAATTCAGACATTTTCTTTTTCGTACTTATTGACTTTTATTCCTGTGTTTCTGTCTTTCTTTGCACAAGTTAATATAATTAAAACTTTAATCACCTGTACTTTTGGCTGTTTGGGGGGTCTTCTACTTGTTTTTGCCTGGGTTGACGGCTCTGGGGCCATTGCTGGGAAGGTCTAATACCGGATAAAACTGGTTTAAACAACATTCATGAGGAAAAAAGGTTTTCCCTTTTCTGACTTTTTGCTCAATGTAGCGTTTTCAGGGGTCTGTTTGGGGGGCTTCCTGGTGTTTGTGGGTGGGTTTCGGGGCCTGGGAGCACTACTGGGTATGGATAGTTTAGATAGCAAGAGGTTTGAAGGAAATCCATGGAGGCAGAGGGGAGTTAGGGCCTAGCTGCAGAGCGCGCGCGGAGTGATTTGGCAAATTTTCATAAAAGTGACAAAGTCCATATTTTTGTACTTTTGTTTTTTGGCAGTTTGGGAGTCTTCTACTTGTTTTCGCCTGGGTTGACGGCTCTGGGGCCATTGATGGGAAGGTCTAATACCGGATAAAACTGGTTTAAACAACATTCATGAGGAAAAAAGGTTTTCCCTTTTCTGACTTTTTGCTCAATGTAGCGTTTTCAGGGGTCTGTTTGGTGGGCTTCCTGGTGTTTGTGGGTGGGTTTCGGGACCTGGGAGCACTACTGGGTATGGATAGTTTAGATAGCAAGAGGTTTGAAGGAAATCCATGGAGGCAGAGGGGAGTTAGGGCCTAGCTGCAGAGCGCGCGCGGAGTGATTTGGCAAATTTTCACAAAAGTGACAAAGTCCACATTTTTGTACTTTTGCTTTTTGGCAGTTTGGGGGTCTTCTACTTGTTTTCGCCTGGGTTGACGGCTCTGGGGCCATTGCTGGGAAGGTCTAATACCGGATAAAACTGGTTTAAACAACATCCATGAGGAAAAAGGTTTTGGTACTTTTTGTAACTTAGGGTTCGTTAGGGTTAGCCCTAGCAGCAGGATTGCATGTGTTTCGGGGTGTTCTTGGTTTTTGCAACTGAGTTCTGGGGTTTTAGAGCACTCGTCGGAATGTGTCATTTTTGTTGCAAGCGACTTGAAGAAAATCCATGGTGGGAAAGGGGGGATCACTTACTCTGTGAGAGGCACTTAGTGTTCAAAAGATTTAGCCATGTACCCAAAGATTTCTTTATCTTCCATTCTTGTTTGTCAATGCTGTGCTTTTTTTTTTTCTCTCAACAAAACCTACCCAAAAAGAAACCCCCATTCCCATCCATTTTCAAAACCCTAGCCGTCTCCCCCCGGGCTGTGTGGTTTTGCTTGATGTGTGACTAAATGACATCAATAATTCCACACACTTGCTGGGGGGGATAAGGTCATAGCAACAGGCTGGTGAAGGAATCCGAGGATATATTCTAGACTTACTCAGCTAGCTTCAGTACTATTTCTTGTAGTAGTAGCCAATGTCAAAGAAATTCAACACAAGTACTAGTTATACTTTCTACTTTACCATTTGTTAGGCTCTGTGTGGCACTGTTCTAGTGAACTGTCACCTCCTATATTCTCTATCGTACCGTTGTAATGCTATAGTAAGGACAAACCAGGTTTCATTTTCTTTTTTTCCATATGCATGCAACTGCCACTGTGTCACACCACTAGTACCACTGCAATGAGGACATTTAATCCGCCCAGGATTGCCAACCTTAATCGCCATTTCCTGTGGAGCCAGCCCTGGGACTAGCCCTACTTTCAAACACAAATTACAGGTAAGATAAGCGTTTGGTGGGAGGTAGTATAATGGAGTATTAGGAATAGACGAGAGATTGACGGTAGTACTACTAAAGTCCTAGGACTCCTCAGGAAAACAAACTTACTGTTAAACCCCCACCCACCAGACTCAAAAGTAGTAAAAAACAGGTATGGTCAGATAAAGTTTCAAAAAGTATATTTTAGTAGCCCTAACAAAATAATCTCCCGCAAGACCCTCCCTAACCCCAACGATTGTCCTTCAAAAGTCCCACAACCCAACTCCCAATTCCCACCCCCCAAAAGTCTCCAAAAAAGGGGCAAGGGACACTACACTACGGGAGGGTGCTGTTGACTTTAGCGGCCAGGGCATCATACTCCTTGCGGAGGGTGGAATGGTCGAAGCGGAGGCCCTCCACCAAGTTCTTGTAGGTATGGACCTCCTGCTCCAGGTAGGACACTCTTAGGGATAAGCGGCGCTGGCGTGCCTTGCAACTCCTGTGGGGGGCAGCTGGTGTCTTTGCTGCTCGGCGGTGGCGGTTGGCTTTAGTAGCCCGGCTCCGTACCGCTGGAGCACTGCGCTGGCTGGCAGCCCGTGGGGGCACGGAGGAGGATGCAGCTGTCCCAGTAGATGTTGTTGTTGTCGTACCGGTTAACTGCGTGTCCTCCTCCTCCAGGGCCACCAGCCGCCGATATTCGGCGACAGTGGCATCCAGCCTCCGTTGCCGGGCCACTCGAGCCTGCTCCCTCCGTGATGGTCTAGTTGATTTGGAAGGAGCAACTATATGAAGAAAGAAAGACATAGTCTGTAACCAATGCTCCTTAAGATTAATAACACAAAGTGATTGAGCACAAAGTTGTGTCACAGCACAAGTAGCAAATTGAAAGCACAGTACATAACTATTGAGGACAGTATCTATCTAACCTCCCACTTCTTCATCCTTGCTCTAACATTAGTGGGAGTTTAAGGAACTAATTCTACGAGCACTATGGACTTCCATTACAGTCGACTATGACAGTCCACCCGTCTTATTCTTCTTCTTCTCTCTTGTTTAGCAAAATTGGTACGTTATCTTATGCAAGCCGGCATAATGCCAGCGCAGTGAACTTGCACCCGAGAAAAACAGACGCACACCATGATGAGTGAGACAGACTTGCGTTACTGTACCGGTCCAGTACATGCAGGTGGTGAAGCTCTTCCTTTTCTATTACGGGTGGCACTGAGAATACTCTGTTACAAGGGCTACTGCTTAATTAATTTAGCTTTCACCCTACAGTGCAAATGAGTACTAGAAAAGGAAAATGAAGAAGCTAAATAATGTGATTATCTATCACTTCACATGGGATGTATTTGATGGCATATGGGATGACCTTAGGTGCTTTGCTTATTATTGAGTGAACAGTGATACACCCACACATGAATGACGTACTACTACTAAACTAAAGTTATTAAGAGAGGTAGGGAGTGTCCACCGTAAGAACCGGATATATGCTGTGCTTGCAGTTGCAATACAAACTACTGCTACTATTCATGGTAGTATTTGGACAAAATTACAACTTATTTTCCTTGCCTTTCCTACACTGGAACGGACGTGCGGGTGCGGTGTTACATGCTCTTCAAGGTAACACTTAGTTCATCCAGTGACCGTCTACTCTCTCTAGATACACATATGCTATCTAAGAGTCAGATAATACCATGATCCAGGCATCCATCCATTCAAAGTATATGCGCACACATACAGTTTCTGTTTCACCCACCCAGGCTGTTCTCCTTCCACCCATCCTTGCTTCATCATTCACCCAGCCATGCACCATACCATTTTCTTTCCTTCCCAGCCACCTCGGGGACCAAGCAAACACATATCATTCTTCTTTGCCAGCCATCATTAAATTTCTCGTCTTTCCACACATACATTAGTGGGAGTTTAAGGAACTAATTCTACGAGCACTATGGACTTCCATTACAGTCGACTATGACAGTCCACCCGTCTTATTCTTCTTCTTCTCTCTTGTTTAGCAAAATTGGTACGTTATCTTATGCAAGCCGGCATAATGCCAGCGCAGTGAACTTGCACCCGAGAAAAACAGACGCACACCATGATGAGTGAGACAGACTTGCGTTACTGTACCGGTCCAGTACATGCAGGTGGTGAAGCTCTTCCTTTTCTATTACGGGTGGCACTGAGAATACTCTGTTACAAGGGCTACTGCTTAATTAATTTAGCTTTCACCCTACAGTGCAAATGAGTACTAGAAAAGGAAAATGAAGAAGCTAAATAATGTGATTATCTATCACTTCACATGGGATGTATTTGATGGCATATGGGATGACCTTAGGTGCTTTGCTTATTATTGAGTGAACAGTGATACACCCACACATGAATGACGTACTACTACTAAACTAAAGTTATTAAGAGAGGTAGGGAGTGTCCACCGTAAGAACCGGATATATGCTGTGCTTGCAGTTGCAATACAAACTACTGCTACTATTCATGGTAGTATTTGGACAAAATTACAACTTATTTTCCTTGCCTTTCCTACACTGGAACGGACGTGCGGGTGCGGTGTTACATGCTCTTCAAGGTAACACTTAGTTCATCCAGTGACCGTCTACTCTCTCTAGATACACATATGCTATCTAAGAGTCAGATAATACCATGATCCAGGCATCCATCCATTCAAAGTATATGCGCACACATACAGTTTCTGTTTCACCCACCCAGGCTGTTCTCCTTCCACCCATCCTTGCTTCATCATTCACCCAGCCATGCACCATACCATTTTCTTTCCTTCCCAGCCACCTCGGGGACCAAGCAAACACATATCATTCTTCTTTGCCAGCCATCATTAAATTTCTCGTCCTTCCACACATACTTACACCCTTCTTTCGCTTTTCGTTCATCCCATCCATCAAGTTCATCTCAGATCTTATTGGGATTCTTCTCGCCAAAAACTTCACAGCTACGTCGAAGTACATTTAGAGGAGGCTACTACCTGGTTGATTTATAATACACCCGTGCAGAAAGCACACTATGCAGTCTTCAATCTCAATAAGTAAGGAATATATAGCTTACCTCTTCCCGCCACCACAGTGTGAACCCTCACAGGAACGTCCGGCACTTGCACTGCCTCCTCCCCAGAGTCCTCGTCCAACACCACCACCTCCGCGCTGGCCCCGCCACCAGATGTTCCACCTACAAAGTACATTTAAGAATGTTAGAATACACCACTCACTACTATATAATATTTGGTCTAGGAGGAATAAAGAAATGTGAAAAAAACTAAATACAATGTAATAATTTATTACATTATTTCGTGTCCATAGTTCTGTTTGTGCAGATTTGTCCTTGCAACAGTAGTAGAATGGATTGTCCTAGTATCCAAACCAAAAGTAAAGTAGTATCTTATTCTTTCTTGGTGGTCATTCACCTTTTTATTGTTGCCAATTGTCAAAGCATAAACATTTCAAAGACTTGAAAAGACATTATGGACAATCCCAGAGGACTGCACTCAGTGCATAGAGCTATTGCTGACTAGAATGGGAGTCCAATGGAATTGCCAAATGTGCAATCTTAGTTAGCTACACAGACAGACTAATAAGAATAATCTAGTAATACCACAGGGAGTCATAGTCGAGGCAGGATAAGAATTTAGATCCAGTCTACAAGAAGATCAAAGACGATTTAGAAAAAATCGAATGAGGAACGCTAGGAAAAAATAGGTACTCTATATTAAAATTAAAACTTCCTGGGGCCAGCAAAGGAGCCCTCGCCTGCCCGATCCTGGCCTGCATCCTGAACAGCACCCTCCTCCTCCTCCTGTGTCCTCTTGCCCCTGGGGGGAGCTGATGTACAACATGAAAGAAAGAAAGACCAGAAAACATGGATGATATTTGTCAACCAAATCAAACATTTCAAAATAACGATACAAAATATTTTGGCGAAATAGCAAATAGATAGACAACTATTCCACGGGATATATTGACCGATCTCATGTGGTATACTACGTTATTAGTATTGATTGATTTGCGGACCGTTGACTTTGAAAGTTCCTATGTAACTCACTGAACAGACTACTAAAAAGGTTTACCTTGGCCTGGCAGGCAGCAGTCCGCAGCACGCGAAGTGACAGACAAAGTCCATCGTGCTTGCAGATCAGTGAATACTCAAACTATAAATCCACCGACCACCACCACTATTTCTTCTTATAGCCATGTGTCTAAAGGAAGGACTGGACTTGAGTCTGTACGGGCTGATTTTGAAGCCCCTTGCGGCTCTTTTGCTCCATTGTTGCGTGACTTTTGTGACGCAGCGGCAGAACAAAAGAGGCGCCATGGTATGGCGTATATTAACAAAGTGACGCATATGGGAGATGCATCACGTTGTAAAGCCCTGCGCCATCAGGGGGCGTTCCGGCGCAAGGGAGGGTGTTCCTGCGCAGGAACGAATCCTAAAAGTGGCTGAGGGAAATCTACAAGATGTCAATCAGTCACTTTTAGGACAATGATGCGTGACTCAAACCCTGCGCCTGCTTGAAGCCGACGTACGGCTTGATGCAGCATTGGGGAGATAGGGCACCCCAGAGCATTGCTGGAGCTGCGCCATCGTTGGCACGCAACTCCAGCAATGCGCCGCCTTTACGGCACAGATGCGTAAGGCTTCTGTGACGTTTTGGGCCCATGGGTGGTGGTGGCATGGCGCACAATTACTGGCGCATCCCTGCTACTTTGCAGGGATGCGCCGGTAATTGAAAATATGACCCTTAGTGTCTAGCATTACGCAGTTCTTTACACTACACTCATACATAATTTCTCAGGCCAATGAAATGAACACAAAATACAAAACATATAAGCATAGTAGCAAGGCTACTGAGAAGGAGAGCAGTGCACCTGAAATGCATAGAAGATTTTGAAATATAATTTACCTACAATGTAATCTGCAGCATTATTGCTCTTGGTAAAAAACAAACATTTGCAAATAACAGAGCCGGATAAAACAGAGTAGTGATGAAATAGCTAGAAATAGCTACTACTACTCACCAAGCCCGGGGATCTCTACGCCAAGCACGTCCAGCAAGTCGCGTTCCGGGTCCATGACATCCGTCCAGCGGTGGGTGGCCTGGTTATAAGTGCGCCGGACCCCAGAGAGTTTAAACATGGCCCGGCACACCTTCTCCCACCGCTTCCGGCGCTCCCGGATGCCGTAGCCGCTTGCGATCTTGCCACCTCCCATGATGGTCTTGGGGAGGCGGCGCTGGACGTGAAATATTAGTGCGGCCACCTCCTCCGCACTAAAAATCTCCCGAGCTATCACTGTCTCCCCCCTCAAATGCCCGCACGGGAGCCGGGCACGGGGTGCAGGACCCTTCCCCTTTGCGGGCTTCTTCCCGGCTCCCTTTGCCATGGTCTGGGCAGAAAGGAAGCAAAATAAGAAAGAAGAAATAGAACAGGGAAGAAGAAAAGAAAAGCGTTTAAAAAAGTAGTTCAAAATTAACAAAAAGTAGCAGAAAACACAAAAATATAGAGCTAGAAAAATAGAGGGATAGATAATAAGTAAAATAGATAAAAAAACTTCAAAAAAGCAAAGGATGGCAGAGATTAAGAAAGGATACAGAGAGCATGCCCAGAACCATAGCAATTAATGAGAAACAAGATGGCCGCGCCCGTTCACGACCGCGTGGGTAAGTTCGCGCAAGATTTTCCTTGCGATCACGCGCAAAATTGTACTAGCGAGCCGCATACTTTGCGAGATTACACATAGCGGCCGGAAACGGAATTACGTCACGCAAACAAGATGGCCGCGCCCATGTACGACCGCTAGGGTAACTTCGCAAACGTAGCGCTACAAGCGCCTTGCGAACACGCACAAAATCACGCGAACATACACGCCGCAAAAAAAACAAATCGTGTATTCGCTCGAATTCGCGGCTTCGGAAATCGATCTCGCACGGATTCGCACCCCGCAAATCGCACGAAATTGCTGAAAAACGATTTTTGCAGAACTGAAAGCAATCAGCAGGTGCAAAAGTTCAATCTTAACATTAGTAACCATTCACTCTAGTGCTTCCTGAGGGGCCCCTCCAGAGTTCAGTTGCCTATTTGCAACTATTCTATGACCCTACTCTGACCCAAACAGCAGGCTCATAGAATAGCTACAAGTAGGCCATAAAGGTCCTGTGAAAAAAAAATTGCACTGCAACAGAAAGCAAATTACAGATAAGGAAGGAAGCAGGTGCCAGCCAGACTGGAAGTTTCAAAATCACTGACACATTAATCAACCCCAAATTAATTCATGGCAGTTGAAGCAGGGCAGGTGTGCTTGCTTTTTTTCACCCCCATAATTTACTGTGATAAACCAACCAGAGGGTGGCAGTGAGGATGTACCAGAGGGTGGCATGGGTGTACCAGAGGGTGGCAGTGGTGAAACAGAGGGTGCTGTGAACCTGTGATGATGAACCAGACGTAGAAACAACATAGTCGCGGCCGTTGCGAGCCGACAAGTAAGTTAGCAATTGCGAACTGGTACACAAATCCTCACGAACCCTTGCGAACACAAAAAACACAAAAATCCGCAAATTTGCGAGAGTTCGCGGATTTTGCGGATTGCGAATCTGTAAATACGCAAGTTCGCGTACGCCAGATTCGCTAAATCCGCCCATGCTTAGTGAGATGGGAACCAGGATTATTATAGGGAGGTTGTTGACTTTACCAGTAAGTAACCACCCATTACCTCCTTGTCTGACCTTTCTGTCACAGTCCATACATACGTGAGCAGAAGCACACCTGCAAAAATAGAATTTATGAGGAACACCAAGCAGCATCATTAAACTTCATGCACAGGATACAACACTGCATCCTCAAAAGTCGGGGACATACTCCCACCCACCACTAAGCGGTAATGGGACATAAAAGTGTGAGGTGAACTTCAAGTGGCAGCGCTGCAAATCTCAGCCATCAAAACCCCTTGAAAACTAGCCCAGGTAGCAGCCGTCTTCCTCGTAGAGCATCCCTGAACAGCCCCAGGCACCAATACCCCAGGGACTCATAAGCCGCAAAGAAAGCCCACTTCAACCACTGACCGAGAGTAGACATAGAAGGCTTCAGACCATGGCCAGACAAAACAAAGGTCACAAAAAGTTAATCCACATTACGAAAAGGGCGAGTACGATCCAAAGACACACCAAAGGCAAAGGGGTGAAAGAGCAACATGGAACACAAAGTATAGAGAAGAAGCATATGGATAAGACAGAGCAGCACAGAGGGAGCTAAGCACAGACGTGAGAGAGTGGAACACGGAGCACGAGAGCTTGACATCCAAATGGTGCAGCAGAGCCTTCCCCCTCAGACTGAGGATCAGAACACAACACAGGCAAAACCAATTCCTCCGAACAATTGAAAGAAGATGGCACCTTAGGAACAAATGCAGGATCAGGCCAGAGAAACACCTTATCCGGATAGCACCTAAAAAAGGTCTTTGAACACAGCAATGATCCCAACTCCCCCACACGTCAGGCCGAGGTAAAAGCCACCAGGAAAATCACCTCAATAGTAAGAAACCTAGGGGAAATCTCCTCCACAGCCTCAAACAGGGCGGGCTGCAACGCGCATAAGGCCAATGGCAAGTCTAAACCTGGCGACAAGGAATTAACCACAGGTTTCTTGAGAAAACAGGTCCGCAAGAGCCGCGCCACAAGCGGAACCATGCCGAAAAGCCCTCACAGCAGCCCACTGAGCCCGGAACGTGGAAACGGCCAAGCCCAAATTAAAACTATCCTTCAGAAAGTCCAAACTTTTCACAGTGCTCACAGTCAACGCCAACCAGTCCTACCCAGAACACCAGCTCTGAAACGAAACCCAATGTCTGCCATCGGATTTCAGTGTAGAAAACTTCTGAGACTGTTGAATAAAGAGAACCACCTCAGGAGAACAACCTAGAGCCACATGGTTCAACCTTTCAATAGCCAGCCTGCCAACTGCAAGCAGACCAGAGACTCCCAAGACAGACACAGAAATCTCAGTGGACATAGGTCTAGGGGTTAGCTTCCAGCACAGCAAGGCCGCCAACTGCAACAACAGAGGGAACCGCAGGAGCCTGCTCCAGCCCAGCACCACCAGGATCACTGACACCTTGTCCTGGTTGACCTTTAGAAGAACCCTCTGAATCATTGCTATCAGAAGAAAAGGATACATCAACACTTCCTCCCAAGCAAACGACATTTCATCCACTTTTCAAACCCTGTTCGACCGACTCAGAGAGCAAAACTTGTTTCTCAACGTGTTCTCTGGCGTCACAAACAGGTTCACATCAGGTACCCCAAACTTCAACATGAGGACCCCAAACACCCTCTGTACAAACCCATCTCCAAAAGAGAAGGAAAAAACCTGCTCAAGCGATTGCATCCACGTTCAACACCCCAGGAAGATGAACCACCCTAAGCAACAAAAAATTCTGTTCTGCCTACTGGAAAATCTGCTGAGTTAGCAAATTCAAAGCAGACCCTTTCATACTCCCCTGATGGTTCACATAGCACACCAGCACATTGTGGTCTGTCCTCAACAGACGATCCTGATGCACAAACAAACGCAGAAATTGAACCAGGGCCAGTTCGACCACATTCAACTCCCTCTAGTTGGAAGACATCCAAGCCTCCTGCACCAACCAGATTCCCCGAACCGAGTCTGAACAACCACAGCTCCCCAACTCAGTTCGCTGACGTCTGTCATCAAAACCACCCTGTCCTGGAGTACAAACGGAGAACCCTTCATTCCCCACATCCAACCACAAAGCCAAATCCTGGGCAATACCCTGACCCCCCCAGAATCAACTGTTCATAATCCTGTGACCCCCGGACACCAGAGGCAAAGGGAGAGACTCACCAAGGAGTACATATGCTACCTGACCCACGGAAAAATCATAACAGTAGTGGCCATCAACTCCTGTATTCTCACCCACCATCTTGGCATGGAAGCTGGAGAGGCCAAGACTGCCCTGTCATCTTTTTTTTTTTTTTCAAAGTACCACGAGACACGGTTGGTGACAGATGGAGCAGGGAGGCCATTTTTCTTTTTAAGGATTGAATACAATTTCTTTGTATGAATACGGGAGGACAACCCCTGTACACTATATGCCGTTCATATAGACAGGGTCAAAATTGCGGCTGCAGCTACAGACTCCTTTGTCTGATTTTAAATTGAGTCAACTTTGAACCTCTTATAAAATATCGGTGGCTCCACTGTACACTGAGGAACCCTTACAGTCACGATCTGAGGATAACGGACTAGACGTGATGAACAGTGCCCATATATTTTCAATTGGGTCCTGATGAATTAAGTATCTGAAATCTAAATCAAGATTCGTCTTTGGTATCTCTTGAAAAATTCTAGTTTGAGAATTTGTCCTGAGGAAGGTGTTTGTATTCCCAAAACCGAAACGCTGCGTCGACAACTACTTCTCGAATGTTGTAACTTCACAAGAAATGTGATTTTATTATGTGATTTTATCTATGGTGTTTGATTATTTAAAACATTTCTGTATTCTGTACTGAATAAAATAAAGAAGATATTTTAATGCGAAATTTTTTTTTGTTGTTACTTACTTTTTTTGTAATATGTTGTATTTACAGTGGGATATCTAATATTGGAGCACTAGCATCTCCATTTGAATTACTATATTTGTGTTTAGCTTGAGCATATTAGCCTCTCCTTTTTGACTGGGACCCTTTATATTTTTGTGTATGTTCCCCCTCGTCCCACATTGGATTAGTTAGGGGACCTCCCTTTTTTTGCATCTTTCAAAAGTCATCCTTCGAGGCATGGAAAGGAACACCTTCCCCATCCTCGTGTTGAATACCCTTTCAATGAACAAGAGTTCCTGAGAGGGAATCAAATGGGACTTCTCCAGGTTCAGCAACCACCCATACCTCTGTAGAAGACTGCAGACAACCTGAATCTGGGACTGAGACTTATGGGAAAGCATAGGAAGAAGTCAACCAGTCATTCAAGTACGGGAACACCTGAATCCTCTGTGCATGCAATAAATCCACCAAAGGATCCAACACCTTGGTAAACACTGTAGGTGGAGAAGACAGACCAAATGGCAATACCTGAAACTGGAAATGTTTGCTGCCCACACAGAACCTCGGAAACCTCTGCAAGGCCTGGTGCACTGGCACATGAAAATAAGCACCCCTCAGATCCAGAGAGGTTAGAAACTCCCCCACCGACAGGAAGGGAAGAATCAGTTGCAGAGTCACCATTTTGAACGACCTGTGAAGAATGCTCAAATTCACAGCCTTTAAATCCAACACCGGTCTGTAATTACCATTCAGTTTCTCGATCAAGAAAAGGACAAAGTAAGTCCCCTTGCCACGTTGTTCCACCAGGACTCTTACAATGGCCCCCTTGTCCAACAGGTCCTGAAACCCCCTCATTAGGGCCTGACATTTCACAGGTGAGCCCTGAACAAGGATACCTCCTTGTTCAGGGCTCACCTCCAAGGGAAGAGTCAAAAACTCAATACAATAGCCTAGTCTGCTGGTCTGAAGGACCCATTGATCCCTGACAAACTCCTCCCTCATAGGCGAAAAATGTCCTGAGGCGACCCCCAACTGGGCCCCCCTCCAGAGACAAAGGACAGTCATGATTTATCCTGACCGGCAGCATCTGAACCTCCCTGCAGGGACCGGGACTTATTAAAGGAACGTTCCCTACCATGAAAGGGCTGATTGGCCATCTTGGTCTGAAAAGCCTGGCCAAAAGCCCTTTCATAGCCAGCAAACTTCCCTTTCTGGGGTGGACGGAGAGGGGACAACAAATGTTTGTCCTCTGCCGTCTTCTTGATCATCGCCTCCAAGGGATTGCCAAACAGTTTGGAGCCCATGAAGGGAATCTGATCAGCACACTCTTTTGCTCTCCCTCCACCTTCCAAGGCTTGAGCTTCAAATGCTACCTAGCAGCAATGGAGGCCCCAGCAGACGCCACCGAGGCATAAAGGGAATCAAAAGACAGGTCAGACAAAAACCTCAACTGCTTCTCCAACATAGCCAATGACTCAGCGGGATCACCATCCTGAAGCAGTTGTTCAGGAATACTCTGACTAGTGTACGCAGCAGACCTAACCGCAAAATGGGAAGCAGCAAAGGACCTCTTGAGAGCTCCTTAAACATCCGCTTATGACCTTTTCTGAAGGCACTGCATACTCTGAAACAACCACACTCTGAGAAGAAAGACCAGCCAACAGTGTATTAACCTTAACAACGGAAGGGGCTCCTCTGTAAACCTCTGCAATGGATATCTTTTAGCAAGGAACCAGGGAAAGGCATGCTTGTCCACATCCCTCTATTCCACTTCCACTACATTACGGACAGATTTATGAATGGACAAACACTCAGGCTCATATCTTTGGTAATTGGCAAACAAAATCTCTGATTCCTCTGCCACCTTGGGCACTGGAAAAGCCAAATTGTCCAACATATGTTGTAAAACACTGCGAAGTTCTGACCCCTGAATAAATAACTGCTTCACCTCCTCCTCCAAATCACAGTCAGAATCAGGAGGAACAGGGGCATTCAGTCTCTGCTTTTTAGGCACCATTGTCTCTCTAGCCTGTAAAGCAGCTGATACAGCAGCCTCTCTCATCCTTTGAACATCAGCAAAGGAAGGAGCATCCAGAGGCCCAGCCAGCACCTCCTCCTCATGATTATACTTCTCCGACCTCTTTCCACCCTCCATGATGAGTGAGAGACCAGACGAAAGATCAACCTTTTATAGTCCTTCAACTAATCAGGTCAGGACCATAGTGTAGAGAGCCATCCGAGCCCTCTACTACATTGTTGCAAACTGCCATGCATCCCTACACCCCTCGGGGTGGGCTCGTCCCGAGGGTATAAATAAAGGGCCGGCAACCGCTCGGTGTCTTCTGGCCAAGCAAACGTCTCTTGTGGTTATTTTCAGCGTTGCTGCAGCCGTAGATAGCCAAGGCCCCGCCTCTCTACATTGGCGACCAGGCCGGTCGCGCCCCATGTGTGTCCGCCTACCTGCTGATTTCCTTCCGGGAGCGTGCGGTGCCCACCCGCGTTGCCCTGCTTCTTCTGCTGCCGCGTGGTGTCTGCGGTGCCCACCCGCCTCATCCCTGGAGGCCCGACGCCTGCTGCCCCAGAGGTCACGTCGTTCTGCGCCCTCTGCTACTGCCGCGTCTGCCTGCCTTGAGTCCGCTTCAGCCTGCGCCCGCCCATGTGTCTCCCTGCCCAATGGGAGCGCGTTCAGCTGACGGCGCTTGTGACGGCCTGCGGCGTCTGGGATGAGTGCTACCGCCCAAGTGCTTTGCTTGCCTCGCTGTGGTCTAGGCGCGCTGCCTCAAGTAAGCCTCCTGCCGGCCTCTGCCTTCACGCCCGCATCCTTCCAACGGGGCCCTGTGTCTGGGCTGCTCCCTCTGCTGCCTGCGCCAGCCGGAGTGCTGTCTGTCGCCCGCACACCAGCCTCTGGACCCTTATTAGGGGATCGTGTAAGCCATTGCACGAGGTGTGGCAGGGAGGAGCAAACAAGCATTGACAGCTGCAAGCGAAGAAAGGAGGGGAGAGTCTTCTTCTTTGTTCTGGGACAGCAAGCTGCACTTGCAGGGTCACGCCACTGGGACTCATTTGTCAGGGAGAGGAAACATTAAATTACACCGGGTGTTTGGCCACAACAACTCAGGCATAGTCTGCTCACTGTTCTCAAATCACGTGAAGCAGCACCAGGGGCTAACCGCGCCCCCACCTGCATGCACGCGGAGCCACTGCACGGTAAGCGACATAGGAGCACATGCTGAAGGACACACCCCAGAGCCTCACGTCAGCACGCAAGCCGCGCCCTTGCGCCTACGCACCGTCGCCAGGCTGCAATGAGCAACCCACCGGTGACAGGGGCTGCCGCCCAGCAAGATGGAGGACGCAATCCGGTCGTTGGTGCCAATCCGCCACCACCGGTGCATACCCACACTGCTGTTGTACCCCTACCCCCCTTCAGTGAGGCCTCGGACCCCGCCACTGCCGCGCCCAGATGGAAGGCATGGGTCGGACGACTCAACGACAATGTTAAGGGGATGAGGGAAACAGATGGCACTGTGAAAAGGTCACTCCTCATCTACTACCGGCTGCGGAGATCTATGACCTGTTCGAGACGCTCCCCAACACCGGAAATGAAGAAGACTACGAGGCGGCAGTCGCCACGCTCAATAGACACTTTGACCCACAGCTCAACCATGATTTTGAGAAATTCAAGTTCAAGAGGGTGTGGCTGACCGATGCCGAATCCGTTGATATGTTCTATGCGCGACTACGCCGGCTGGCTAGCACGTGCCCCTTCACAGACCAGCGGGATGAAATCCATGATCAGATCATCCTAGGCTGCAGCTCAAGGCTCCTGCGGAAGCTAATCCTCCGGCAACCTGGAATCTCGCTGGATGAGATCCTGGTCCTAGCCCGCTCCCACGAACTGTTGGACGCCAGGGTAGAAGAGATGGAAGCCGCCCTGCACACACCGGTTGCCGCAGCACAGGCGCCCAGGCACCCACCAATCAAGGAGGAAAAGGTGGATGCAATCCAGTGACGGCCCACGACGCCTCGCCAGCCACCAGGTGGAGCGTGTGGATACTGTGGCGAGGATCACCCCGCAACCTCCATCTATGGGGCGAAAGAGAAAATGTGCTCCCGCTGCCGAAGGCTAAATCATTATGCCAGAGTGTGCCGTGCTGGGCGATTCCAACCAACATTGGCGAGGCCCAGAAGCATGTCACAGCATTTTCGCCAAATCTCCCTTGACGACCCACCACAAGTGCTGGATGACCAGCCACAGGAACGACGCCCCATGTGTGAGGACGAGGAAGTATTCATGGTGTGGTACGTCAGCAGGACAGGGACTCGTCGAAGATCACCTCCCATGTGCTCAGTTTCCATCGAAGGCACTGACGTACAGGCCCTCATTGACACTGGGGCATCCATCAATGTGATGGACTCAGACCAGTATGACCGGCTGTCACAGCGACCTCCTCTTGCACCGTCCACAGCGCAAATCTATACGTACGGAGGGACGGACCCGCTTCCTCTCCGTGGCGTCATTCAGACCACCGTCGCAAGCGGAAGCTACTCCACCGAGGCGAGGTTCCACATCACCGAGGGTAAAAAGGGAACGCTACTCAGTTGCCACACGGCCGAGGATCTAGGACTTGTCTTCTTCGCCAACCAGATCCATGACTCCCATGCGGGAGCGATGCTGAAGGAGTTTCCTGCTCTCTTCAAAGGACTTGTGAAACTCAAAGGCAAGAGGTTCAAGCTCCACATTGACCCCTCGGTACGACCTGTGGCCCTCAGGCACCGGCAGGTGCCCTTCAACCTATGCCCACAAGTGGAGGAAGAGCTGAAAAAGCTTGAAGAGCTAGATGTAATTGAGAAGGTCTCTGGTCACACTCCGTGGGTGTCCCCGCTGGTTGTGGCACCCAAACCCAAACAACCAGGAGCCATTCGACTCTGTGTCGACATGAGACTAACAAATACCGCCGTGAAGAGAGAACGTCACATCACCCCCACAATGGACGATATTGTGGTGGACCTAAATGGGGCAAAGTGGTTCTCCAAACTAGACCTGAACGCCGGCTACCATCAGCTCATTTTATCAAGCGAGCGTTGATTTCTTTGGGTACACGTTCACCCGAGAAGGACTCTTGGTGGACCTGAAGAAGGCCGAAGCTATCAGAGCGCCAGCACACCTCGGAACCCCACCGAAGTGAGGAGTTTCCTCGGCATGGCCACATACTGTGGATGCTTTATCCCCAACTGTGAAAAGTGCCATCTTTCTTGCCTTGGTATGCCCCCACTTTTTTCTGAACTGCTGATGTGCTTGACTAAGTGTGCCCTGGGTCCCTGCCAATCAGGTACCTAGGGCCTGTGTTCCTTCCCTAAAAACTGTGTTGAAACAAAACCCAATTGGCATCTCTGGCCACCTATCAGCCCCTAGTAAATGTACCATAGGTACCCAGGGCATGGTGACCAGAGAAGACCCCTAAGGGCTGCATCACTTATTGTGCCACCCTTAGGGGCCCTGTACCTTGGTACCCACACACTGCCTTTGCAGGGTGAGTGCATAGGTACAGAACTAAACAAAGAGTCGACATGGCACACATCCCTGTGTGCCATGCCAGCAAACCCACTGCCCTGGCATACATCAATCACCCCTCTAGCTGGGTGCCCTATGCCAGTGGTATGGGTACAGGTGCATGAGCCCTGTGCCCCTACAATACCCAGGCTTGCAAAGATTACAGGAGTAAAACCCATAAACCAAACCAGGATTGGGTAAGTACAATGCATAAAGAAACAATATCCTGGTAGGTAAGGATGTGTAGGCAATTAATTAAGCATGCATACAGCATTACTCGAATAGACAGAAGGAGAAAAACAATAATTTCAGGAAAAGATAGTTATTCATCTTTATATTCAAAAAATTCAAGGTCGGAACATGTACAGTTAAGAAACAGCACTGCAAAGTTAATTAGGGACAACCAAATAGTACTCGGTGCAGAAGTGATTGTGGTGAGAATAGCGACGCAAGTGGAAGGGTGAACAGCAAGAACGGCGCACTGTGACAAAGTGCAAATTATTTACAGTGAGTGGCTCCAAGGTGAATGACAATGTGGTATCACTATATACAGTATTTTTCAATTAAAGGTTGAGCCACAATGGAGGAGTACGCCTGTGGATTAAGCTGTTTGGTCGACGGCGTTTCGATCCTTCTAAGTTCGGATCGTCATCAGGACAGGGTTGTCTGGTTTGGGCGTGCTGTAAGATGGAAGGGGAGAGTCAGAATGCTTGGGGTGGTCGAGGCGGGGTGTGATAAGGGGTAAGGGTCAACGCTTTACCTTGGAACTGTGCGACCGGCAAGTCCACTAGTCGTTGGAGGTTTATGCAGCCTATTGGATGGTCCGGTTCACCTGGATCAAGGAATCCGAGATATGTACGGGGGCACTGTGGAAGACAGGAAAACGGCTTTTCCTACATTCCAACTTCTTAGCGGCCCCCCCCTGTCTGACGCCATTTCATTTCATTAAAGGGTCATTGGTAACCGTCCACCCTTGTTTCTTTCAGGCATCGTGCTAACTAATACGGCGGATCCGAGACGGACGCCTTAAGCACTGCTTGATTCAGGTACGTTACTCCCCCTTGCCCTTCGTCCCATTGTACCCGACAGTCCACCCCCAATCTGGCAGTGCAACCCACATCCAACTAGTGCCTGCGCCATCCTGGATTCCCGTGCTAACTTGGGCTTCCCAACCAGTTTAACCAGCCTCATTGGTCCCTCCTCCTGTCTTCCACAGTGCCCCCGTACATATCTCGGATTCCTTGATCCAGGTGAACCGGACCATCCAATAGGCTACATAAACCTCCTACGACTAGTGGACTTGCCGGTCGCACAGTTCCAAGGTAAAGCGTTGACCCTTACCCCTTATCACACCCCGCCTCGACCACCCCAAGCATTCTGACTCTCCCCTTCCATCTTACAGCACGCCCAAACCAGACAACCCTGTCCTGATGACGATCCGAACTTAGAAGGATCGAAACGCCGTCGACCAAACAGCTTAATCCACAGGCGTACTCCTCCATTGTGGCTCAACCTTTAATTGAAAAATACTGTATATAGTGATACCACATTGTCATTCACCTTGGAGCCACTCACTGTAAATAATTTGCACTTTGTCACAGTGCGCCGTTCTTGCTGTTCACCCTTCCACTTGCATCGCTATTCTCACCACAATCACTTCTGCACCGAGTACTATTTGGTTGTCCCTAATTAACTTTGCAGTGCTGTTTCTTAACTGTACATGTTCCGACCTTGAATTTTTTGAATATAAAGATGAATAACTATCTTTTCCTGAAATTATTGTTTTTCTCCTTCTGTCTATTCGAGTAATGCTGTATGCATGCTTAATTAATTGCCTACACATCCTTACCTACCAGGATATTGTTTCTTTATGCATCCTACAATACCCAGGGCCATTCCTGGACACTGTAAGTGCAGTGATGCCATTAAGAGTATATGGTACTGGGAGGGTGTCATTACGAACTCCACAGCACCATAAAGGCTACACTGAAGACTGACAACTTTGGTACCAAACTTCTCAGCACATTAAACCCCCTCTGATGCCAGTGTGAGATTTAATGTAAAATGCACCAGAGGGCATCTTAGAGATGCCCCACTGAAAACCTATCCTACAATCCATGTCTGGCTGAGTGGCTGCAGAGGCTGCCACACAGCAGACATGTTGCTGGACCCCTGGGTGGAGAGCCCCCCGCTCTCCTGGGTCTGCAACAAAGCACATCCTGGGCGAGGTGCTATGTCTCCTCCCCCAGGATGGACAGGGGGTAGCTTCAAAGACATACCGCCTCTGAGAGCTTCTCCAGACCATTTGCTGTACCCAGCAACCAGCCCCCCACCAGTCCTACCCCCACTGTGGCGGGAAGACTGGTGGGAAAAACTACGTCAGGAAGGGGGGGTGCCAACCTGTGCCAACTCAACCCCTCAGGTGGAGGAGGCGAGGTGAAGCCTGACCCCGGGGCTCCGGCCTTCTTGTAGATGGGGAGTCCTGCCCTATCCCAGCTAGGCCCCTGTCCCTCTCCCACAGGAAGGGAGCAGGCTAGGGGGTGTACTCACCCCAGGACAGGGACCAATTGGTCCCTGCCCTGGCCCTACCTGTAACGTCCCTAAATTTTGTATTTAGGGGCTCCCTGAACCTTCCTTCCTCGGATCCCGATATCAAAAGAAGAAAGAAGATCAAGAAGAAGAAGACCCGCCGCGCAGCTGCTAACAACAGGACAACAACTGACTTGGCCCCAGCCCTACTGGCCTGTTGTTCCTGGAACCTGCTCCTGCCTAATCCCGGCGACCTCCGCGGACAGCAACCTTGGGACAACCAGAGGACCTGCCTGCCTTGATCCTCTCGAAGATTGGGACTCCCATCAGCAGAGGCTCTGCTCCAACAACCCACCTGGTGCCCACCAGGAAGCTCCGGACCAGTCCACTCTGCACCAGCCGAGCCTGGGCCGGGCCAACCCAAACCAAGACCACGAGGACGTCCCCCCGGTGACTGGGACCCGAAGTCCAGTGCCCAAAGACCTTCCTCGACGAACAAGCCGACGCCTGCAGACTCAGAACCAGGGGCCACTCCAACCGCGACCAGCCGAGGGTACGCTTTTCCGACCCCCAAAGACACCCCTACACCCGGAACCCTGCGGTCCCCTGTGCCTCCCTTTGGGGTACCTACCTGTGCTCCAAGATCCCAACTTACCTCTCGAAGTGCTGGTCGCCCCTGGAGAGCACCGTCCCCGAGCCTGCAGCCTTTGTTCCTTTTTCCAGATCCTCATTGGATAACATTGAGCGCCCGACGGCTCAAAAGCACCCTGCACCCAGCCGCCCGAGTGCAGCTGGCTGTGACCTCTCTGTCCTATCTTGCTTCCCCCTTGCCCTGAGCAAGTGACCAGGAGCCCAGCTCCCAGAGCTGCGTGGCCTGCTAGCCAGCCGCCACCAACTGAAGGCCCCCCTTCCCTCATTGGATAACATTGGGCCTACCTCCCTCTGCACCCGGCCGCCCCTGCACCGCTGGGACTGAACTAACTGTACTCACCTGACCCTGAAGCTGAAAGTATTTGTAAAGCGCTCTGTGACCAAGCGGTTTCCTGGCGCTGGAAGGATAATAGCGTCAGAGGGGGGAGGCAGCCAGGGAGTTAGAGGTTGGTAAAAGCTTGGCCATACAAATGAGTTTTAAGCGCCTTGCGAAATTGCAGGTAAGCAGTGATGGACCTAATTGTGGGGGGGAGACTGTTCCAGAAACGGGGGGCAAGAATGGAAAATCTGGTGCCGCCAGTTATGGATTTACAAAATCGAGGAATACAGAGGAGGGCCTGGCTGGGGGAGCGAAGGTTGCAGCGAGGGTGATAATGCGTGATCAGGGAGTTAATGAAGGCGGGGGCAGTGCGATCTCGGGCCTTGAAAACTAGGCATCCCATCTTAAAGAGAGATCTCTGTAGGATGAGAAGCCAGTGAAGAGATTTAAGGAGGGGGGTGGTATGGTGAGACTTGGGAAGCCGATGGATGAGGCGGGCAGCCTGGTTCTGGATGGTCTGAAGGCGCCGAAGCTCGTAGACAGGGATGCCCACGTAAAGGCAATTCCCATAGTCTAACCGTGAAAGAATCATGGCCAGGACAATTATTTTAAGAGCATCAGCAGAAAAAAAACGGGAGATCTTGCCGATAATCCTAAGGGAGAGAAAACAGGATGAAACAACAGAGCTGACCTGGGGACGCATGGAGAGACCCTGGGGGACCCCTGAGTCTAAGCCCAGAACCCTAACTTCACCAACCAAGTACTCACCTGGAAACCGGTAATTCACTTACCTGCCATTGGATAACATTGACCCATTTTGACTCGAAAATTTTCTATGTGTGAAGTTTTGAAAACTGAAAATATTCCTATAAAATCAGCCAAAGTCCGAATTCGAAAATACTCACCTGTGATCAGGAGAGAAGCCAGTACTGTACCTTTCAGCCCAGTACTGAACCGCAAAAGTAATCCCTGAAGAACCGGGTTATTTATGACCCAGCGGCGCCAGGGGAAACGCCCTAGTCTCCGGGTCCACCTGTCTTAGAGTACAGAGACACGGGTGATTCTTGGTGACGTCAAATATCAATTTTATTAGCTGCAGCCTGTAACAGAGATCCTAGAAGTACAACACGGTGTATGTTCTCAGGAGACTGCTCGCCTACAAAATCCAGTCATCCCTTTTTATCCCAAATATTATGCTTCAGGCAAATATCCCTAATTTACAGTTCACCACTCACATGTTTTCACAGAAAGAAAAGGCAGGATCATGATGACAAGCCCATTTTTCAGTTTGTCCAGCCCACAATCAATTATTGGTCAAACCCAACATTCTTGATCAGACAGGTCGATCGAACCTACCATAAAAACGGGCACATCCCCATCGTAAACGGATCATAAAGCAAAGAGTAGAGACAGGTGTGAGCAAGATCAGACATAGTTATGCGCAATAAAAGGTTCGATGGTGTTTTGTGTCTCGATCCGTAATCTTGATCAGCTACCGGGAAAGGGACTGGTTTAAGAAGTTTGGCTTCAGGCAAGAGGGTCGCTCGCTCAGGTCATTCAGAAGACGGCTAAAGTTTAGTTCCCAGAACCATCCCATCAACGACCAATCTCCTTTATCCACGTGTATAGATTCGGAGATTTTATGCAGTTTGGAAATGGCCTGGTACACTGTCGGAGCATTGTCTGGAATGAAAACACAGCAACTTGATTGGATCACTTTACATACCCCACCTCGATCTGCGAGTATGACATCTAGCGCAACTCTGTTCTGGAGAGTCATAAGACGATCCGACTGGAGCTCAGCAGTCAAGTTACTAAGGGCACCGGCAGTTTCAACTACGGTGGACTCAACCACTCTCGTCAGTTGTCGTATGTTCCTGCTGTTCACCATAGGTCCCCAAAACGGCAGAAAACCCTTCAAAAAATCTCCCAATTCTTGTCCTGCAGTATCTTCCTGACTGAAGACACCTCTGACTACTCTTGTCTTGTGGTAATCTGCCACGGCTGTGTAGGTGGGAGGCAACAGGAACGAGACAAAACATGTGCCCGAGAAATCAGGGGGCAGCCATGTGTATGCTCTATCATAACGGATGAAATAGGTACCCTTAGCTGCTAGGAACGATGAGGAAGTCTGGGACGAAAAAACATACGTCTCATTGCAGATACTACTCCCTAACTGAGCTCTCGGATTCTTGCCATTACCTTGCAGACAAAGATGACCCTGGTGGGGTACAATCCAAATCGGAGAGGATCTTTTCGCTTGTTGGTTCTTACTCAGACTAGCTCCATATCCGGTCACGTTCCACCCAATATACGCTAGTGTCTCATCTCTCGGGATAGTCTCATAGGAACTAGCTCCTTTAATCATATCGACTATTCCCTTAACTAGAGCACTATTCTTTGGATTATCCTTCACAGAACTAGGGGGTGGACTTCGCGAGCGTAGATGAACATCGTTCGGTACGCCCATACAGAACCATTGTAGCTAAATGGCAGGACTAGATAAGGAATACCTTTATCAGTAGTATGAGGCATAAGACCACACACCCAACAGTTAGTTGTGTTCACTACTAATTGGTGTTGGTGCAGAAGCTGAACGAAAGAGTTATTAACGAACTCCAATCTTCTAACGGTCTCATGTTCAGGCAGAGGATGAAAAGAATGCGAAGAAACAGTAGAAGAAGGTATGGGCTGTGTAGTGGATGCAAACGTCACTTGAAAAGAGAATATAACATATCCCATTAAAAACATCATTAAGCTAAGCAACATGAAAACGCAAAATATTAAAAAACATTTTCTACTCATTATTTCACATATTTTGGCTCTAAAGTTTGTTTCTTCAACAGGTCTCTCCATCTCGAAAAACTCCATCCTCTAACCTTGCTGCTCGCGGAGGTAGGGTGTTCCGTGCTAAGGAATGCGTCTGTCAGTCCAGGGAACGCCCTAGGACCAAGCAGAACCGTCGACCTTGTGTCTTCGGTTTGCACTCCAAAGACTTGGCGCTGCGACCCTACAGCTGAACCCGGATGGCGGTTCGAAAAACAAAAATCGGTCAAAATAGTTTCTCAGATGGGAGAGCTGATCTTTCAAAAATAGTAAAGAAAAGGATTTTTATTTTATTAGTCCCATGACTCTTGGTCGCAAATTATAACGGTTTTTGCCGGGCGTTGTGTGATCGCAGAATAAGAGTTCAGGTTCGGTAGTGTCCAGCCGCACTGATGGTGGCACGGCTTCTTGCAAAAGATCGTCACTTTCACGCTCAGAACTTGTCCCAATTAAACGTGCATCGCTAAAAGGCAGAAAACGAGGCACAGTTTCGGTCTCAGAATCAGGAATGCCCTCATGGACCCACCGGTCGTACGGTAGAGGCAGAGGAACCCTCTTACAATGTACGCCGTGGATCCAGTTTTTCTTCCCTTGCACTCGTACTGCAGTTCTCGTAGATAAAAGCACCAAGTATGGACCGGTCCAGCGGGGCTGATCGTTCTTTGTCCGTTGAAAGTTCTTGATCAGCACCCACGATCCGGGATTGATTGCATGCCCTGGATCTTCAGAAGCCTGAGGCAGTGTATCATGAACCTGTTGGTGTAAGACAAGCAATTTAGCCGTTAAATCATGCAGATAGTCAAGCAATACAGGGTGTTCAATCTCGCTAAATTTCGTCAGCCTCGGTACTCCCCATATGTTTGCCGGGCGACCAAAAATTATTTCATAAGGACGAAGTCCCACTCGTGAATGCACAGTCATCCTAGTCGACAAGCGTGCTAATGGCAAAGCATCAGGCCATTTAAGACCAGAGCTCGCTTGTATCTTGGCCAGCTTCAATTTGAGGGTGCCATTATAGCACTCCACTAGACCAGCTGATTGGGGGTGATTTGCAGCGTGGAATTTTTGGCGGATTCCTAACCCTTCACACACTCTCTTCATCACTTGACCCACAAATTCACTCCCATTATCACTCCAGACCATTCTCGGCAAACCATACCTAGGGAAAAACTCCTTGACAAGCGCTTTAGCTGTGGACAAGGCAGTATTATCTTTTAGGATGTATGCTTCTACCCATCTTGAGAAGGCACAAACAACCACAAGTACGTATTTTAGGTTGTTGCATCTCTCCATGTGGATGAAATCTAGCTGCAAAACCTTGAACGGATACGTCGGAGGCGCAAAATGACCAGCTGGAGTTGGAGTTCCCTTGCCAGGATTGTATTTCAGGCAAACCATACAATTCTTGACCACATTCTCTGCACACTTAGGAATTCCAGTATTTTGCCATACTGGAGCCAACAACTTACAGATCCCTTTCACACTAATATGAGCCATTCCATGCGCCATTGTAACCACTGCAAGCACGTACGCATTGGGTAACAACCATCGCTGATGCTCCGACAACTCAACCCAACAACCATTCGTGTCTAATTTACCCGTACTCTCTCTCCACACACTCAACTCTTTCTCTGTAGCTTCAGCTTGGATAGACTTCACACTCTCTATTGTATCTTCACACATTTCAACGTCACCAATCCATCTTGCAGGGCCCGCAACATACATTCGACTCATCACATCCCTCGCTGTTTCTTTCGCAACTTCGTCAGCAAACGCATTACCGCGACCAACGTCGTCAGTAACCTTCTTATGTGCACTGCATTTCACAATCGCAACTTGCAACGGCAAGGTGAGTGACCCAAGAAGCTCATTCACCAACTGACCATGCTGAATTTTGGTTCCATGAGAAGTGAGGAACCCACGTTCCTTCCACAATCGTCCAAAACTATGAGCCACACCAAACACATACTGGCTGTCAGTATATATGGTCACTTTCTTTCCTTTTGATAATACACACGCTCTCGTAAGTGCAATCAACTCTGCTGCTTGAGCTGAATTATGTGGGATACGTGTGTCAGGAAGGTCTTTTCATGTGGACAGGCACACATAGTTTCCCCAATCTGTAAGGTTCCTGGGGTGGCAAAGTGTCCTGGTCCCTTAATCAGTTGGAGCGCTCTGGTTTCAAAATACCGCTGGAGGCTGGTCAGGTATTTCCCAGTTGCCACGTTTTGCTCCAGGGGGTTAGCGCTCTAGCTGTTCCAGTAAAAACGATCACAGCTAAATATGAAGCGCGAGCCTTACCTGCAGTTTAGTCCAGAGACATTTCAGTTCAAGTTCGAAGATAGAAATTAGTTCTTCAGTTTATGACTGAGATTGTTACATGGACTTCAGTCGAGTTAATTATTACGCTCATGGAGTAATGAGCAATTGAGTAGTCCTCCGCTTCAATGAACAAGGAGCATTTGCTTATAGGTAGTTTAAGCAGAGACTTGTTGAATTAGAGTGCCATCTGCTGTCTGAAAAAGGCGCCATCTTTTGGAACAGAACATTTAGACATTGTTTTCCTGGAATATTGTGTGGAGTACAGCGTCCTGAGAATTCTACAAGTAAATAATAATATATATATATATTCTTGTGTACCACCTTTATCTTCAGCCATCCTCTTCCTCCACGTATTCCATTTATGCTCAAGAACTTTGCAGAAGCGTACTATTTAGAGATTTACTAGAGAAGGGCTAATCCCCACACTAAGTCAGGTAAATGAAAAGGGAGATAAGAATATTTTAGTAGTATTGTTCTTTAGCCATGTGCATGAACTTAGTAATGTTTTGCTAAAATTTTGCAGGAAGAACATTTCCCTCAGCAGAGCAATCAAGGTGAAGAATCTAGTTTGGGCAGTCTCTCTGTTTGTCTCTTCCACTTCCCCTTTCCCCGGCGTCACTGCGGCAAGAGTAATCTGGCACAGTGGTGCGGGGGAGTTGGGAGCTCTCATCCTTTCAGCCGGGCATCCCTGCGGACACCAGGAAATTACAGGTACTAATCTGACAGATTGAAGTGCCAGCAGTTGCCTTCCGCCTGGGTGTCATGGCTGAGGGACTAGATTTAAAAGCCCTGGGGTCCATTTTGGAAGGCTTGCAGAAGCAGTTGATTGAGACTAGGGAAGAAGTTAGAAAATCAAATCTAGAGACTAGTTTCCTTCGTCAACGTTTAAATGAACTCACAGTTAGTCCTAGACCAGATTTTGGGGGTCAGAGATCTCAAACCTTTAATCCATCTCCATCTTCCTCTGAGCTTACAACTCAGGTGGTTCATGCCATGTCCCCTACTATCCCGCTTGCCCCACCAGAAAGATTTATGGGAGATCCAAATAAGGCACAGGTATTTGTCACCCAGTGTTCGTTGCATTTCTTGTGCAAACCTATCATATTTAAGGAAGATCAATCCAAAGTGGCATTCATGCTGTCGTACCTGAGTGGGGATGCTGCGGCATGGTCTTTGCCACTGGTGTCTACCAATGATCCCAAGTTATACAACTTTGAAGAGTTCAAGACTGAATTTTTACGAATATTTGATCGCAGAGCAATTTCTCAAACTACAGATAATGAGCTTCTAGATTTGAAACAGGGGAATCGCGAGTTAGTGGCATACTTACCCCAGTTCAACAAACTTATTGTGGAGACTAAGTGGCCATCTGAAAAAAGAGCAGCGATATTCTACAGAGGCCTGAGAGAAGAACTTAAGGACGGCTTATCTCAGATTCCCAAAAGACCCACAGATGTGTCCGAATTGATTGACTTGGTTCTTCAAATTGACCAGAGACAATCTGAGAGACGTTCAGAGCGGCGTAAAGAAAATAGACCGTTTCCTCCCAGATTTGATCGGATTCGCTCTGAAGGGCCTAAACATAAGGAAGAAGTTCTTGCTGAAGAACCGATGCAAATAGGAACGGTTCGAGGACCTTTGAGTAAGGAAGAACGTGAAAAGAGAAGAGTTGGAAAATTATGTATGTACTGTGGCGGATCAGGCCATTTTGTCAAGGAGTGTCCCCGAAAACCGAAGATGTCGACATGGGTAAAAGAGAAGCTCCACCAGTAGACGGAGTTGCTTCGGTGGAAGCCGAATCTAAGTCAACTCCCCTTGTGCAGTCCTTGTCTAACACAATGCAATTCTCTGCGCCACATCTCATTCTCTCTTGTCAAATTCATTTTGGTAAAGATCAACGAGCAACGGTAGCAATAATGATTGACTCCGGAGCCACTGGAAATTTTTGCGATATCCTATTTGCAAAAACTCTAGGAATTAATTTTGTGAGAAAAATCACACCAGAGCCTGTGCGAGCAGTGGATGGTACTCCACTATCCTCCGGCCCGATAACTTTTGATACCGAAGTAATATCGGTTTTGGGTCCTGGGAAACATTGCAGTGTCATTTGCTTTAGTTTAATTGACGCTCCGCAATTTCAGTTAATTCTGGGTTTGCCCTGGTTAACCGAACACAATCCGAAGATTGATTGGGCCAAGAGAACTGTAGATTTGAATTCTGAGTATTGCTTGGAGCATTGTTTTCATTCTCCTCCACTGGAGAAGGGATTAAGTGAATCGTACTGTTTGGCTAATCAACCACAGATGATTTGTTTGGTGGAACTACCGGAAATTCCTGCTCAATACCAAGACTTGAAATCCGTTTTTGATGAACAAGAAGCGCAAAAACTACCTCCCCACCGGGAGTATGATTGTACGATTGAATTGGAGCCTGATGCCTCTCTACCTTGCAGTCGCATTTATGCTCTTTCCGAATCAGAAAATTTGCATTTAAAAGAATACTTGGATAAGAATTTGGCAAACGGATTCATAAGACCATCTCAGTCTCCAGTTTCCTCCCCTCTTTTTTTCATTCCCAAGAAGGACAAGAGCTTGAGGACTTGCATCGACTATAGGGCTTTAAACTTGGTGACTAGAAAAAATCGGTACCCGTTGCCACTCATCTCTGAACTTTTGGACCAGGTGAAAGAGGCCCAGGTCTACACCAAATTAGATCTAAGGGGGGCTTATCACCTGGTTCGGATGGCAGAGGGTGATGAGTGGAAGACGGCGTTTCGGACCCGATTCGGGCTTTTTGAGTACCAGGTGATGCCCTTTGGGTTGTGCAATGCTCCTGCGGCATTTCAGCATTTTGTAAATGATATCCTTCGGGAGTTTTTGGATCGATTTGCAGTCGTCTATATAGATGACATTCTTATTTTTTTCAAGAATATGGAGGAGCATGTCTCGCATGTCCGAACAATTTTGGAATGTCTCTTACAAAATCAACTCTACGTAAAATTGGAAAAATGTGTGTTTCATACCACTAAGGTCGAATTTTTGGGATTCATCCTTTCTCCGGATGGTGTGTCTATGGATGAATCGAAGCTTAAAGCAATTCGTGATTGGCCAGCTCCAAGTACCGTAAAAGAAATCCAAAGTTTTTTGGGGTTCGCCAATTTTTATCGGCGTTTCATCCAGAATTTTTCTGAGAAGGTGAGTCCAATCACCCGTTTGCTTCGAAAAAATGAAAAGTTTGTGTGGGGGTCTGAGGCAGAGGGGGCTTTTCAATTTCTCAAAGAATCCTTCATCACAGCACCAATTCTGCAACACCCTGACCCTTTGGAACCATTTTTTGTGGAAGCAGATGCTTCCAATTTGGCTATTGGAGGAGTTTTGTCTCAACGCAATAAGAAGACTGGGCAGCTTCATCCTGTTGCTTATTATTCCCGAAAATTGTCTTCAGCAGAGCTCAACTATGCCATTGCTGACAAGGAATTGTTGGCAGTCAAAGATGCGTTCCTGGAGTGGCGACATTATTTACTGGGGGCCAGACATGTGGTCACAGTGTTTACTGACCACAGAAATTTGCAATTCCTTAAATCAGCTCGGACCTTGACACCGCGACAACTTCGGTGGTCATTGTTTTTTGCTGATTTTGATTTTGTACTCACTTATAAACCTGGAGTAATGAATGGGAAAGCTGACGCTCTTTCTCGTTTGAATGTGGGAGAAAATCAACAAGCCAGAAAATCAACAAGCCAGACCGGAGGAATACCTCATTCCTAAGGAGAAGATTGTGGCAGTCTCAGTGGTGGATGAATTGGAAGAGAAAATTGTGCTGGAATTTCTGAAAGAAGAATATCAGAATTGGGAATCTGAAGGTCCAAATCGTTCAGTGAAAGATGGGAGACCGTTTTTTCAAGACAAGAGATTCGTTCCTGGAGAAAGGCTTCAAGTAGAAACCATTCAAAGGTTCCATGATCTGCCTTTGGCCGGACACAAGGGAGTGGTAAAGACTTTGGAGTTGGTGAAGCGGAATTTTTTTTGGCCCGGTATGGAAGCTCAGGTTCGACAGTATGTTGCCACTTGTGAACAATGTTTGAAAGGGAAAAGTCTCAGACAATCTCCACAGGGTCTACTTATGCTATTACCAGTTCCTCCCTATCCTTGGCATACTGTGTCGATGGATTTCATAGTTGAGTTACCATCTTGTCAGGGGTATTCGGTCATTTGGGTGGTGGTTGACCAATTTTCCAAGATGAGTCATTTTGTTCCACTAAAAAATCTTCCTAATGCTACAGAATTGGCCGCTTTGTTTGTGCAACATGTAGTTAAACTGCATGGAATCCCTAAGGTTGTCATTTCCGATAGAGGCCCTCAATTTGTGTCTCGATTCTGGCGATCCTTCCTTAAGGGTTTGGGGGTTGACTCTCGTTTGTCCACCGGTTATCACCCAGAAACCGACGGACAGACCGAGAGAGTTAATCAGGATCTTGAACAGTACCTTCGGCTATATCTTATGGAAAAAGAGGGAGATTGGCCTTCATTGCTTCACCCAGCAGAATTTGCGTACAATAACTCAGTCCATTCTGCTACAGGTTTTTCCCCGTTCTTCTTGAACTCTGGTAGGCATCCCAATATGTTGGTGGGCAGAGAAGATGTGGATGTCCCTGCAGTCGAAGAGGTTCTACAGAAGTTGCAATCGGCTTATCAGGCTGCCTCTTCTAATTTAGTAAAGGCTAAGGCAGCTTTCAAGAGACAGGCTGATAAGGGTCGTAAGGAGAGTCCAGTTTTTGAACCTGGGGATCAAGTTTGGGTTTCCACGCGTCATATGCGTTTGCGTGGAAATCGAAAGTTCCAACCTAGGTTTGTGGGTCCTTTTCCTGTGGTCAGAATGGTTAATCCAGTGAGTGTTAGATTACTTTTGCCTCAAACCTTAAAGATTCACCCAACTTTCCATGTCTCGTTAATCAGGAAGCATCCTCCTAATCTTCGTAAGGTACTCCCACCAGCACCGGTGCTAGTAGATTCAGTTGAGGAATTTGAAGTCAAAAGAATTCTGGATTCCAAAGTTAGGAAGGGTCAAGTTTTCTACTTGGTAGACTGGAAAGGTTATGGTCCTGAAGATCGATCTTGGGAACCTAGTTCTAATATCCATGCTCCAAGATTAGTGAGGGAATTTCACAAGACTTATCCCCAAAAACCTAAGGAGGGGGTTTTGGTGGGGGGTACTGTCAGGAAGGTCTTTTCATGTAGACAGGCACACATAGTTTCCCCAATCTGTAAGGTTCCTGGGGTGGCAAAGTGTCCTGGTCCCTTAATCAGTTGGAGCGCTCTGGTTTCAAAATACCGCTGGAGGCTGGTCAGGTATTTCCCAGTTGCCACGTTTTGCTCCAGGGGGTTAGCGCTCTAGCTGTTCCAGTAAAAACGATCACAGCTGAATATGAAGCGCGAGCGTTCTAATAACGTCGCACTTCAACCGTTTATTCTCGAGAGGCGGTAGCTAATTCGCGCTCTCCAGCACTAGTGAGGCCTGAGGACTAATACCACGTTTGGTATTTGGCATTACTAGCATTTTCGATTTCGAGCTTCAAAGTCGGCTCCTCCGTGGTGCCGTCAGCTGTTTTCTGTACGGCTTGGAAATCCTCTGAACAGGCGTTTCCTTCGTCGTGTTCTGCTTCCGTTCCCCTGAGTTCCTGAGGCAGTATTCTCTACTGGTGAGCCACGCAGCAGTGTCAGCCTGTCACGTCTGCTCCATGTTCCAGAGGCTGCACTCGCCTAATAGTCGGTGAGACCTTTCCTTTCTTGAGTTTCTTATAAATACAAATTACTTCAGCCTTACCTGCAGTTTAGTCCAGAGACATTTCAGTTCAAGTTCGAAGATAGAAATTAGTTCTTCAGTTTATGACTGAGATTGTTACATGGACTTCAGTCGAGTTAATTGTTACGCTCATGGAGTAATGAGCAATTGAGTAGTCCTCCGCTTCAATGAACAAGGAGCATTTGCTTATAGGTAGTTTAAGCAGAGACTTGTTGAATTAGAGCACCATCTGCTGTCGGAAAAAGGCGCCATCTTTTGGAACAGAACATTTAGACATTGTTTTCCTGGAATATTGTGTGGAGTACAGCGTCCTGAGAATTCTACAAGTAAATAATAATATATATATATATTCTTGTGTACCACCTTTATCTTCAGCCATCCTCTTCCTCCACGTATTCCATTTATGCTCAAGAACTTTGCAGAAGCGTACTATTTAGAGATTTACTAGAGAAGGGCTAATCCCCACACTAAGTCAGGTAAATGAAAAGGGAGATAAGAATATTTTAGTAGTATTGTTCTTTAGCCATGTGCATGAACTTAGTAATGTTTTGCTAAAATTTTGCAGGAAGAACATTTCCCTCAGCAGAGCAATCGAGGTGAAGAATCTAGTGTGGGCAGTCTCTCTGTTTGTCTCTTCCACTTCCCCTTTCCCCGGCGTCACTGGGGCAAGAGTAATCTGGCACAGTGGTGCTGGGGAGTTGGGAGCTCTCATCCTTTCAGCCGGGCATCCCTGCGGACACCAGGAAATTACAGGTACTAATCTGACAACGTGCAGCTTCAACAACCGTCTGTAAAGTCGGGACAGCATATGCTGCAGTCGTATCACCATTTGGAAGCTTGAAGCATGAACCATTCACCCATAAGGTACCATCACACTTCTCAAGAAGAGTGTCCCTAAGATCCACTCGCCCTTTCGTTTCCTCCTCTGTCCTGAGAAAGCAATCATGCTGTTCAGAAACATCTGTCTCTGCTACAATCGGCAACAACGTAGCTGGATTCAACCTATTGCATCTCTTTATGTGCACATGACTCGCTAAAAGTGTCAACTCATAACCGGACAATCTAGCACTAGTTAAGTGCTGTGTCTTAGTCTTATTTAACAAGGTATCCACTGCATGTGGAACCATTACAATCAACATATTATTCATCACTAACCCAGCAGACTGTTGAATAGAAACAGCTGCTGCCGCTGTGGCTCTCAAACAACTCGGCAACGCTCTAGCTACCGGATCCAAGGTCGACGAGAAATACGCGCATGGACGTTGCTTGTCCCCAAAAGACTGTGTCAACACTGACAACGCGCATCCCTCTCTCTCGTGGACATAAAGCGTAAAAGGCTTACTGTAGTCGGGAGTACCCAACACAGGAGCCGAACACAATGCATCGCGCAATTCAGAAAAAAAATTCTGACAGTCGTCAGACCACGGGAGGGGATTCGGTGTATCTTTACAAGTCAATGCCACCAGAGGTTTGGCCAGCAAAGAAAAATTCGGTATCCATTGTCTGCAATATGACGTAATACCCAAGAAAGCACGCACTTCTCTTTGTGTAGTAGGCACACTCATTTTCGCAATTGCTTGAATTGGTTCTGGAGTTAGTCTTCTTCCCTCCTTCGATAAGAGATGACCTAAGTAGGTCACTTCTTGTCGACAATACTGCAACTTCGAAAGAGACACTTTGTGATGGAAATCAGACAAATAACGCGAAAACAGTAAGGTACCTTTTTTTACAAATCTCCTCAGTATCGGCAGCAATTAATAAATCGTCAACATACTGGAGAAGAGCAGCACCATTAGGTAAAGCAATCATATCAAGCTGTGTTTTTAAAGCCTGACTGTAGATAGAAGGACTCTCGCAATAGCCTTGAGGAGCTCTCTTAAACCGGAAGCTTCGGCCTCCTAAAGAGAAGCCAAAGATATCCCTACTCTCCTCGGCAATCGGGATGCTGAAGAAAGCATTCTTCAAATCAATCACCGAAAACCAAGTGGCTGAAGCTGGAATCATGGTCAGTAAGGCAGTAATGTCTGGAACAACAGGAAATTGCGGAACTACAATCTTATTCACCTCACTAAGATCGATCACGAACCTATATACAGGTGGTTGTGAGGAATCAGTCCTTTTTAGAACAGGCAAAACCGGACTATTGCACACATTACCTCTCGTTTATTCAATTACATCTTTCTCAATCAGGTCATGAATGATCGCTAGCAACGCTCTTTCACCTTCACTAGAGATCTTGTATTGGGGAATACGTGGCATTTTAACATTTGCTTTCAACGTCACAACATATGGCGGTATCTCCAACAGACCCACATCATTAGGACCAGTAGCCCAAAGAATATCAGGAAGAGAAGACAATTCTGTCGGAAGTTTATCCTTTGACAAATACATCGGGGAGACCACTTTCTTACCTAATGTAAGTTGTACTCCCGAAGGAGAGCAATACAATGTCGCGTACAATCTTTTCAACAGATCCAGTCCCAACAAGTTCTCACCACAACCTGTCGTCAGAATAAGGGGTGCTTCGAATTCACAAGGTCCAACAGAAAGAGATATAGGACTAGAAATCGGGTTCCTAACCGGGGCGCCAGAAAAACCTACTGAAACATTCGTCTCGCCAGACAAAGGTGCGCCAGGGAGTTTAGAGTGCATAATAGAACTCTTTGTAGCACCAGTATCCACCAGAAAAGGCTCTGACACACCTGATGTAATCACCTCAACATAAGGTCCACTCTGATCTACTGGAACTGAAACGACTCCCTCTCTTTGTCTATGGCTGTCCTAGCAATCATTACCTTCCATATTCCCACCTTCGACATAGTAGTCGTCAGCATAGTACTGAGTCGTCCTACCAGACGTGTGATTCTGCTGATCAAAACTATTCATTGAATTTTGTGGAGGAAAGGGACGTGCCTTCTGGGGGAACCCTCCACATCCTCTACCTCTATGAGCTTGTGGAACATTCCGACCTCTTACGCTAATAACACCATTCATACGCTGCGACAAAACAGGGCAACTACTCTTAAAATGAACCTCTTCTTTGCAATATGCTCACTGATTAGGGCCTACAGGAAAACGTTGTTGGAGAGGCTCGAACCTTTGCGAGTTTCGCTGAAACTGCGGAGGCTGCTGATAGTCACGCTGGTTACTACGGGGCGGATACGCTTGCTGTAAAAGAACCTTCGTCTTTAGCTCTTTAGTCTTTTTGTCTGCCCTATCCTTCTCATCCTTATCCCTATTTTCATAGTATTGTGCAGTAGCCAATATCTGTGCCGATGAGGAAACAGCCCACAAACTCTCGGAATCCTTCAACTTGGTACATAACTCGGGAAGCAAATTATGCACGAACTTATCAACAAACAACCGTTGACCACCTTCAGTACTCATGTCTTGACCACTGTGGTCAATAAATGTTTCTTCAAACCTAGTGTAGAAATCGGACACAGTTTCATCTTTCTTTTGCTGACATGCAGACAATTTGTCCCAGTTTACTCGCATAGCAGGCATTAAAGTCTTCATATAAGTAATGATCCTACCAGGAAGTTCTGCAACTACAGGCTCCGGTTTAGCACCACCAACTTGTCGCGCATCCGCAGCACTAATATTGACCCAGGTATCACCTAACTCCTGCGCATGGTCCGTGTGCCGAATCAAACCCCATAAAGGTTGTGGAACCACATTTCCAAACAACATGTCTATATCGGCTAGATTCATGACACATGAGTCTGCAGTCTGTGATAATTCTTTATAGTACCCTGCAGGATTTTTACGAGGATCAGGCAAAGTCTGTTTAAGAGCCAAAACTTCAGCTCGCTTCCACGGAACATGTACCCAAACACGCTGAAAGTGTGCTGGTACAGCAGCAATATTATGAGCGGCATCAGCCTGAACTGCTTCCTTCCATACAGGAGGAACTTCTCTCATTGGGTATTGCCTCGCTTTCCTCCTAACAGAAGGATCAGGCTCAAACAACGACCGAGAAGGAAACTCGTTCCTAAACGAAAGTAGCGTCGCTACCGTTCTTTCAACGTCGGGACCCACAATCGTGCCTTTTGCAAACTCGAACCGTACACGGCACAACTCAGGCGGAGTTTGTCCCAGATCACCATCTTCCAATTCTTTATAAAGAAAATCACACATTCTGTCAAAAACATACCTCTGCTTCGGTGCTTCCCATTGGCGGAAGACATTCATAACAGACTCTAACTCATATCTTGTAGGGTCAGTAACCCATTTATGCGCCTAATGATCCAATACTCCCTTCTCTCTAGAATCAGGCAGTTGGCTACGCAACTGTTTACGCTCTGAATTGGGGGTCGTGCTCAATGACCCAAAGAAAGGAGAAAAGAGACTAGTAACAGTATCCGTCATTCTCTGTCAGACAAAAGGAGAAGTTGACAGAACAGGAGATAGAGCGGACTGAGTAAGAGCTAATGTAGGAGCAGTAGTAGAAGAGGCAGTAAGAACAGGCGGAAGAGTCGTAGGAATTAAAGACGGAACAGGTAGCAAAGTCGGCGGCCCTTGAGGAGGCTGCACCAGAGGAGTAGGAGCCAACTGAAGAGGAACTGGCGGCTGTGCAATAGCAAGAGGCAAAGCAGCCAGAGGTTGCTGCGCAACTAAAGTTGCGGAGGTGCTGTAGCACTCGGCGCATAAGGGGGTGGCGAGCTCAACAAATGTGACATTAAAGGGTCTTTCTCAAGCTCCTTCGCTGCATCTTGCTGAAGAGGCGGCAAAACTGGATAGCATTTATCGACTGCCATTTTACGTTGCCTGTGCAACTGCTCACTCGCTTGTTCTTCTTCGTTATCTTTATACTGCATTGCAGCTTGCATTATCGAGATACCCCTTTCTCTTTTATTTTTCTTTGCTAATTTAATTTCTTTCTGTTTGGCTTCCTTTCGCCATAGGCGGAAAGAGTCAAACATCGCCGGCCGGGCTTTCTTCTTAAAAAGTCTAACCTCTAGATTGTCTAAAATATCCGTGTCAAAACTACCATATTGGGGCCATTGTAGGACACCGTCCTTTTTCGTGTAACGAACCCATACTTCGTTATATGTGATGGGGCCCACGCCATGTTTCACATAGAGCTCATAGGTTTGAGTTCCAATTGGAGGAACCGGACACGAGACCTCCAATCGGGAATCCCTATTTCGACCACAATAAAATATTCTTCCAAGTCTGCTAAGACCAGGCATCTTCGCTCACTAGTCTAGCTTCAAACTTCAAGAGAATATCGAATACGATAGTCTCGTGAATACACAAGTCCCTCGGCTTTGGTACTTGCAAGTCCCAAATCAAAGATCCCAAGGGGATACCCAAAAACTAAGGACTGGGAGACGCTCCACTCATATTTAACTGAGGTATCGATGTCGGCACCAGGAGACCCGTCTATCGTCTCGCTTTACAAATCATCGAAGGCTCCAAGACAGGGCGACAGTCAGGGCAGCAGTCCTTCGTAGCCGTTGGAAAGCGGGGAACCTTGCAGCAAAGACTTTCAGACCACCACGACATACAGGGGTCGATGAAGTGGCTGGCCTTCCTCCAGAATTTTCACGCGAATCTCCTCACGAACCTCAGGCTTGGACCGGTAGCGCTGATGTCGCCCCGCGTTGGGCGCCAAATGAAGAACCGGGTTATTTAAGACCCAGCGGCGCCAGGGGAAACGCCCTAGTCTCCGGGTCCACCTGTCTTAGAGTACAGAGACACGGGTGATTCTTGGTGACGTCAAAGATCAATTTTATTAGCTGCAGCCTGTAACAGAGATCCTAGAAGTACAACACGGTGTATGTTCTCAGGAGACTGCTCGCCTACAAAAACCAGTCATCCCTTTTTATATCAAATATTATGCTTCAAGCAAATATCCCTAATTTACAGTTGACCACTCACATGTTTTCACAGAAAGAAAAGGCAGGATCATGATGACAAGCCCATTTTTCAGTTTGTCCAGCCCACAATCAATTATTGGTCAAACCCAACATTCTTGATCTGACAGGTCGATCGAACCCACCATAAAAACGGGCACATCCCCATCGTAAACGGATCATAAAGCAAAGAGTAGAGACAGGTGTGAGCAAGATAAGACATAGTTATGCGCAATAAAAGGTTTGATGGTGTTTTGTGTCTCGATCCGTAATCTTGATCAGCTACCGGGAAAGGGACTGGTTTAACAAGTTTGGCTTCAGGCAAGAGGGTCGCTCGCTCAGGTCATTCAGAAGACCGCTAAAGTGTACGTGTGTTTGGAGACTCGTTCGGCCACTGTCACCGGCCTATGTGAGGGCAACCACAAAATGGCTGCTGTACGCAAGATGGAACCCGAGGGTTCAGAACGGACTCCCTGATTTCATGGTGATCTCGTCACTCGAATAGGACGAAAATACTCACACATCTTGCACTCGCCATATTCGGTCTGCTGATACCAAAATCGTCATGATACGACGACTTTTATAACAAGGTTCAGAATTTCAATACCTCATCCCTAGCGGGTTTACTAGTAACCTGTATTTTCTCCATAGGAACCCATTGTATGCTTTTCTATGAAATTTCTTGTGTCTACTTTTGAAAACTGCAAATATTCTTTAAAAATCGTACGAAATACTGAAACTCAATTACCTACCTGTTTTATGTTAAGCCCCCAGTGCTGGCCCTAGGGGATAGTGCTGGGTTACAAAAGTAACGCGATCGTACTTTACCTGTAACGTGAATTTCCTCCCATTGGATAACATTGTCAGAATCACCTTGAAAAGTTTCTAAGTGTGAACTTTTAAAACAGCTTTATATGCAGGAAAATTCATCACAGTAACTAAAACGTTTTTGCTAATCTGGTTTCAGCTTAGACCCCAGGACTGAATCTAAGATCTAGTCCTGGAACTACCAAAGTAATCCATAAAGTAATCAACTGTACTTTCCTATGAAAAACCCATTGAGCTCAATGCTAGAGTGTGTTTAAGAACTGTGTTGCTTATTATCTATCCTGTAATTATTTTGTGT
Organism: Lissotriton helveticus; assembly: GCF_964261635.1. NCBI lineage: Eukaryota > Metazoa > Chordata > Amphibia > Caudata > Salamandridae > Lissotriton > Lissotriton helveticus. The sequence goes on along the minus strand of NC_136062.1, from coordinate 155,731,795 downwards.
ACAAACTTATTGCTCCTCTGCAAAGTATTTACATGCGAGTACTCGTGCCTTGAAAAGTATATTTTTATAACTGTTGGTTCTAAAAATAACAACAATATCTGAGGATATAACAACAATTGGCCTGGAGTTCAGTTCTTGAGTATGTGAAACCTTTTGCTGACTAGGTGTGTACAACAAATGCTTTACACTGTCCTCTGGTGCTGCCTTACTGCTCGACTAAGCTACCACTTTGTAGAGTAAGGTCAGTTCTGACTTTAACCTCTGTTATACCTCTGTGGTTGGTGGACTCTATACACACTGTACTTCCTTCTAGTCCAGTATATATAGAGCCAATTTCTCACACCAACCTTGCAGCCATGTCTGAGCCACTTTGCGTCCTCACGTGCCATGATCACAAGTGGGAGTGGACGCTGGCGGCCAACAAAGCGTTCCAAGATATCAAAGTGGGATTGCTGGACAAGACCGTAATGGCCTACTTCCATCCAAGACGACGAATGGAACTGGTCGTCAGCGCCAGCCCTGTGAGCCTAGAAACGGTCCTCCTCCAGGAACACGGCCCGGAGGTGTGGAAGCCAGTCGCCTATGCCAGCAAAGCTCTCACTGACACAGAGACCAGATACGCCCAAATCGAGAGAGAGGCGTTGGCTATCAAATGGGCGCGCCAGCACTTCCACCTGTATCTCTGCGGCCAGGAGTTCCATGTCGTGACTGACCACCCACAAACCGCTGCTGCCGCTGTTTGCTGGCTAATCCCGGCTAGCACCCCCGAGGATCGAACGATGGGCGGTGCAGTTGCAAGCCTACAAATTCAGAGTGATCTACAGGCCAGGCACCCACAACCCTGCCAATTATCTTTCTTGACACCCGGAATCCACGATGCCATCCAACCCGTCAGCGGATGCCTGCAGCACTGAAGCATTTGTCAACATGGTGCTGTAAGGGGCGTGTACCAAGGCCATGACACTTGAAGAGATTGGCCGAGCAACTCAAGAGGACCCCACTCCCTCCCGAGTCCAAGGAGCACTGGAGAACAATGGATGGGCCCATTTCATGGATGACGCCCGTGTCCTCCGGCTGGAGGTCAGCGTGCCCGCCAACAACTGTGGCAAGTTCGTAGCGAACTAAGTTTGGGGGAAGAAGGAGTTATCTTGAGGGGACACCTGACAGTGGTCCCGGAGAGTCTTCAGAAAAGGACCCTTGCGTTGGCACACGTTGGTCACCAAGGAATGGAGAAGACCAAAGCCAGGTTATGGGACAAGGTCTGGTTCCCGGCAATGGATTCCATGGTAGAGGACATGGTAAGGCAGTGCCATGCCAGCACGATCACCGGAGGGGACTCAGCGCCAGCACCAGTGATCACGGAAGAACCGAGCAAGACTCTTTGGACACATCTCAGCGTGGATTTTGGGAGTTTCCCAGATGGACGTCACATGCTGATCATGGTCAACTCATTCTCGAAATTCCCCATCGTTGAAGTGGTGGCGTTGACAGTTTTTCCACATGTGAAGAGTCCTGGACAGAGCCGTCACAATGATGGTACTGCCGGAAGAGGTCAAGTCCGACAATGGACCCCCCCCCCTTCCAGGGGTGAGAGTTCCAGGAGTATCTTGAAAATCTAGCGGTGCGCCACAGGAAGATCACCCCGCTATGGCCCCAAGCAAATGGGGAAGTAGAACAGCTGATGAGGACAATTAACCGCGTGTTGTGCATCGCAGTGGAGAATGGAAAAGACCCTGAAACAGCTCTTGACCAATTCCTCGGTGCGTACCAACAGACCCCTCATAGCACAACCAAGTGTGCTCCGGCTCATCTCCTGTTCAAGTGAGCCCCACGAGACAGTATCCCGTCAGACCCGACGTGTGTGCCCGTGGAGCGGGATGATGCAGCCGTCCAAGAGAGGAAGGAAACAATGAATCGGAAGGCCAGTGAGGCCCAAAGAGCCCAAGAACCGCAGCTAGGAGTGGGAGACCGGGTGGTGATCAAAGACCGACACCCTGGGTGGAAGTTCCGGACGCCCTACGAGCCAGAAGTATGGATCGTTGTAAGTGTTCAAGGGACCATGGTCACTGCTCAAAAGGGACAACAATCCATCACGAGGAATGTGTCCAGCTTCAAAAAGACAACTGAGGCGGAATCGGACAAAGAAGCGTCTGGCTACCGGGAGGTGAAGAGGATTTTTAAAATAAGTTTGAATTTGCGGTTTGTGTTTTATTAACTCTTGCTTTATTTTAAAAATTGCCTGCACATTACCCTCCCTGCACTCGCCGGAGAGCCGGTGTTTCTAGCTCACTGCTGGCCCCCCCCGCAGCCGATCTAGGTGCTGCTACGGGGTTCTGTTACAGCAATAGCTGCCACCTGGGGGAATTGGAACGGTAGCGCTTCAGTTGCCTGGCCCCTCCCACCCTCTTCCGCTTCATATGTCCGCCCCTAACCGACCGCGCAGCGGACGAGCGCAGCGGGCGCGCCAATGGCGCGCCAAAGGCAAGCCCGTCTGCGCCCGTCCGCGATCTTTCCGCGGCCAGGGCCAGTGACGCTGCCAGTTTTGGTCCCACGGATTGCATTTCCTACAATAGACAGTATTTGCTCTCCTTAAGGAGTAAGGAGTGTGCCTACCTACACTCCATTCCATCGGACCTTGACATCAAGTCCTACCCCTGCAATGCTTGTGGCCCCATACTAGACGGAGGTAAGCTGGTGGATCACTGCCCAGTTTCTATTTCACCTGCCTCACCCCTTACCATCCAAAAGGCCTTAACACTCAAGGCGGGACTTATCAATTGCCGCTCCCTTGTAAAACATTCATTAGACATCTCCCAGACTCTTATTGACAAAAAATGGGATCTTCTCTTTTTAACGGAAACTTGGCTAGGAGACGACACTGATCCAGCCTTATCTTTAGCTATCCATTCAGGCTATAGTATTTTGTGTGCCAATCGGAAGAGTAAAAAGCATGGAGGAGGAGTTGCCATCAATTATAGATCGCAATGGACGATCTCATCCTTCCCTTAGAACCAAATAGAATCTATTGAGGCCCTGCCCTTCTGCATAAAATTTACCCCCAATTTAGCGTGCTCAGGCCTGCTAGTTTATCGTCCCCCAAAATCTAGTACATCTCAACTACCTTCTTTGCTGGACTTTGTGCTTCAGGCCAGTTCCCGTTATGCAAATGTTACTTTGCTTGGGGATTTTAACCTTCATGCGGAGGACAGTTCCGACATAACTAGCATTAACTTTATATCTACTCTGTCCGACTGTGGACTAAATCAGTTGATCTCCTCTCCCACTCACAAGGCGGGTCATACGCTGGACCTCATTTGTTCCAATCTCGCGGATATCACGGTCAGCGAGCCCAGCCCGGTAGTTTGGTCTGATCATTACCTTATTCCTTTCTCCATCTATACGTACCAACAGGACAGACCAAGGATACTGGCCAAGGAGGTCGGTAGAAACTGGAGCAAGATCTCCCTGGACAGCATTGCAGCTCATCTCCCGTCCGCTGCTCCTTCAGATGCCTTAGATTTGGATTTGCGTTTAGCTAATCTAAATACCTGGGTCATCACGGCTATTGATTCCCTCGCTCCCCTTCGGCCTATAAAAACCTACCGATCAGCCCCTGCAGCACCCTGGTACTCGGACGAACTACGTAAATGTAAATCGGAGTGTAAACTTTTGGAACGCCGCTGGAGACACTCTTATTCTGTGATGTATTCCTATAGGTTCTGTATCGATCCCCTATTCCTGACCCTGTTCTGGTTAATAATTAACTAGCAGCCATCCCACGGTACAAAAAACCGTTATCTGATTAAGCCACACCACGGCACAGGAACGCATTATCTGATTAGGTCATAACGCTTGCCATCTAATTAGGCAAGCACTATTCCTCCAGCCCCTGATAAGGCATACGGAGTTCTCAAAACAAATCAAACCTATGACAACCTGGGAAAATCCCTGCGGCCATTGTTTTGATTTCACCGAGAACTTCAGCAAAAGAATGTGCGAACGAGCCCGTTCATATGACATCCTTATTGACGTATCCATGTCCATCCTTACGTCAATCTCGGCACCTTACAGGTATAAATATTACTGACATTGCCTTAAGCAAACACACGCGGTGGTGACGAGATCGGAGCAGCGAGACTTGCCGAAGAGGCCAGCACAGAGCAGACCCCACTGGCGCTGCCCCGCCTTCCTGACGCGCTGAGAACGAGACGCTGCTTTTCTCCTGCCGAGAAATCCAGCTCCGGCGCTTCCAAGCAGCCCTCGCAGGCAGCTGGAATAGCAAGACCAGAGACGAGAGATACCAGCCCTCAACCATTCTAGATCTCAGGTACAGAACTGAATAACCCCTTGCAGAGAATTCTTGAGTCAGTCACTTGGCAAAACAAACTTAACTTAAACTGCTACTTATCTACTCCCGCCCACGTATTAGGCTTAGGTCAGGTACACTGGGGTAGGCGTGTTTAGAAGCACCAGTTGAGTACGGTTAGTCAAATGTATATATGTATGTATCTATTTTATCAGTTTTAAATATCATATGGCTTAGAAACCATATCAATGCTTCTGCAGTATTATTTTATACTCCTGCTTTTATTGTATGCACTTTACTTAACCATGGGTATCGCAATAATATCGATTCATTTCTCTTGTACGAGAAAAGAGACTGATCAATAAATAACATCTTTTATTGAACACGCCCGTCTCTTCCTTTTCTCTACAATCTGGTGAAACTAAGAATGCACTGAACTGACTGAGTAAAATAAGTTGTCTTTTGTTTTCACACGACTCTAGAGATACACTCTTGATTAGGGGAGAGCAAAGTTGTCATGTTCTATGGTTGTCAGAAACTAAATCCCTTCTTGTCTATCCAGGGAGGTTAAACTCCTCCTTGCCTATTCGAGAAAGTTTCTAGTGAACTCTGAGCTAGCTGGCAAAACCAAAAACTTTAAGTCTAATATCGTCAGTAGAAGACCTAGTTAACCTCTGTCCTAGGTCTATACTATTGAAGGTATTATTCCAATGCGCAGAGCCTATTGGGATAATAGGAACTACACTACATGGCGCCCAAACGTTTGGATAGGCGATAAAACTAACGCAAGACATTAGAGTAACTCAGTCGTGCTTTTTCACACAGAACCCCTTTTTTTCCCATAATACTCCAAAGACGTCTGGAGTGGGTGAAAGGTCATATCCGCCAAACCTCGCAGGAGGAGACTCCTATGTATGGTTATTGGTTTAGTCAACGTTGAAGGATACACTGTTCCAAAATATTGTGCATCTAATCTTTGTTTCCATAGAAACTTGATCTGCAAACAAACAGAATAACCTTCCTGTCGGTAAAATGGTAGACAGTGATGAAGAAAGAGAGACAGTTAGACTAGCAGCTGAACTAATAGCAGCTGATAATACTCTGCTACAAAATGACCCGGATATAATACTCATCCCGGTCAACATAAGAAAATCTATAACTTTAAAACTTATAGAAAATGGACTGACATCGAGAGGTGGTACAGTCATATTCGTAATTGAGGCACACGAATATCGGCAGACAGAGGTATTCTATTCATGGATAAACTTTCCAGCAGCAAACGCTGTAACAAAAGAGTTCCACTATTATAAAATAGAGGAACCACCGGATACCTACACTCCTTTCGAGGAGGTGGAAGTACCACTCAAATTCCAAGAGCACCTGCTCTTGTTTAAAGGCGCCCTAAAACATAATAATCACATCACCAGGCTCGGTCCACTAGGTAGACCAGGAGCAACGTGGCCGGTCCTAGCCGGATATACACCACATCCAGACATTGAAGAAATGCCTGCAGCAGAGCTTTTAATACAGCTAAAACAACTAATCAAAATACATAGACAATTAGTCCAATATGTAATGCGGACTTCAACAGTCCAACCAGCAAGTAAAATTCCACAGCTGAACCCTCATCAGGGTAACACAAATAAAATTACACCACAGAACATACAGTCCTGTCTGGGTAAAGTACCCGCAAAAAGGGAACAAATACCCTTCTGGCTAGCAAAAAAAAATCACTCAAATAGAGGTGGTGTTTCCAGACACCACCCCGGTAGAAAAACGCAGGATTCTGACTATCTGTCTTCCAATGGGAATCGCACCACACGTGGAAGACTGTGACACTTGGGGTACAGTCTTTGCTTCCATATACACAAAAACACATGGTGTACCATCCATGTCAGTAATACCAGATGCGCTAAAACAAATTCAAGATGAATATGGTCCAGAACCCGCTTTAACTCTTGGTATGAAATTACTGAAAGACTTCAAGCAGGTCTCGGCTATATTATTAGCCAACATAAAGGGAGAAGCAGCAAACGTGGCGATCCGCCAAAGGTTAAAAGAGACAGATATAGCAGACCAACCAACTGAAATTGCCAGAATCATAGAGAAATCCTATGAAGAACTAGGAAGAGATAGTCTGGGTGGAATACCGGTAAAACCTCAACTGATTGAAAGTCCTGAAAAGGCATTTATTAAAAATAATTTAAACACTCAAAAAAAGAGCTGGGATGGAAACAAACAATCCAATCCTAAAGAAAAAAGATTCCAGTCCAGAGGAAGGTCTCCTCGGCGGAGAGAAAGATCTCCGAACCAAGGACGCAGGTCTCCCCAAAGTGAGCCCTCTGGGAAAAAATACAACCTTAGAAATAGGGATAATATAAAGAAACCTGATAGATATCAAGATAATGATACACGTCCCTCTCAATCTTTTCAGACTTCTTCGCAGAAATCGGAAAGAAGAGGACGATCAGAACACAGGGAAGAGCACGTCAAGTCCAAAGACAAGGAACCTGCTCATCCAAATAAAAAGTTACAATTTCCAAAAAAGAAGGTAGCCAGTATTAAAGTAATCAACAATGCCGAGAATACTGAGAACACAGCTGAAAAACGGAGAATGGGCTCAGACAATGCTAGACAGCGCAGCAGAAGTGAGCATAGCTCGCAAAGTCCTTATGAATCATCTGGAGACAGTGGACACGAATGAATACATTCAGGTGGAAACTGCAGATACCAGAGTTAGCAAACCTCATATAATATATATGAAATTACATTGCGTATAGAGGGGGATAAGACTAGTAAAATAAGGGGACTATTTTGGGATAATCTGTCCAAGGGCTATGACATCCTTCTAGCTGAACGAGACTGGCCACCAGAGTTTGTCAGGGAGTGTCCTCATGGCGAAAAAATAATTATGCCTGCCTTCTCAAATCATATTCCAATTCATAAAAAATATACACTTGCTAGAAAGTGGGCAGTAGCTCAAGCTCCTGCTTTATATAAAAATCATGTAGGATGGGATGAGGACTCTCCTCCTCACAAAAATCCAGTTAAAATCACAACCTACTGCACAGAGGCAGTACCCAATTAAGCAAGAAGCTAAAAAACAGGTAAAAGAGATCCTAGATCAACTTGAATACCAGGGGGGGATTGAAACTTGCACCTCACAAATGAACAATCCTTTGTTTCCTGTCTCCAAACCAGACAACTCATATCGTCTAGTTTTGGATTACAGACAACTAAACTCATGTTGCAAAACCTTTGCAGTGCAAAACTCGCATAGTGCTGCACTAATGAATAACATAGTGCGCAAAAAATACAAAACAACATTAGACATCTCTAATGGATTCTTTTGTCAAAATATAGCACCAGAGAGCAGATATTTGACTGCGTTCTCGGTAAATGGCTCGCAAAAAAGTTTCTGCCGTTTACCCCAGGGGCACAAGAACAGCCCAGGATTATTCTCAAAGAGAGTAACAGAATTACTACAAACATACGATGACGAGGCATTATCATATGTCGACGACATTTACCTAACAGATGATGACTTGGATACTCACTTGAAGAGAGTGAACACCATAATACTTGGGTTCGCAGCAGAGGGTTACAAATTCAACTTTAAAAAATCAAGAATTGCCCATCTAACAGTCCTATTTTTAGGATATGAATTATCAAGTGAAGGCAAAAGCCTGGCTGACAATTTCCTAGAGAAATGTGCGGTACTCCAAGCTCCTAGAACACTAAAAAACTTACAATCAATTCTAGGCTTCCTAAATTTCGGAAGAACATACATTGCAAATTACGCAGAAAGGGTCAAACCCCTTTATGATCTAATTAAACCAGATTTTAAAAGAATCAATTGGACTCAAAAACACACAGAAATTTTGAGATCTTTACAAACAGACATGTTAATTAAAACAAAATTAGAAACACGTGACAACACACGCAATCTTGTGATTCGAGTCATCCCAGGAAGATGCGGATTCACATACCTGACCTCTAATGAGGGAGAAAAGGTACCAATTGCATACAAATCACACTTGTACACAAAGGCTGAAATGAAATTTAGTCCAACGGAAAAAATTCTGACCGCGGTACAGACTGCTGTAGCAAAGGAGCGGGCCCTAGCACAAGGTAAACGAATAATCATCGTGACACCGATACCAGCCCTGGAGGCGGTAACAAAGGCAAGCATTCCGAATGCTAAAGCACTCCATCCAAGGTGGATACAGTGGGCTAATTCTCTTGCTGCAACAGACGTGGTATACGAATTTGATCCCAACTTAAAAACACAAGAATTTCTCCAATACGAATTTGAATGTCCTCCGCCAATCGAAATTCTGCCTCTAGAACATTACGGCTGGATAATATATACAGACGGGTCAGCACAACCCGCAGTACGGGGTAAACAAGCTTACAGTGCTGCGTGCGCGATTGTTAAAGGTCGCTGGCACGAAGGGAAATTTAAACCAGCGGTCACTAAAACACAATCTCTAGGAGATTGTACAGCTCAGCGAGCTGAACTTCTGGCATTCAAGATGGCGCTTGAAAATACCGATCGAGAATTCCCCACACTCATAGTGTGCGATTCGTATTATTGCGTTCAGTCTTACAATGAATACTTGCAGATCTGGCTTCAGAATGGTTTTAAGGATGCAAAAGGAGGCACAATCAAGCATAAAATGCTTTGGGAACAAGTAGTTCATTTGCAAAAAGAACTACCAAAGACTCACGTGATACATACACTGAGTCATCAACGTGATGGCGTTCACGTTGCAGGGAATTCATTGGCTGATGAGGCCGCGAAGGCAGCTGTGCAAACGGCTTCCGTAGCTGCCATCACCCGGTCAAAAACAAAAATAGACAGCGACATATTGCAAGCTGTCAGCGCTACAGAAAAAGATTCGATAAAAACACTCCCGAAAGGCTTTCCAGTGAAGTACTCATATATAACTGATACAAACAATGTTCCGTTTGCTCGAATCCCTGGAGTGGGGGATAGGGCAATTCCAAACATGGAACATAGGTTAGGACTAATCATAGCGGCACACGAAGGACTTGCTGCTGTACATGCTGGCGTCTCAGCCACAGTATTGTTATTAAAACAGAGATACTGGTGGCCACAAATGAGAAGACAAACAAGGAACTATGTTCTAGAATGTGAAATATGTCAAAAAATGAAAGTATCAACAGTGAGACGACCAGCGCAGACGCCCCTTCTAATCCATTAGCCTGTGTTTACCTGGACCACTGTGGTCCCTTACAAAGGGATGGTAACTATAAATATATCTTGGTTGCAGTGGATTCATGCACGAGATTCATATGGATGTGGCCCCAGCGATCGGCTGACGCCAGAACTGTTATAAAAGATTTGCAAGTCTTTATCGGCACATACGCAATTGGCATGCTGCATTCTGACCAGGGTCCTGCTTTTAGCTCTAGAGCTTATAAGGAGGCTATGACCAGCATGGGCATTGCATTGCGGTACTCTTGTCCATTTCATCCCAAGGGAAACGGAATCGTAGAAAGAAAAAACCGTGACATAAAGCAATCTATAACAGCGAAGGTATTAGGTTCGGGTGCTGGGTGGGTAAAACATCTAATAAGTGTCCAACGTAGTCTAAATAACCTGCCAAGAAATTCTCTGAGGGGATTCAGTCCGTACGAATTATTGTTTGGAACTAGAATGATGGTCTTAGATCTTGACAGTCAGACTTCAGTGGTTAAAGAAAAAAGCTTTGATATCAAAGATCGTTTGGCTATTTTGCAGGACTTAAACGAAACAAGGAAAGACCTGAGCAACATAAAGTTGAAACAACAGCCAACGACCACTGAAGAAAAACCACCTGTCCCAGCAAGAACTGTCTGGATTCCAAAAGTCGGGGATCTAGTCAGAGAAAAGATCGCGGTAAAAAAGGAATTTGGGCCTTCTTACAGAAAAGCCGTTCCTGTCTTGTCTATCAACGGGACAAGATCAGTAGTACTACCGCCCCTTGCTGGTAAAAAGGAGAACAGAGTTGTATCAATCGACCTGATAAAACCACAATCATGTGGCCGATAACGAACAGTAGGCCAAGTGGACTCCCGATAAGTAGCAGAACACCAAGGTTTGCTACAAACACAGAGGTTCAATCTAAGAGGCTACTCACATTTGAAATGCCAACAGAACAACAACAAGGACTATGCAACAATGCTATGGAACTTAAACCTCTAAAAACCCAAATAAAAACATTTAGCAGAGACACTCCAATCTACAATGAAGTGACAAATGACTATGCTGCTGCAACAAAACACAATAATAAAGCAAACAGCAATCCTGAAACAATAGGAACAATAGACAGAACGGCATCCGGTTACTTTATTAACTTCAATGATTCATCTGAAAACCTGAGTGAATCAAAGGAACAAACATCAACAAAAACCTTTAAAGATAAAGCTAAGGAACTTTTTCAACATCTGAAAGAAACCTATCTGATTTCTCCGTGGATTGAATTCTGGGTGGCCTTAGGTGCACTTATCCTCATACTTTGGCTCATCATGGTACTATGTTTGGGACACTTCATTGAGGGAAAATATGCTAAAATGGACACAGCAAGCCAGAAAATCAACTTGGTCCTCAAACCACACACGTCTTCACACGTCAAAAAAAGAGAACTTTCTTCAGTCAACTTCACAGCCAATCCTATACCCGGTGGGGTAGCTTGGGATAATACTGATTATGAAATCTATGGTCCGGTTGAAATCCTGAAGTATCCACATCAAATCAAGATCTCATTGAGTGACTTTGTAAAACCAAGCTCAGTTGCTGATGATTGGGACGTTGAAAGCATTAATAATATGATGTCTGACCTAGTGATGTCTGCTAAATTTACAAAACATGATTATTTGCAGGGTTCGTCTAATTATGATAAAATGTTCTGCTATAATCACTATAGTAATCATTATCTGCATAAATCTGCACAACCTAGAAATGTTTTAAATTATAATCAATGGGAACACTGTGCAACCCCTCCAAAAGGTAGCTCAAGAACTTTTTATGACAAATATTCATATTTTTCAGGGTTCAACACAAGTAATGCAGAAACATTTTATTTCAAATTATCAAATAAGACAGGTACAAAGACCATGCTTACAAACACTAAATTGATATATTCAGACTCATTTTTTGAGCAAATGAGTACATTTGGTTTTGATTACTGGGACAAAAATGTTGAAGTAAAAAGTGTTTGGGGTACAAAGGAATGGCAAGTACAAGGTATAGAATCATTGTTTAGAGCCTGCATGATCCCAGAACAAATTATATTTTTGAATGACACTGTTCAACAAACTACCTGTCTTGGCCTAGCCAAAATCAAAGACTTAAACAAACCGTCTATTCCAAAGCCATCAATGAACGGTAATATATCTTTAGATGAGGAGATAGACGTAAACCATATATTAAGCCAAAACAGAACACATCCTGATTGGAAACAGTGGTTGATCTGGCCCACAGATACTAATAACTGTCAAGACAGATTCCTGAACAAAATCCAGGGGTTCAAATTGACAAGGCCAGACCCTAGATATTCCCAAAGACAACACCCAGGGATAATTACCACGTACAGTGTGGGCAAGCTCTGCCTTCAATGGCTACAAACATCCACACTGGCAGAAATTAAGCAACACCTGACTTTACTTACTGATGGTGCTGACTTGCGTGATTTCATTATGGGACCGCGCAAACAGTGTCAAAAACGCTTCATAGCAGCCTCTGTATATGCAGCTTATAACGAAGCCTGGAAAATAACTCAAATTGAAACGTCAGAGAGAATACGGGAAATTGACCGTATAAATTTGGAAAAATCACTTTCTGTAGTGGACAATGGGTTAATGACTCTGTCCTCCAGAATATACTCTTTGGACAGCATTGTGTCTTCAGCAATCGACATAATATCGCAAGACTTACTGTTGTTACAACACGGTCAGTCCCAATTGCGTTCTATTGTACAACTTGGCTGGACGTTACAAAATCTGCGTTCAGGCTATGTGCCTTGGCGTTTAATCAACACAACGTCACTATTCAATATCTTTAACCTCACTGATAAACAAATCAGTATGGCACAGAAGGGTGCTGATTATACAATCCTGAGCATTGAGAAACTCGAGAGATTACCATTGACAATGTCAGAACGACCTGTCAGTGAATGGATAATACATGGAATAATTAATATTCCAATATCTACTTTCAGGTTTCAATACTGCCAAAAATACATACAGGCTGGCATGTACGAAAAATTGGGTAAAGGGTACATTAAGTCAACATGGAACTTGCCCTATTCACATGCTTGTGTCAGTAATAAAGGCCGGAAAGTGTTTCTTAGTGGCAATAATTGTGCCATGTCACTAAGCGGTACACTTCTGTGTAATGGTATTAGTTTACACGGAGCCTGTGAAGGGTCCTCAAATAACCTTTCATGTCACCAGCTAGGCACACCTGCGACACAAATAGAACCATTCTTTAGGAGACTATCGAACGGGAGTTACATTATAATTGTAGACCGCAGATGTTGTAGCTTGGTGCCCGGAATACCTTATCTCATAAGTACGACTGCGAAGGTCATGTGCTGTGAACGAGTATTGTTCCCCAGCGCAATGCCAGACAGGGAGGCAAGGTTATGGCCGAATTTGAAAATTGCTTCCATTCGAGTTGATACTTTAAGCAGAATGAAAACAGTGCTCCTTCAGACGCCGACCAGGCTCACGTCATCAAAAGAAACGTATGATCTCCAAGTTGCAAGGACAACGGCAGAGATTCATTCATTGTTATCAACTAATTCCCCCATACATTTCGCAGAAATCCTGAACGAAATCTTAAATATTTCTGATACCAGTGGAGTCTCAAATGTATTTAAGACAGTGTTTGCGGGGGCTTTAACACCATTTAAAGCCATTCTGGGTATTTTTCCGGACTTTGTCCATTCCATCTTTGGTGGACTTCCTCTCCTTTTGGGACTAGTGGCAGGAATCCTATTTTTGATTCTGTTATTTCGCTATGGCAAACCGTGTCACAGACAAAACACCTGCGACAAGGGAAGAAACAATCCTAGCCATTGGATACCGGGACCGGATATCTAAAATCCTTGGACTGTCCCGGCTTAGAGAACTGAACATGACTTGGTTTCTTTCATTTAGACCAATGTGGCAAAGCTGTGTTTTACCTGTATTAAGGTGCTTGCTATGCGGAGAAGAATGCGTGTTGGACACCTGTCTGACGCTACAATCGGATGCGCCAATGGATGCAGAAACTTTGTTGGGTCCGGTTACGGCTCATGCATTGTGCTGTCCCCAGCGGCTACCAATCCTGATGACGGCATTCGTGGAGACTTCACCACTACGATTGAGGGGTAGTGAGGTTCAAGATGAAAGCAGCATCGATCAGGTACGACCTTCTGTCAGCTATGCTGATCGAAACATCAATGAAGGCAATCATGCTCATGAATGCATGGTAACATCTTTTTCCGAGTTAATGGAGCTTTCACAGGAAGCTGTTGACAGCTTTTTCGAGAGTCTAAATGATATGATGTTCTCACCAGAGCAGAAATAATGGCTTTTGAGCAAGCTAGCACACGGCGTTCCCAACACCCTGAATTTGGCCTTCAACTTTGATAATAAAGTATTGTGAACAATTTTTCTCCAGTTTACGGACAGCGGAACATAAATTTTTTTCAGCAGCCCCAAAATATGTTGCAATTTTTCGGGACACTTATAGTCTGCTTAAAGTAGAAACTATTCTTCGAGAACTAAATTTCTATTTTAGGAACTTTAGAGACATTAGCTGCCCTCTGGCATGTTCATATATGTTTTATTTTGTGATGAAATGGTCTCGCATTTTTTTCTTCTGTCTTAAGAGCCATTTTCATGTGTTATCTTCATATTTTCTTAATAATGATGTATGAATATGCGTAATTTATTTAGCATTGTTATACTGCTTGAGTGCATATAATGCATATATTTATCTTTTCGTATATTTCATGGTTTCAAAATGCATATGGATGTATTTTGGGGTGGTACGGTATACACGTGCTCTACTAGTATATTTACTATGCCTAGATTTGTAAATATGGACATAGTCTGCGTGGAGTGGGTGTGATGTATTCCTATAGGTTCTGTATCGATCCCCTATTCCTGACCCTGTTCTGGTTAATAATTAACTAGCAGCCATCCCACGGTACAAAAAACCGTTATCTGATTAAGCCACACCACGGCACAGGAACGCGTTATCTGATTAGGTCATAACGCTTGCCATCTAATTAGGCAAGCACTATTCCTCCAGCCCCTGATAAGGCATACGGAGTTCTCAAAACAAATCAAACCTATGACAACCTGGGAAAATCCCTGCGGCCATTGTTTTGATTTCACCGAGAACTTCAGCAAAAGAATGTGCGAACGAGCCCGTTCATATGACATCCTTATTGACGTATCCATGTCCATCCTTACGTCAATCTCGGCACCTTACAGGTATAAATATTACCGACATTGCCTTAAGCAAACACACGCAGTGGTTACGAGATCGGAGCAGCGAGACTTGCCGAAGAGGCCAGCACAGAGCGGACCCCACTGGCGCTGCCCCGCCTTCCTGACGCGCTGAGAACGAGACGCTGCTTTTCTCCTGCCGAGAAATCCAGCTCCGGCGCTTCCAAGCAGCCCTCGCAGGCAGCTGGAATATCAAGACCAGAGACGAGAGATACCAGCCCTCAACCATTCTAGATCTCAGGTACAGAACTGAATAACCCCTTGCAGAGAATTCTTGAGTCAGTCACTTGGCAAAACAAACTTAACTTAAACTGCTACTTATCTACTCCCGCCCACGTATTAGGCTTAGGTCAGGTACACTGGGGTAGGCGTGGTTAGAAGCACCAGTTGAGTACGATTAGTCAAATGTATATATGTATGTATCTATTTTATCAGTTTTAAATATCATATGGCTTAGAAACCATATCAATGCTTCTGCAGTATTATTTTATACTCCTGCTTTTATTGTATGCACTTTACTTAACCATAAGTATCGCAATAATATCGATTCATTTCTCTTGTACGAGAAAAGAGACTGATCAATAAATAACATCTTTTATTGAACACGCCCGTCTCTTCCTTTTCTCTACAATCTGGTGAAACTAAGAATGCACTGAACTGACTGAGTAAAATAAGTTGTCTTTTGTTTTCACACGACTCTAGAGATACACTCTTGATTAGGGGAGAGCAAAGTTGTCATGTTCTATGGTTGTCAGAAACTAAATCCCTTCTTGTCTATCCAGGGAGGTTAAACTCCTCCTTGCCTATTCGAGAAAGTTTCTAGTGAACTCTGAGCTAGCTGGCAAAACCAAAAACTTTAAGTCTAATATCGTCAGTAGAAGACCTAGTTAACCTCTGTCCTAGGTCTATACTATTGAAGGTATTATTCCAATGCGCAGAGCCTATTGGGATAATAGGAACTACACTACAATTCTAAGGATAGTAAATCCAAATACAGAGCTGCCCTCAAGGACTACAGGAAAAAGATCATAAATCACAAACGGTGCTATCTTGCCGAGAAGATTAATAAAGCGAAAGGCTCCACTAGGGAGACTTTCTACACTGTAAAAACCTTCACTGACCCCCAGGCCCTTCACTGCCAACTCCCAGTGTCGCAATCTCTCTGCACCCGACTCTCCAACTACTTTGAGGAGAAAATAGCGTCTATATATGAGTCTTTCACCAACACTGATAGCCATGATATCGGGGGTAAATCATCTGTCCTCCACGTTCCAGCTTTAGTTTTTTCAGACTTCGAGGAGATTACGGAGGACCGCTCTCTTTCAGAGCTTTTGAAATGTAAATCAGGATCACCCTGTGATCCCTGGCCGGCCAAGCAATATAAAGCTCTTGCTCCACTTCTCAATCCTATTCTTAATGGCATCTGGAATGACTTCCTTAGGACCGGTGAATATCCAGAATCTTGGAAACACGCCCGACTGGTTCCCATTCTTAAAAAGGCCAGTGCCGACCCCGATAACCCGGCCAAATATAGGCCTATTTCCCTAGTCCCTGCCCCTGCTAAGATCCTCGAAAAACTGGTGCATCAGCAATTGGCCGGTTTTATAGAAACTCATGGACTATTTCACAACTCCCAACATGGGTTCAGATCCGGGTACAGTACCGAGTCGGCACTGATAGAGATGGCCGACTCCGTACGTTGGACGCTGGACAGGGGATCAAGAGCGGTGTTGGTGCTGCTGGATCTTTCCGCAGCATTCGACACCGTCTCCCACCCTGTCCTGTTGGACCGTCTTCGGTCAATAGGTATTCAGGGTAGGGCTCTTAACTGGGTGTCTTCCTTCTTGTCTAATCGCACACAAGCAGTGTTTACTCCACCTTACACCTTCTCTAGTCGCCCGCTTAAATGGGGCCTTCCCCAGGGCTCGTCTTTGAGTCCTCTTCTTTTTAATGTTTATTTTTCCCCTCTGGCTGAGCTTATTTCCAAGACTGGAATAAAGGTGACTTCCTACGCCGACGACATACAACTGTTGTTCCCATATGATGACCCCTCCATTACCACTTTCTAGTCTGTGGCATCTCCCTCAGAGAGCATATATCGCCTCATCGGCGGAGTCTGCATTGGCTGCCTGTCCGCAAAAGGGCAGAGTTTAAAGCTTAGACTCTGGCCCACCGGGCAATAAAAGGACATGGCTCTGCTTACCTTTCATCCCGTCTCCTCACCTATAGCAATGTTAGAAACCTCCGGTCAAACTCGAAATCTCTGCTTACCATTCCCAGATTTAAGAAAGCTCGCTCGGGAGGAAGAACCTTTCAAGTGTGCGCCTATTCCGAATGGAACAAACTTCCCATTCACCTCCGTAAGATCCAGGAGGAATTATCTTTCCGTGAGGCACTTAAAACCTTCCTCTTCTGCTAAACTTCCTTCTGGACAAGATCTGACATTTTGAGTGTAAGCGCCGGGACACCCCGATGGGGTAGCTGCGCGCTACACAAAACACACAAATAAATAATAATAATAATAATACCAGGGCTCACTTCCGAACTTCTCACCCCCTGCCTCACCCAGCATGAGGAGCACCCCACCGGAGACACCACGGTAAGTCAGCCAAGGCCGTGCTGATAGTGCCCGGTCGACCAGCCATAATACCGCCACCGAGTCGTCCGGGGGTGTCACGCCCAGTGCCTCGGCGGAACCCTGTGCCCGGAGCCAGAAGTATAGTCTCCGGCCAAACTCTGTGCCGAGTCAGCACCTGAGGGACTTGGTGTATACGTCCCCATGAACTGGGAGAACTTGATGATCCTGAATCAAAAGAAAGAAGGGATGTAGAGAGCCTTCCGGGCCCTCTACTACATCGTTGCAAACTGCCATGCATCCCTACACCCCTCGGGGCGGGCTCATCCCGAGGGTATAAATAAAGGGCCGGAGTCCGCTCGGGGTCTTCCGGCCACGAGAAATAAGCAAACGTCTTGTGTGGTTATTTTCAGCGTTGCTGCGGCCGAGATTGTCTAGGCCCCGCCACGCTACACATAGCACCAGACTACAGCAACACCCGTTGCTAGGATGCCAAACCACCAATGGCCATGCACCAGCACATCAAACAGGACACCCGCCCAATCCACACAGACAAGTTATTCCACGTGATTCTTGAGCAAGCACTACTGAGACGCAATTCTTAAACCACAGGCCTCGTTCAACAAGGCTCTTACGTATCAATGCAGAGCAGGCTCCTGTCCCTCGACAGCAGGGACATAAAGCCTCGCCTCCACCTGTATCAAGAAAGGTCACTAGATCAGACCTCTGCCCAGAATTCTACTTACCAGCACATCCGGAGACATGCCTCAAGCTCTTCTGACTGAGGAATCCTGTGGTTCTGAAAATCTGGATTGTGGTTCTGAAAATCTGGATTCGTGTAATCGTTCTGGACTCGAGAATTAAAACTTCGTCGAAACATGACGAATTTGGTATCAAAAGACCGAGAATGACGAGTACATCATGTATATATATCTTCAGCATATTCGAGTGACGATTTCACCTCGAAATCGTCATTTGCATTCTGAACCCTTGGCTTCCATTTATGTGTTGCCCTTTACATAGGCCTTAATCCAGTTGAATTCAATCCCACAAGGACACATACTCCTTAATCGACTTTTCCATGACCTGTGCAAGTTGGAACCATTGCCCCAGGCCGAACTCGTTAGGTCAGTTCCCCTCCCAGTGGCCGAGCAAGATAGCATCAAGGCTCAACAAGCCATAAAACCATTTCAGCACGCACACCTGCCGTATCTTGCTCACATCTGTCTCTACTCTTTCCTTCACTTACTTTATGATGGGGAGGTGCCTGTTTTATTGGGGGGTCCACCGATATCTGATGAAATGTTGGGCCTTGCCAGGTGATTTGTCATGGGCAGCACGACGTGAAATAAGTACATGTCATCATGACTCTGCTTTTCTTTTGTAAACCAATGACTGTAAATGACATATTACAAATTCGAAGAATGTTTGCCTGAAGCTGAATATTCTGTATAAAGAGAGAAACCCGACTTTGTAAATGGAAGCAGTCTCCTGAGAATATACTTCCCCGTGTTGTACTTCTAGGACACTTGTTACCTTGGTTGCAACCAATAAACTAATCTTTGACTTCACCTAGAAGACTCTGAGTTTCTGTGGTCTGGATCAGGAAGAACCCGAGGTCTCTGGGTGTACCCTGACACCGCTGGGTTACCGGTTCTGTGCCGGTTCTTAAAAACCCAGTACCTCAGCCCAACTGCAGAAAACAACAGGATTTCCAGATGTGAGGTCAGTGGTTATGTTCCACAGGATGTGTGCAGGGCATGGAGATAAGGGATGGAAGAGGGTTTTTTTCTTTCTTGATGAAGTCTGCGAGGGGAGCTGATGGTCATGTATGTAAGGACTGTGACCGTGAGGTCGGAGGAGGAGGTAGCAAAGGGATGTGGTGTACTGGCTATAGCTTACGTTTAAATCTCAGTTCTATGGGCGTGGTTTGGATGACGAGGAGGATAGACGCCTAAGTCCGGAGCCACCACCACCCCGAGTAACTAACGACGATAATAGCGGCGAATCCGCCCAAAACCCAAGAAAAAAAAGAATGAGGGAAGGTGTCTGAAGTTTCAAGGTACATAAAGGAAGAACCATTCCACGTCGGAAGGGTGCAACAAGCGAGAAAGTAAAGAAAAGGTTCGGGCGAGCGCCGAGAGGAGGAGCGCAAGATGGCGGCACACGGAGCCGTAGGGAGCAGCACACCAGCAGCCCAGTAGAGGACCAGCGGTAACCGGGCAGCAGCGGAAGACAGTGAACGAGCTGGTAAGCGCAGCCAAGCTGAGCACTGTGCTAGGGTGCACCCTAAGCCGAACAAGAAAGCGCTAAAGAAACTGAAAGCCTCATCAGGCGCAGCCATTTACAGACGGGCGAAGCAGCGGAAGGGGCGCACGCTGACCACAGAATCCGCGAGCCTTCGGAAAGCACAAAAAGCGACCCCAAATAAAACCCTCTGACCCAGACAACACCCAGGCCAAGCACACTTAACAAGGTGAACACCCCCCAAAGCAGAACAATAACAGATGCTAGCGGGCGAAGGCGAAACCGAAACCCACACCGGGAGCGGACATTTTGTGACAGGCGAACCAGCAGCAAACACGGCGAACGAGGGATCAAAGGTACAGCGGAAACAAGAGGCAGACAAAGAGCGGTCACAGGGGAAACCCCCAGCACTCAGCATAAAGATTATCCACCACGCTGCCACGAGCAAGACCCTACCGGCGCGGAAACGAAACGAAACCGGAACTATACAGGGGGCGGCCATCTTAGTTCAGATGTCCGGATGTTAAAAACAGACGCGAACACCACAGGCCATTTTACCACAGTCACGGAAGACAACAACGGCAGGCACTGGAGAGCGATACCAGACAGGCCGAGGTCATAAGTCCGCCGCAAGCAGCATATCGAGCGCAGCAGCGGAATCCAGACCAAGAAGGTCATTAACAGGGCAGGAACTGGCAGAACCACAAGCAAGAGGCAAATTGCAAGAAAACGCCATGCCTCCCCACTGAGCAGAACCAAGCACGCAGAAGAGGTACGGTGGGCTGTGCTACTTCACCCAGTGGAACAGCTGGCGGACGAGCAGCGGCGCAAGCGAAAAATGTCAATTGCAAACCCGCAGGCCTCGAGCACACATATGCAACTAGCCAAAACAGCGGTAACAACAAGTGGTGAACGCTAACAAGAAGGGGGCCCAATCCGCCCAGACAAAGGCAGGAAAAGTCCTCAGAAATGGCGGGGGCGAAGACTAGGACCAGGACAGTCAGGTGGCTAAGCAGATTCCGTGTGAATACAACACCCACGCACAAGGAAACCACAGAAAAAGCGACAAAAGGCAACCCAACCAAACAACAAAGAGACGACAGGTTGCACACCTATCTGGCCAGAAGAGGTTTCGACACCATGGCAGGAAGAGATGATAAGAACACCAACGACATCAAAAAGATTAGGAAAGACCTTTTGGAATCGCCAACCAAGATTAAGAACGATAACAAAAACGAGACGACACTAGATACACTCCTAAAGAAAATCAACGAAGGGAACGAACTAGCCAGAGCCACGAAAAAGACAATTGACAACATGCAACTTGAGCTACTAAGAGCGGACCAATCCAAGACAAACTGCAGAATCGACGCTGTGGAAAAAAGGGTTAGCGACCTAGAAGACTCCACCCACAGAGCACAAAGAGACCTGGGACAAGCTGCCAAAACAACATACAATCTGCAGAAACTGTTGGCAGAACAGGACGACCGGAGCAGGAAGGGGAACATAAGGCTCTTGGGCATGCCAGAGGGAGAAGAAGACATCCTATGCCCGTGCGCAGCCCTACTAGAAGACCTCCTGACAAAGCTTACAGGTCTGAACTTCGACAGGCCATTTGAAGTAGACAAGGCCTATAGAGTCCCAGCAACAAAAACCCCACAGAGTAGAGGACCTAGGCCAATCATATGCAAGCCGCTCCGTGCCAACCACACAGAAGCTATCTTCGCCTTTGCCAGGAAAGGGCAAAACGTGAAAGTGAATGGCCAGAAGATTGTCATAACGCAAGACTTCTCTCGACACATGGTGGATACAAGGAAAGGGTTCCTGGCCCTGAGGGACAAAATACGGAAAGACAGTATCACCTTCAGTTTCGCAGGTCCAGCGAGAATGAAGATCACAAACAGACGTGGCACTCGGATTTTTGACGAGCCCAGCGAACTAAGGAGATACCTAAGAGGCCCAGACCCAGTAGACATGGAAGCGCAAGGTCCAGGAGTACCCAAAAGAAGAGCCTCGTCAGACGCAGCAGAAGCAGGAGGAGAGGAATGCTGACTCAACCAAAGAACTGTCCTGCATTGACTGATGAACGATCATGGCAATCACAACCAAGATCAACCTCAGGCCAACTCTCATAGAAGGCCAACCGAACGCACAGAACGCATCAACCACACTACCTCATGACCAACAGACTACCTCGTTCGCTGCAGAAACACCCAGGAAGACACAAGAAGATGTACCCATATCCTTTATCCGCATTGTTACATACACTGCGAATGCTGGCACCATAGTGGGACGGCGATGCGCTGCAATGCACGTTGCATAACTGATATAGATGGGCCAAGAAAGCACTGAACTCAGGGGGGTGGGGGGGGGGGGACAGGGCCCTTGCTGTCGCACGTCTACTGTTCTAAACACGGGGTGGGGGGAGGGAGGGGAGGGTGGAGGGAAGGGGGGTAGTTAATTCCAGTACAGATATATGCACTTCTTTGTTTTCATGCCTTTTCTATCTTTACTTTCCTATCCGCACCCACTTCTCACCAAGGGGGGGGATATCACAGGCCAAGCACACAGCCCAAAACCTCTTAGTCGACAAATCTGGGCACAATCCTATGGGGGGTCAGATGAGCGGCAGACAACAGAGACAGAAGAACCAGATCACATCAAGTGGAACAGCGAAAACAAAAAACAGCCATGACAGCCCCAACACCAGCTCAATTAAACTCGAACCTTAAGGTGGTGTCCCTTAATGTGAAAGGCCTCAACCACCCAATAAAACGTAGGAAGACTCTAGAATACCTGGCGAAACTGAAAGGAGACGTGTACGTCCTCCAAGAGACTAGAATCTCGGAGGAGGATGCACAACGGCTCAAGGCAAAGTAGATAGGCAAGGTCTTCTGCTCACCTGCCATACAGAAGAAAAGAGGGGTTGTCACACTAGTAAGCAAAAGAGCGAACCTGACACTACAGGACAGCTATGCAGACAACGATGGTAGACTCCTTGTGACAAGCTAAAAGAGAGGGGAAGAGACGATTCACGTTGCCAACATATATGGGCCTAACTCAGATGATAAGGAATTCTGGAATAGTGTAGAGACCAAACTAGGCGATCTTCCGCAGGAGGACCTCCTTCTGCTGGTGGGAGACATGAACCAAGTACTAGATCAGGCCACTGACAGACATCCATATAGACCGAGCCATGACTCGCAGAACCTAAACATCCTTAGGAACATATGCACCAAACTCCAACTCAGGGACCCTTGGAGGCTGCAACATCCAGCTGCCAGGGAATACACCTTCTACTCGCACCCACACAACTCATACAGCAGAATAGATTACATACTAATGTCAGCCTCACACACACACACCTGATTGACCAAACAGAAATAGCCCCAATCACCATCTCAGACCACGCACACATCTTCCTTTCAATAAGTGGCAGACACGCCGACCCGCAGATGGAGAATCAACAGTGATATCCTGCAACACCCAGAGAATATAACGGAAATTGAAGGAACCATTAAAGAATACCTAACCTTCAATGACAACACAGAAGTTAACAAAGGCACCCTCTGGGACGCCCTAAAAGCAACAATAAGGGGCAAAATAATAAACATTAAAGCCAGAATGAACAAGGGAAGAAACAAGAAAATAGCAAAGCTAGAGGAACAGATCAGAGACCTAGAAAAAGGACACTGCAAACCTCACTGACAAAAACACACCAACAGACCTAACAAGGAAAAAATACGAGCTCAACAAAATACTGAGCGAAAGAGCTGGCTCATGGATCAACAAGTACATATCTATAAACCTTTGCACCGCCAACAAAGCAGGGGGCATTAGCCTCATGCCTGAAAGCAAAACAGAGACAATACTCAATTGCTGCAATAACAGACAAAGCAAACAAATCACAAACGACCAACAAGGGGATCTTGGAAGCCTTCAAACAGTTCTATGAGGAACTGTACAAGGCAGGCAAGAACCTAGTAGCAGACGGGGGGAAGACCTACTAAGCCAAATTAGCCTACCCACGCTAACGGCGTAACAAAGAGAAACACTAGAAGGAGACATCACAGCAACAGAGATAGAGATGGCAATAACAGCACTCAAGGTAAACAAAGCACCGGGGCCTGATGGCTACACGGCAGCTTTCTACTAGAAATTCCAACAGCCGCTCAAATCCACCCTAGTAGAAGTCTTCACTCACTGAATCCGCGAGAGAAGAATGACTGCCTCTATGGCTGAGGCTAATATCATAGTCATCCCCAAAGAAGGCAAAGACCCTCAATACCCGCAGAGCTACCGGCCAATCTCGCTCATCAACGTAGACTGCAAAATCTATGCAAAAATCCTCGCAACCAGACTCAACGGGCTCTTGCCCGACCTTATCCACAATTCACAGGTAGGCTACCTTAAGAACAGGCTATTTCAAGACAACACCAGACTCCTCAGCCACCTTATCAACCAAACGGCACAGAGCACTGACCAGGCAGTCATGATCGCGCTGGACGCGGAAAAGCCCTTCGACAGGGTTTCCTGGCCCTTTCTTGACCGATGCATGGAGAAATTCGGAGTAGGTACCAAATACAGGAACATGGTTATGGCACTGTATAAAGAACCCAAGGCCCGAGTAGTCGTGAATGGGGGCTCATCGGAGCCATTTATACTAGAAAGGGGGACAAGGCAGGGATGCCCGCTATCTCCCACCCTGTTCCTGCTAGCACTAGAACCGCTGCTGGTCATGATAAGAAATAACCCAAACCCAAATAAAAGACAACACAGTGAAACTGGCAGCGTACGCTGATGACGTACTAATCACGACAAAAGAACCAGCACTAATGGATACCATAGAAGAATATGCACGAGCGTCAGGCTATAAACTGAACAGGGACAAATCAGAATGCAAACCCATGAACGTCCATACAACGAAAACAGTTTTATGATCCTCGGGGCTAGCCTGGCAAACCAAACCCCTGAAATACCTGGGCCTCCTCTTCGGCAGAGACTTGAGAGCAACCCTTGACCACAACGAAGAGACCACCCTAAAGAAGGTTAAGGAGAGACTAGACTCGTGGTCCCCTAAATACATCAGCTGGTGGGGCAGAGTGGAAACAATAAAGATGATGATAACACCAATGGTCAACTACGCACCAAGCATGCTACCACTGACAATGACGGATGATTTCCATAAGAAGCTCGACAACATGATAAACAAGTTTGTATGGAAAGGAAAAAAAAACAGGATCAGCCTACAGAAACTGCGACTAAACAAAAAGTTGGGAGGACTGAACATCACGAACTTCAAAAACTTCCAAATGGCATGCCTGGCAGAGCAGGGTATTTTTTGGATCGCCCCAACACAAGACTACGCACCAGTGTAGCTAGAGCTAGAAAAGAACATCCTAGACGGGTTAAACCCCATAGCGATGCTTACAGCAAACAAACACCCAGCAGCAACCAATCCCATCATCAGGAACACCAAAACAGCCCTGCTAAGGGTGGACAAGCGGATGGAGCAAGGTATCAGAAATACCAAATGGGAGTCAATATGGTTCAACACAAGAATACAATATAAAGGGTGAACATTAAAGAACGAGGTCTGGCTCACGAAGGGAATCACAACCCCATCACAACTGGAAAAGAATAACACCCCACTTACTTTTAACACCCTCAAACTAACACATAATCTTCCGGACATAGAACTCTACACGTTCCTCAAAATAAGGACAGCGATAACTAAAGCGAACCTAGCTAATACGACACCTCACATTCTACACTACTTGACCAACCTCAACAAGGTCGGACACCAGACAGCTCACATATACAAGCTTCTAAGCCCCAAAACGTCCAACCTAAACTCCAAAACATTATCCTTCTGGGAAACAATGCATAGCAGACACCTCAGTGAGATGGAAAAAACACGACTGTGGGAGTCAGCCACAAAAAACAAAATCACACCGCAGCTAGCCCAAACAAAATACTGGCTCCTACACAAAGCATTCTGGACCCCAGCAAGATAAGCAGAAGTTGGTATACGCGAGAGTGATACATGCTGGAACTGCCACAAAAGCAAAGGGGACCTAGAACATCTCATTTTCACGTGCCCTAAGGTCAAAACATTCTGGGGGAAGGTGAGAGACCTCATTAACACAGTAGTGGGGAGGAGCATACAGCCAGGGTTCGTAGGACTAGCCACAGCATTCATGGCACCAGACCTAGGAAGTAAGGAAGACAGAGACCTAGTGGACCTCCTACTTACTGCGGCGGTAAAAACCATCTTAGCGAATTGGAAAAACACGGCCAAAGCCACTTTCAAAGGATGGGTCAACTGGGTCACCTTTCTCAGAGGAGCCGACAACATCACAAAAAAAAATTCGCCCAATCACACAGCTAGGACTGAGATGTGGGCCGCACTAGATGCACAATTGGGGTCGCACAAACCTCCGTAGGCGCACTGATCACTAGGCCTCACAAACAACAAACTACAAGAGGACCACAATCAAGCATGCCCCCACCCCCACCCAGTCCCTCTTATCCTCAGCTCTTCCCCCTTTCCTCTCTGCTCACCCCCTTTCCTCCACCCACCCTCTTCTTGGGGCTCTACATAACCACAGCTGAAACTAGCCTATGCAGCAGTAAGCCTAATGTAACCAAGAAGGTGTCAAGAATAAATGTACTGCCCTAGCATCACTACTGTACTGTAATGGAAATTTTCTTAATAAAAACTCTTGAAATCAAAAAAAATAAATCTCAGTTCTAATCTTGACCATTTAATCAGGTCTTTTGGGGCAAAATTGGTATAGGCCAGTTTGTAGTGTTTGCAGTCTAGTTGATGCACGTCACGTAGCCGTGACGTGCGACGCTCATATTAGAAGCTGCGCGCGCAGCTCCCAGTGCGCGCGAAAGCCCCGGAGAATTTGGAAGCGTCGGCCGGCGCTCCTCTGATATCTGTAATTTCCAAATAAACATATTTCACCTCTAAACCAGCGAAGGGCCAGTATTTATAAACACGAACATTACAGTGGCGACGAGGATGGGATAGCCCACCAGAATCCAGGAAAAAAAAAAAGGAAAAAAAAACCGAACCCACCACCACGTGGTCTGCAGCAAGCAGGCGACCCCTGACCACGAGCCATAGCGCAGAGCGGCGCTACCGGCCCTGAGAGAGTGGAGAGCACAAGGGGGCAAGCTGTGCCCACCAAGTAAGACAGGCAGAGGAGCGTGGCAGTGCCACAGCAACCGGAGGGGCGGCGCAGCGGCCAGAGAAGCGGCTCTACACACAACAGGAGACGCAGTGCCACAAAGACCTTCCCAGCACACCGTGGAAGGTAGGAACAGCGCTGGCTACTAAAGGGGAGGAAGAGGGGACCAGAACTAGGAGTCCCCGGGAGGACGCCCCTACAGAAGTGAAGGACAGTACCCCAGGGAGCCCCACCAGCAAGGCGTCGGAGGTCAAGGAGGTGAGGATGAGCACACCGGCAGGATATGCAATAGCGCCGGTGCAGTTCCTACCTAAACCTGGCGAACCCCTGATGAAGTGGGAGGATTGGAAGGAATATATCGATAACTTCATAGGGGTCCTAGAGGACGAAAATGAAGAGAAGTTCACTCCTCAAAGGAAAAAACGTATCCTGCTGCTGAACCTGGGACCGGAAGGTCTCAGGATTTACAAGAGTCTGGTGCCCAAGAAGAGAGAGGACACGGACACGGATGTCTATGCCCATGCAGTAGAAGACCTAGACGAGAGGTACCGCCCCACCATATGTGTATCGGTGGATAGGTTCAACTTCCAGCAAAGGAAACAACGGGCTGGAGAAACCATAGAGGAATATGTAGGGGCCTTGAGGAAACTAGCGGCCCCGTGTAAATACGCACTGTGGGAGGATGAATTCATAAAGGACCAGATCGTGATGCACACCACGAGTACACAGGTCCAAGACAAGTTGTGGGCGAGTGGCGACACCACGCTCAAAGAAGTAATGGTCATCGTAAAAAGGGCTGAGCTGGCTAGGAGGTGTGCGGCAGCAACCAAGAAAGATGTAGTCACCCCAACAATGGTGAACAGGATACAAGAAGGAGACCACCGTAAGGACCAGAGAGGAAAAGACTCAGCAGCCAAAGGCACTAGCAGGTGGCAAGGGAAACAACCAGGGAGTGACAGCAAGAAATCGTGCTACAGATGTGGCAGTTGGTCCCATGATGCCCGTGACAGAAGATGCCCCGCGTTCAGAGCCAAGTGCCTACACTGTGGTATTCTGGGCCATTATGAAAAGGTGTGTAGGAAGAAACAATCGAAGGAAACAGTGAAATGCGTTGAGCAGGGTGATGACGATCTGGAAGAAGTAGCAGAAGAAGAGGTGATCACTGTCCTGTGCATATACGACCAGGTAATGAGCATAGAAGGGAAGAAATCCACAAAACCCATCCTGGACATGGCAATGGGAGGAATCACCATCACCGTGGTGGCGGACACAGGATCCCCCTTCACCATCATCCAACAGGCAGTATGGGAAGAAACATTCAGGCCCAAGTTGGGACCGGAGTTGGAAAAGCTAGACATAAGACCGGTCACTTATAATGGGGACCGCATTCCAATGTTGGGGTTCCGCCGCCTACTGTTCGAATTCAGGGGCCGGTCAGCATGGTGCAAGCTGTACATTGCAGAAAAGGGACCCTCGGTCCTGGGATGGCTAGACCAGGGGGACCTAGGGATCAAACTGGATCCAGGAGGAAAAGAGCAAATATTACTGACTCAGCAAGAAGAATGGCCGGATCTGAACAAATGGAAGGAGAACTACCCGAAGGTATTTGGTGGAACAGTGGGACGGATGGAAAACTTCCAACACAGGATTGTGCTCAAGGAAGGGGCCATTCCGGTAGCCCACAAGGTGAGGAATGTGCCGATTGCGGTGAGAGAGGCAGTCCAAATGGAACTCCAAGAGCTGGAAAAGAAAGGAATAATCGAGCCGATAACCTGTGCAGAATGGTTGGCGCCCCTGGTGGTCGTAATGAAGCCAAATGGCAAGGTCCGGCTCTGCGTGGACCTGAGAGAACTGAATAAGAATATCGTTGTGGAGAAATTTCCCCTCCCCAGAATTGAGGAAATATTGACCAAGACCAGAGGGGTACAGTGGTACTCCACTATCGACTTGACCTCGGCCTATCACCAAATTGCACTGCACCCGGACAGCAAACGGCTCACATCCTTCATCACCCCGTTTGGATGTTACCAATTTTGTCGGATGCCTTTTGGGTTGGCCTCAGCGGCTGCTGTATTCCAGAAAATGATGCATCAACTGTTCAGAGACTGCAAGGATGTCCAGTATTTTCAGGACGACATTTTGGTGATGGGGCGAGACCAGCAGGATCACGATCAGAAGCTGGGAAAAGTGTTGAAAACACTAGAGAACAAAGGCCTCACGGCGGAGTGGTCGAAGTGTAGATTGGGACTGCAGTCAGTGACGTACCTAGGTCACGAGATCGGACGACAGGGTGTTACCCCCAAAGTGGAGAATGTCAAAGCCATCGCTGAAGCACCGCCGCCCAGGAACAAGGAAGAGGTTCGGTCGTTCCTGGGGATGGCGGAGTACTACAGCAAGTTTGTAGTACACTTCGCCTCCAAAACCCACCACTTGAGGCTACTGACTAGAGACAGCACGGTGTTCCAGTGGACACCAGAAGCCCAAGCAGAGTTCGAATTGATCAAAAGGGATGTTATTGGAGCTGTTCCCCTCAAGGGATATGACCCACAAGGCACCACGGTACTGACGACAGATGCCAGCGACAAAGGCCTGGGCGCGGTACTCATGCAAGACAGAGGCAGAGGGGAGATGGAGACCATCAGCTTTGCGTCCAGAGCATTGACAGATACGGAGAGCAAATACAGTGTGATCGAGAAAGAAATGCTGGCGGTCGTGTGGGCCATGATGAGATTCCGGCAATTTCTGTGGGGAACACGTTTCCTACTCAGAACAGACCATAAACCGCTGGTGAAGGTGCTGACGTCGAGTGGACATGCCAGCGCCACCCCTCGAATATCCAAGATGTCTCTAAAGTTGCTCGAGTTCAGGTATGATGTTGAGTACATTCCTGGAAGCCGGAACCGAGTAGCGGACTATCTGAGCAGGGCAGCTGCCATGGAGCCAGGAGAGGAAGATCCAGTGGACAGTGGGGAATTGGTAGCTCTAATAGAGGATCAAGAGAAACTGATTAGTCTGCAAGAATGGACCAAGTCATATGAAGAGGACACTGACATAAGGGAAGTGAAGGGGTACATCGTACAAGGATGGCCGGACAAAAGAAGCATGAGAGCAGGCCTCAAGCCGTACTTTGAAGTGCGGGAAGAATTGTCGGTAGGAGACAGAGGGATCTTCATATACCGAGGTGATAAGGTGATTCCCCCAAGGATCCTCACCCCAAAATTGATGGACTTGCTACACGAGGGACACCTGGGCATAGGGAAACTCAAGGCACGTGCCAAGCAAAATAATTGGTGGCCAGGCATGGACCTAAGGGCTGAAAGGCATGTCAGAGAGTGTCCCCAATGTCAACGGGCGGACAAGACATTAAAACCATTGAGGCCAGCGATAGGAAAGTTTGATCCTCCTTCGAATCCGTGGGAAGAACTCTCCATAGACATTTTGGGACCGGTCCTAGACGATCAAGGCACACAGAAATATGTGTGTGTGCTTATGGACCGCTATTCTAAGTGGCCGAAATTGAGAGTAGATGAATCCATGGACACGGGGAACATCCTAAAGTTTCTGTCCGAGACTTTCACGAGGGAAGGAATACCCAAATCGATCTTAAGTGATAATGGACCCCAGTTCACGTCGGAGAAATGGACTAAGTTCATGCACAGAAATGGCATCACTGTCAAGCACACCGCAATCTACCATCCGGCCGGAAACGGTTTGGTGGAGAGATTTAACAGGGTAGTGATGGGAGCCATACAAGATGCCATATCAAGTGAGCAGAACTGGGAGAAGGCACTAGAGAACATGGTATGGGCCTACAGAATAACCCCCACTGGTACGGGATATAGTCCATTCCAAATACTGAGAGGACGTGAACCTTTCACCCACGACAACAGGATTTGGAAGGAAAAGCTTATCACCAGTGAATGGTCCCCTGCAGTGGTGCGGGCCAACCTGGAAAAAGCACAAACAATTTACAGCAACCACTACAACAAACGAAGGAATGTCCAAGGCACAGGCCTGGAGCAAGGAGAGTGGGTAAGAGTAAGATTAGCCACCCTGCAGAAGAAGGGAGACAGCAAATACAGCAAGCCGTTGCAAGTGGTAGAAGTGTATGATCGGGCCGCTTTACTAAGCGACGGGAACGTGTGGTCCCAAGACCGCATGGCCAGGTGTAACAAAGTTTTGGACTGGGAGCCACAGAGCGCCGATTGGGAAGATAAGGAAGGCTCGGACGTGGAGAGGAATCCAGCAGCTGCGGATCAGCAAGTTGGAGTGAGAGTGGGAACGGAAAGTGAAGAAGAAGGAGAAAATGGAAGTCAAGGAGTGGAAAGCGAAAGGCTGGAGAGAAGCATGCATGAAGGAAGAGTTGAGAATGAAGGGACAGTAAACACTGACGCGCAGAGTCAAGGGACTAGGGAGAGCCCAGTCAGGGTCACAAGGAGTGGAAGGCAGGTGGTAAGACCTTCCAGGTTTCGAGATTTTGAATTGGACGATGAACTGTAAGTGACTCTTTCTTGTTTAACAAGCATTGGAAATGCAATAGGTCTCGCAATAGAATAGTTAGACATTTTTCTTTTTGCAAATGGAAGAGTGGCGTTGCGTGGATGAGTGGCGTTTCTGTGGATGAGTGGCGTTGCGTGGATGAGTGGCGTGTGTGAGTGGCGTTGCGTGTGTGAGTGGCGTTGCGTGTGTGAGTGGCGTTGCGTATGTGAGTGGCGTAGCGTGTGTGAGTGGCGTTGCGTGTGTGAGTGGCGTTGCGTGTGTGAAGGATTGGTAGTAAGACTGCAGAAGGAACAACCGAGACAATAAGAGAATAATGAATTCTGTATATGGAGAGAGCGGACAAGAAAAAGAACAGAAGTAGAGAACGGGTAATAGGAGCAAATATGGGCGGACAATGCAGGAAACAGTGAAAAGAGAGGAGGGTGGATGAGAAGAAAGAATAAAAGATGGAGGAGAGGAAAAAAGGTCGGCAAAGACAGAGATAAAACAGAACATAGAAAGAACGAAGCTGGGAGGTCTGTGGATGGTGATTGCTGGTGATTGCTGGGAGGTCTGTGGATGGTGATGGCTGGGAGGGTCTGTGGATGGTGATGGCTGGGAGGGTCTGTGGATGGTGATGGCTGGGAGGGTCTGTGGATGGTGATGGCTGGGAGGGTCTGTGGATGGTGATGGCTGGGAGGGTCTGTGGATGGTGATGGCTGGGCGGTCTGTGGATGGTGATGGCTGGGCGGTCTGTGGATGGTGATGGCTGGGAGGGTCTGTGGATGGTGATGGCTGGGAGGGTCTGTGGATGGTGATGGCTGGAAGGGTCTGTGGATGGTGATGGCTGGGAGGGTCTGTGGATGGTGATGGCTGGGGAGGTCTGTGGATGGTGATTGCTGGGAGGTCTGTGGATGCTGATACAGGAGCCCCCCGCTGTGTGGTGGTGCAGCTCGTCTGACTCCAGCTGCGTGCACTCTCCCCTGTCCCTGCCCTTGAGTCTGTGCTGCAGCCTCGGCTCCTGTCTGTCTCACCGAGGGGTGTTAACGAGAGCCGGAGGCGGCTCTCGCTGTGTGTTCTGGAGGGGCACGGAGCTCATCAAAGCAGTAATTACAGCAGTGCGGGAGGGGGGGGGGTCTGAAGAGCGGGGGGGTGGGGGGGGGGGGGTCCGGGGAGTTGAGGAGGGGTGAGGGAGCCAGGGAATTGAGGGAAAGAGTGAGTGTACTGTATACACTGAAATAGAGCACACTGCTTCCCCTCGCGGCGCTATACTTAGGAGCAGACAGAGCATGAAACGGGGAGGAACTTTAAAGCAACGAAAGATGGGTTGAGATAAGGAAAGACTGCAGAAGGAACAACCGAGACAATAAGAGAATAATGAATTCTGTATATGGAGAGAGCGGACAAGAAAAAGAACAGAAGTAGAGAACGGGTAATAGGAGCAAATATGGGCGGACAATGCAGGAAACAGTGAAAAGAGAGGAGGGTGGATGAGAAGAAAGAATAAAAGATGGAGGAGAGGAAAAAAGGTCGGCAAAGACAGAGATAAAACAGAACATAGAAAGAACGCACGAAAAACAAGCAGCAATATCGAGAGGTGGTGGGGGCAGGGTTAAGGGTAGGGAGAGAAGGCACAGGCTGGACAGGAGAAGTATGGAGTGGTGCAGGCGGGGGCCGTGGAGCAAAGCCTTTGAAGAGCGTTTGGCTGCCAGGGGGGCGGAGAAGCAGATTGCCTTCAAGGCAGGAGGCAGGCAGAAGGCTCGGCCAAAGCTATTAAGCTGTTCTTCGGCAGTTTTACAAAGGCAGGAAGCGCCCCAGTTAATTGGAAAGCTGACTGGGGGTAAGGTCTAGCGCAAAAAAGGAGTGCCGGTAGCTCCATCAGAAACCACCGGCTCAAATTAGGCACTGGTCTAATGAATCAATGTACTTTTGTACCTGCAAATACGTTTACTTTGAGACAATATGTGACTTGTTGGACATAATTGAGCTTCCTGAGGTGGCATAAGAGACTCGCTTACTGGCGCTGGGTTGGGTGTGTGGACACTCGTGCTTTGCTCAGCTGTGAGATCCATTTACACACCCGAGTAAGAGACCCAGTGAGCTCGTCGGCCTCCTGCAGAATGGGGACAAACATCTGATTAGGCACATGGGGCTGAGTGACTTCTGTTTACCATTAAGGAGTCTGCTGGTGCTTCACAAAAAGGGCACGAGTTAAGCTAGCCCAAACTTTGCCAACAATTGGCTAAGAGCACCGATTCCATTAAAAACAACAACATAGACACAAATCATAGTGGCGTTTAAATAAAACATTTGCAGAAAAAAGTGTGACATTTCCAAATTGGAACCTAATCGAAGGCACGAACCCCAGGCGCTTGACAGGCAAAGCCCCGAGCCTGCGCTTGGCGTGTTGGCAGTACAGAAATGAGAGCAGAGCAGAGAATCATGCGGATGTGGAGCTGGGTAAAGCTGAATGGTAAAAACACTACAGAGAGGTGGGGAAAGAACAAAGGACTGGAGGAACACGGGGAAAAGGAAAACAAAACCACAGGGCAAAGGCAGGAGGAGGCAGTACCCGCTCAGAGCATGAGAGTCTGCAATATATATTTATGAGTGAAGATCAGGAGACGGAGGGCATTGCTGTGGGGAGGGGGTGTAGGAGAAATGCACAAGGCGGGCAGGGGAGGGGGCGGAGCGGGGAGAGCGGCATGTGGGTGTTAAGAAGCCGGGCCTTTGAAGTGAAGCTAAGCTTCACTTCAAAAGGTGTCGGAGGAATGCGGCTGACGGCGATTGCGGCTGTGCACGCGCTTTTAAGCTCAATGCACATGCGCATTGAGCTTAAAAGTCACGGGCACTGCAAGGAATCGCCACGATTCCTTGCTTCTTAGTTAAAAGTTGTTTAAGCCGCAATAGGCTCGCAAGCTCGATGCGCATGCGCATCGACAGGCGAGACCTAATAAAAAGGGGAGATATGTAGTGTTTGCAGTCTAGTTGATGCACATCACGTAGCCGTGACGTGCGACGCTCATATTAGAAGCTGCGCGCGCAGCTCCCAGTGCGCGCGAAAGCCCCGGAGAATTTGGAAGCGTCGGCCGGCGCTCCTCTGATATCTGTAATTTCCAAATAAACATATTTCACCTCTAAACCAGCGAAGGGCCATTATTTATAAACACGAACATTACACAGTTCACGGAGCTTTTCAGCAAAATTGAACTGAAGTGCACATAAATGGATGTAAAGTCCCTGATTCTGTTACCATTGGCATTTCCCCTCACGGGTCAAGCTTACACAATAGGAGGACAGAAGATCGGCCGGTGTAAGGGTGGTTACAGTGACTTTCCACAAGGGAGATAATTCCTAGCAAAATGTGGCTGGAAGTCCTTCGACAATTGTGAATAGTGTTGTGTGCTAGTTGTTTCAATGCATGGAAATTTACTCTGTAAAAACTATTGCAAGTGCCTTGCCTAAAATTGGGGACAAAGTGTTGAACCTACGAGGACGCATGTAAATGTGTTTTCCCTCTGAAACAACATCGGAGGAGGCGGGGGATAAGAAAAATATATACTATTGCACATGTGGCATGCGTACCCACTACAGTTGTCGACCATGTGGAGAGTCTACTGATGGGCGCATTGTGGACAGAAAACGTGCCTGGAAGATCTTTCTATTAGCGTTTCAATTGAAGGCTGTTTACACTCAATCACGACAGAACGTGACCCAAGATGGCCACCACATTGCTCTCAGCAGATATTAATGACTTGTTTTAGTCTTATAGCCTCTGACGTAAACACGGAAGCCATGTTTGAAAGGATGATTCCAATTAATATACGGATATTTGTAATACGCATTCTATGCATAAGTAAATTACTGCAGTTTATTATTTTAAAAGGCTGTTGGTGCCACAAACACGATCATTTTAATTACCGCATTTAAAACCAAACCTGCCGCTTATTGCCGTTTTTTCTTTGACCGAAAATACAGACTACGTATACTTCACTTTACGGCAATCATTAAGTTTACGCATTAAATTTCTTTTTGAAATGCCAGTAATGTGCGCAGAGGTTCAACTAACTTTTAATTGGGAGTACGTCGTAAAATATTATGCCTAAAGTTTCTCGAGTCATCATAATATTTAGATGCCTAACATGTTGGGACTCAAATATTTATTCCACAAAAATTTACGTCAATAACGTGGGGAGACCTTCTACGGTCCGATCGGTATCCCCAACTTGTTTTCCGCCTAGCGTGTCGAAAACCGCCCCTCCACTCCAATCGAATGGTGAAAGGTTCCACCGGCCGCCAGTTGTTATACAAGAATCTACTCCCTAAAATACTGTAACAAAACCCAGCTTCATCAGGGTGGCTGTCATCAAAAACGCCGATACCATTTCTGCGCGCTACTTTCTGTAGTGGACGCGGATTGACTCGTAAACCACTCCTTGACTCAAAGGATGACATCAAAAAACTGGCAGGGCTCGCTCCAACAGCTGAAACATTAGAATCGTCCATAAAACGCACTATTACAGAACTCTTTCCATTCCTTTAGCAAACGAAACCCTTTTTTCTTCAAACATCGTTCCGAGCGATATAAACAGCGCCTTTCAATACACAAATTTGTATTCTCCATGTAAGCAGACACGGTTTGCTTGACTTTCCAATGGTCACAGTCGCATAATAGAAATGTTTCTGATTTCCTATTGGCTGATAGAATAACAAATACCAGTACGTCATCAGTCAGGTGATATTGAAGGTCATGTATACTAAAGGCAGGCTTGTGCTTCAGAGCCCATGTAGCTCGCCGTGATCGTATAGTGGTTAGTACTCTGCGTTGTGGCCGCAGCAACCTCGGTTCGAATCCGAGTCACGGCATTGCGGTGAGGCAATGTCACGGCAGATGGGTGTCACTTTTATAAAAAAATTCTTTAATGTGGATGTTTATATTTTTAAATTACCATATTATTTGTTCACATTAACATCATTCAACTATTGATCGTTTACCTTTATAATAAAAAAAGTCACTAAAGAATTAGGCGCAGTGTAAAGTTACACCTTGCGCTCAAGTCACTCACTGGCTGTATCGCTCATGATCTGGGAATTCCTTTTACTGTATCAAAGTATCAATTATTTTGATACAAATGGTAAATATCTCAGGGAAACATTTCCAATTTTTAAACTGGAACTCTTGCTTCTAAGAAGGAGACTACTACCTGATGCACTTGCTATGGCAGGCACAGTATGCTGGGCGAGGGAGTAGGTTTCAAGCAAGTTTGAATACAAGCTCCCTCACCTCCCGCACAGAGCTCATGGGGCAAAATTAAGATACTAATGAAAAATGAATTGAGACATCATACCAAATTGGTAGCATTGTAGCAACATACCAATTGGGTATCGCATAATACCTTGAATAGGCACTGAAGAATATATCAGCCATTATTCAGGAGTGGTATTAGGGGATCAATTGTGCTTGGTCCTGACGAAAAGCCGCAGGGGAAGGATTGAAACACGTAGACCAGGAGTTACACATAGATTATATTATGCACCTCCAAACCCCTTTGATTGTATTTTGTTCAGTAGCTCATTGACCCTTTAGAAACCATTTTTCTAGTAATACAGCCCACATTTCCAGTAAGTGCACCCACGTCTCTGTCGGCCGCAGTATGCTCCGTCCTGCAGTGGGCGGGAAGACCCTGATGATGAAGCATGCCACCAATTGGTGGGTGACGATTATTTTAAGAAAAATAAATCTTTTCTCTTAAGGAATACCTGAACATCTGGAATGATATCAGTTTAAAACTTTCTTGTGGATTTCTTTTGATTGATTTATCTCATACAGGAGGCAAGGTCCACTACGTACCTCTCTGTCCCTTTTTTGAGCTTTTTTGATTAACGTGGTGTGTTGAGCTTGAGGCAGCTGTCCTTCATCCAGGTGGCAACCACCTTCATCCCAATGTGCAACTAGATTCAAGGAAGCACAACCTTCTGTTAGCATATTGGCAGCTCTAGCTAATGATAAATCAGTAGGGCTCCCATTTTTATGGTATTTATTTTTTTAACATTTCCATCTACATTTATTTATATTTATTTTTTGCCCATTTTATCTATATTTATCCATATTTATTTTGTGTTTTACGTATAAATGTAGTTGTAAAACTGTACATTTCCATATTTATTTAAATGATAGGCGCACACTCATACTTTGGTGTCTGTCGTGTTTTAGCTATTTAAGTTGCCAAATATTACATAGCAGTACATCCACTAGCAAATATTAGAATTATACCTCAAATTAATGTTAACACATGAAGTTAAGAAATTTCATCCTGTTTTTTAATTTCCCATGCTGCCATCTGCTCAGCTGTTGGGCTTTTATTCATGAAAGACAGCAAGAAGAGTCACTTAAAAGAAGCACATTTTCTGTATTTATCCACTTTTAAATATAAATGCAGACAGAAAACACGCTGTTTTCCATCACCACCCCCTTTTGTACCGCTTTGGCCGCCATAAGTGTGGCAGGGTATGCTCAGACGTGAGTCCCTTGCTCACTTTGGCACTGGATTCAAGCAAGCCGGGCTGAAGACGGCTGGAATGCCAGAAACCGGTCCTCGGAAGCTTGTTTCCGGTCCAGGGAAGACATGGCTTGGCAGTTCAGGCTGGACCGTTCCCGTGAAGCACAGGGTCAGACTGATTTGCATATAGCCATGTCTGAACTGGGGTGGCAGAGTGGGCTAAAGAACGGTGATGGATCAAACCCAGATCCTTTGACTGGGTGTGAGTGTTTGATTGGTTCAGATGCTCCGTCCATCACCACCCCCTTTTGTACCGCTTTGGCCGCCATAAGTGTGGCAGGGTATGCTCAGACGTGAGTCCCTTGCTCACTTTGCCACTGGATTCAAGTAAGCCGGGCTGAAGACGGCTGGAATGCCAGAAACCGGTCTTCGGAAGCTTGTTTCCGATCCAGGGAAGGCATGGCTTGGCAGTTCAGGCTGGACTGTTCCCATGAGGCACAGGGTCAGACTGATTTGCATATAGCCATGTCTGAACTGGGGTGGCAGAGTGGGCTAAAGAACGGTGATGGATCAAACCCAGATCTTTTGACTGGGTGTGAGTGTTTGATTGGTTCAGATGCTCCGTCCATCACCACCCCCTTTTGTACCGCTTTGGCCGCCATAAGTGTGGCAGAGTATGCTCAGACGTGAGTCCCTTGCTCACTTTGCCACTGGATTCAAGCAAGCCGGGCAGAAGACGTCTGGAATGCCAGAAACCGGTCCTCGGAAGCTTGTTTCCGGTCCAGGGAAGGCATGGCTTGGCAGTTCAGGCTGGACTGTTCCCATGAGGCACAGGGTCAGACTGATTTGCATATAGCCATGTCTGAACTGGGGTGGCAGAGTGGGCTAAAGAACGGTGATGGATCAAACCCAGATCTTTTGACTGGGTGTGAGTGTTTGATTGGTTCAGATGCTCCGTCCATCACCACCCCCTTTTGTACCGCTTCATAGGACTTGTGCCATTGTGTCATTAGGTTTGAGACAGACCAAACAATGCACCACCTTAATATAGAAGACATTTAATGGGACGACAAGTGAAACAAAATACATCTAGGTAAGGCAGTTTAAGGTGTGTCAGGGGAAATGGAACACTCACGGTGGACATTTAGATTTAAAACGTTGCACCAATACTTTGTGTATGGTACTTAAAGGCCAGTGCAGCATTCCTTGATCAGTGCTTGTAGTATCTAGAATAAAAGTAGTGTAATACAAAAACACTTAATGTACAGGTTCATGTCTCCTGCACTTAAGATTTTGGCTGAAGGAATTTGTATGTAAGGCATAACTTCATGAGAAGCAGAGAGAGGGTGAAGTACTTTTAACCCCTTCGGGGCTAATGACGAGCTGGGCTCGTCATCGCGCTTACCTGTGGTGCGCTCATGACAAGGCCAGCTCGTCATCAGCCTCACCCTCGGGAGAAGCGCTGGCGCTCCCCCCGAGGGTCTCTGATTGTGTTTGTTTTGCTGGGGGCGGCAGCGGAAGTGCTTCCGCTGCCGCCCCCGCCCCCCCCCCCCCATGGTAATTCCTGATGACGTCAGCGCGCACAGCGCGCGCTGACATCATCAGGGATTCCCAGCGCTCAGGAAGCCATTTGCTTCCTGACCGCGCTGGAACAAGGTAGGTTTCTCGAGGCTGGCGGGGGTTTGGGGGCAGCGAAGAGGCATCAGGGGAGAGGAAAGAGATTTTCCTTTCCCCTGATGTCTCTTTGCAGGGCATTTCTGCCTCACGATCGCGCACAGCGTCGCGATCGTGCGGCGGAAATGCCCCCACTAGACACCAGGGATTTAATTTTAGTTTTTAGGAAGCGACCCCTTGGGCAAGGGTCGCTTCCAGGCGGGCTGGCAATATGTTTTCATTTTTCTGCTCCCCCTGGGGGGAAATCGGTCCGTTTTTTCGTCCGTTTTGCCCCCAGGGCCGGGGCAGAAATTCCCCACTAGCACCAGGGTTATTTTTTATAGCAAGATGGCGGCCATGGCTATTGTATACGTTTTTCTGTCCCCCCTGGGAGCAAATCGGACCGTTTTTCGGCCGTTTTGCCCCCAGGGGGG
This sequence comes from Lissotriton helveticus, assembly GCF_964261635.1. Classification (NCBI taxonomy): domain Eukaryota; kingdom Metazoa; phylum Chordata; class Amphibia; order Caudata; family Salamandridae; genus Lissotriton; species Lissotriton helveticus. The sequence goes on along the minus strand of NC_136062.1, from coordinate 155,691,893 downwards.
GCAGAAATTACCCACTAGCACCAGGGATTTTTGTTGGGGCAATGTGTTTGTTTTGGGAAGCGACCCCTTGGGTAAGGGTCGCTTCCAGGTGGCCATGATTGTGTTTTTGTTTTTCTGTCCACCCTGGGGGCAAATCGGCCCATTTTTTTTGCCGTTTTGCCCCCAGGGGAGGGCAGAAAATGCCCACTAACACCAAGGAATATTTAGTTTTTAGGAAGCAACCCCTTGGGCAAGTAGTAGTGCTTGGCTGGCGGTGTGTGTGGAGTGGCGCTTGGCTGGTGGTGTGCGTGGAGTGCTACTTTGCTGTCTGTGCACGGAGTGCTGCTTGGCTGGCGGTGTGTGTGGAGTGGCGCTTGGCTGGTGGTATGTGTGGAGTGGTACTTGGTTGTCTGTGCACAGAGTGGTGTTTGCTGGTGGTGTGTGTGGAGAGTGGTACTTGGCTGGATGGTGTGCGTGGAGCGGTGCTTGGCTGGCGGTGAGTGGCGCTTGGCTTGCGGTGTGCGTGGAGTGGTGCTTGGCTGGCGGTGTGTGTGGAGTGGTACTTGGCTGTCGGTGTGTGCTGAGTGGTGTTTGGCTGGCGGTGTGCGTGGAGGGGTACTTGGCTGTCTATGCACGGAGTGGTGCTTGGCTGGCGGTGTGTGTGGAGTGGCGCTTGGCTGGTGGTGTGTGTGGAGTGGTACTTGGCTGTCTGTGCACGGAGTGGTGCTTGGCTGGTGGTGCTTGTGGAGTGGCGCTTGGCTGGTGGTGTGCGTGGAGTGCTACTTTGCTGTCTGTGCACGGAGTGGTGCTTGGCTGGCGGTGTGTGTGGAGTGGCGCTTGGCTGGTGGTGTGGGTGGAGTGCTACTTTGCTGTCTGTGCACGGAGTGCTGCTTGGCTGGCGGTGTGTGTGGAGTGGCGCTTGGCTGGTGGTGTGCGTGGAGTGCTACTTTTCTGTCTGTGCACGGAGTGCTGCTTGGCTGGCGGTGTGTGTGGAGTGGTGCTTGGCTGGTGGTGTGCGTGGAGTGCTACTTTGCTGTCTGTGCACGGAGTGCTGCTTGACTGGCGGTGTGTGTGGAGTGGCGCTTGGCTGGTGGTGTGCGTGGAGTGCTACTTTGCTGTCTGTGCACAGAGTGCTGCTTGGCTGGCGGTGTGTGTGGAGTGGCGCTTGGCTGGTGGTGTGCGTGGAGTGCTACTTTGCTGTCTGTGCACGGAGTGCTGCTTGGCTGGCGGTGTGTGTGGAGTGGCGCTTGGCTGGTGGTGTGCGTGGAGTGCTACTTGGTTGTCTGTGCACGGAGTGGTGTTTGGCTGGTGGTGTGTGTGGAGTGGTGTTTGGCTGGCGGTGTGTGGGGAGTGGTACTTGGCTGGATGGTGTGCGTGGAGCGGTGCTTGGCTGGCGGTGAGTGGCGCTTGGCTTACGGTGTGCGTGGAGTGGTGCGTGGCTGGTGGTGTGTGTGGAGTGGTACTTGGCTGTCGGTGTGCGCTGAGTGGTGTTTGGCTGGCAGTGTGCGTGGAGTGCTACTTTGCTGTCTGTGCACGGAGTGGTGCTTGGCTGGCGGTGTGTGTGGAGTGGCGCTTGGCTGGTGGTGTGCGTGGAGTGCTACTTTGCTGTCTGTGCACAAAGTGCTGCTTGGCTGGCGGTGTGTGTGGAGTGGTGCTTGACTGGTGGTGTGCGTGGAGTGCTACTTGGTTGTCTGTGCACGGAGTGGTGTTTGCTGGTGGTGTGTGTGGAGTGGTGTTTGGCTGGCGGTGTGTGGGGAGTGGTACTTGGCTGGATGGTGTGCGTGGAGCGGTGCTTGGCTGGCGGTGAGTGGCGCTTGGCTTGCGGTGTGCGTGCAGTGGTGCTTGGCTGGCGGTGTGTGTGTGGAGTGGTACTTGGCTGTCGGTGTGCACTGAGTGGTGTTTGGCTGGCGGTGCGCGTTGAGGGGTACTTGGCTTTCTATGCACGGAGTGGTGCTTGGCTGGCGGTGTGTGTGGAGTGGCGCTTGGCTGGTGGTGTGTGTGGAGTGGTACTTTGCTGTCTGTGCACGGAGTGCTGCTTGGCTGGCGGTGTGTGTGGAGTGGCGCTTGGCTGGTGGTGTGCGTGGAGGGCTACTTTGCTGTCTGTGCACGGAGTGCTGCTTGGCTGGCGGTGTGTGTGGAGTGGCGCTTGGCTGGTGGTGTGCGTGGAGTGCTACTTTGCTGTCTGTGCACGGAGTGCTGCTTGGCTGGCGGTGTGTGTGGAGTGGTGCTTGGCTGGTGGTGTGCGTGGAGTGCTACTTTGCTGTCTGTGCACGAAGTGCTGCTTGGCTGGCGGTTTGTGTGGAGTGGCGCTTGGCTGGTGGTGTGCGTGGAGTGCTACTTGGTTGTCTGTGCACGGAGTGGTGTTTGGCTGGTGGTGTGTGTGGAGTGGTGTTTGGCTGGCGGTGTGTGGGGAGTGGTACTTGGCTGGATGGTGTGCGTGGAGCGGTGCTTGGCTGGCGGTGAGTGGCGCTTGGCTTGGGGTGTGCGTGCAGTGGTGCTTGGCTGGCGGTGTGTGTGTGGAGTGGTACTTGGCTGTCGGTGTGCGCTGAGTGGTGTTTGGCTGGCGGTGCGCGTTGAGGGGTACTTGGCTTTCTATGCACGGAGTGGTGCTTGGCTGGCGGTGTGTGTGGAGTGGCGCTTGGCTGGTGGTGTGTGTGGAGTGGTACTTTGCTGTCTGTGCACGGAGTGCTGCTTGGCTGGCGGTGTGTGTGGAGTGGCGCTTGGCTGGTGGTGTGCGTGGAGGGCTACTTTGCTGTCTGTGCACGGAGTGCTGCTTGGCTGGCGGTGTGTGTGGAGTGGCGCTTGGCTGGTGGTGTGCGTGGAGTGCTACTTTTCTGTCTGTGCACGGAGTGCTGCTTGGCTGGCGGTGTGTGTGGAGTGGCGCTTGGCTGGTGGTGTGCGTGGAGTGCTACTTTGCTGTCTGTGCACGGAGTGCTGCTTGGCTGGCGGTGTGTGTGGAGTGGCGCTTGGCTGGTGGTGTGCGTGGAGTGCTACTTGGTTGTCTGTGCACGGAGTGGTGTTTGGCTGGTGGTGTGTGTGGAGTGGTGTTTGGCTGGTGGTGTGTGGGGAGTGGTACTTGGCTGGATGGTGTGCGTGGAGCGGTGCTTGGCTGGCGGTGAGTGGCGCTTGGCTTGCGGTGTGCGTGGAGTGGTGCTTGGCTGGTGGTGTGTGTGGAGTGGTACTTGGCTGTCGGTGTGCGCTGAGTGGTGTTTGGCTGGCAGTGTGCGTGGAGTGCTACTTTGCTGTCTGTGCACGGAGTGGTGCTTGGCTGGCGGTGTGTGTGGAGTGGCGCTTGGCTGGTGGTGTGCGTGGAGTGCTACTTTGCTGTCTGTGCATGAAGTGCTGCTTGGCTGGCGGTGTGTGTGGAGTGGCGCTTGACTGGTGGTGTGCGTGGAGTGCTACTTGGTTGTCTGTGCACGGAGTGGTGTTTGGCTGGTAGTGTGTGTGGAGTGGTGTTTGGCTGGCGGTGTGTGGGGAGTGGTACTTGGCTGGATGGTGTGCGTGGAACGGTGCTTGGCTGGCGGTGAGTGGCGCTTGGCTTGCGGTGTGCGTGCAGTGGTGCTTGGCTGGCGGTGTGTGTGTGGAGTGGTACTTGGCTGTCGGTGTGCGCTGAGTGGTGTTTGGCTGGCGGTGCGCGTTGAGGGGTACTTGGCTTTCTATGCACGGAGTGGTGCTTGGCTGGCGGTGTGTGTGGAGTGGCACTTGGCTGGTGGTGTGTGTGGAGTGGTACTTTGCTGTCTGTGCACGGAGTGCTGCTTGGCTGGCGGTGTGTGTGGAGTGGCGCTTGGCTGGTGGTGTGCGTGGAGGGCTACTTTGCTGTCTGTGCACGGAGTGCTGCTTGGCTGGCGGTATGTGTGGAGTGGCGCTTGGCTGGTGGTGTGCGTGGAGTGCTACTTTGCTGTCTGTGCACGGAGTGCTGCTTGGCTGGCGGTGTGTGTGGAGTGGCGCTTGGCTGGTGGTGTGCGTGGAGTGCTACTTTGCTGTCTGTGCACGGAGTGGTGCTTGGCTGGCGGTGTGTGTGGAGTGGCGCTTGGCTGGTGGTGTGCGTGGAGTGCTACTTTGCTGTCTGTGCACGGAGTGCTGCTTGGCTGGCGGTGTGTGTGGAGTGGCGCTTGGCTGGTGGTGTGCGTGGAGCGCTACTTTGCTGTCTGTGCACGGAGTGGTGCTTGGCTGGCGGTGTGTGTGGAGTGGCGCTTGGCTGGTGGTGTGCGTGGAGTGCTACTTTGCTGTCTGTGCACGAAGTGCTGCTTGGCTGGCGGTGTGTGTGGAGTGGCGCTTGGCTGGTGGTGTGCGTGGAGTGCTACTTGGTTGTCTGTGCACGGAGTGGTGTTTGGCTGGTGGTGTGTGTGGAGTGGTGTTTGGCTGGCGGTGTGTGGGGAGTGGTACTTGGCTGGATGGTGTGCGTGGAGCGGTGCTTGGCTGGCGATGAGTGGCGCTTGGCTTGCGGTGTGCGTGCAGTGGTGCTTGGCTGGCGGTGTGTGTGGAGTGGTACTTGGCTGTCGGTGTGCGCTGAGTGGTGTTTGGCTGGCGGTGCGCGTTGAGGGGTACTTGGCTTTCTATGCACGGAGTGGTGCTTGGCTGGCGGTGTGTGTGGAGTGGCGCTTGGCTGGTGGTGTGTGTGGAGTGGTACTTTGCTGTCTGTGCACGGAGTGGTGCTTGGCTGGCGGTGTGCGTGGAGTGGCGCTTGGCTGGTGATGTGCGTGGAGTGGTACTTGGCTGTCTGTGCACGGAGTGGTGCTTGGCTGGCGGTGTGTGTGGAGTGGCACTTGGCTGGATGGTGTGCGTGGAGTGGTACTTGGCTGTCTGTGCACGGAGTGGTGCTTGGCTGGCGGTGTGTGTGGAGTGGCACTTGGCTGGATGGTGTGCATGGAGTGGTACTTGGCTGTCGGTGTGTGCTGAGTGGTGTTTGGCTGGCGGTGTGCATGGTCTGGCGCTTGGATGGTGGTGTGGGTGGACTGGCACTCGGCTGGCGGTGTGTGAGTAGTTACTTTCTGTTGGTCACTACACACACTGCTAGTTGAGTGACACTCTACGCAGTCCATCATTTTCTGTAGTTGCTGTGTCAGATATGTGGGCGTGTGAAAGTGATGGGCCCTTGAATGGCGCTGGCGGCTGGCGGTGTTAATTTTTTTGTATGTGTCACACGTACAAAAGGTGTATGAATGTCCTTACTGTCCCTGTGTGATGGGGGTACTGGTAGGAGCAAAAGACTGACTGGCACCAAAGGGGTCTGGCAGTAAAAAAAAAATCAAAAAATTAACCAGTGTCTTGATGTTAAACCTCATCTAATCCCAATTGGTCTAAGCCCTATTTGATGGCCCATCTGGCCGAATTTAAATTTGGGGGCAAATTTGTGTGTTTTTGTTTTAATTGATATATTTCTTGTGAAATGTGGTAGTAATTTTTTTTTCTTCTCTATTTTTGTCTTGTTCCAGGCTTTTGCTGTTTGGATTGATGTAGGTTGCGTGTCTGTTTGCAGCTTGTGTAGTTGCTTGTGCTTGGTAAGTGAATGTATTTTGTACTACTTTCCCTTGATGTTTGTCTTATTGAAAAAGGTTGTACTTCTAGCAGTTTGTGTGGCTCTGTGTTTTAAAAAAAAAAAAAATTCGGCATTAGTGTTTGATGTGCACTTTGTTTTCTAATCTGTCATTTTTTTTTCTTTCTAGTGGGATATCATTTCTTTTTGCTGTGTCTCAACAGAGTAGGTGCTGGTGAGTGTAGCTATATTTGGTAAGAGTGAAATTGTTTTGGATTGTATTTATCTTTTTGTGAAAGCCTTACCTTGTTTACTTCTAACTTTGCACAGTGTAGGTTGTTGTTCACTTGTGTGTACAGTCTTCTTGCTTTGTAAGGATAATGGCTAGTCGCAGGATTACTGCTCAGCAGGTTCTTGGTTTGCTTTTTGAGTCTTCCTCTGACCATGGTTCAGAGTCTGAGTCCGATTCGGACTCCCAGGTAGGGGCAGAAGATTCAGGCAGTGAGTTTTCTCTTCGCATGGAATCATCATCATCGGATGATGAATCTTCTTCTAATGCTGATGAAGGGCCTATGGTAGAGGAGGACATTGAGGTGCCGGTAGTGGGCCAAGAGGCACCTGTGCTGCTGCCTAGGGCCACAAGGTTTCCTTTCTTTTTATGTCGGCAAGAGGCTTCTGGGCTGGAGCCTGCACCCAAAAGGCTTCACATTGCTGTGGTGCGCAAAGAGGCATCTGGTGCTTTTCGTCTTCCTGCTGGTGTAGTGCAGCAAGAGGCATCTGGGGCTGTTAGGCTTCCCATTGGTGTAGAGCGGCAAGAGGCATCTGGGCCTGCTTGGTTTCCCGTTGGTGTAGTGCAGGAAGAGCCCTCTGGGGATGCTATGTCTTCTGTTGGTGTTGTGCAGCCAGAAGTATCTGTGGCTGTTAGGCTTCCCGTTGGTGAACAACAGCAAGAGGCTTCTGGGCTGCAGGCTGGGGTGGCTGCTCCCCCCGTTGATAGGGATGGCCTCTGGGTTCCCCCTGGCTTGGTGCAGCCGGCATTGCCAGAGTTCACTGGTGTTCCTGGGTGTAGAGTGAATACTGAGAATTTTCTGCCAATTAATTTTTTTCAGTTGTTTTTTGACGATGTGTTTTTGCAAGAGATTGTTGAGCAAACCAATTTGTATGCAGAACAATTTTTGAGGGCCAACAGTGCCAGCCTTAAGCCCTATTCTAGAGCAATCCGGTGGACTCCCACAAATGTTGAAGAGATGAAGACGTTTTTGGGATTAACTTTTTTGATGGGCTTGCTAAGGAAGCCATCAATGACTTCATATTGGTCCACTAGTCCGTTGATGGCAACAGCTATATTTCCAGCAGTCATAAGTCGTGATCGGTATATGCTTCTTCTTCGGATGATGCATTTTGTTGATAATAGTTTAGCGTTGTCACGCGATCACCCTGATTGTGACCGTTTGTTTAAAATTCGGCCTGTCCTTGATCACTTTGTTGATCGTTTTTCTGAGATCTTTGTCCCTGGTAAAGAAATTGCAGTGGCAGAGTCTTTGGTGTTGTTCAAGGGCCGCTTGGTTTTTAGGCAATACATTCCTAGTAAGAGGGCACGCTATGGAATCAAACTGTATGACAGTGAGACTGGATATGTCTACAATTTCAGGGTGTTCACTGGTAAGGAGTCCAGCATTAACCCTCCTGGTTGTCCTTCTACTTTTGGAGTGACTGAGAAAATTGTGTGGGAACTAGGTAGAGGATTATTTAACAAAGGCCATCATTTATATGTAGATAACTTCTACACTGGTGTGCGGTTGTTCCAGGAGTTGGCCAAAGTGGGCACTGTTGCTTGTGGCACAATGCGCAGTAACCGCAAAGGTTTCCCAAAGGAACTTGTTTGCAAAAGGCTTGTGTGGGGACAGTCTACGCATTGCGATGTGGGGAGCTTCTAGCTGTGAAGTTTTCAGACAAGAGAGATGTGTACATGCTGACTACTATCCACGATGAAAGTACAGAACCTGTGCCTGTTTGGGGTCAGGGTGCTGAAGTGCGTAAACCTGTGTGCATTTTAGCTTACAATAAGTTCATGGGTGGTGTTGACAGAGTAGATCAGAGGTTGGAACCTTATGTTGCTCTTCGAAAGGCTTACGTTTGGTACAAGAAGTTGGCTATCCATCTGTTCCACTTGGCATCCTTTAATGCTTTTGTTGTGTACCAGAAGTCTTGTCCTGAGAAGAAGATGCCTTTTGTTAACTTTCAGGAGTCTATAATAGGCAGCCTTGTACTTGTGGAGCAGGCAAGTGTTCCTAGATTTGGAGTGGTGGAGGAAGTGGCTAGATTGAAAGATCGCCACTTTCCTGAATGTATTCCTTCCATTACCGCAAGAGAGTTTCCGACTAGAAGATGCAGAGTCTGTTGGCGAAGAGGGGTGCGGAAGGAGTCTCATATATACTGTCCTGACTGTCCTTCTAAGCCTGCATTGTGTCTGTCAGCTTGTTTTAAATCGTACCACACGCAAAATAAGTTTTGGGAGTTTTAATGAGCTGTAAAGTGAATTGCCTGGTCTGCATTCTGTAGTTTTTGTTTCAAGGATTGGCATTAGTGCAAAGTTTTTATTTTAAGAATTTGTGTTAGCTGATTTGTAGGTATTTCCATTTGTTTAGTGTTATTTCCAAAAAAAGAATTCTAAATGTGTTTGTGGTATGTGCCGGCTGGTGCTTGGCTGGCGGTGTGTGTGGAGTTGCGCTTGGCTGGTGGTGTGCGTGGAGTGGTACTTGGCTGTCTGTGCACGGAGTGGTGCTTGGCTGGCGGTGTGTGTGGAGTGGTGCTTGGCTGGTGGTGTTCGTGGAGTGGTACTAGGCTGTCTGTGCATGGAGTGGTGTTTGGCTGGTGGTGTGTGTGGAGTGGTGCTTGGCTGGCGGTGTGTGTGGAGTTGCGCTTGGCTGATGGTGTTTGTGGAGTAGTACTTGGCTGTCTGTGCACGGAGTGGTGCTTGGCTGGTAGGTGTGTGTGGAGTGGCGCTTGGCTGGTGGTGTTTGTGGAGTAGTACTTGGCTGTCTGTGCACGGAGTGGTGTTTGGCTGGTGGTGTGTGTGGAGTGGCGCTTGGCTGGTGGTGTTTGTGGAGTAGTACTTGGCTGTCTGTGCACGGAGTGGTGTTTGGCTGGTGGTGTGTGTGGAGTGGTGTTTGGCTGGCGGTGTGTGTGGAGTGGTACTTGGCTGGCAGTGTGTGTGGAGTGGTACTTGGCTGGATGGTATGCGTGGAGCGGTGCTTGGCTGGTGGTGTTTGTGGAGTAGTACTTGGCTGTCTGTGCACCGAGTGGTGCTTGGCTGGCGGTGTGTGTGGAGTGGCGCTTGGCTGGTGGTGTTTGTGGAGTGGTACTTGGCTGTCTGTGCATGGAGTGGTGTTTGGCTGGAGGTGTGTGTGGGGTGGTGTTTGGCTGGCGGTGTGTGTGGAGTGGTACTTGGCTGGAGGGTGTGCGTGGAGCGGTGCTTAGCTGTCTGTGCACGGAGTGGTGCTTGGCTGGCGGTGTGCGTGGAGTGGCGCTTGGCTGGTGGTGTTTGTGGAGTAGTACTTGGCTGTCTATCCGCGGAGTGGTGCTTGGCTGGCGGTGTGTGTGGAGTGGCGCTTGGCTGGTGGTGTTTGTGGAGTGGTACTTGGCTGTCTGTGCATGGAGTGGTGTTTGGCTGGTGGTGTTTGGCTGGCGGTGTGTGTGGAGTGGTACTTAGCTGGTGGGTGTGCGTGGAGCGGTGCTTAGCTGTCTGTGCACGGAGTGGTGCTTGGCTGGCGGTGTGCGTGGAGTGGCGCTTGGCTGGTGGTGTGTGTGAAGTGGTACTTGGCTGTCTGTGCACGGAGTTGTGCTTGGCTGTCGGTGTGCGCTGAGTGGTACTTGGCTGTCTGTGCACGGAGTGGTGCTTGGCTGGCGGTGTGTGTGGAGTGGCACTTGGCTGGATGGTGTGCGTGGAGTGGTACTTGGCTGTCTGTGCACGGAGTGGTGCTTGGCTGGCGGTGTGTGTGGAGTGGCACTTGGCTGGATGGTGTGCATGGAGTGGTACTTGGCTGTCGGTGTGTGCTGAGTGGTGTTTGGCTGGCGGTGTGCATGGTCTGGTGCTTGGATGGTGGTGTGGGTGGACTGGCGCTCGGCTGGCGGTGTGTGAGTAGTTACTTTCTGCTGGTCACTACACACACTGCTAGTTGAGTGACACTCCACGCAGTCCATCAATTTGTGTAGTTGCAGTGTCAGAAATGTGGGCGTGTGAAAGTGATGGGCCCTTGAATGGCGCTGTTTGCTGGTGTGAGTGTTGAAATGTGATGGGTCCGCGGCTGGCGGTGTGAATGTTTTGAATGTGTCACACGTACGAAATGTGTATGAATGGCCTGTAAAGAGGTTGGTGCCTTGACGTGGCTTTACAGCTCACGAGCTGTGAGTCAGTGGTTCAGTTAATCATACTTTCAATTATACGCAGTGTATTTCATTTTTTGTGAAATTACTTGCGATTACAATTGTATGTACTGAATCATCACTCACCCTCGTGCCAAATCCAACCAGTATGTGTGTGTGCTTGCAAATTAGATGGCTGTGCAGTAAAAAAAATTTTTTTCTTTTTCTGCAGTAGGGTGTACCTTGTCCCTTATTGTGATTGTTGTAATGTGTTGTTTTCTTCCAGATGGTGTCAGTGGTCTTGTTTGTATCAGGTATGAAAGGTGCGTGAATGGCCTGTAAAACGGTTGGTGCCTTGTCGTGGCTTTACAGCTCACGAGTTGCGAGTCACTGGTTCGGTTTTTATGCATTTATTTATTAACAGAGCATTTCATTTTTTTGAAATATCATGTTAATAAAATTTTATGTACTGAACCATCACTCGCCCTCGTGCCAAATCCAACCTGTATGTGTGTGTCTTTGAGGAATAGATAGCCATGCTTGATTCTTTGTCTTTTGAGTAACTCAGTTATGGTGTATATTATAGCTATAAATAACTCTCTAAATTTAGATATTATTGGCAATTCATGGCAGTATATGGTCATGTCTTGTTGGTGAATTCTGTTTGTTGTTTTTTGTGCACAATCTCTTGCAAACTTGAAATTGTCTGTCACAATTTTCATGCGATATTGTCCCCTGAATCGCACGTTCTCCATCCGAAAACTTAATTCATTCAAAACAATATTGTTTTGCAAGGGGGTTCCCATGAGTTTTTGGCCCGGGGCTTGGCGGGCATCTTTGGAAACTACCAAACCCAAACAGTTCTGAGAACTAGACACCCGGGGGAGTCCAGGGAGGTATGGCATGCGTGGGTCCCCCAATGTTTTCCTACCCAGAAACCCCTGCAAACCTACAATTTAGGTCAAAAAACCCACTTTTCCGTACTTTTTTGGGTGGGATCTCGCTGCCGGCACAAATGTCCTACCACCCAGCGTTTCCCTTGTTCTCCCGAGTAAAATGATACCTCACTTGTGTGGGTGGGCCAAAGGCCTGTGACTAAGGCAGGGGGGCTTAATTTGTAAACCTTAAATACTACTTTTTTTAAATTCATTTTTGGCCTGTTCTGCTTTGGGGCACCAACACAAGTGAGGTATCCTTTTACTCGGGAGAACAAGGGGAACGCTGGGTGGTAGGACATTTTTGCCGGCACGGCGATCCCACGCAAAAAAGTTTGGAAAAGTGCTATTTTTACCTAATTTTAAGGTTTGCAAGGAGTACTGGGTAGGAAAACATTGGGGGACCCACGCATGCCATACCTCCCTGGACTCCCCCGGGTGTCTAGTTTTCAGAACTGTTTGGGTTTGGTAGTTTCCAAAGATGGCCACCGAGCCCCGGGCCAAAAACTCAGGTGCCCCCCCAAAAAATCAAGGTTATATTGCTTCAGGGTATTTTAAATTCACCACCGTACGATTTGGACCGTTTCCTGTTGCAGCCACTATGCCTACCCACGCAAGTGAGGTACCGTTTTTATTGGGAGACCTGGGGGAACGCTGGGTGGGAGGTAATTTGTGTGAGCCCAGTGATGCCACGCTTTCCCACACTAAAACGTGTGAAAAAACTGATTTTTTTCTGCTAAAATTGAGGTTTGCAAGGGATTCTGGGTAAAGGAACGTTGGAGGATCCACGCAAGCCATACCTCCTTGGAAGCCCCCGGGTGTCTACTTTTCAGAAATGTATGGGTTTGGTAGGTTTCCCTAGATGGCCGTCTAGCACGGGGCCAGACACCCAGGTAACCCCTCTTGCAAAAGCTGATGGATTTGACGTCAAGTCCACCAGCTTTTGCAAGAGGGGTTACCTGGGTTTTTGGCCCCGTGCTAGACGGCCATCTAGGGAAACCTACCAAACCCACACATTTCTGAAAAGTAGACACCTGGGGGCTTCCAAGGAGGTATGGCTTGCGAGGATCCTCCAACGTTCCTTTACCCAGAATCCCTTGCAAACCTCAATTTTAGCAGAAAAAAATCAGTTTTTTCACACGTTTTAGTGTGGGAAAGCGTAGCATCACTGGGCTCACACAAATTACCTCCCACCCAGCGTTCCCCCAGGTCCCCCGATAAAAATGGTACCTCACTTGCGTGGGTAGGCATAGTGGCTGCAACAGGAAAAGGTCCAAATCGTACGGTGGTGAATTTAAAATACCCTGAAGCTATATAACCTTGATTTTTGGGGGGGGGGGCACCTGAGTTTTTGGCCCGGGGCTCGGTGGCCATCTTTGGAAACTACCAAACCCAAACAGTTCTGAAAACTAGACACCCGGGGGAGTCCAGGGAGTTATGGCATGCGTGGGTCCCCCCAATGTTTTCCTACCCAGAAACCCCTGCAAACCTTCAATTTAGGTCAAAAAACCCACTTTTCCGTACTTTTTTGGGTGGGATCTCGCTGCCGGCACAATTGTCCTACCACCCAGCGTTTCCCTTGTTCTCCCGAGTAAAATGATACCTCACTTGTGTGGCTGGGCCAAAGGCCTGTGACTAAGGCAGGGGGGCTTAATTTGTAAACCTTAAATACTACTTTTTTCAAAATTCATTTTTGGCCTGTTCTGCTTTAGGGCACCCACACAAGTGAGGTATCCTTTTACTCGGGAGAACTAGGGGAACGCTGGGTGGTAGGACATTTTTGCCGGCACGGCGATCCCACGCAAAAAAGTTTGGAAAGGTGCTATTTTTTTCTAATTTTAAGGTTTGCAAGGAGTTCTGGGTAGGAAAACATTGGGGGACCCATGCATGCCATACCTCCCTGGACTCTCCCGGGTGCCTAGTTTTCAGAACTGTTTGGGTTTGGTAGTTTCCAAAGATGGCCACCAAGCCCCGGGCCAAAAACTCAGGTGACCCCCCCCGCAAAATCAAGGTAGTTTTGCAATAGGGTATTGTAAATTCACCACCGTACGATTTGAACCGTTTCCTGTTGCAGCCACTATGTCTATCCACACAAGTGAGGTACCATTTTTTTCGGGAGACATAGGGAAACGCTGGGTGGGTGGAAATTTGTTGATCGACGCAGATTCCAGAACTTTCCACCACAGAAATGTGAGGAAAATGTGGTTTTTTTGTCAAATTTGTAGGTTTGCAAGAGATTCTGGGTAATAAAACCTGGGGGTAGGCAGACGAGTCACCCCATCCTGAATTCCCCTGGGTGTCTACTTTTCAAAAATGTATAGGTTTGCTAGGTTTCCCTAGGTGCTGGCAGAGCTACGGCGCAAAAACAAAAGGTAGTCTTTTTGGCCAAAACGTGCTAGATTTCACTGGGAAATTGAGGTGCGACCATGTTGCGTTTTGCGCTGTTTCATGTCGCAGCCACTATGCCTACCCACGCAAGTGAGGTACCATTTTTTTCGGAAGACCTGGGGGAAGGCTGGGTGGGTGGAAATTTGTTGATCCACGCAGATTCCAGAACTTTCCACCACAGAAATGTGAGGAAAATGTGTTTTGTTTTGTCAAATGTTTAGGTTTTCAAGGGATTCTGGGTAACAAAACCTGGGGTAGGCAGACGAGTCACCCCATCCTGAATTCCCCTGGGTGTCTACTTTTTAAAAATGTATAGGTTTGCTAGGTTTCCCTAGGTGCTGGCAGAGCTACGGCGCAAAAACAAAAGGTAGTCTTTTTGTCCAAAGCGTGCTAGATTTCACTGGGAAATTGAGGTGCGACCATGTTGCGTTTTGCGCTGTTTCATGTCGCAGCCACTATGCCTACCCACGTAAGTGAGGTACCATTTTTTTCGGAAGACCTGGGGGAAGGCTGGGTGGGTGGAAATTTGTTGATCCACGTAGATTCCAGAACTTTCCACCACAGAAATGTGAGGAAAATGTGTTTTTTTTGTCCAATTTTTAGGTTTGCAAGGGATTCTGGGTAACAAAACCGGGGGGGTAGGCAGACAAGTCACCCCAACCTGAATTCCCCTGGGTTTCTACTTTTCAAAAATGTATAGGTTTTCTAGGTTTCCCTAGGTGCTGGCAGAGCTACGGCGCAAAAACAAAAGGTAGTCTTTTTGTCCAAAACGTGCTAGATTTCACTGGGAAATTGAGGTGCGACCATGTTGCGTTTTGCGCTGTTTCATGTCGCAGCCACTATGCCTACCCACGCAAGTGAGGTACCATTTTTTTCGGGAGACCTGGGGGAACGCTGGGTGGGTGGAAATTTGTTGATCCACGCAGATTCCAGAACTTTCCACCACAGAAATGTGAGGAAAATGTGTTTTTTTTGTCAAATTATTAGGTTTTCAAGGGATTCTGGGTAACAAAACCTGGGGGTAGGCAGACGAGTCACCCCATCCTGAATTCCCCTGGGCGTCTACTTTTCAAAAATGTATAGGTTTGCTAGGTTTCCCTAGGTGCTGGCAGAGCTAGGGCGCAAAAACAAAAGGTAGTCTTTTTGTCCAAAACGTGCTAGATTTCACTGGGAAATTGAGGTGCGACCACGTTGCATTTTGCGCCGTTTCCTGTTGCAGGCACAAGGCCGACCCACACAAGTGAGGTACCGTTTTTATCGGGAGACCTGGGGGAATGCTGGGGGGGTGGAAATTTGTTGATCCATGCAGATTCCTGAACTTTCCACAACAGAAATGTGAGGAAAATGTGTTTTTTTTGTCAAAATCTTAGCTTTGCACGGGATTCTGGGTAACAAAACCTGGTGGTAGGCAGTCGAGTCACCCCATCCTGAGATTCCCTGGGTGTCTACTTTTTAAAAATGTATAGGTTTGCTAGGTTTCCCTAGGTGCCGGCAGAGCTAGGGTGCAAAAACTAAAGGTAGGCACTTTGCCAAAAAAGGGTCAATTTGTACCTGCAAAATTTAGGTGTGACCATGTTGCATTTTGCACCGTTTCCTGTCGCAGGCACAAGGCCGACCCACACAAGTGAGGTACCGTTTTTATCGGGAGACTTGGGGTAATTCAGATTTGTAAATCAACTGTTATTACCAATTGAGCTTTCATGCATTTCTCCCTTTCAATGAAAGACATTGTGTAAAAAAAAAATATTTTTGAAAAATGACCAATAATTCTCATGCTAGTACGAGTATTCCCAATTTTGAAAATGTGCAATTATATACTGCTTCTGAACTCTATAATTCGTACCCAATTCAGAAATACATAGGTGTCTTTCATACAGATTTTTCCATGTATACATTTTCCAGGACAAAGTGCTCTATACCCAGTAAATGAAAAAATACCATTGCAAGTTGCTGCTCAGTTTTTGGATCTGGGTTTGTCGGGTTCTTGGTGAAACTAAAAGTCCTATATATCCCCACAACCAGGAAGGTCTAACGGATGTAACGATGTATTGCTTTCCAAGAGCTGTCAAAATTAGAAAAAGTTAGAGGTGAAAACGTTGAGACAAAAGGCTGTTTTTTTCAACAAATTTTCAATTATTCCAATATTTAACTGTTAGTTTCTATAAAGAAACCTTCATGGATTTAGACAAATGACCCCTTTCTGAATCCAAAATTTTGTCTACTTTGCGAAAATGTAAAGCTTTCCAGGATGCATTATTGCTTTCAAACTCATTTCTACCATTAACTGGAAGGAGGTGGAAAGCTCTAAAAATAGCAAAAATAGGCTATGTCCCAGAAAAATGCCAAAACTGTGTG
The DNA here is from genome assembly GCF_964261635.1 of Lissotriton helveticus. Lineage (NCBI taxonomy): Eukaryota > Metazoa > Chordata > Amphibia > Caudata > Salamandridae > Lissotriton > Lissotriton helveticus. Next base: position 155,676,395 of record NC_136062.1, on the reverse strand, counting down.
AAAAATTTCGGTTCTCTGACAAAAGACTGTCATTCCCTAAAAGCTGAGAAAATGGAGATTTCAGCCCCACAAACCCTTTTTTGATAACATTTTCAGGGAAAAACCCAGAGGCTTTCATTTGCAGCCCGTTTTTCCCATTTTTCTGAAAAAAACAAAAGAATCACTATATTTTGGTTAATTTCTGGGACCCCTCCAAGGGAATCCACAAACCCTGAGCGCCTTTAGAATCCACATGATGTTGGAAGAAAAGGACGCAAATTTGGCATAGATAGCTTATGTGGTCAAAAAGTTACAAGGGCCTAAGCGCGCACTACCCCAAAACGCCAAAAAAAGCCTTAGCACAGGAGTGGAAAAGGCCTAGCAGCGAAGGGGTTAAAGGAATGGTTGGTGGGCATCTCTAAATTTGCTTTTGCCCAGGTTACTATCTGAGCAAAAGCCACCCACGAGGGTATGAAGAAAAAATTGTTGAATGTCAGCCATGTAGGGTGGCCTGAGAGCAAACATTCCACTACAAACTTGTGCGCTTTGGTTGTGAAAATAAATCTACCAGTCAACTTACTATGAAAGGAAGGTCTTCTTTAATCGCTATCCTTTCTTCTGATATCCTGATTCCAGTGAGACTAAGTAAGCCAAAGCGCCATGCATCATGTAGAGCAGTTTCTGCAACAAATGGTTATAGCATTAGCCGTGTCATCCTCACACTACAACTGACCACCATCATATTGTGTTAAGGAATTTTGAGTTTTTTTGTCAATAGGTGGTTCTTAATGGAACCACTGTTGTTATTATCCTTTTTAGAACTTTTGTTAGTGTCAGGACACAGGTGGAATAACTCTCCTGCAGCTGGGACACTTGGGAAATCTTTCTGGCCCTTACCTGATGGTCTCCTGCGCTGCCTGACAGCCTGCCTTCCGCCTCCCGCCGCCGCACATCAACAGCTTTCCGTGTGGCCGCCGAGTGGAGGGGGGGGCCCAGCGAACGAAACTACAAATCTCATCATCCCTAGCGCCGCACCTGGGATCAGCGCGCCAAGCTGCGCATAAATCACGGCAACACCTCCCGCGACGGGTGGAGGTCGGGCCGGGCCACCCCCCTTGGTCTTCCGGTAAAAAGGAGGTAAAGAGAACTAACGTACACCTAGAGACTACCTACATGTACATTTTGGCTCTCCCTAAGGAACTTTACACTGGTTCTTAAGCTACAAACTCCAGGTGTTTGTTTTGTTGTGGTTATATGTGCTGTGCTAAATATATAAAAGCTAGCCACATTATGTCTTGTAAGGGGATTCCTAAAAACACTATCTCTCAGGGGGGTTCGCTTAAGGGAACATTGGACCACTACCTAACCAGGGCAACAACGGTAATTGATCAATAAATAGAGAGAGCAGAACGACGTCTCTCTATAGAAATTACATCTAGCAAACGATCCCCTTTGGTGCCACCTGACATACTACAAAATGTTTCTTTATTGGGGGAATTAAATGAGATATGTAACACCAGGTACGCTCCTGTGGAACTGGGAAACGCGCGAACTGGCGTTTCTACCTGCTCTAAGGGAAATATAAGTCCCCAGACTAGCATACCATCTCAATTGAACGAAAGTCTCCTGGGTATTCCCCTTTCATCACCAGTTAAAGATAATACGCAATCGATAGTGCTCCCTCAGGTCCCTTCTGTTAAAAGAAAGCGAAAGGGTGCCAAACAGTTGGGGAGACTAGCGAAACAACAAAAACTGCATTCGTAAATAAATAAATAAATCGTAAATCATACGCTCTTATATAGCGCCTTATCACCGTAAGGTCTCAAGTGGCTTGCTTTGGGAACCCGTCCTGGTCTTTCCCTGCGAGATTACCCCTACTGGGCATCCCCAAGGTGAAGACCAGGCATCCCATCGCGGTGGGGCCGTAGTGGAGATTAAGCAAGCTATTGCCCAGAGTTGCAGAGTGTGAACCCACGATTCAAGTAGGCACCGAGGCAAGAATTATCGAGTCCATGGACATTATGAGCTCAAGACCCTGCCGTGTCGGGAATTGAACCCTGGTCCCGGGTCTGACCTCTGCATCAGGGTCTGCCTCCTCTAACCGGTGAGCCACACTTCTCCACCATTCAAGCTCCCCACTGGATAATACCACCACCCGTAAAGCATCTAAGGCATGTCCAATACTGGAAATTCCTGTATCTTCTCCACAGGCCACCCTATTGGCGCAGATCGAACACTTGGTTAATTCGTTAATATCCCCACTGATCGAAAGAATGAAGAGTATCGGGGAAACGCTCATGGGTATTGAGGAATCCACCAAAGCAAATGCGCTACTAATAAAAAGAATGGCAGGATATAAGCATTCACAGACTTTAGCTGCTATTGATGCACACAAAACTACTGCTCAAAATATTACTGCCCAAAATCAACCAGTAGTCCCAAAAATGCCAGCCTCTTATATTCAGAAAGCAACCCTAAAACCTGCAATAGTACAGAGTCCCGCTCCTAGAACAAGGCCGAATAAGAAGCCACGAGCCCCGATAAGATAGTCGTTAAACAATGTAGGATTCCAAGAAAAATTAACAACATACACCTACCACCGGAGGACGCACCATTTGTATGCGTCCTCTCGGGAGTGCCTGTGCTTACAAAGGGGAAAACTGAAGGACAACAGGAACTAAAAAACAAGGTATCATTTTGGTTAACTAAAAACAGACCCCTTCCACCTAACATCGATGGAAGAATATTAAATGTCAGAAGGGTGGGCTGGTTAGGATCCCTTCCAAAGGATATAGCTGGAGATCTGGTAATAATAAACTTCAGGGATAACCATGTCGTCCCTTATCTTCAAAGTTGGCAGCCACAAATAGGAGACGGCCCTATAGTAACTTGGGAACTAGGTGACTTCTACCCCAGAACATCATATCTCCCACCTGCAAGAACGAATGCAGAAAATAACTACTCGGTGGGTAGTAGAGCCCTCGTATCGAGCAGCTATAACATACCCACTTACAATCGATTTGACTTATTTTCTGGGCTACATCTGGTAGATTGATTGGATGCAGACACTACCCCGTAGGACATTTTTATTCGTATTCTTTTATTTCGTCCCTAACAGTTAATGAGTTATAAATGATGTAATCCAGTGTTTCCTAGAACTATAGAGATTGGATACAATTTCATCTGTTGTAATAGCTCCATCATTTTTAAAATATGTTTTTATATTGCGAAAATCGATGAGTTTGGATGATTTGTAATTATCTGAGCACAAGGAAAATATGCTCTATATACGAAACTTTGTCTAAATTTTAAATGTAAATGAAATTTTATGTTGTATGCTTTTATGGTTATACTTATTAACCGAATAAAGTACCTTTGAATTGAATTGAATTGAGTCTTAATTAATCTCACTGTGAATTCAGAACCAAAATATGATTTTTGTTGCATGGGAATAGCTTTCAACCTAGTTTGTCTCCAACGAGGGTGCTTTGTGGTGGGTTATCCACTTCAGATCCATGGAGATGAACACTTCTCTGGGGAGGAGGAACACTTGCAGCCTCATGGCATTTGCCCACATTGACATCTATGGGAAGCACATGGCCTGTTGGTAACTAAAATACCAGGAGAAGCGGAAGTGGTATTGTTATGTATCATTTTAGGATCCTTTTGTACGTTTCCAGATTCATGCCTTCATATAGGAATAAATCACCATATCCTTATATAGGCATAGAAATCATAACCATATTTAGGCATAGCTCATGCAGTCCAAATACGGCAGGGCTACTTCCACTAGTTCCGAAAATCCACAACGATTTCTTGGAAAACTCAGTTTTAGCAGCCGGGGACTTCCTCTTGCTTGAATATTGATTTGTCCAAGAACTCATGGAGTTTTCAAAGAACTGAGACTCTTTGATGACATTATTATGTCCAACTGTACGTCAAAGTCGGAACCCACAAGGTATAAATATGGCCACACTTGCCCAAGCAAACACATGGTGGTTTGAAGCAGTTCGACTATCTACTTGCCCGACGCGCCCTGCTACAGCAAGTGGCGAAGGAAACCGACCCTCCAGCAGATGCACTGAGAGAGACGCTGTCTTTTCTCCTGCTGAGAAATCCAGCTCCAGTGTTTCCAACCTACCCTTGCGGGTTGTTGGGAAATCGACTCCTGAGCCTGACCTTCTCCATTCTAAACTAAGGTACGGAGCTGATTAGACTCTTAGAGAAATCTTGAGCAGATTCTTGGTAAAAGAATACTACCTTTATGCTACACCTCACTTACTTCTTCCCTCGTCAGAAGCTTAGGTTAGGTACACCGGGGTAGGCCTATTTTAGAAGCACCAGTTGAGTACTTTTTAGCCACTGTTATTTATGTATGTATTTATATATGGTTTAGAAACCATACAATGCTCTTACAGTATTATTTTATTCTACTATTTATACTGTATGCATCATATTTTACAAACAGTGTTACGATTGTAGCAGTTCATTGCTTATGCTTGAGAAAGAAGACTGTTCAGAAAATCCTTTTATTGAAAACGCCCGTCTTTCTACTTTCTCTGCACCTCTAGTGAAACGAAGCATGCACGATCGACTGAGTGAAATATCTATCTATTGTTTCCACGACTCTGAAGATACGTTTTAATTTTGGAAGAAACAAAGTTGTCATGTTTATGCGGTTGTCAGAGACTAATCCCTTCTTGTGAATTCGAGAACGTTTCTAGTGACCTATGAGCTAGCTGGCACACAATTTAGTCTAGTATATTCGATAGAGACCTAGTCAACCTCAGTCCTACGTCTACTCTATAGGATATACTATTCCAATGCGCAGAGCCTATTGGGAATACAGGAACTACACTACATGGCGCCCGACGTTTGGTAAGGCACTAATTTAACGCTAGATACTAGAGTAACTCAGTCGTGCTTTTACCCATTTATCCCGTAAAAACTCCAATAGACGTCTGGGGTGGGTTAAAGGATAAAATATCCGCCATAAACTGAATAGGACGAAAAATCCTATGTATTAGTTTTGGGTTTTTTCAACATTGAAGGATACAGTGTTCCAAAATATTGTGCACCTTATCTTTATTTCCGTGAAACTTACTCTGCAAAACTTCTTAACAAAATGCCCGATGAGGATAATCCCGGGGGAAGTGGAGCTGCAAGAACTGCAGCCCAACCAGGTTTAGACGAGACAGGTCTCCAACAAAATGACGCGGATGCTATAATCATCCCGGAAAACGTGAGAAAAGCCATAGCTATAAAGCTTATAGAAAATGCCCTATCACCGAGAGGTGGTACAGTTATATTCGTCATAGAGGTACATGAATATCGGCAGACAGAGGTATTCTATTCATGGATTGTCTTTCCACAGGCAAATTCAACAACACATGTGGTCCACTTCTACAAAATAAATGGAGGAATATCCAGCGGAATACGTTCATTTCGAGGACGTTGAAATTCCACTAACTTACCAAGAGCATCACCTCTGATTTAAAGGCACACTACAACATCAAAATCACATTACCAGGCTCGGTCCACTAGGTAGACCAGGAGATACATGGCCGGTACTAGCCAGCTATACACCACATCCTAACATTGAAAGAATGTCAGATGTAGAACTGTTAGCTCAGCTAAACCAATTAATTAAAATACATAGACAATTGGTACAATATGTCATGAGGTCTTTAACAGTTCAACCTCCTATAAGAATTCCACAGCACACCCCTCATCAGGGGAATACAAACAAGTCACACCACAGACTATACAGTCAGTAATCAGTAAAGGGAACAAATCCCCTTCTGGTTAGCCAGGAAATTACTCAAATAGAGGCAGTATTTCCCGATAGTACACCTCATGAGAAACACAGGATTCTAACAATCTGTTTACCAATGGGGATTGCACCATACGTAGAGGACTGTGACACTTGGGGTACAGTCTTTGCTTCAATCTACACAAAAAAACATGGTGTCCCGTCTATGGCGGTAATACCAGACGTTCTGAAACAGATTCAAAATGAATACGGTCCAGAACCGGCCTTGAATCTAGGTATGAAATTACTGAAAGATTTCGAACAGGTCTCAGCTATCTTATTAGCAAACATTAAAGGTGAAGCAGCATCAGTGGCAATCTGCCAAAAATTAAAAGAACTTGATATTACTGAGCAACCGTATGAACTTGCCAGAATTATTGAAAAATCCTATGAAGAACTAGGAAGAGATAGTTTGGGAGGGAAACCTGTAAAACCTGAACTAAAAGAAAATCCTGAAAAAGTTTTTATCAAAAACAATCTGACTACTCCTAAAAAGAAATGGGAAAATAGTAGACAGTCACTTCCTAAAGAGAAGCGCTCTCAGTCCAGAGGTAGATCTCCTCAAAAGGAGCACTCTGAAAAGAGATATAACCTTAGAAATAGGGATAATATAAGGGAACCTGATAGATATCAAGATACTGACACACGATCCTCTCGTACCTTTCAGACTTACTTGCAAAAATCCGAAAGAAGAGGACGATCAGAACAAAAAGAAGAACGCGTGTAGTCCACAGACGATCAGCACGTTCCAAAAAAATAAGAAAACTAAATTCTCCAAAAAGAAGGTAGCAAGTATTAAAATCAGACATGCCGAGGATCTTGAGGACACAACTCAAGAACAGGGAGTGGGCCCAGACAATGCTGGACAGCGCAGCAGAGGTCACCATAGCTCGCAGGATCCTGAAAGATCTGGAGACAGTGGATCTGAATGAATGCATTCAGGTTGAAACTGCAGACACCAGGGTTAGTGTACCGCATACGTTAATTGAAGCAACAATCCGAATAGAGGGGGATATAACTAGGAAGATAAAAGCACTCTTTTGGGAAAAATTATCTAAAGGTTATGACATCCTTCTAGCTGAAAAAGACTGGCCACCTGAATTTGTCAGGGAGTGCCCACATGGCAAAGAGATCATTATGCCAGCCTTCTCTAATCATATTCCTATTCATAAAAAATATACCTATGCTAGAAAATGGGCTGTTGCCCAGGCTACAGCATTATATAAAAATCATGTGGGATGGGATGAGGACTCTCCTCACCATAAAATTCAGTTAAAAAATCAACCAACTGCTCAGAGACAGTATCCAGTTAAGCAGAAAGCTAAAAAATAAGTCAAAGAGATCTTAGATCACCTTGAATACCAAGGGGTGATTGAAACATGCACCTCGTCAATGAACAATCCTTTGTTTCCGGTCTCCAAACCAGATGAAACATATCGTCTAGTTTTGGATTACAGACATTTAAACTCTTGTTGCAAAACGTTTGCAGAACAAAATTCACACAGTGCAGCACTAATGAATAATATAGTTCGGAAGAAAATAAAACTACTTTAGATATTTCAAACGGTTTCTTCTGTCAAAATATTGCACCAGAAAGCAGGTACTTGACCGCTTTCTCAATAATGGGGACACAGAAAACACTTCTGTCGTCTCCCCCAGGGATTCAAGAACAGTCCTGCATTATTTTCAGCCAGAGTAACAAAGTTACTACAAACGTATGATGATGAGGCATTATCCTATCTATGTCGATGACATCTATCTTACAGATGATGATTTGGACAGGCACTTGAACACCATTATACTTGGGTTCGCCTCGGAAGGGTTTAAATTCAACTTTAAAAAATCAAGAATTGCCCACCTAAACGTCCTAGTCTTAGGATATGAACTTTCGAGTGAAGGCAAAAGCCTGGCAGCAAACTTTTTAGAAAAATGTGCGCTGCTCCAAACTCCAAAAACGCTGAAAAACGTAGTCTATTCTAGGATTCCTAAACTTCAGAAGAACTTACATTCTGAATTACGCAGAAAGGATTAAACCTCTCTACGAACTAATCAAACCTGATTTTAAACCAACTAATTGGACTCAAAAACACACAGAAATTTTGCGTTCAGTACAAACAGACATGTTGGCAACAACACACTTACAAACACGCGACAATGTACGCAACCTTGTTATCCGAATCATCCCAGGGAGATGCGGATTCACGTACCTAACCTTTAATGAAGGTGAAAAGGTACCAATAGCATACCAATCATACTTGTACACACAAGCTGAAATGAAATTCACTTCAGCAGAAAAAATTCTGACAGCGGTTCAGACTGCTGTAGCAAAGGAGAGAGCCCTCGCACAAAGTAAACGCATAAAAGTCGTTACACCTGTACCTGCCTTAGAGGCAGTGACAAAGGCTAGCATTCCAAATGCAAAAGCTCTACATCCAAGATGGATACAATGGGTTAATTCTCTTGCTGCAACAGACGTTGAATACGTTTTTGACTCTTACTTGAAGACACAAGAATTTCTCCAATACGAACAAGAATGTCCTCTGCCTACTGAAATTCTACCTCTAGAACATTACGGCTGTATAATATATACAGACGGATTAGCACAGTCCGCAATTGGGGGTAAACAAGCTTATAGTGCAGCGTGCGCAATTGTTAAAGGTCGCTGGCACGATGGTAAATTTAGACCTATGGTAACCAAAACTCAATCACTAGGAGACTGTACAGTTCAGCGAGCTGAACTCCAAGCATTCAAGATGGCGCTGGAAAATACCGATCGTGAATTCCCCACACTCCTAGTGTGCGATTCGTATTACTGTATCCAGTCTTACAATGAATATTTGCAGAACTGGGTTCAAAACGGTTTCAAAGACGCAAAAGGTAGCACAATCAAGCATAAACTGCTTTGGGAAGAAGTAGTTCTTTTACAGAAAGAACTACAAAAGACTCACGTGATCCATACACTGAGTCATCAGCGTGATGGCATTCACGTTGAAAGGAAGTCATTGGCTGATGAAGCCGCGAAGGCAGCTGTGCAAACAGCTTCCGTAGCTGCAATTACACGTTCAAAAACGAAAATAGACAGCGAAATAATGAAAGCAGTCACTGCTTCAATAAAAGACAGTGGTAAAACATTACGAAGGGCTTTCCACTCAAGTACTCATATATAACTGATGCGAATAATGTTCCTTTTGCTCAAATCACTGGAGTGGGGGATAGAGTAATCCCAAACATGGAACACAGGTTAGGACTAATCTTAGTGGCACATGAAGGGCTTGCCTCTACACATGCAGGTGTTTCCGCCACAGTTTCATTATTAAAACAGCGATACTGGTGACCACGCATGAGGAAACAAACCAGAAACTATGTTTTGGAATGTGAAATCTACCAGAAAATGAAAGTTTCAACAGTGAAACGCCAGCGCAGACGCCCCTTCTGATTTCAGATAAACCACTAGCGTGTGTTTACCTGGACCACTGTGGTCCCTAACAAAGGGATGGGAACTATAAATATATCATGGTCGCAGTGGATTCTTGCTCGAAATTCATTTGGATGTGGCCTCAAAGCTCAGCTGACGCCCGAACTGTTATAAAAGATTTGCGAGGTCTTTATCGGTACATACGCAATCGGCACGCTACATTCTAACCAGGGTCCTGCGTTTAGCTCTAGGGCTTACAAGGAGGCCATGGCGAGTTTGGGCGTTGCATTACGATTTTCGAGTCCATTCCATCCTGAGGGAAATTCGGTTGTGGAGAGAAAAAAACTTGACATAAAGCAATCTATAACAGCTAGGGTATTAGGTTCGGGTGATGGGTGGGTAAAACATCTAATAAATGTCCAACGTAGTCTTAATAACCTGCCAAGAAATTCGTTGGGTGGAATCACTCCATATGAAATCCTTTTTGGTACTAGAATGTTGGTTGAAGACTTTGATCGTCACACTTCATTGGTGGAACAAAAACCCTTTAATATCAAAGATCGTTTGGCTGTTTTACAGGACTTAAATGAAACAAGAAGAAGTCTAAGCAATACCAGCGAAAAGCCAACGACCACTGAAGTAAAACCACCTGTCCCAGCAAGACCCGTCTGGATTCCAAAGATTGGGGATCTGGTCAGGGAGAAAAAAGCGGACAAGAAGGAATTTGGGCCTTCTTACAGAAAACCAGTACCTGTACTAGCAAACCACCGATCAAGAACAGTACTACTGCCGCCCCTTGCTGGAAAAAAGAAGAACCGGTCTGTGTCAATTGACCTGGTAAAACCACACCTTGTGGCCGATAATAATAAGTAGGCCCAGTGGACTCCCAAGATGTAGCAAACAGCCAAATCTTGCTACGATCCAAGAGGTTCAAACTGAAAGACTCATCACCTTTGAAGAATCTAAAGTGAGAAAAGAAGGACTATGCAATAAAGTCATGGAACATGTGCCTCTTGAAACCCAAATAACAGTTCGTCAAGAAACTCCCATCTACAATGATGTAGCATCTGACTATACAAACATGTCAAGGGAACAAGCAACTCCAGCGATTTCAAAGAATCCGGATGCAATACCAACAATTGACAAAACTGCCTCTGGCTATTTTATTAACTTCGATAACTTTTCTGAGGATCCCAGTGAACCTGAAACTACGCCAGCATAGAAATCTTTCAAGGAAAAAGTAAAGGAACTTGGTCAAGAGCTTACAAATACATATCTGGTTTCACCTTGGGTTGAACTTTGGATTGTGTTAGGTGTACTTTATCTCCTGCTATGGCTCATTCTTGTGTTAAGTTTGGGAAAACTGATAGATGGAAAGCACATTAAAATGGACACAACAAGTAAGAACATCAACTTGCTCCAGAAGCCACACAAATCATCTCATCGTGAACAATGAGACCTGTCATCAGTGAACATCACAGCGGTCCCACTACCTGGTGGAATAGCATGGGATACAACTGATTATGACATTTATGGCTCTGTTGAGCTGCTAAAGATTCCTCATCAATTTAAGGTTTCCTTGAGTGATTTCGTCTCACCAAGCACATTTTCTGATGATTGGGACTTTGAGACTGTTAATAACATGATGGCAGACATAGAAATGTCAGCAAAATTTACAAAACATGAATACTTAGAAGGTTCAGCAAATTATGAAGAAATGTGTTGTTTCAATCATTTTGGCCATCATTACTTGCATAAATCTGCAAACCTTAGAAATGTTTTAACTTATAATCAATGGGATCATTGTCCAACACCTCCAAAAGGTAGTTCTAAAACGTTTCTTAGAACATTTCCATATTTCACAGGTTTTAATGTTACAAACCCATAAAGTTTTTACTTTAAAAATATGAATAAGACAGGCATGAAAAGTATGTTGACAAATACTAAACACATTTATTCTGCTGCCTTTTATGCTCAATTGTCCACCTTAGGCTTTGACTTTTGGAAAGACAACATTGAGACAAAAACTGTTTGGGGCACAAAAGACTGGTAGGTACAAGGTTTAGAAGCGTTGTTCAGAGCCTGCATCATCCCAGAACAAAATATGTTTTTAAATGACACTGTTCAACAGACATCTTGTCTTGGTATTGCTAAGATAAAAGATTTAAACAAACCGTCCATACCTAAGCCCACACCTGATAGTAATTTAACTTCAGATGAGGAGGTAGACTTAAATTATATTTTACAGCAGAACAGAACAAATCCTGAATGGAAAAATGGTTAATCTGGCCCACGGACACGAATAACTGTCAAGATAGATTCCTGAACAAGACACAAGGGCTCAAAGTAACTCGGCCAGATCCAAGATATATCCAAAGACAACATCCAGGGATAATAACAACTTATAGTGTAGGAAAACTATGCCTTTAGTGGCGACAGAGATCCACACTTCCAGGTATAAAACAACACTTATCTTTGCTTAAAGATGGCGTTGATTTACGAGAATTCTAACTTGGGCCTCGTAATCCACGTCATAAACGTTTCATATTTGCCTTTATATACGCTGCTTACAATGAAGCTTGGAAAGTCACGCAAATAGAAACAGCTGTAAGAATACGAGAAATTGATCGTATTAATTTAGAGAAATCACTCTCTGTAGTTGACAATGGGTTAACAACTCTGTCGTCCAGAATATATTCTTTGGACAGCATTGTATCATCTGCCATAGACATAATGGAACAGGCCTTGCTAATGCTACAACATGGCCAGTCTCAATTACGTTCTATAATGCTATTAGGCTGGATGTTGCAAAACCTTCGTCCTGGCTATGTGCCTTGGCGTTTAATCAACACTACGTCACTGTTTATTGTATTTAACCTTACAGATAAACAAATCTCGTTGGCACAGAGGGGAGCAGAGTATACGGTGCTGAGCATAGAAAAACTGGAGAGATTACCATTGACCCTTTCTGAGAAACCATCAGTTGAATGGATAATACATGGCACCATCATGAAACCAGTGACGACTTTCCAGTTTCAGTATTGCTTAAAATACATACCAGCAGGCCTGTATGAAAGGTTGGGTAAAGAATACATTAAGTCGACCTGGGATTTACCATACACACACAAATGTTGGAGTGGGGGAAAGGAAGTATTTCTTAGTGGTAAAAAGTGTGAAAACTCACTAAGCGGTACACTATTGTGTCAAGGTATTAATTTACACGGAGCCTACAAAGGTTCCTCCAATAACCTTTCTTGCCACCTGCAGGGTTCGCCCACAGCGGTGATAGATCCAATTTTCAGGCAGCTTTCCAATGGTAGCTACATTATGTTAAATGATCACAGCTGTTGTGGGATGATGCCAGGAATAAACTATCTCGTTACTGTGTCAGCCAGGGTCACTTGTTGTATGCAAGTATTGTTTCCAAAAACCAAGACAGACGGGGAGTCGTCACTATGGCCTTCACTTAACATCTCTTCTATACGAATTGATACTTTAAGCAGAATGAAAGCCATTCTTTTGTAAAAAAAACTGTGCCACTGACCTCGTCCAAAGAGACATATGATCTGCAAGGACTTCTGCAGAGATACATGCTTTATTATCAACAAACTGCCCAGTACATTTCGCAGAAATGTTAGGTCGTATCTTTAACATGTCTGATACCAGCGGTATTGCACATGTATTTAAGACGATTTTTTCAGGACTGTTAGCACCCTTTGAAGCAGTCCTGGGCATTTTTCCTAACTTCGTCCACTCTGTGTTAGGCGGCCTGCCTCTCATTTTGGGACTCTTAGCAGGGATCTTATTTTTGTTCCTCCTGCTCCGTTATGGCACATCCGGCCACCAGCGATACCCAAGTCAGCATGTAAAATGCACTCCAGGCCATGAGGTATCGTGAGAGAATAACACAGATCCTTGACTTGACTCGTTTGAGAGATCTGAATACCACATGGCTCCTGTCATTCAGACCAATCTGGCAAGATTGCATCGTACCCGTTCTACGATGCCTGCTTTGTGGAGAGTGTTAGATGTCGGTCTAACACTACCATCGGTTATGCCAATGGATGCTGACGCATTACTGGGTCCGGTAACGGCTCATGTGTTGTGTTGCCCCCAGCGGCTACCAATCCTGATGACGGCATTCATTGAGATCTCACCGGCAAATCCAACTGGAGGTGAGATACACGGACCAACAGGCACACATGTACCATCTGATATGTACATTGCTAACGTGGCTGACGCTGATGGCGATGCTTCGCATCTGTGCACAATTGACCTTTTTAATGAAGTAATCAAACTTTCACCTACTGTGGTAGACAATTTCTTTGCCAGCCTTGATGACTTAATGTTTTCTCCTGACACTGAGAATAACTTTTGAAATTAGCACACAGCGTTCTTTCGTACTCTGAAATTCGACCTTCATTTTTTCAAAACAAAAGCTACCAAGTTTGAGACTCTATTTTTACGACAGATTTATTTGACTTTTTCCAAAAAAACGAAACAAACTTTGGCACAAAAAAGTAATCTGCTTAAAGTAGAACTATTCTTAGAGAACAAGAATTCCTTGAACACTTCCTAGAAACAATATTATCCTAATCCACAAACCAAAACAGTTTGTATATTTCGCTATGGGATGGTCTCGACCTTTTTTTTCTGTAACCATTTCATAAATGTAATTTTCGTGATTCATTCAGTTAGCATTGCTAATATCATATCATATGCTTACAGTGAAGTCATTTCCCTTAAATGAGTACTCTACAAAATGCTCATTTTTTCGTGTGCAACCATTTCCAAATGCATTTTATATGAATTTTTGGTGGGTTGTAAACACATGCTCTAGATCAGCGTTTCCCAAACTGTGGTCCGCGGACCCCCAGGGGTCCGTGAGACATTCCCAGGGGGTCCGCAGGACTCGAGTGCCTGTCGTAGTGAAAAATTAAACGCCCATGCGTCCTCACAGCACACAAGCGCTGTGACACAGAAGGGAGAAGGGCACAAAAAAACTAGTGGAACAGAGGGCAGAAGGGCACAAAAAACGAGGGGAAAACGAGTGGAAAAGAGGGCAGAAAGGCACAAAAAACGAGTGGAAGAAAGGGCAGAAGGGCACAAAGAAAACAAGGGGAAAACGAGTGGAACAGAGGGCAGAAAGGCACAAAAAACGAGTAGAACAGAAGGGCACAAAAAACGAGGGGAAAATGAAGTGGAACAGAGGGCAGAAAGGCACAAAAAAACGAGGGGAAAACGAAGTGGAACAGAGGGCAGAAAGGCACAAAAAAATGAGTGGAACATGGGGCAGAAGGGCACAAAAACTGAAGGGAAAACGAAGTGGAACAGAGGGCAGAAAGGCACAAAAAGCGAGTGGAACATAGGGCAGAAGGGGACAAAAAACAAGGTAAAAACGAGTGGAACAGAGGGCAGAAAGGCACAAAAAACGAGTGGAACAGAGGGCAGAAAGGCACAAAAACCGATTGTAACAGAGGGCAGGAAGGCACAAAAACGAGTGGAACAGAGGGCAGAAAGGCACAAAAAACGAGTGAAAAACGAGTGGAACAGAGGGCAAAAAGGCACAAAAAATGAGTGGAACAGAGGGCAGAAAGGCACAAAAAATGAGTGGAACAGAGGGCAGAAAGGCACAAAAAAATGAGGGAAAAACGAGTGAAACAGAAGGCAAAAGGGGCACAAAAACGAGGGAAAAACGAGTGACACCGAGGGCAAACGGGCACAAAAAACGAATGGCACAGAGGCAAAATACAGAATACAGAAATATATGGGCAGCAAATAACAGAAGGCAGAACGGGCAGAGAGGCACGGGGGCAGCGAGGGGAACAGAAAGGAAAACCGGGCAGAGACGAGGGGTACAGAAGGAAAGACCGGGCAGAGAGAGCACAGGGACAGCGAGTGGAACAGAGGGAAGAAAAAGGAGCACGGACCACGTACAGGCAGCGGGGAAGACAGACAACAGCAGTCACAGACACAACAATGAAAATACAGGCAATACAATAAAAGCAATAAAACGTTGAAAGGCACATGTGTATAGGTTACAGTTACTGGGCAGGCGGGTACAAATAGATGCAGCCAGGATCAGCAGTAGGATTTTCGTGCTGCTGTCTGATTGCTCACTTTCCACAAGCCCATGGGTACCACTAAATAATACACTGCTGTATGCATACATGTCAATGCCAATAGATCCAATTCAGGCTGTCTCCCTCTTAAAATTGCCTCTACTTCAAAAGGTGTTTTTAAAAAGAAATTTTAATTGTACAAATTGCTTGGGGGTCCCCGGCTTCCAATAGTGATTCAGTGGGGGTCCTCAGGAGTCAAAAGTTTGGGAACCACTGCTCTAGAATATATGTATTAGAGCTTGAACTTAGATGAACATGATAACGTGGAGTGGGATTTATGTATCATTTTAGGACCCTATTGTAAGTTTCCCGATTCATGCCCTTATATAGGAATAAACCCCCATATCCTTATATAGGCATAGAAATCATAACCATATTTAGGCATAGCTCATGCAGTCCAAATACGGCAGGGCTACTTCCACTAGTTCCGAAAATCCACAACGATTTCTTGGAAAACTCAGCTTCAGCAGCCGGGGACTTCCCCTTGCTTGAATATTGATTTGTCCAAGAACTCATGGAGTTTTCAAAGAACTGAGACTCTTTGATGACGTTATTATGTCCAACTGTACGTCAAAGTCAGCACCTTCAAGGTATAAATATGCCCACACTCGCCCAAGCAAACACACAGTGGTTTGGAGCAGTTCGACTATCTACTTGCCCGACGCGCCCTGCTACAGCAAGTGCCGAAGGAAGCCGACCCTCCAGCAGATGCACTGAGAGAGACGCTGTCTTTTCTCCTGCCGAGAAATCCAGCTCCAGTGTTTCCAACCTACCCTTGCGGGTTGTTGGGAAATCGAGTCCTGAGCCTGACCTTCTCCATTCTAAACTAAGGTACGGAGCTGATTAGACCCTTAGAGAAATCTTGAGCAGATTCTTGGCAAAAGAATACTACCTTTATGCTACACCTCACTTACTTCTTCCCTCGTACTAAGCTTAGGTTAGGTACACCCAGGGCCGGACTGGTGAGGCCGGGCACCGGGCAATCCCCCGGTAGGCTGGAAGAAATGGGGGCCGGTTTTGTCACAGGGGGCTGGTTTTGTTACTGGGGGCCGAAGTTATTTTTATTTTGAGCAAAATCGGCTGTCAGTATCAAAATCAGAAGCCATGGTGACAGTCCCTGCAGTGCACTCTGCCCTCTGTACTTAGTGTGCCTGCGGTGCGTGTAATCGCCAAACGCCTTATTGTGGCGGAGCATGCAAACACGAGAAGCCATCCGGAAGTGCCAATGATTAGTCCGACTCGTGCATCGCACCCTAAACTCTTACTGTCATTGCCAATGACAGAGAGAGTTTAGGGCATGATGCGCGAGTCTGACCAATAATCTGCGCTGCCTCTCCAAGTTCGCCCGCCTGCAGCATTGTACACAGCGCGCCCCCACCCTCTTAGTCAGTTAGGGAGTCACAAGCAACGGAGAAGCAAGCAGCAGACAGCACAGCATTAGCCTGTGTAGGCCTGAGGCCTCCAGACATTTCAGTAAGTGTAATTTACTGCTTTTAAAAAGAATTCAATAAGAAAACACAATAGATCGTGAACTTTGTGTACCTTTATATAACCTAACAACAATATTTTAGAAAGGTGAGCAATGAGGAAAAGTGCACTAAGCACGAACCGTGCAGAAAGTAGGTCGTTTCATGCCTTCTGCGCAATTGTTTTCCACTCCTTCTCCTACCTGAGGCACTGGAGAGGGCTCTCTTGTGGCTGATTGCCCCCCCCTTGTTTCTGCTTGTGTTTGGGCCTCCTGCCTCAGTCGAGGCCCAGTATGCTTTTTCATTGTTATACAGCAACAAACAGGGTTGGGGGGTGGGGGAGGGAGGTTCTCTTGAATGCACCCCCACTCCAATGGTCTTAACGAGCCTTGTTTTCCGTACTGACTCCGGGTTTTCAAACAGTGGGGGTCTCCTAAGCGTTGTCTTATTAGTGCTATTTTTGGGCGGGCCCTAGTTTCTATGTATCCAGGAGCCGGCTGTTTTGGTTAGCCACCACTTGCCCTATTCGTCTGTTCGTGGGGAACCCTGTGCTTCAGATCCTGTATTCCACCCGGGATGTAGGCAGGGTGGGAGAAGGTATCCCTTTAAGGGCCCTGGAGGGCGTTGTATATTCTCTCGCTCTGATCCACTGACCAAGTTTGCTTCATTTGCAGCATTCCCGTCAACCCTCTTGTCTCAAAAAGACCTGTTATAGGGGAGTCTCAATTTCGAGCGTTCGGAGGCCTCTCTATTCAGTTTTCAGATTTACCAGTCCTGCGATATT
The DNA here is from genome assembly GCF_964261635.1 of Lissotriton helveticus. Classification (NCBI taxonomy): domain Eukaryota; kingdom Metazoa; phylum Chordata; class Amphibia; order Caudata; family Salamandridae; genus Lissotriton; species Lissotriton helveticus. The sequence continues at coordinate 155,658,817 of NC_136062.1, read as the reverse complement.
CTCATTGGGCCTCGGTAACGGCCCGGCCTCCCCACCGTCTGCTCCCAAGTCCCCTACTTATTGCTGCAGTGACGCTTGGGCTGGCTGTAGGATCATGGGTCTCAGCCTCCAGCTCCTTGCGGGGTGATGTGATGCTCTGGCCTGGTCGCGATGCCCCTAGTTTTGAGTTGCATGCACTCCTGGCCAGTGCAATTTGCCACAGAGTGATAGACCGCTGACAAAATGTATGTTGTGAAGTGGGATGCTAAGATCGGTCCTATATTTTTTAATTTACCATTCTCACACCTTTCCCTTGATTTCTCATACAAAGGTGACTGGCAGTCAAACAGATCATTTCAAGTAAAAACTTGTTTAAAGAAATGCACATTTTTGAAACTTTTGCTGAGAAAAAGTCTCAATCGTATATTTATTTGTGTATTCAGAGGTTTTATAAAGCGCAAAGAAGACCCTGGGGTAGAAGCAGGCCCGGACTGGCCGTTGCGGGCACCGGGCAATCCGCCGGTGCGCCGCAAGGGTGGGGGCCGGTTTTGTTACAGGGCCGTTTTTGCAGCATAGCTGCAAAATCGGCCCTGTAACAAAATCGGCCGAAAACCGGCCCTGGCAAAGAGCTTGGTCGCACCCCCAGGGGGGCGGCCGAGCCCTTTGCCAGGGCCGGTTTTGGTTCTCAGTCCGGCCCTGGGTAGAAGAGCGTTTGTACAGTACAAATTTCCCTTACATATCAGTTCAAGATGATAACTACAAAGCTGAAGGACAAGGCTATGTGTTTACAGAGCAACAAGTTTACAATTCATTATAACTAGATATACATGGCATATTTTGCCAATGCAAGGACAAGCTAGGTATCATTAGTGAGGTTACACAGAACAATTTTACCAAACACAGAACAATTTTACCAAACACAGGAACGGGAAATTCCATGCCATATTCAGACCGGTGGAAGATGAGGGTGATCGATTAGTTTGTCAAGAGTTACTTAGTGAGAAGAGATTTGACTTTCCTCTCAAAGACGGCTGGCGGTAGTTAGATCCCAATTTTAGGTGTACTGCCCGAGAAGGAGGTTTTTTGTTTCTTTATTCTTTGAGCTTCCAGGAGTTGTCAATCACCACTGAGTAGGGTGTGGTTGCCTCTAGACAGTGAGTTTGTGGCCAGGTATTTTGGGGTACCGAAGTGCAGGACTTTGTGTAGTGCAGTATACCTTGAGGGAGGCACCTTGCTTCTATTGTGATCCACTTGAGTGACGAGAACAGGTGTAATGTGTCTGAATCACTTTGCTCTGGATACTAGCCTAGCTGCCGCATTTAAGATGGCCTTCATTGGTGTTATGCGTGATTTTGCTGCACCGGTCAAGGGAGCACTGCCATAGTCAAGTCTAGATAAGACCATATCCTTGATTGCATTATTCAACAAATAGGCGTGCACACCTCACTACCGACACAGGAGCGGGAGGAGCTGGATTCACGTCTCTCCATGACAACAACTCAACAGGGCATTTAACCTCCAATTAAGCACCTTGGAAGTGTCACCACTACTATGGATCTCTGTCAGCATTGGGCAGTGTTGGTTTTGGTTAAAACATAGTTTAACTTTATTCCTGACAGTGATGCAAGCCTTTCATTAAAATAAAACTTGCCTGTAATGTGAAAATAAAGGCAAGGAGTTGACAAATATTTTATGCTGTCTCACGCTAAGCTCACATGGCCTGAGTCACAACAAATATTACTACTAGTATCATTACGATTGCGGAGTCATCTGCTGCTTAGCCATGAATGTTATATACTGTGACATGGACCTGGGATTTGATACTGCATTGTTATATTTTGAAACATGAGCCAACAGTCACATAATTTGTTATAAATGCAGGGCTCAAAAAACGTACTTACGCGTGTCCCGCTGTTCAATACCATGGTTGCCAAATACCAAGGGCAACTTAGTCTTGATTTCACCTAATGAATCTTTCTTTTGCCACCTACACATCCTGTCTCTTTAGCTATCTCTCAAATGTTCTTTTCCATCACAGGTTTCCCCCTCTCTCAATGTTTTCCTAGCTTCCTCTTTATGCTTGTTTCCCCCTTCCCCCTTTTTTTTCTTGCTTTGGCTCAAATTCTAACGATAGAAAATAAGAACTTGTCTCCACAACTGAGCCTGTGAAGCAAGCCATGTCTGAGACCACCTATCACCATCTGATTTGCTTCTTAAATGCCCCCCCCCACAAGCCTTTTTACAGCACTAACAGGTTAGGAAGAATAAAGACCGAGTCATCCTAGCTAGGAATCTAACTTGTGACCTGCACATCACCTCACCCATCTATGCTGCCTGACATAAAAAATTGCCACTTGCACTTTTCACTCTCTTTAGAAACAAGGGCAGTCCTCTTTTGGCATCTGTCCACGACACGGCACTTCAACCACAGTGGGCGACACTACAGCGTCCAACTCCAAGCATAGCTAGATATAGACACAGCAGTCTCACCACACGTCTGCTTTCTACTTACGTTAGGTAACTACCACTTCGTGTGAATAGACACTCCTGCACTCTCCCAGGTTTCCCAGATAAGGCACCGCAGTAGCCCTACTACCTTGGTGGTTAATCTCATTTTGGACCTCACAAGGGGGGGGGGGGTTCCTCGCCATATCCATGTGCGCCTGCCACACTCTTTGAATCTCAGTGTCATCTCCAGTCCAGGCTTCACCCCTGCATTAATATCCCTCCACCCTCTTCACCCTTCCCGTGTTAGTAGTTTTTTTTCACTTAATTTTTAAAAGTGGCTGCACAGTGCCACAGGACTGCCACCAGTGGTCTGACTTATACTTTGTGTTCCTGATTCACTACTCTCGTGTCTATTTTTAGATAGTTCTGTAAGAATGCCTGTGGGTACATATGACTGGGTAACCTGGTGCTCTTTAAGGACATAATTTACCATTTACTGTGCTTTGTAAGTTAATGCAATTAAATATGTAATGAAAAATGTGTTGTAAATGCATCATTTTGGTCTCTTTGTCCAAAGTTTTCTTGTGGGGAGGAACCGCCCCAGACCTCCGCCAGCAGTGGTCGTGCTCGCTCACTTCACACCGTGCGGGGGCTGGACTGACAAAATTTGCCAGGGCTGCTTTCAGTTCCCAGTCCGGCCCTGGGTACACTGGGGTAGGCGTATTTTAGAAGCACCAGTTGAGTACTTTTTAGCCTCTGTTATTTATGTATGTATTTATATATGGTTTAGGAACCATACAATGCTCTTACAGTATTATTTTATTCTACTATTTATACTGTATGCATTATATTTTACAAACAGTGTTACGATTGTAGCAGTTCATTTCTTATGCTTGAGAAAGAAGACTGTTCAATAAATCCTTTTATTGAAAACGACCGTCTTCCTACTTTGTCTGTACCTCTTGTGAACCGAAGCATGCACGATTGACTGAGTGAAATATCTATCTATTGTTTCCACAACTCTGAAGATACGTTTTATCTTGGGGAAACAAAGTTGTCATGTTTATGCGGTTGTTGGCGACTAATCCATCCTTTTGAATTTGAGAAAGTTTCTAGTGACCTCTGAGCTAGCTGGCACACACAATTAAGTCTAGTATATTCGATAGAGACTTAGTCGACCTCAGTCCTACGTCTAATCTATAGGATATACTATTCCAATGCGCAGAGCCTATTGGGAATATAGGAACTACACTACAGTATCATGCACCCTTCAGCTCAGTAACTGCACAACAGATTCATATTTTTGCTGAGGTGGAGAGAGAGAATACCATGGAGTGGAAGTACAGAAGGCAAACAGGGCTCCTAGAGAATTATATTCTTTTGGTTTCTGGTCTCATGAGCTCAGACCCAACTCTACCTAGATCAATGTGATGGGCACCAAAGGGAAAGACCAAGGGGTAGCACCAGCAACCTTCTGCTACCCTTAATTGACATCCTTGCTGGTGGGAGAATGCAGACAATTCGGAAAGCATGACACCCACCAATTGGGGGGTGAGTTTGGAAGCCTGACTTTGATCCACTGCCAATTTCAACAAAGTTCCTATATTTTTTATATATCCTGTGTCATCTAGTCTTGCTTGTATTTATGTACATTACGTGGCAAACTCATTAAGTTACTGCTTTTCTCTATTCAAGTGCCCATGGGAACAATCCTGTATGACAACTACAGCGAACCTACGCCAGACAACACCTCCCCTCCAACGCAGCCGATAGGCTATCCATCACAACCTGGAATCCCGCTACCGTTGAACACACTGCAACCACCATGCAGAAAACCCACTCGGGAGCCCCCACGGACCCCTGCCCACCGCACATATTCCACAGAGTCGCTGCCACAATCGAACCCGAACTGGGACCGACCATCAACGCCTCCCTCATGTCCAGCATCTTCCCAGATGACTGGAAATGGGCGGAGGTTAAAGCCCTCCTTAAGAAACCCACAGCCGACACAACGGACCTGAAAAACTACTGGCCCATCTCTCTCCTCTCTTTTGCGACGAAAGTCACAGAGCGACTCGTGAACGCCCAGCTGACCACCTTCATCGAAGATAATGCCATCCTAGACACCTCCCAGTCTGGATTCCACAGTAACCACAGCACCGAAACCGATCTCCTTGCCACCACGGAAGTCATCCGCGTGCGACTCGACCAGGGACACACCGCAGCCCTCATCCTCATTGACCTCTCAGCAGCCTTCAACACTGTTTCTCATCCCACCCTTGCAGCCAGACTTCACGAGGCAGGGATACAAGGTACCGCCCTCGACTGGATGCAATTCTTTCTCTCCAGCAGAACCCAGAGGATCAGACCCTCCTTCCTTGTAGAACCCACCAATATCAACTGCGGAGTACCCCAAGGCTCTTCTCTCAGCCCCACGCTCTTCAATGTCTACATGGCCCCCCTCGCCGCCATCGTCCGACAGAATGGGCTCAGCATTGTATCCTAGGCCGATGACACCCAGCTCATTCTCTCACTCAGGAAGAACCCCGAAGATACCAGACTCTGCTTCCAGGACTGAATGAAGAACGTGGCAGCCTGGATGAAAGACAGCTGCTTGAAGCTCAACTCAGAGAAGACAGAGGTCCTCATCCTCAGATCCTGCAACTCCGCCTGGGACAACACCTGGTGACCCTTGGGAATCTACCCACTCCCACCGACCACACACGAAACCTCGGCATCATCCTCGACTCCTCTCTCTCCATAAACCGCCAGATCAACGCCATCGCTTTCACCAGCTTCAACTGCCTGCGCATCCTCCACAAAACCTTCAAGTGGATCACCCCCGACTGCAGAAAGACCGTTTCCCAGGCACTCATAACCAGTAGACTGGACTATGACAACGCCCTGTACGCTGGAATCAACAAAATCCTACTGCACAGACTTCAGACCATCCAGAACGCAGCTGCCAGACTCGTCCTCGGAATGCCACGACCACATGGCCCAACACCTCGAGACCTCCACTGGCTGCCCATCGAGAAAAGGGTCACCTTCAAACTCCTCACCCACGCCTACAAATCCCTCTACAACATCGGAACCAAATACCTCAACGAGAGAGTATCCTTCCACGTACCCAAGAGGAACATCCGCTCCGCCGACCTCGCACTGGCAGAGATCCCCCGCATCCGCAGAAACAGAATGGGCGAGAAAGCTTTCTCTACATAGCAGCCAAACCTGGAACGAGCTCCCCATGAACATCAGACGCTCGCCAAACCTGCACACCTTCAGGAAGAACCTCAGGACCTGGCTCTTTGACTGAGCTGGAGCTGGCCCCTTCCTCCCCAGCGCCTTGAGACCCTCACGGGTGAGTAGTGTGCTTTATAAACCTCTGATTGATTGATTGAATCTGCTCATGAGCGATTCTAGGGCTGCAACGTTTGATAAGCAGTAGAAGAACACTTATAATGGCATAGTCCAGTAGTAGAATGGGCTTTCTAAATGGCTCATATAATTGCACTAAATTATGGCCTGTAGAACATGTAGGTCCACTGGGATGTGCATGATTCATTGATGCTAGTAGACCTTTAATTCCAAAACAGACAATATAGATGGCACCACCTACTCACGCACACCAGCTCTCAAAAATATCAATGCATTTGTTGCAGTCCCTAGGTCACTTAACAGCATAAGTTGAAGAGGTTCACTGTAGAAATACACTACAACCTCAGCCCTGTATTCCTGGGGACGCACAATGAGCTGGAACTTGCCCTTATTGGTACGGAGAGGAGCCAAAAGGAGTACATTACGAGCATGGAACTCAAAACTGGGCACAAACAAGCAAATCCTGGACACCTTTTGTATACCTGACCTGCTAACAGTAAAGTGACCCACCTCCCTAAGCAATTCTTTAGGCATTCTTTGTTTCACGCAGCAAGGAACTCCATTAATCGCCCGCATAGGGACAGCACATAAAGGTATGTATAATGAGATCTAGGTACCTGAAATGGTGGTTGTAAGAACTGGGGTCACCAGTTCCCCGGGGGTAGCCTGGCACGAGCAGGTAGGCACCCAAAACCCTAGGTGTTAAGTGACTACACAGCACACGCATCCACTGAGACAATAAAACACACGCAATGACTGAGACCACACCAGTGAGTTTGATTTAAAACAATATGCTTTTATATAAGATCAAGGTTCAGGGTAATCAAAAGTCACAGTATCAATTACTCATCAAAGCATTTCATCAGAGGGGAGTAAAGGGAGCAGTTCAATATCCAATTTAACACGTCGCAGTGAACATTTCATTAGACAAGAATAAACATTTCCTTAGGTCAGCAACCATGTCGTTAGAGGAATAAACAGCATTCAGGAAACTTTGCATCAGACAAAAATAAACCTTCCATTAGGTAGGAAAACTCCTTAGCCGGAATAACCTTTCCGAATAAGCATAGGTAATTAATTCATTGGCAACATCTCATTATTAGAGACAAGCATCTCATTGGGTAGGAATAAAATCCCTTCTGCAGGAATAAAAGCATTTGCTTAAACTCATTAGGCAGAGATAAACCATTCAACAGTTAGGAAGAACCACCTTCTAGGCATATGTACTACATTTTCTTAATCAGAAATAAACATCTCCTCACACAGGTAAAGATAACCATCTCGTTATGGAAGGCACACATTGCATTGGGTCAGAATAAACATTTCCCTAGAAATCAGGCAGGAATAATAACATTTCCTTACTCAGGAGTCATCAGGGCATTAAGCTGACTCATTCAGCAGCGGTAGACCTTCCATTAGCCACATTAAACATTTAGCACTTTGGGCCAGGGGGGCGATAACCTAGCCCAATAGTGGTACTTTCCAAGGACCTGCCTAGGGGCTGGTTAGCACAACTCGTCCCCCAACGTGGGGTTAACTTCAGAAGAATTCAGGCCCCAAATAGCTTACAGGATCCTGGCCCCGTCTCATTAGGGAGGTTAACAGAAGCATTTTATTATAGAACTGTAGGCATTTCAATCCCCAGGTCAGTAGGTCAGATTCAACATTTCAGTACCTACACTAAGCAGGCATAAACATTTCATTGGGAGTAACCATTTCAGCAGGAACTCATATCTATTTCCTTACACAGCCCTAGATATTCCCTGAGGCACTAATAAACAATGCATCCACGCCAAATGAGCTTTTCCTTAGGCAAGAATTCAGATTTGGCAAATCATTCAAGGTAATGTCGATAATACAGGTATCACTATCTCCTTAAAACATTTCATTAGTACATTTCCTTAGAGTGGAGCAAAGTGAACATTTCATTAATCCCATTAGGCAAGGATAAACATTTCATATAAGCAGGTCATTATGCAGGCTTAGTCAACAGAGGTAACCATTGCAATCAAACCGGCCACTCTAATATGAATCACCATCAAGCCCTGTGGGGGCTAGCCTCAGCGTGGGCCTAATCTGGAGCAAATGTGGCCAATGGGGCCAGTGAGCCCGGAATACCCAGCTCCTGCTTTGGGGTGGCCCAGTTCGAAACACAGGGGCCAACGGGGCCCAACAACAGTTTCCCCAGGGGAGGGGCGATCTCGGGGACTCCCCAGGGATTTACCATTCTTCTTCGGTACCCCTCAGGGCCCTTGCAGAGGTTTTTGGTAGGGGGAGGGCTTCTATTCTCCTCGGAGCCCTCCGGCAGTGTTTCCTCCTGTTCCCGGGCCTACGATGACGTCTGAGGCCCGGAACCAATCCAGAGGCTGGCGTGAAGGGGGCTCAGCCTCCTCGGCCAATCGTAGCGCAGGCACGGTGATGTAGGCAGGGAGGGGCTCGGGACTCCTCTGAGCCCACCCGCGTGCTGAGGCAGCCCCCTGCGTAGGGCCGGTAATGGCAGGGGCTGACACGGGGCCTCCATTGCAGCAGTGGAGGCCCAGCTCTGGCGAGGGACGGTCCCCGGGCCTCCTGAAGGCTCCTGGAGCCGGGGACCAATCAGCGGGCTTCTGTGTGGGGGCGCGCTGCGGCAGCCAATGGCAGCACGGCGCCGGGCGGGGGCGTGGCCGGTGACGCGGCCGGCGCTTCCCCGTCACATGAAGGGCACAAAGGCTTCACGGGGCCTAGCGCGTCCCACTGCAGCACTGCGGAGGCCCTCTCCTCACGCCGGGGTCTGCCGCGAGGATGTCGGCAACAGCAGGAGGGCCCTCCTGGTTAGCGCCGGGCCTGCGGCGGTATCAGACGTCGTGTCCCCCGTCACATGACGCGAGGGACGGCTTCAGGCCTAGCGCGGCCCACTTGGGATTCCGGCGGCCCTCTCCTCACACCGGGGGCAGATGTCCGCAGAATCAGCACTCCTCAGTGCACAGCGGTAACTTGATGAGGACAGCGCAGGAAAGGGGCAGCGCTTCAGAGGTGCCCACAGCGCTCGGTTTTCGCAGCGCCTCGTGGGGCAGAGGAGCGCTTTGAGGCACCAGGCAGGTCGTCAAGGCCAGCACTTCCCAGGACCCCGCAGGTGAGCGCTTGAGAGCAATAGCGCTTCTCAGGCACAGCGTTTCGGGTCATAAAAGTCTCCAGAACCTCAGCGCTTCTCAAGAGGGCACAGTAGGGGAGCGCTGGGTAGGCAGGGAAGGCAGTTTAGCCGTTCAGGTGATGCAGGACAGGCCCCCGACAATGGCAGGTTAGTGCAGGGACCCAGGTCAGGACAAAGGGGCAAAAGGAGCACAGCCCAATACCTGGTTGTTCCCCAGTAGTCCTGGTTAGCGCAGTTAGACTTCTTCTTGGCGCTTGATGGTTTTGGCACGCTTGTGGATAGTTCCTTATTTCTTGAAGGGGGGTTGAGTTGAGGGCTGCTGACAGGATTCCTCAGCAGGTCACTGTAGATGGTCCCTGGGTTCCCCTCCCGCCGGGCCAGATCAGTGGGCTAGTTCAGGGTTCCTCACTCTACTTGGAAGGCAGCACCTAAGCCCTGTCACTCCCAGTGGCACAGGCCCCTGACTAGGCCCTACCGCCTAAGTCTCCTGCGTGGGTCCCCCAGGTCAGTGATGCCCCAACTGACTGGAAAGTTTCCCTCCCTTTCCTTATATAGGCCCAGGTCAGGTGACCACCCTCTAAGGCGGCAAAAATAGGCTCCGCCCCTATTCTAGAAGGTGCCAGGAGCTTCCCTACTCTAACTGTGTGTCAAGAAGTGAACATGGGTTAACTAACCTCCAAAGCCGGATACAGCAGGAGCGATGACCGATGCTTGTTCTCCTTCCTCCCCTATGTGGAACCTCCTGTGAGTAAACATGAAACTCATACAGAGGGCACCACACCAGGGGAAGGGGAAACATGGATAAATAAACAATAAAGGTGCAGCAGTTTGAATCAGCAATTCTGGACCGGTTGGAAGCTCCTGGGAATCACTCCTCACTAGCCATAAACCCTGTAGGGAAGAGAGGACACGTCATACATACCATACACACCACTGCGGGGTTATCAATATGACTATGTGTGAACATAAACTTACAGTTATAACTGCCGCAAGTATTTCTCAAGAAAAAGGCAAATAAGAGAAAAATAAAGAAAGAAAAATAACTGAAAGGTTCACAGGCGATAATTACTAAATCAGAATGTCGATAGCAATCAACTGTACTTGATTGGATGTTGCCTCACACCCAACAATTGTACTTATCTGCAACCAGAGGAGCTTCTGGACCCAGATGCTTGTGTCTGAAGACTCAGACAACTCTTCAGAGCATTATATCCAATCAAAAGGAATCAACTCAGCAACAGTCTCGAACGGTGATAACACCTCCACACTCCTCCAGGGTTACCAGCAGAGAATACTTCTGCTAGTCTGCCCCTAGAGCCAATTGTAAGAGGCGTCCCTAATCCAGCGCGGCACGCGCTAAAACTAATAAATGAAATGGATTCAGGAATGAGCGCGACAGAGCGCTAAACTAAATAAACAAATCCTCGCGCTCCACGTTCAGCGCGTCTCGGTGTTCAGAGGATCAGTGCTTCACGCGCTGATCTAAATAAACAATTCCTTGTGCTCAGCTTCCAGCGCGTGACGGGGTTCTGGGGGACAGCGCTACAGAGCGCTGAACCGTCAATAAGTCTTGCGGTTTGCAGGGGATCCAGCACGGCTATGCGCTACCGCTTCGATGCCAAACAAGCAAGGTAATCCAACACAGGCTTCACGACGATATCAGGTAACAAGCACCTGAGTCAGAGACAGGAAGTGTATAAGTAGGCAGGAGAGTGAAGTAGGAAAAAGAGAGAAGGAGACTCGTCGTCCCTGGAATTCTGGAACATGTAGTTTTGCACACATACCACGCTCATTCATCGGATTTTACCCATTATCAGGGCTGGAATGTGACACTGTGGGCAGGCAAGGCAGGCTGGAATGGCAACAATGTTTGGGGTCCCAGTCAGCTCCTGGTAACTAGAATGCGCCTGAACAGACCACGCTGCATTAACAGGGGCCTATGGCATCCATGTTGAAGGTAGAGAGCACCTGCACCTAGCATTGATTTTGATATTGCAAAGGCCATTTCAACCTCACAGGGCCTATACAACTACATTACCATGGGGGGTCATCCTGAATTAGGGGAAGCAAAAAGCAAAGAAAATTCCGGGAAAAGGGCCAAGTCCAACACAACTCCCCCCCCCAGCCAAAAGCCAGGGTAGACCAATCATCACCTTGATGGGCTTCCCTGCCTGGGGCGGAAAAAGGTGGATGCAGGCCCGTAACTTCAATGGCACCTGCCAGCTCTTCGCCATTCAAACCACCCCACTGGTGTTCCCTAGTGGGATGTGGCCAGTACTGGCCTCTAGACAATCCAAAAGTCTCTGGCCCTAGCTCTCTCACAAAGTGGGGGGCAGTAGCCCCAGGCCCGTAGTACCCTTTGATCACTCTTCTTCTCCTCCTTGCAGCTCCAAACTGCCACTGGTCATCCCACCTGGAGTCCGAACCCTCAGGCTGACCAGCCACCAGGGGCGAGGATCTCCTCCCCCTACCTCTCCTTCTGGGGTTCCGCCCTTTCCTCCTAAGCGGGACACCCTCAGAACACCACTCTCTCCCCAACCTAGAGTCTAAACCCTTAGGTTGAACTGGTGAAAGGGGCGAGTCCTCCCCCCCCCTGCACCCCCTCCCAGAGTTCCGCACCCTCCTAACTGGAGTAGTACCCCTGAGAGTCAAATCCGGGGGGACTCTGGTTACAGATGTCCCACCCGCCAGGTCCGGGAAACCCTCAACCTGGCCACCCAACCCGGGATCTACGCCCTGTGGCTGAGCCGGTGACAGAGGAGAGTCCTTCCTCCCTCCGCACCCCCTCCCAGAGTTCCGCACCCTCCCACCGGGAGAAGTACCCCTGGAAGTCAAACTGGTAGGGACCTTAATTACAGGTACCCCACCCTCCAGGTCAGGCAACTCCTGAACCTGAACCCCCAGTCCAGGATCTAAACCAGGGGTCTCCACACCGGTCCTGGAGGGCCGGATCCATGCCAGATTTTTAAAATAACTACATGCATCTCAATGGGGATATCCAAAAAATCTGGCATGGATCCGGCCCTCCAGGACCGGTTTGGAGACCCCTGATCTAAACCCTGCGACTGGTCAGACCCCGAACCACTGGTACGCTGCCACCATTAGGACTTCCTGGCGCACTTAATTGCAAAGCCCTCAGCTCCAACTTCTTAAGCTGAAGCTCGTGCGCCAGCTTCCTATCCTCCAATGCTAATCTCTCTTCTTCCATTGCGAACTCTCTATCTTCCCTTTCTCTCTCCCTCTCTTGCTCTAGCTTAGCAAGCTCCAATCTCAATCGCCTCTCCTTCCTCCTGTCCTCATACACCTTTGACAACGCACTCCTCCTAGATACACTACTGCCTGTCCCGGAATATCTTCCTGGCAACACATTTCTACTCACCACAGTGTTCAGTAGGTCTAGTCCTTCTGGAGCGCCCGCCTCCCCTGGTGTGACCTGCCCCTCCTGTTCCCCATCCCCTCTCCCCTCTGGGTGGGCCCTTAGCCATGCCCTCAAAGCGGTATGGAGCTCCTCCTTTGCGGCTCTTCGCCCATCCGGCACCCCCATCCCCTGACAAAATTCCCTTAGCTGCACCACTGTGTACTCTTCCAGGTCGGCTAGCTGGAACTCCATTTTGCCAGGTGGGGACCCAGATAAAATCAAGGAAAGATACTAGGACGTAGGTAACAATACTGGGTCAACACAGGTCTCTATACACTCAGGCTAGACAGTGGGGGGGTCAATTGCTTAGGCTTGCAGGCACGATAGATGTCTAGTCTAATTGCAGCGCACTCTGTCCCACTGGAGGGTGCTGTATAGTCACAGGTCCTGAATCCCACCGCTCGGCACCAATGTAAGAACTGGGGTCACCAGTTCCCCGGGGGTAGCTTGGCACGAGCAGGTAGGCACCCGAAAGCCTAGGTGTTAAGTGACTACACTGCACACGCATCCACTGAGACAATAAAATGCACGCAATGACTGAGACCACACCAGTGAGTTTGATTTAAAACAATATGCTTTTATATAAGATCAAGGTTCACGGTAATCAAAAGTCACAGTATCAATTACTCATCAAAGCATTTCATCAGAGGGGAGTAAAGGGAGCAGTTCAATATCCAATTTAACACGTCGCAGTGAACATTTCATTAGACAAGAATAAACATTTCCTTAGGTCAGCAACCATGTCGTTAGAGGAATAAACGGCATTCAGGAAACTTTGCATCAGACAAAAATACACCTTCCATTAGGTAGGAAAACTCCTTAGCTGGGATAACCTTTCCGAATAAGCATAGGTAATTAATTCATTGGCAACATCTCATTATAAGAGACAAGCATCTCATTGGGTAGGAATAAAATCCCTTCTGCAGGAATAAAAACATTTCCTTAAACTCATTAGGCAGAGATAAACCATTCAACAGTTAGGAAGAACCACCTACTAGGCATAGGTACCACATTTTCTTAATCAGAAATAAACACCCCCTCACACAGGTAAAGATAACCATCTCATTATGGAAGGCACACATTGCATTGGGTCAGAATAAACATGTCCCTAGAAATCAGGCCGGAAAATTAACATTTCCTTACTCAGGATTCATCAGGGAATTAAGCTGACTCATTCAGCAGCGGTAGACCTTCCATTAGCCACATTAAACATTTAGCACCAGGGGGCCGTTAAACTAGCCCAATATCGGTACTTTCCAAGGACCTGCCTAGGGGCAGGTTAGCACAACTCGTCCCCCAACGTGGGGTTAACTTCAGAAGAATTCAGGCCCCAAATGGCTTACAGGATCCTGGCCCCGTCTCATTAGGGAGGTAACAGAAGCATTTCATTATAGAACTGTAGGCATTTCAATCCCCAGGTCAGTAGGTCAGAATCAACATTTCAGTACCTACACTAAGCAGGCATAAACATTTCATTGGGAGTAACCATTTCAGCAGGAACTCATCTATTTCCTTACACAGCCCTAGATATTCCCTGAGGCACTAATAAACAATGCATCCACGCCAAATGAGCTTTTCCTTAGGCAAGAATTCAGATTTGGCAAATCATTCAAGGTAATGTCGATAATACAGGTATAACTATCTCCTTAAAACATTTCATTAGTACATTTCCTTAGAGTGGAGCAAAGTGAACATTTCATTAATCCCATTAGGCAAGGATAAACATTTCATATAAGCAGGTCATTATGCAGGCTTAGTCAACAGGGGTAACCATTGCAATCAAACTGGCCACTCTAATATGAATCACCATCAGGACCTCTGGGTGCTAGCCTCAGCGGGGCCTAATCTGGAGCAAATGTGGCCAATGGGGCCAGTGAGCCCAGAATACCCAGCTCCTGCTTTGGGGTGGCCCAGTTCGAAACACAGGGGCCAACGGGGCCCAACAACAGTTTCCCCAGGGGAGGGGCAATCTCGGGGCCTCCCCAGGGATTTACCTTTCTTCTTCGGCCCCCCCTCGGGGCCCTTGCGGAGGTTTTCAGTAGGGGGAGGGCTCCTATTCTCCTCGGAGCCCTCCGGCAGTGTTTCCTCCTGTTCCCGGGCCTACGATGACGTTCGAGGCCCGGGAACCAATCCAGAGACTGGCGTGAAGGGGGCTCGGCCTCCTCGGCCAATCGTAGCGCAGGCACGGTGATGTAGGCGGGGAGGGGCTCGGGACTCCTCTGAGCCCACCCCGCGTGCTGAGGCAGCCCCCTGCGTTGGGCCGGTAATGGCAGGGGCTGACACGGGGCCTCCGGTGCAGCAGTGGAGGCCCCGCTCTGGCGAGGGACCGTCCCCGGGCCTCCTGAAGGCTCCTGGGGCCGGGGACCAATCAGTGGGCTTCTGTGTGGGGGCGCACCGCGGCCGCCAATGGCAGCGAGGCACCGGGCGGGGGCGTGGCCGGTGACGCGGCCAGCGCTCTCCCCGTCAGGTGAGGGGCACAAAGGCTTCACGGGGCCTAGCATGGCTCACTGCAGCACTGCGGCGGCCCTCTCCTCAGGCCGGGGGCCGCCGCGAGGATGTCGGCAACAGCAGGAGGGCCCTCCTGGTTAGCGCCGGGCCCGCGGTGGTATCAGACGTCGCGTCCCTCATCACATGACACGAGGGACGGCTTCAGGCCTAGCGCGGCCCACTTGGGATTCCGGCGGCCCTCTCCTCACACCGGGGGCCGCCCGGGGGGCAGATGTCCGCAGAATCGGCGCACCTCAGGGCACAGCGGTAGCTTGATGAGGACAGCGCAGGAAAGGGGCTGCGCTTCAGAGGTGCCCACAGCGCTCGGTCTTCGCAGCGCCTCTTGGGGCAGAGGAGCGCTTTGAGGCACCAGGCAGGTCGTCAAGGCCAGCACTTCCCAGGACCCCGCAGGTGAGCGCTTGAAAGCAAGATGCAGCGCTTCTCAGGGGACAGAGTAGGAGAGCACCGGGTCAGTTTCAGCAATAGCGCTTCTCAGGCACAGCGTTTTGGGTCATAAAAGTCTCCAGAACCTCAGCGCTTCTCAAGAGGGCACAGTAGGGGAGCGCTGGGTAGGCAGGGAAGGCAGTTTAGCCCTTCAGGTGATGCAGGACAGGCCACCCGACAATGGCAGGATAGTGCAGGGACCCAGGTCAGGACAAAGGGGCAGAAGGAGCACAGCCCAATACCTGGTTGTTCCCCAGTAGTCCTGGTTAGCTCAGTTAGACTTCTTCTTGGCGCTTGATGGTTTTGGCACCCTTGTGGATAGTTCCTTATTTCTTGAAGGGGGGTTGAGTTGAGGGCTGCTGACAGGATTCCTCAGCAGGTCACTGTAGATGGTCCCTAGGTTCCCCTCCCGACGGGCCAGATCAGTGGGCTAGTTCAGGGTTCCTCACTCTACTTGGAAGGCAGCACCTAAGCCCTGTCACTCCCAGTGGCATAGGCCCCTGACTAGGCCCTTCCGCCTAAGTCTCCTACGTGGGTCCCCCAGGTCAGTGATGGCCCAACTGACTGGAAAGTTTCCCTCCCTTTCCTTATATAGGCCCAGGTCAGGTGACCACCCTCTAAGGCGGCAAAAATAGGCTCCGCCCCTATTCTAGAAGGTGCCAGGAGCTTTCCTACTCTAACTGTGTGTCAAGAAGTGAACATGGGTTAACTAACCTCCAAAGCCGGATACAGCAGGAGCGATGACCGATGCTTTTTCTCCTTCCTCCCCTATGTGGAACCTCCTGTGAGTAAACGTGAAACTCATACAGAGGGCACCACACCAGGGGAAGGGGAAAAATGGATAACTCTAACTATGGGCAGGCAAGGCAGGCTGGAATGGCAACAATGTTTGGGGTCCCAGCCAGCTCCTGGCAACTGGAATGCACCTGAACAAACCATGCTGCAGTAACAGGGGCCTATGGCAGCCATGTTGGAGGTAGAGAGCCCCTGCACCTAGCATTGATTTTGATATTACACAGGGCATTTCAACCTCACAGGGCCTATACAACTACATTACCATGGGGGGACATCCTGAATTAGGGGAAGCAAAAAGCAAAGTATTTCCGGGAAAAGGGCCAAGCCCAACAGTGGTCTAACTCGTTTTATGACAACTAAAGTGGAATGTTAAGTGCAAACATAGTGTAATTGAGCAAAGGGCCAATACTTTTTGATGTTTGTAATACATTTCTTTGGTGCGTACAAAAAAAAGAATCCAATTAATAGCTAAATCATAACCTCAACAATTGTCAGGAGAACAATCCATAAAAATACACTATTGAAAAGAATCTGCACTGTAGGTGGGATAACATCTATACAGCCATCCCGTATACATATTTTACAGTCTGAGTTAAACAAGGTAAGGAAAAGTAATGTCCAAAGTTTTACAACAGACCTCCTTTTTAGGGGGCCACTATCACATGATTGACCTTGAATTGTTCTCTTTTCTGCCGAGTTATCTGTGCGCTCCTAATTGACTTCCATTGGATAGCAATGCATCTTTTCACTAATACCATTCCCCACTGCACACATTTTGTGATTGGTTTACTGTTTTTTAACGGAGACCAGTCCTTGCAGACGCAGCTAAGAGAAGCCACTAGAACCCTGCCAGGGTACTCTGATAGTCCTCTGATCACGGCCTCCTAGAAAGTCTAAATCACTAGACACTTTCGCCACCTGTGGTAAAGGGATCCCATTTCAAAGCGGCATCTGGGGCAGCAGTCATTCAATTGTGGGTTAATTTAGTGCAACAAGTGGGGGCAGTTGCTAATCCGTGAATTTCCATACCACGTACAAGTTTATATCTAGAATCCTTACTTACAGATCTACATGTATCAACACTCCACCCCAATCTTTGTCCCATAGAGGAGTTCTCAGGTTGATAGCCCATTTGAATCTTACTCCAGTTGTAGATTTAGTGGTGCCAAGGGAAGACCCTTTATACATGGAGGACACCAACTTAGCCCCTCTCCCAGATGCTGAAGTATCATGTTAAAAGTGTGCACCCTCCGATTCCACTGGAAATTCCAGACAAACTTTGCAAAATGTCCTGAAATTCTAGAATTTCTGAAATACTTAAAAATGTATATCTCTTATTCCCCATTTATCACGCCTCTCACAACCCCCCAAAAGGTATCTTCTTCGTAAATGGGTGGATGGGCCAATCATTCCCCTATCATGTAATAAACGTGAAGAACACTGGTCAATCAGGGAACTGCCCAATAAACAAAATTGTGTATAATATATGTGATGCATGTTATTAAACTTAAAAATCTTCAACCATACTTCTGTCACTGTATTTACAGGTGTTGGCACATTCAGTTTCTTTATGGCTCTCAGCAACGATAGCAGTTTCAATGGCCTGGTGAAGTCCTCAGTCCGAGAGGTCACCAAGTCTCTGAGCCCAGAGAACTACAACACCATGTACTGTAGTTGGCCACCTGTATAGCATTCTTTAAGATCAGGGAAGTGCCATACCTCTGTCCCAGACAAGTGTAAGAGTGGTCATTGCTATACACACCAATATGTCATCCCACAAAGGTGGCATCACCAGCCCATCTATTCATTTATATCAGTATTGTATTGTAATTGCATTTATTTTCATTCATTCGAAACTTTATTTCGGTTTGTTTATGAACCATAAAAGTACAACAAAGAAAAAAAAACACGTTTTAAGCAATAAAATAATACACATGTTACATCCTAGTTCATATACATAGTCCATAAGTTTCCATTTGGTTGTGGAGTCCCGTTAAGATATTTAAGACAATAAATTATATATTAACAGATTAAAAGGTTAAAATACAATAGAAACCCAAAGTTTTCCTGGGAGAGTTATCTAACAACAAACCAGGAGGCTTTGTTACTTCCGAAACATTCTCCGTCTTGTTAACCACATAGAAAACAAGAACTTAGCAATGGGTGTAACTATTAGTGCATTGGTATCGGATTTTAAAATTCTAAAAAACTCTATATAATTCCTAACTCCCAGTTTCACACATAGCTGTATAATCCATTTCTTTCTACTGTTGCAGTAGGCAGGACAGAACAAGATTACATGCATTAAGGTCTCGTTAGGGTTTTCGCAACCTGGGCAGGGGCGAGCTGGACCCTCTTTCCATTTGTCTGTGTATGAGTGCAGAGGCAGTGTGCCGTATCTAAACTGTAGATACAGTTTCTTTGCTAGAACCGGTTCAATCATATCTAGTTCCTTCTCAAAGCTGTAAACGTTCTTAAGATCTAAGAAACTATCGGTACGACTGGAGGGCCTGGCTGATTGGAGAGCTTCCTGTAGATTATGGTGTTTTATGGTCTCAGCCAGGGTTTGTCTCGAGATAGCTTGGCATGCGGCCTCTGGATTGGACCACAGGTTCTCCATGCCAATCCTGGTCGCCTGCCCCCTTATGAATGATAACCACTGTATCCTGCCTACACCCTGACAGGCCATCACGGTCTTCAGTTCTTCTCTATAGCTCTAAAGCCGGGACACTCCACAATCTTCGCCAATAGAGAAGTGGGCGAGAGGCAATTGCTTGTGCAATTGGCCTCAAGTTTAGATCCAGCCTTAGTGGAATTAACGGTGTGTTTTTTGGTAGAGAAAGCAACTGTCTAATTAAGTTATTCTCAGTAACACCGATCTCAATTGCTGGTCGGTGCCCCCAGAGTTCCGCCCCGTAGAGAGTGGAAGATCTGGCTTGAACCTTATATATTTCTAGCGGTGCACTCACTAGTTTATGCACGCAAGTTTTCTGCACTCTTAAGATTCCCCCCGCGGACTGTGAAAGCCCTAAATTAGCCCTAGACATTTGGGTGTCCCACCCCATTTTGTCGTTCAGTGTCAAACCTAGGTAGACAAAGTTATTTACCCTTTCCAGGGGTCGTCCATCCATTTTCGGGTGAGGGCAATTAATTGTGCTGGCGTTAAACACCATGTACTTTGTTTTATCTATGTTAATCACCAGATTCCTTTTCTTACAGAATTCGGTAAATTGGTCTAACACCCGCTGCATCCCCATTGGTGTTTTTGAAAGCAGCAGGGTGTCGTCCGCAAACATTAGTGCAGGAAATTTACCGCCAGCTAAATTGGGGGCATCAATATTATTTGCGCTGGTCAAATCATCTATAAGGCCATTTAAAAAAAGGGAAAATAGAGTAGGGGCAAGTACACACCCCTGCCTGACTCCCTTCTCGATTGGGAATGCTCTAGTCAGCTGACCAGATTTACCATAGCGTACCTTCGCAAAGGTTCCTTCATGGAGTCTTTTAAATTGATGGCACAGGTAAGGAGGAATCCCCATATTGGTTAGTATACTCCACAGTTGGTTCCTATCCACCATGTCAAAGGCGGATTTGAGGTCCACAAATGTTAGGTACAGGCTGCCCCCATCCAGGACCACATGCTTCCAGTAGAGTACCTGGAGCCGTAGTAGTTGGTCAATGGTCGATGTTTTGGCTCTAAACCCTGCTTGCAGGTGGGAGAGAATATTGTTCTCTATGATCCAATCCTGCAAGCGTTGTAAAAGGAGTCTGGCATAGATTTTTGTGTGACATCAATAAGGCTAATTGGCCTATAATTTGATGGTACCAGCGGAGAGCCCTTTTTATAAACCGGAATGATTTCGGCCCCCAGCCAAGTGCTAGGGAGTTCTTGTCCGTCCAAAATGGCGTTAAATAGGACAGTCAAGTAAGGGACCCATATCTTCAGCTCATTTCTGTAGAGATCACCAGGAATCCTATCCAACCCCGGGGCCTTATTAGGTTTCAGTGCTAGTACCGCTAGTGTCACTTCCGACAAAGTAAATAGAGGAGGGTGCCAGCTTGGATCCAACCTCAGGGGAAAACTTGATAAGTCAATAGTTAGGGAAGCGGGACTAGAATAAAGATCTCTAAAGTAAGCACACCAAGCTTCCTCAGCGATGTTAGGATCGATCTTGGACTTGCCCTCTACCTTCCCAGTGTGGACCAGATTCCAAAAGGATCGGGCATCTTTCGCAATTAATGCCTGTTTGATTGCATGCCATCTCTCAGTTTCCCATTCAGATTTTGCATGGAACAGGAGATCCTTATAGGCCTTCCTTGCAATCATAATGGAAGTCCTACTGCCTGTTTTAAGAGCGGATACTAAAATAGTTTTCGCCCTCCTACATGACTGGTTATACCAGGGATTAGGGTCCCGTGGCTGCCGTTGTCTCTGGTTGGAGGGTTTGTAGAAGCTGCCCGCCAAGGCCGTCATTAATTCTTTATGGATTTCTAAAATTTTAGCGCCTTCCGCATAATTTGGGACACTCTCATACAGTGCTGACAACCGCTCTAGCTGAGGAATTACACTTTTGTACATCGAAGCCAGATTTTCTGGTGAAGTCTTAATAGAGGCCCAGCGGATTCTTTTACCACCCTGTATAATCCTAATATTGCTAGAAACCATGTCAGCCTCTTGATGCACCCCCTCAGGATGTGGCAGATCCAGGTCCACCACCAAAGGGTTATGATCACTTTCCGAGCGATCGTGTACATGGAAGTTACGGATCAGTGGCCATAAAGACAAACTAGCCATAAAATAATCAATTATTGACGAATGGCCCATTCCATTATAAGTACGCTTTCCTGGACTATCCCCCGGAAAGCGACCATTACATGCTCTAAGTGAAAATGTATACGTCAAGGATGTGAGCTGCATAACCATAGGTGACCAGGATTTAGTTTGATAGACATTAGGAAATGGAATCTGGCAGGCGTCATCCTCATCTGACGATATCTGAATAACCCCCCCAAGTGGCTCGTAGTGGCAGTTGAAGTCTCCCCCTATTAACACCTTAGTCTCGCTAGGGAGGCTGTTCAATAGATTAGTTAAGGACTCTAGAGTCTGTGATGTCCCTCCCCCACGAACAGGGCGTAAGTAGATATTAATGATTGCCAATTTGGGTGTGTTTGGGCGAGCTAAAAGAATACATAATATGTTGCGGCTATTAGTATTGATCCTTTTAACCGAGAACCCAAGATGGACACCCACCCATATGGTCAGGCCACCAGATGGCCTGCCTCTAGCACCCTTTATGGCAAGTTCAGCGTAAGTAACAAACCCCATTCTATGGTGGGTGGTCATAGCCCATGTTTCTTGAAATATACAGATACCATAAGTATCCACAAAATCACACCAATTAGTGCTGTCTAGTTTTGTAGCCAAACCCGCCACGTTCCATGATAGGGCCGCTAAATTGCATTTATATAGCGCTTACTACCCCTGATGAAGTGTTGAAGCGCTTTTTCAGCGAGTAGCATGCTACTCAGGATCCGTAAAGAATTAGTGTTGAATTAGGATAGTGAAATATGAAAGTAATTTGAGTGGTGGATAGGTTAGTCATTCATAGTGTGCGTAATGTGTAGGAACCTACCCACAATAATCATCTTGCATATTGCTATCCTACCCATCAGAGGCATCGTAGAAAGGTGCCAGACTTTGTAAATTCTTTCAATTGACTGATATTGGGTAATAGGCTGTATGCCCAATTATTTAAAGGACCCTGTCCTGGCAGTTATTGGCAGCCCAAGCGAGTCTCCTGCTATCTTATTTGGGAAAGAAAAAATAGCTATTTGATACAGTTCACATGGAAACCCACAACTGCCCCTTATTCTTCATATTCCTCAGTGGTGTTCACCATAGGAACAAACATTAACCTGGGGTCCATAACGTAAAGCAGGATGTCACCCGCGTACAAGGTTATGCTATGGGTCGAGACACCAACATTTATCCCTCCTAGTCTGAAATAAAGAGTCAATGTTTCTATCACCATGCGCTTACACCTTGATTACCATTTACTCAAACACTATAAAACACTAGAAATTGTAAAAAAAAAAACACACATTTAATAGCTAAAACCACCCTGGGAAACTCTTCAAACTATTTACATGGAAAAAGATCAACTCAGCATTGATGTGCAAAGGAAAACATCACAGGAAACCAAGAGAGGAAACTAATTTTCAAACAAGCTATGGAAAGTAAGCTGTAGATGGCAAATAACAAGAACACATGACAATGGAAACATCTGCCGCACTGACCACAGTATGATAATGAACAAGTGTGCACGCCCTGAACACCCGTATCTGCAAAGGATATACAAAAGTTCCGGGAAAGGAGCATACTGCTCACATCCCAGCACTCAGTTTGCTCAGATACATTATAGTAAATGCAGTCCATGGTAATAGATACTTCAATTAGAGCCTTTAGTTTTCACCATTGTTGGTGCAGTCAGTGCTGTGTATCTCCAGACACGAGTTTCCGTGCTGTTGTCCTTCTTTTATAGAAAGTAATAAGTTGAATTAAAGGTGCTGGAAGTACTGCTCACAGTCTTCTCAGGTCTCTGTACCACTCACCGAGCACAGATGCATCTGAAGTAAGTGTTACAATGCACCGGATTTACCATAATGCATCTGAGCAAACTGAGTGCTGGGATGTGAGACACTGTGCTACCTTTTTAGAAAAAAGCCTATGAAGTGGCTGACTGCATCATTTGGTAGGTGTGGACCAACGTAATTTTGGCTCCACCTTTACACGTCACAAATATTAACATGAACGTGCATTTACCATATCTACTGTGTGGCCTAACGACATTAATGCAAGGTGTTGCACTTGATATTATCATTGAAGTCATACATATGCTGTGTGCCTTAACCATAATAAATGAGATATTCTTTGGAGACTTGTTGAATAAACCATCCTCACCTATTTAGAATGTGTTTATTTTAAAAACAACAATGATTTATGTAATGCGAGTATTAATATTTCACATATATTTCATTTAAAATATAGTTCTTAGCCATACTTACATGCGTATTAAAGATTTTACTGTATGCCACATGCAATATAAATCTAATGCACTAACAGTTATATTCATTTGAGTCTGAAAGTGCACACTAATATTAAATTGTGCACCATTGAATTAATACTTTAAAATTGCCCTGCCTAGGCCAGTTTTCTTTTCTGCATGAAATACTGTTTTACATTTCTGCTTGCATGACTTTTCCCTTGCAGGTGCGTTCACATAGATTGTTAGTATGAGAAAAGGTACAACACTGTACTAGCGACAGAGAGAGAGACAGCTTGAGAAGAGGACCTTGGCCAAGGAACATGGAGAGCCAGAGCGTTAACTGGAGAGTCCTATTTAGCATTTGTGCAACATTGTTTGGTTGAACAAGGATGGAACTCCTAATGATGTGAACAGATGGGTGGTACCGGAGATTGAACCCAGAACAGTTGTTTGGGGGTGAGTGCTTGCAATGTTCAACACTCCGTCCATCATCCCCTTTGGTTTTGAGGTGTTGTGGTGCTAGTCGTGAGACATTGTCAACATCATTATTGAGATAGGCACTTTATCTTTGTGTGATTTGGAGGTGTGGTTTGTATAGTGAATCTCAGTGCTCAGGGAGGAACTGTATTAGTCTGAGTGAGACCCCACTGGTCGAAGTTTCAATTATAGTGAATACCAGAGTAGGTCAGAAAGTGTTGCCCCCAACAGGTTCTTATGTGTATGAATTTCATTAATTCATTAGAGGAGCAGACAGTTAGTTGTTGAAATTGCTTGTGTTAGAAATGTGGGTCTCTAGTTGGCAGAGGTAGGTTCCTTGTTTCTAGTCTGGGTAAGGGGGATACACACTTTAGATAACCCTTGCTCACCCCCTTTGTAGCTTGGCACGAGCAGACAGGCTTATTCCAAGGCAATGTGTAAAGTATTTATACTCAAAACACACAGTAATACAGCGATAACACCTCAAATGGGCCCCACACCAGTTTAGGAAAATAAAGTATCTTTATCTAAACTCAACAAGACCAAAACAACAAAAATCCAGCATACATGTAGTAAAATAGCGCTTCAAAAAAGTTACTTCCAAAATGAAGCTTGTAGAAAACAAATAGCCCCACTTGTGGCTATTGCAACGTCATGACCGCAATACAACCAAAGTACGGTGCCGACCGTGAGGTGCGTGGCATCTGGCACGGAGTCACACGGACCCCCAAACAAACAGTACCTATGTATAATGAAGTCTATGATGATGCACGGTGTTGAGGTGCGGCGTTGGTGCCAAGGTCAGCTCCCTGGGTGCCACAGGGGAGGCAAGGCATTGTTTCCGCGAGGAGGCGACATGCCGAATCCAGGACAGGGGAAGTCAGTTGCGTCGGCTCCGGTGATGGTGTGAAGTAGGCAAGTTCATGGAGTCACCCTCGGCAGTTACTGGCATCATGGTAACAGGATGCAGGCACTGATGAGGACAGAGTTGACGCGAGTGCTGGCGTTGGGAAATGCCAATTACTGCAGGTGTCTGAGCTGCGGTGCATTGTGCACTTCACGAGCGGTGCCCCTGGCCTCAGGGCTGGTCACGGCATCACAGCAGCATTGCTGACCGCATCGGAGAAAGGTTTTGTTGCTTCTTTCAAGTTGTTTCCAGCTCCCAACAGCAAGGACAACCTCCAGAGGCTCAAAACTGGACTAGGCACCACCTGGCAGATCAGAAACCTCAGCAATAGAGTTCAAAGGAGCTTGGGGTGAAGTCTATGTGGCCCTGAGACTTCAGAACAGTAGGCCAGCACACACAGGCCCTTGGAGATTCTTCTTCAAGCAGGTTTCTCAGCAAAGTTCCAGTCTTTGTCCTTTCCTTTGCAGAAGCAGCAACTGCAGGCCAACCTCACACAGCAACAGAGCAGTACTCTTCCTCACAGCTCTCCAACTCTTCTCCATGGCAAAAGTCCTCTTGAGTCCAGAAGTGATCTAAAGTTCTGCGGTTTAAGGTCCACTACTTATACCCCATTTTGTCTCTGTGCAAGGGTCTCTGAACCCAGTCCAAACCAGTTCTGTCCACCCTGGTGCAGTATGACCACAGGGGGTGGGGATAGCATTGTGCAAGGGAGACAAGCCCCATTTATGTGCAAGGAAATCTGCCCCCACTCCTCTGGGTCTATTCAGCTCAACTTGGAGTAATCCAGGAAGGGCAAGGCACACCTCAACCCCCTAGTGGCTGTCTACAGTGAATGCACATCCCCAGCCCCTGTCACTCCAAAACCATATGATCAATACACAAACAGGTAGAGGCACACAGAATGGTTAAACAAGAAAATGCCTGCTTTCTAAAAGTGGCATTTAAAAAAACAAATTAAAAAAACATCTTTACTAAAAGACGTGTTATTAAACTCTGAGTTCAGAGTCTAAACTTTATTTCTCTATCTTGTCCCAATGGGAAGTTAAACTTGTAAGATGTTTCAAAGGATTTCCCATTCCATCCTATGGGGCAGATAGCCTTTCAATAGTGAAAAAACAAAATTGGTAGTATTTCACTATCAGGACATGTAACACAACCAGTACATATCCGGTCTTTCACATACACTACACCCTGCCCAGGGGTACCTTGGGCCTACCATAGTGGTTCCTTAAATGTAAGAAAAGGGAAGGCTAGAGCCTGGCAAGTGTGTGCACTTTTCAGGTCGACATGGCAGTTTAAAACTTAGCGCAGACACTGCAGTGGCAGGCCTGATATACCTTTTCAGGGCTACTCATGTGGGTGGGAAAATCAGTGCTGCAGGCCCACTAGTAGCATTTGACGGCCCCCAGCGCCTTGAGACCCGTAAGGGTGAATAGTTTGCGCTACGGATTTAAAGGCCCTGGTGCACTCAGTGCACTTTACTAGGGACTTACCAGTAAATAAAATATGCTAATCATGGATAACCAATTGTAATACCAATTTACACAGGGAGCACCTGCACTTTGACACTGATCAGCAGTAGTGAAGTGCCCAGAGTCCTAAAGCCAACAACAAGAGTTCAAGAAAAAAAATAGGAGGAAGCAAAAGGTTTGGGGATAACCCTGCAAAAAGGGAACGTCCAACAGCTTTCATTTGTTTTGTGCATAAATTGCTAAGAGAACACACTTGTGAGATTTGTAAAGGAGTGTGAGATACTGCAAGGAGTGAGATTGATGTCACAGTGTGCCACACTGGTATTGGTCAGTCGGTGTAAAGCTGCACTCGTATTGGTTGGATAAGTCATAGAGAGCCGTGCTGGTATTGGTTGTGATAGCTGGACAGAATTGCGGGTGAAAAATCATTTGCTGGTTTGAACGATGTCATTTATGAATATTGCATATTCTAATCAAAAATTAAATTATTTAAAGCACTACAAAGTCTAATGAAGGGAGATGTGACTGTACCTGTTAGAATGGGGGCAGAGGCACAACCTGAAGGTACGCTTGGTCATCATCTGGCAATAGACGTGGGTCTTCCCACATGTATTTGGCTCAAACAATGGCATAAGATCACTGAGAAAGATCGTCTTTTGCCATTTCTTCATTATAACACATTTAATTTCAGAATCATTGAACATATAAAGAGGACGTTGTATGACGTGAAACCCCCTCTTAGACCAACACAAAATGAAGCACTTAAGGCCTGGGAACATATGAGAGAGATTTCAAAGAAGGGTCAAGAAAGCCATATGCACTTGTTCAGATGCTAGAGGGATGCAGAACAGAAAAACGTGGAGAACTGATATGATTAAGGGAGCTAGAATATATCCTGTAATCAAAAGGATAAGAAAGAGGCAGATAATAAAGAGAACATAGCTAAGGACAGTGACAGTGATTCAAATGAGGACTTTATAACTGAACTATTGTTAAACCGTCCACCACCATACAATGTGTCCCAAACTGGAGGAGCAAGTAATGTACATACTGGTGAAAGTTTTGATCTGCCCACGGCACCAATAAATGTAAATTCTAGTCTAATGGAAGAAAGCTCAGGAACGACAACCCCTTCAAATTCACTTGCTCTAAAAGCCCCAGATGCACGGACTGTTCCAGTTACAATTGGTACTGTAGCTCCATTGTGTGAACCTGGAGTGGTAGGAAATACTACACATACTTTATCTGTTCCTACTGGAATGAGTACCTCAGTTAGCAATCCTGTGGGCTCAACAATGAAATTAATTCCTCAACCTCCTTTGGTTCTGACACAGAGTGCTATGCTACGAGTGAAGACCGTACATTACATTGAAAACAGTTTGACCCCACTGGAAGGTTTTCCCAATGATCACCACACTTTTGTTTTGCCCAACACGAATGTGCTTTTAACAATACCCCCAGGACAGAAATGCCGATGTGTTCGGCAAGTTCTGACATGTCCCTTTTGACTTCACCATCTCCTACAAATCGTGGTACCTTTAGAGGAGCGATAATTCTTAATACTCCAGTAAAACAACCAGGTCTTACTGCCCAAGAACTCAAAGATTGGTTCAGAGGTATAGATGCCCTGACTAGCAGTCAAAACCCCGGAATAAATGGAAGGAATACTCAGGTCCTAGAGAGGGAAAGAACAATTGATGTGGTGAAACTGAAAGCAGAATTGGATAAAATTATTCTGGGTCATGTCCCAATTAAATGACTATCGGGATGATGAGTTATTGTTCATGTGTAAAGACATTACTATACGGGCTGACGAAAAGCTCATGAAAAGTTGTCTGAATTGGCTCACATATATGCAATTGACTTGCAGAAATCTAAAGTTACCATTTAAGCATTAATGACTGGGATCTCGCTAACATGAGACTGTCAGGAATACAGTTAAAGATCAAAGGATTAATAGCTTATGTCCAAAAATAGAGTGAGTTGGATAGATGGGCTGAGAAAAACGAACCAAAGGTTAAATTAGAGTTCCATCCATCTGGAACTGAGGAGGAGGAGGTGGAGCAGGAGGTACAAATACTTTCAATGAGAGAAGTGCCTGGTGGAGGTTATGTCCACATACCATGGAGCAAAACTGTCCTTGCATCATTCACAAAAGATTTTCCGAAATTGAGAGAGAACCCAAAAGAATAATAGAGACAATTTGATTGGTTTGTTAAGATATAAAAGGTTCTGTGGAATGATCTGAATACCTTATTTGAAATTGTGGTTCCAGGTGATTGGTGGGTCGAATGCAAAGTTGCTGTGTATTGGCCCGAGAAGGAGCAGATGAGACATCTGTATATCACATGCTTATCACACTGTTACCAGTGGTGATAAAAAAGTATCATCATGTGACTACATTTTTTAGATCTACAATATCTTCTAAAGATTGGGTAATGATTGACAGAACAACCCGAGTCCAAAGAAACAATGCATGCCTATTATGAGCGAATTTGGCAGGCGTTTAAGCAGTATAGTAGGACAGAGACAATTTAGACTAAAGACATGGGACATCTAGTGTACAGGTTTGTGCATGGATTGAAACTTGAGATTAGTTTGATGATTCAAAAGCATTCAATTGCTTGGCAGAGTTAACCCATTGATGAGATATTGCAATATGCTAAATATTCCAGGGATGAATTGGAAATGAAACATAAGAAATTGAAAGAAAAGATGTTGATGGCACAGTTGAAATCCAAACAGGGCGGTCTGAATCAACAGTTTGTGGGGAATGCTGCTCCTATGCAGGAAGTGTATCAGCAGGAAATTCCTGTGATGCAATCTGGAAATTGGTTTCAATCACAAGGTAGAGGTCGTGGTGTTCCAATTGATCCGAGTACAGGGATTGATGTGACGACTTTGAAAACATTTAATACTTGCCATATCTACAGCGTGTTGGGGCATTGAAAGCGGGAATGTTGTTTCAAAGATGATAACATCGCAAATTGGAATCAGTTTCAGAATGGTGGATTTGTGCAATCTCAAAGAAATATCATGGCTCAGACACAGCAAGTACAGAGACAGAGAGTCCAGAACTTGAATGTGCCTCAGGCTCAGGTAATTCAGGTTCCACAAGCCACAATGCCACAACAAAATGAAAATGTTCAAAGATATAACTTGAATCAAGTTCCCAATGTAAACATCAATCCTTTTGTGAATCAGGGTACATCTCAACAGTATTCTTTAATACAAAAAGGAGAGGGTAATAGGTCTTACCTGTCGCAATGACAAGGCCCGAGAGGGGAGGATTGAGGTAGAAAAGAGCGGTCCATTTGTGGACGGTGAGGTGAATGGTTAGCCCATGTCATTTTCGATCGACACCGGTGCTACCCACTCTACTGTGAGAATAGCAGAGGTACACAACCTACCCCTCTTGGGAAAAAGAATCCAAGTTGTAGGAGTTGCAAACAAACAAATGACTAACACTGTTTCAGAAGCAGTACCTCTCAGAATAGGGTCTTTCGAGGAGAATCACTGATTTGAGGTGTGTAATTAGAGTCCCTGAAACTGTTGCTGGGATTACTCCTGTGATTGACTCAATGATTGACCAAGGCATTCTGAAAGACATTAAGGGGAATCCAGGTCACTCACCCATTATGGAGTAGCAGAAACCCAGTGGAAAGTATAGGATTGTCCAAGATTTGAGAAAGGTCATCAAAATAGTTGTCCCTTGTTGTCCTGTGGTGCTGAATCTAGCTGTGATTTTGTTTCAGATTCCATGTAAGGTCGAGTGGTTCTCCATCATTGACTTATACTAAGCCTTCTTCTCTATACCATTGCATGAGGATAGACAATTCCTCTTCACATTTCAGTTTGGCAGCCATGTTTTAGCATGGTGCAGAATCTCACAAGGATATTCAGAGAGTCTGCCTATCTTCAACCAGATACTTAAGAAGAAGCTTGAGTCCTTGGTAATGCCCTATCATTCAGTCTTGGTCCAATACATTGATGACCTATTGGTGGAATGAAATATGCAGGAAGCTTGCAAATGAGACACCATTTCTCTGTTGACTCACTTAGTTGTGAATGGGCATAACGTGTCCCCAACCAAGATGCAGTACTGTCAGAAAGAGGTTTTGTACCTAGGACATCACATTAAGAAAGGAGTGAGGAAGGTGTCACAAGAGAGGATCTTGGTGATTCTGAAAATGAATCTGCCAACCACCCAGAAAGAAGTCGGGATGTTTTTGTGAATGGTGGGCTACTGCACACTGTGGATTCCCAACTTTTCTCTAGTGGCCAAGCCTTTACAGAGGCTGACTCAGAGAGCTGTGTCAGATCTGATACCATGGGATGACAGCTGCATGAGTGCCTTCTCAGAGATGAGAGAAGTCTCTGCCGTGTCCCGGCATTGGGAATGCCAGATTATAATAAATGTTTTGCTTTGTTTTGCGCTCTCTCAGTGCCAACTCACGTGCACAGGAATGCTCACAGACCTGTAGTTTATTTTTCAGCCACACTTGCTCTAGTAGCTGCTGCTTTGCCCGGCTGTCTGAAAACTGTGGGATCCATAGGTGTCCATACGGTCTGGTAGGCGAGATCTAAAAAAACATGGCCTGGACAATCTCTGTAGGACAACCCCTAATGACATCACGGGATGGCCGCAAATAGCAGATAGGGTGCTGGTGCTATGGCCACACCCTGCGGCCACCCCTCACTGCGTACGGCCAAAGTCTGTGGGAAACATAAGATTCTGATATTATCATCTCGTATATATATGAGCAACATCATGTGAGCTTCTACATAGTTGGTTTACATAATGAGGTTACAAATTAAGAGGACATCATCCTAATTTACAAGTCCCATACAAAATTGAAGTCATAGGTTAAGTGCAGCAATTCTGTGCACTTCACATACATCAAGTCCCTTAGATGATCCATCATCTACATTATCTCATGGAGTGCATCAAAGGGATGTTTCATCCTTCCGAATCCAGTTTAACCACTGCCACCACTTGTCATCTGATGTTGTCTTCTGTGTGTCGCGTTTCCATGTAGTGTTTGACCAGGGCTGCCCCTTCCACCTTGCAATAGATGGGACTTTGATGTTGGCGTATACACTGCGTGTTGGATCATTTGTGTTGTTTGTCCAACATGCAATAGGTTGCAGGGTCAATTGATGACACTATTCATATTACAGTTAGAATACAATAGTAATAGATACTTTTGAAATGCCACTTTCAGCATGTATTGGTAGTAAACTTGCATAACTGGTGTTAGACCTAGCATCCTTGGATTGGTTTTCCCCCTAACTTTTTTGCCTTCATACCTCCTGTATTGGCTGATTTCATTTTTGCTGGCATCTACACACTTTATAACTACTAGCCAGTGCTAAAGTGCGTGTGCTCTCTACTTTAAACCCAATTGCCACATTTAATTTACTTGCAAGTCCTTAGTAAAGTGGCACTACTTGTTACCAGGGACTGTAAATAACTGCCACTAGTGAGTCTGCATCACTGATTGTGCCACTCACTTAGGTTGCACTTTAAAGGTCTCAGGTCTGCCACTTCAGCTTGTGTGTGCACAGTTTTAAACTGGCAAAGTAAACCTTTTGTTTGATTGACCAGTGCACAGTTGCATACCAGATTCAAGTTTCATTGCTTTGTGGGCAAAAGCCAACAATAGTTAAACAAAGAATCCAATCTATTGTCAGCTTTTGTCCACAAAGCAGAGAACTGGTCAATCATACATTCTATGGGGGGGGGGGGGTGGCCAACAACATGGCCCGATAAGACGAACACCTGCGCAGCTCCGGAGAGCTGATCCTAATCCGACCTACAACTTCGCTCAAAAAGTCCAATTTATGCGCCCCAACGATCGATAAAGGTCCGGCCACTAACCTGGTACCGGAATCGGAGCTCCCCGGCGCCGACAACGGGAGTACCACTGCTCCGTGTTCCGCGCCATCCCTGCTGACAGGCCCAAGATGGCGGCGGGGTCCTGAGGGAGATCGGACAGCCTGGATCGGAGACGGCTGTCACGTCATGCAGACGGCGAGAGCACAGTGCCTGCGACCAGAGTCAAGCCCGCAGCAGTGCCCAGTCCGGGAAGGAGGGACAGAAGATCGGGGCCCCCGCGACTAGCCCCGGGGGCGCTGCACGGCTGGGAGCGCTCGGCACGCCGAATCCCGGCCCAAGGAAGAGGTGAGCGGCCACTACATTGGCCCGCATCGGGCGGGCGCGACACAACGGGACTGGCAGTGACATCGAGGGAGGCTGCGGTGGCGCCCTGCGGGGGCCACAGATCAGTAACGCGGGAGGTGGGACACCGGCAAAGACGCCTGGCGCCACCCGCACCAGAACACAGATTCGCAGGGCGGGTGTCAGTGGACCCATCCCCCCCCCCCCCGGAAGAGACAGCAGCACAGTTACAGGCGGCATAGCCAGGGAAAGTGCCCACAAGCTCCGCCATAGGCACCTGGGAGGCATTGCAGAGGACCTTCTGCCCCCCCCCGCACGGGGATGGAGCGTAAAACGCCGACACAGCACTGAAGCCTGAGCCAGGCGGGTAACCGGTTGGGCCAAACCTCCAGCCAGGTGCCAACAACTGTGGGGGGCGACCCATCGGGCGCAAACAGGCCAAGGGGCCGGGCGGAAGCCCTGACCAAGGGGAGCCATAAGGAGCCGGACCGAGTGGAGCTAGGCTGGCCAACAGGGAGTAGGCCCCCCGTGGTGGAGAGGACGGAATCGATCAGGGGAGACGACGCAAGAGACAGGCTTCCAGGAGCGCCCAGGATGGGTAAAAAAGAAGCGACCGCCAGGGCACCGCGACAAGGGCGACTGGACCGTTATGCCACGGCCCAGACCCCCGCAGAGACTGTCCCCCCAGGCTCACGCTCAGAGACGGAGCGCTTGATGGGAGCGATACAAGCCTCAAGAGATGACATACAGGCGTCCCGAGCGGCACTAGAAGTGGGCTCAGAAGTCACACTGCTGAGACAAGACTTTCGCAACCTAACGGAGAGGGTGACCACGGCTGAGACGAGACTGGGAGAGGCGGAGGACTCTATCACTATCCTCAAGAAATATATGGCGGAACTTCAGGACTCGCATCACCAGCTACAATGGAAGGTGGATGACGCGGAAAATAGGGCCCGCCGCAACAACCTTCGCTTTGTAGGCCTTAGAGAAGGACTCGAGGGAGCTAACATGTTGGCGTTCCTGCACTCCTGGATACAAAAGACCTTCCGGATGGCGAAGTCCTCTAATTGCTTTTTGATTGAACAAGCGCACCAGGCGTTGCTGGCGAAACCGCCGGAGGGGGCGAGGCCGAGGCCAGTCATTGCACGCTTCCTGAACTTTGCAGACCGAGACTTAATCCTGACGGAAGCCAGAAAAATGGGGGAAATCCGCATGGAGAATGCTCAAATAATGATATTTCCGGACTATAGCCAGGAGGTGCAAAAGCAGAGGCGCTCCTTCGACCTGGTGAAAGCAAAATTAAGAGAATTACACATCCAATATATGCTGCTCTTCCCAGTGAAATTGAAAGTGATTTACAAAGAGAAGACGCACTTTTTCAGCCACCCGGAAGATGCGTGGCAGTGGCTGGAGGAGCGCCCTACACCCTGGAGGGCAGACCATGAGAGGCGTGGGGAGGCAGATGAGGCGTCTACCAGCGGGCCACAGAGGGGGCTGCCGAAGACCCAGAGGCGGAGAGGATCGCGGGGTAGACGGCGTGTCCAGACGACACCGTATCCCACGCACAGTGCGACGGGCAGGCAGAGGCGGAACTCGGTAGCCCCCGGCACAGGTGACATGGCGGGATCCAGATTTCGCTGCCTGGAGAGGAAGGCCTGCTCAGAAGGAGAGGAAGACACGGGCGGTCAATCCTCTGCCAAAGAGGAAACAGAGGCTCCGTCACTGCATCCACTGGTAGCAGCAATCCACGAGATGGAGCAGGGCACGGCTAAGCAGCCGGGTGTTCGCAGAACGATACCCAGGACTCACATTCTTGATTTGGGACGGATTGGGCGAAAGAGATTCCAGCTCATAACCGGACAGGGGACAGGACGCAAGTTGTATCCACCCCCCTACCTATTGTTTTTCATGTACCACCACTTTGCACTTATACGGAGATCTAGTGGGAATGTTTTTTATGCCACGTACTTAGGTTGTTAAAGTTGGTTTGCAGGGGGTGAATCGGGGGAGGGCGACAGACCTTCTCCGCCAGACAGTCCTAGAGTCTATTTTCTGTGGAAGATGGGACTGAAGGGGGAGGGAGATAGGCTGAAGGGGGAGGGAGGTGGGGTGGAGGGGGAGGAGGGGAGTTTTATATGTTTCATGTTGCGGGGAATTGAGGAGATGGGACCGGGGAGGGGGGTGGAGGTGAAGGACAGGGGGAGGCGGGGAGGGCGGTTGGGGAGTTGGGGAAGGGAGGGGAGAATGGGCATGTTGCAGAGGTCATCAAAGTCAGCATTCCAGACACTCTATTAGCACCACATACATGCATCCTACACTGGCCATCGGAGCTTAATGTCAGGTAGCCACACAGAGACACCGCAGGACAGGAGGGGGTTAAGGTGTTAACTTGGAATGTAAATGAAAAAGAGGGGACTGGTTCATGCCTACGTAAAGCGGATAGGCCCCGACATAATCCTGCTCCAAGAAACACACTTGAAGGGAACTAACTGTGGGTTTATAGCGAGAGGTCAATATAAGGTACTGGCACATGCGGGGTTCTCCACAGGCTCCAGGGGATTGGCCATCCTGAGTAAGAAGAATCCACCGTTCCAGGTTACACAGGTATGGAGTGATCCCCAGGGGACGTATGTGGGTGTGAGAGGCACCTGGAGACGGCAGGAATACACGCTGGTCTCGGTATATGCCCCCCGAAACTGCAAGCAGTCACGCTCAAAGGGGTAACAGATATTCTCCTCAACACCTCAGATACTCTACAAGTGATAGGGGGGATTTCAACGATGTGATGGTACCGACACAGGACAGGTCGGGAGACAGGTCTAGAGACCAGACCCCAACTCTCCTCTCTAGGATGATATCCGCATTGGGCCTGACTGATATATGGAGGTGGATGCACCGAGAGGATAGGGCCTACTCATTTTTCTCGGGGGCACATAAAAGCTACTCGAGACTTGACTACATCTTCATGGCACGACATACTCTGACGGCAGAGGCTACGGCCGAATATTTAGCAAGAGGGATCTCGGATCACTCCCCGCTCCTGGCATCGGTAGAGGGGAGGAGGTGAGGGACGAGGAGGACTTTGAGGACCTGCAGAATGTGGCCATACTGAAGGGTATCTGGGCAGACATCGAGATTTACATTGCAGAGAACGAGGGCTCGGTCGAATCGAAGGTAGTCTTCTGGGAGGCCTTTAAGGCGGTCTTGCGCGACAGAGCACAGAACAGGCTAGCGGAAGAGACTCGGAAAGTGAGAGGCGAGGCCAAGACGCTGGAGGTTCAGATACTGGACCTAGAAAGGAAGTATCTACTCCACAAAATATCGTAGACCCTTAGAACGTTGACGGATGCGCAACGCCACTATAGGGAAATAATGACGGGGGAGGCCAAAACGCAGGCGTTGGCGACGCTACATCGGCTGTATGATGTGGAAGACAAATCCAGAAAGTTACTAGCATGGCTCGGTAGGAAGGAGAGGGATGCCCGGTGGATAGAACAGGTCAGAGATGACCAGGGGAACCTAGTATGAGAGAACGAGTTGATAGCGGAGGCTATTGCTACTCACTTTAGATTATTCTATGAGGCTAGGGACCTAGGAACGACGGAAGACGCACTACAATATATGTCGCACCTTGACCTCCCAGGCCTGGTGGAAGAGGACCAGCAAGCCCTGGAGGTGGACATCACGCTGGATGACGTTAAAGAAGCTCTAACCAAGTTGAGAGCAGGGAAGTCCCCGGGCCAAAACGGGTTCCCGGCGGAATTTTATAAACACACCTCGGATTTATTAGCCCGCCACCTGCTGGGGCTCTTTGAGTAGGCAGTACAGGTGGGGGAGCTGCCGCGAGACCTTCGTATGGCCACGATAATACCAATATACAAGGAGGGTAAGCCGGCGGAAGACTGTGCATCGTATCGCCCTATCTCCCTCTTGAACATAGAGGTGAAGCTCCTGGCGACGGTACTGGCCATTAGACTACGGGGGTGCTCACGGGACTGGTTCACCTGGACCAGACGGGTTTCCTCCCAGATAGGGCTACCAGACTGAACCTTAGGCGAACTCATAATTGGCTCCAGTAGGTGAGCGGGAGGCCGGACCCCCATTGGTTCCTGTCTTTGGATGCCGAAAAGGCGTTTGATGCAGTCCACTGGCCCTTCCTCGACGGAGTACTAATAAGGTTTGGCTTCGGACCTCGGTTCCGGAAGTGGGTGCAGCTGCTATACACAGATCCCAGAGCGAAAGTCAAACTCAATGGGATCCTTTCAGGGGACTTCCTGGTGCGGAGAGGTACAAGACAGGGGTGCCCATTGTCTCCCCTGCTATTTGCACTGACTATTGAGGTGCTGGCGAGTGCGATACGAAAAAATGCGGACATTCGGGGGTTTCAATTAAGACCGGCAGGTGCAACGGAGGAAAAAATATCCCTATATGCGGATGATGTCCTCCTATATATCACCCATCCAAATACTACTATAAAGGCGTTGTTCGCAGAATTGGAAAGGTACGGAGAGTATGCCGGATATCAGATAAACTGGCACAAGTCGGTACTCTATGACCCTCGAAGCCAGGAGCAGTGGACGGGTTTGCCAGAAAGGCTGCAAACGACGAGCGAGGGTTTTCAGTATTTAGGGACTTTTCCGACGCTCGACAGAGCACTCTCTTACGAGAAAAACATCAAGCGGATAATGCATAATTTTGTAGAGGACGCAAACAGATGGCGGCTGCTCCCTTTAACGATTCTGGGCCGGGCGGCCATGTTTAAAATGGTGACACTACCGTGGTTTCTCTACGCCTTTCAAAATTAGTACTACCCCCCCCCCCCCCCCAAGGTATTTAAGGAAATAAACGCAGAGTTGAGAGCCTACCTATGGGTGGTAAGGCAGCCACGGGTGGCGTTGGCTACCTTCAACAGACATCAGTATAGTGGCGGGATTTCGCTACCCAACTTAGAAACCTATTTTTGGGCGGAACACTTGGTCCCGATTAATGACTGGCTCCATGCCCCCGCTGCGCATCCCACGTACGCGCTGGAGAGAAGCGGTATGGCGGCCTGTACATGCACCTACTATTTATACGGGGGCAAAGGGAAAGGGGCACTCCTCGCGGCCACCAGGCTCACCCTGACTGTATGGACTCGGTCGACTAAACGTATAGGCTGGGAAAAGAAGCCAACTAGGCAGACACCACTATGTCACTGTGCCTGGTTGACAGAATTGAATAAGCTTAAGGGGTTTAAGAGGTGGGATGATATAGGGATATCGACATTGGGAGACGTGTTCTCAAGAGGGGCCCTGAAGCCATTCCAGGCGTTAATGACGGAATTCGGACTGTACCGAACTCAGTATTTTAAGTATGCACAGTTGAGACACGCATGGAGAGCGGAGGGAACCCAGCTGGGGACGCTTCCCGAATATGCACCCCTGGAAGGCTGCCTCCTACAGGAACATATCCCGGACAGGGCGGTCTCCATAACATACAGAACACTGATGAATAACATACCCGACGGGTTGGTTACACTCAGTGGGAAGTGGGAGACGGACGTGGGGGAGATGGATGATGTGGACTGGGACACGGTACTGATGCACCCGAGAGAGGTCGCAATTAAATCCCGATTGAGACTTATCCAATATAATATCCTTCACAGGACCTATTTTGATAGGGAGCGACTTCATAAGATGGGGAGGGCGGCAGACTCGAGCTTTCTGAGATGTGGCAACAGTGGGGGGAATTTTTACCACACCATCTGGTCCTGCTCTATACTCCAGACCTACTGGGGGGAGATCCTGGGGGAGCTGAGTGAGGTGCTGGAGATTGCCCTGCCGTCGGATCCTAAGCTGGTCTTGCTGGGCATGACCAACGATGTGGATCTTGCACGCCCAATGCTGATCTTCCTGGCCCTGGCCCTAGTGGTAGCCAAGAGAGATGTGGCGCGGAAATGGGGGGTGGCGGAGTTACCGCAACTGGAGGAATGGAGGCGAGGGTTGGACTTGTATATGGCAGCCGAAAGAGTCACCTACAAGGCGAGGGGGTGCTCTAAGAAATTTGGTAGGGTGTGGGGCAAGTGGAGACAATACCATGGCCTAGATGGCGGTCTCTGACCCCAGACGAGGGGGGGGGTACATTCGAGGGACCTAAGGGTGTATGGGTAGTGAAACTTTGATAAGATTGAATGGGTCCTAAACAAATCATGGAGGGATGGTGTAAGATAAAGGGGAATGTTTTCTTTTTACTGAAGATGCTGGGTGGGCAGGGGTGGATGGAACTGACTTGATTAAGAATGACATGATTGTTATGTTGTGGATGAATAAAATGCAAATAATTTTTATTTTTTTTTTAAATATCATACATTCTATGATCTTGCCATTAAGGCAGAGCACACATCAGGTTTGCACGCTAATATTCTGCCAGGGAGCATTTCACCAATAAGATTGTTTTAAATTGGAATTGGAAGTAGATTTGTAAAGTGCGTGGCTACCAAGGGACGTCCCAGCGCTAAATAAGGAGTGCACTCAAGCATCTATTGGAATATAATATAGTTCTGCCCCCCTGTTAGACCTGGCTTGTCCAGTGGGTTTATCCCCAGACTTTTTTGCTTTTTGGCCTTCTGTTTCTGACCTGGTATTGTTAGTTTTATGACTCTGGGCACTTTACCACTGCTGATCAGTGCTAAAGTGCATATGCTGTCCCTGTAAATTGTTATGATGGATTGGTGATTCCATGATTGGCGTATTTGATTTACTGGTTAGTCCCTAGTACAGTGCACTATGTGTGTCCAGGGCCTGTCCATCAAATGCTGCCAGTGGGCCTGCAGCACTGATTGTGCCACTCACATGAGCAGCCTGTAAATACAACTCAGGCCTGCCAACGCAGTGTCTGTGCGCTGTTTGGTATTGCCATGTCGACCTGGCAAGCGCACCCACTTGCCAGGCCCTAACCATCCCTTTTGTTACATGTGAGTCACCCCTAAGGTAGGCCCAAGGTACCCCTGTGGGCAAGGTGTAGTGTTTGTGAAAGGTAGGACATGCCCTGATGTGTGTGGCATCTCCTGATAGTGAAATACTGCCAATTTCGTTTTTCACTACTGAAAGGCTATCTGTCCCATAGGATAGAATGGGAGTTTATTTAGAACATCCTATAAATATAACTTCCCACTGGGACAATGTAGAAAGATGG
Source organism: Lissotriton helveticus (assembly GCF_964261635.1). Lineage (NCBI taxonomy): Eukaryota > Metazoa > Chordata > Amphibia > Caudata > Salamandridae > Lissotriton > Lissotriton helveticus. The sequence continues at coordinate 155,619,482 of NC_136062.1, read as the reverse complement.
AGTTTAGTATGCCTGAACTCAGAATATAAAAATGCATTTTTTAGTAAAGATGATTTTTATATTGAGTGTTTAAAAATACTATTTTTAGAAAGTGGGTATTTTCTTGCTTAGCCATCCTGTGTGCCTCTGCTTGTTTGTGGATTGACTGTCTGGCTTTTGAATGACAGGGACTGGGGATGTGCATTCTCTCAGACGGCCACCAGGGGGAGGGGGTTGATGTGTGTCTTGCCTTTACTGGGTGAGTCAGGGATGGGCTGAATAGACCTGGGCTGCATTCAGAGTGGTGGGAGGAGATTTCTTTCACACCAGAATGGGCTTGGTCTACCAGGAACAATGCTGTCTCCACCTCCTACCAGGAAGCTGCACCAGAGAAGACAGAACTGGTTTGGGCTGGGAAAAGAGCTTCTTTGCCACAGAGAACAAAGGATTTTGTTTTATAAAAAGAGGGGTCCAGACTCCAGACTTTTAGATCACTTCTGGGAATCAAGAGGAACCTTTGTTTGCCAAGGAGAAGAACTGGTGAAACTGAGGAGAAGTACTGCCCCTTTGTTGTGTGCTGTCTGGGGTTGGCCTGCAGTGGCTGTTTCTGCCAATGAAAGGGCAAGGACTTTGTTGTTTGCTGTGTCCCCTGCTTGAGGCAGATCTTCAAGGGCTTGAAGTAGAGCTTGCCTCCTGTTTTGAAGTCTCAGGGATCCAAAGACTTCACCACCTGCTCCCCTGAACTCCCTTGCTGAGAGTTCTAACCTGCCAAGAGGTGCATGTAGCTGTTCTGGGCCTCTGGAGGTTGTTCTGGCTGTTGGGAGCTATAAATGTAACGCAACGAGAAGCGCGGTGCATCTGTACCTGTTTCTGATACATGCCCGCAATTCGAGAAATCGCTGCATGCCACATACAGTGCACCGATCTACGAAGGCCAAGATCACCGCATCGATTCCGACGCAGGTCTTGCTGTGCGGTTGCAAGAACCAACGCATCATGGGACCGTGGCTGAAGAAAATAATGCTAGTGCTGTTGCCGCCACATCGAGAACCGACGCATCCCAGATCCTCACTCATCGCACCGGGGCTCCAAGTCTACAAGCACTCTGGGGCCGCAGTAAGAAACCGACGCATCACCTCCCCACACAGTACGAAACCAACACATCACCTCCCCACACAGTAAGAAACCAACGCATCACCTCCCCTTCAGTAATGAACCGATGCATCACCTCCCCCGCGTGGCAGTAAGGAACTGACGCATCACCTCCCCTGGAGTAAGGAACCTATGCATCACCTTCCCTGCACGGAAGGAACCGATGCATCACCATCCCTGCGGCTGTTCTTGCTTTTGATTTTGATGCATTTAAGGTACTTTGTGTTGAAAGTGTCACATCTGTAATGAGCTTTGAACAGAACTGTTTCTACCTTTGGAAAGTCATATCCAAGGGGGTGAGCAGGTGCTATTTTGGAAATGTATCCCCCCTACCCTGACTAGGAAGAAGGGTCCCTACTTGGACAAGGGGGGCAAACCATTGCTAACTAGAGACCCCAATTTTGAACACCTCCCCAATCGTTTGCACCCATATTGAGGATCGAACATAAAGAACTAACACCACTCCGGAGGCTACCAGGGAGTGCCGAGTCATACAAAGTTCATCAGCGGATGTCATATTAATGGATTGCCAAACATTTTCTAAGCTAATAAGCTAACTAAAACACAAATTAATTCCTCTTTCTTTTGTTTTTCCTAGGCAGATGTGTTAATATATTTTGTTTACTGATATTTTTATTTTCACCGCAATTCTGGCAAGAATATGATTTAAGTATTATGATTGAGCATGGTGAGCAGGATACTTTACAATACTGGGGTTAATGCATTTCTTCCATGTTTATTTCGCAGATCGGTGTTCACGGTCACGTGGTTTTCTTGAAACCTCATGGCATGCTAAACGGGCTGTTTATAACGGTACACCACCGACTCCCTTTTCTTTTGAACAGTTTTATTGGTTGAATGGACAATAGAAAAGGAGCCTTTACGGTAATAATTTTGCCCCCTATGCAGTTCAAGGCAAGCGCTAGAGTGAAGGTGGATAAATTGTCCTAACATTCCTATGGTATTAAATGAGAGGGGAATATATTAGTGGGCTAGGCCAAGACATGATTGACAAACTGTCAAGCTAAATACATATATATATATATATATATATATATATATATATATATATATATATATGGATAGATACAGAGAAGGTCTGTGTGACAGATGCATTGTCAAAACCCAGACCTAATGCAGCACTCATTTTTCTTTTTATTTGTTGACTTTATCTGGTGCTACTGTAACAATGTTCTTTATAAAGCAACTTTGTACTAGGCAGAGAGTGGCATTTTTTAAAGTTAGCTTCTATATGTAGTATTCCTTAATGCTTACTTATTCACTTGTTAATTGTCAGTGCCGGGACACTCTAGAAAGAGAAGCTGTGGCCCTACACAAATATAAGTCATTAATTCATTCATCTACTTTGGCTCTGGATATAGACGCTATTCTATTTGATATTCCTTTCATTTGTATAAATATTACTATGAAAGCTTAGATATGTTCTCCATGGCTCCATGAATGATTGATTCAGGGCATGCCCTTGCTTGACATTTTTTGCACATCATTTTTTCTTGTATTTCCTTCTTTTATTTGCCCAAAAAGACTCATTTTATTCTAGCTAATGTTGTGAACGCCAATATAGGCCTAGGTAGATGCGCGACCGTTTACCTACATTTATCCTACCAACATAATGGTTCTGGTGCGGACCTGGGATTTAATTCACTCTATGCAGCCAGACATCTGCTTCTTGGCTGAAACATGGCTAAAACCACATACAGTTACTGCCATAGCCATGGGGATCCCTGCTGGGTATAAAATTAAACATCTAGACCGAGAAATAAAAACCGGAGGCGGTCTCGCTATTATACACAAAGACTGTATAAAAGTTACTATTAGTGAGCAACACATGCACCCTCAGCTAGAAATAATGATTTTTAAATTCACTCTTACCAATCATATAACCTGGAAAGGTGCTTTGGTATATCGACCTCCAGGACCCAATACGAATTTTGCTCTTAATCTTCAAGAAATTTTAGCCCCTCATATTAAATCTAAAGAAGATTTTCTTCTTTTGGGAGATTTTAATACACACGTAGATCTACCCACACATTCTGATGCCACTGCCCTGATTACAGACCTTTCTAACTTAGGTCTGGAATTACAAAATCATGGACCCACCCACAAAGGAGGACATATGCTAGATTTACTCTTTTGTAATTGTGCTAAAGTAATCTGCTCCCCGGCAAAAGAAATAGCATGGACAGACCATTCCATGCTTGAATTTCTTTTAGTAACTCCTGTAAGAACTGTTAAGAGTGCTCCTCTTCCCCCCACTTGGCGACGACAGTGGCATAAAGTCACTGCCAATAAAATCCAGGAATTCTGGACAAATCCGGAAATTTCAGCAACTGATACCGCGGATATGGCCTTAACTAAGCTCAATGTCTCTATTAAGCAAGCTATTGACATTGTTGCCCCATTAAAAAAACACAAACAGTATCCTGTGCTTAAACAAGATAGCTGGTATACCCACGAATTGAGGGTAGCAAAGCAAAACTGCAGACGAGCTGAGAAAGCTTGGAGGAAAGGGAAGACCGAGAGCAGCAGAGTAGCTTTCTTAGATACTCAATCCAAGTATTATAAAAACATAAAGCAAGCCAGGAAGCAACATCTAACGCAGCAGATAGCACAGGCAGGCAACTGCTCTAAGGAGCTTTTTAACATCCTGCAGAATTTTATTAAGCCGACGGCTTGTGACAGCTCTGAGGACTTCTCACAAGATCTATGTGATGAAGTCTCGGCATATTTTGAGGACAAAATAAACAACATCTATGAAAAAATAATAGCAGCCAATGACGCTATAAAAATTACTAACATAGGCCATCCCCATCCTCATATTCCGGTACCTAGCAACAAACCCACTCTTTCATCTTTTCCTCCAATCACCAACACAGAGCTCCTCTCTTTCTGCAGCCACATTAAATCTGGGTCGCCTAATGACCTTATTCCAACTAAAATGGTTGGCCCCATGATCTCTTTTTTGGGACCTCACATGCTGGATGTGATTAACATCTCCCTAACGAAAGGCCAGGTCCCTGCAGACTGGAAAAGGGCGGTGGTGAACCCGATTAGAAAAAAAGCATCTTCCCCTTGGACGGACCTCTCCAACTTACGACCTATCTCCCTCCTACCCTACCTGGGCAAGGTTACAGAGAGGCACGTGAACACCTATCTTTCTCAACATCTTGAAGCGACGGATGGCCTGGACTATTCACAATCTGGTTTCAGGCCAAACCACAGCACAGAATCAGCCCTTCAGACAGTGACCAACAACATCAGAATGGCACTGGATGATGGCAGCTCTATGATTCTGGTGCTGTTGGACCTTTCCGCCGCTTTCGATACGGTGTCTCACACGGTGCTTCTTGACCGCGTAGGTGAGGTGGGTGTGGAGGGAGAGGCTCTGACATGGATGAAGAGCATTTTGACTGGTCGTGTCCAAGAAGTTAGGCTGGGCTCCCACAAATCCACACTAAGGGAGCTCAATAAGGGAGTGCCACAAGGCTCATGCCTTAGTCCTACACTCTTCAATGTGTATGTGGCCCCCCTAGCCAACTTAGCTAGATCTTTCGGGTTCACCCCGGTGTCGTATGCCGACGACACCCAACTCCTTTTCCCTTTTAAAACTCTCACATCTGCAATTAAAAGATCTTTTGCAGATGGCATGAGAGCCATTGCAGACTGGATGTCAACTAACTGTCTGCAGTGTAATGTGGGGAAAACGGAGGTCATGTGTTTTGGACAAGCGGCAACATATTGGTCATCTGACTGGTGGCCCGTGGAGCTAGGTCCTGTCCCCACCCCCAAGAGTTCTGTTAGGAACCTGGGAGTGCTCTTTGATCAGCAACTTACTTTTAAGGGACATGTAAATCAGGTTGCTGGTACCTGCTTCCGGGCTATTGGGATGTTGAGACGAGTCTTCCCCTACATACCAGACCATCACAGAAAAACGCTTGTGCAGGCTCTGGTCATCAGCAGGGTGGATTACTGCAATGGGTTGCTCCTCGGAGCTAACGAGGAGCAACTCAGTAAATTGCAAGTAATCCAAAACACAGCAGCAAGGATTGTCCTGAATGTTCCAGCAAGGACTCCTTCCAGTCCCCTGCTGGTGAGACTCCACTGGCTTCCAGTGAGGAAGCGAGTCCAATTCAAAACTCTATGCACTATTCATAAGAGTATGATAGGGGAGGGCCCTAAATACATGACCAAAATCTTTCAGTCTTACATCCCTGGGCGATTTCTGCGCTCCAGTCATCAGCAGCTCTTGCAGATACCAAGAGTAAAAAAGGCCAGACAAGGCGGCCGTGCATTAGCTTATGCCGGACCAGCACTCTGGAATTCTTTGCCCCCAGAACTCAGATCAATTTCCAGTCATCTGAGTTTTCGGAAAACTTTAAAAACGTATTTGTATCCTGATAAATAATTGCCTCCCAGCTCCTGCACCCCTCTTTTGGACACACTCTCGGAATTAGTACACTCTCGTGTTGCAGCAATAGCGCGGAGATACCCCTTCGGGGGTCTAGTCTGGCGCTTTATAAGAATATAAAATAAATAAATAAATTTTACCTAGTTAGGTGCAGAATTAATATTGTGTGGTTTTCTCCGAAAACTAACCTCATTTATGATGCATGGGGATTATTCGTATCACAACAGGATTAACATTTTCTGCATAATAACTCTTTACAAGGGTCACCGCTATGATCAACCTTGGCCGACATACCCTCAGTACCATGACACATCTAGGTAGAACCCCTGAGGGTACCTTTCGGGTATATAAGTACTCCATCTTCGCTGGGCAAACCAGAGGAGAAACTTCCATGCTAACTCAAGACACTGAAGTCCCTGCACGCAGACACTCCAGCACACAGTGGTCTGACATCCCTCGCCGGGAGTCCAACTCGAGACAAATATAGGGTCCTTTGTTCTCTCACATCAGGTAAGGGGGTTGGCTCTTTCCTAGGGGGATTCTTGGCTTTACACCTACATACATGCTAGGTACACTTAGGTGCACTTAGCTAGGGTTTTTAAAAAAAAAAAAATGTGTTTATTGGCATTTAGACAAATACATTCATGGTCGCAGATCCTGGTGTCAAGCGACATATTCAAGTGCAGACAAATATGCAGTTAACCTAACACCAACATTAACACAACAGTCAGTGGTCAAAATAACAGTATCAGATCAGAGACACTTAGGCAGTATCCCAGTCTATGTTAAGGCTAGAGTATGTTAGTGCATTCAGGAACAAACTGTGGGTGCATCCTACCACTTATTTTGATCCGCCACCAGTTTATCCTGGGGGTGGAGCGGGGGGTGGGTATTGAGGAGCTATCCGTGGCCTACAGACCTGGTATATGTGATATGTGATATGTCCTCATCTACTAAGTTTGAGGGGCTTGCGTCGTCTAGATGAAGTGTGAGCAGCCATTCAAGGAACAGACCCCAGATGCCTTTGGGCCTTGAGGTTGTGGTATTATTTCCCAGAATGTGGAAAGTTGGTTTTCACAAAAGATGGCGTACTGTACACAAGCCTTCACCAGGTGGTCTTCCTCTTCCCTCCAGTGCATGGCTATCCTGCGTTTCGCGAATAATAATAGCATAGCGTGGAGTTTGCAGGTTTTCTCCAGAGTGTCTTTCACATAGACCAATAGCCCCAGTAGTGGTGCGGGTGTAGCTGGTATATCCAATAGGTCATATATTTTGCCCAATATGGCTACTCAGAAACTCGCGATGGGGCAGCTCCATGCCAGGTGGAGAAATGCTGCTTGTGCGGAGCTGCATATCCAGCAGCTTGTATCCAGCAGGATTCCCATACGATGGAGCTGGATGGGCGTTCTATAGAAACGGTGCAGACTTAACTTGTAGTTTGGGGACAACATTTGTAATCATCCGCATAAGAATGCCCACTGCTCATCTGTTACTTGTGGACTCAGTTCTGCATTCCAACCCAGTAGTGCTTTAGGCTTAATCAACGGTGAAGTGTTCTGCATGATATGGGGGAGAGGATGTAGCCTCACGGCTAGAGCGGTCGACCGCGCAGCTGAGGAACCGGGTTCAGTTCTCTGCAACGACGCTCAACATCCTGTAATTCTGGGCAAATCACTTAATCTCCCCGTGACCAACAAAAACTATTGTGTCCGTCTGTAACGCAACTGATACTCACGTAAAGCACTCTGATACCAGATATCTTCGAGTCTAGTTCACGCTATATAAAACTCCAAAAAAGAAATAAAATAAAAAGTATATAGCCGCACGATAAGCCTGTGCTGCGAGGGTTCCGTTATTATGTGTTCAAGGGCATGCCATATAGGTGGGGAGCTGGAAAGGTGCTGTGAAAGTTATTATTATTATTAATTACTATTTGTTAAGCACGTAGCTATTTTCAGGCATCCCATCGCTAGTGACAGCAAGCAGACAGAATTAGGGGTTCTAGGACAAATTCTGGAATAGCCATGCCTTCAGTTGCTTCTGAAAGGAAAGATGGTGGACGATTGATCGAAGATGGGTGGGAAGGGTGTTCCATAATCGTGCAGCATTGTAAGAGAAAGAGTGTCCCCCGGAGCAGGCTATCTTAATTTTGGGGACAGATGCTGGAAACAGATTTGTTGAACGGAGACATCTTAAGGGGTGCTAGAAGGTGATAAGGGTGTGATTGATTGTGGGACCTTTCCCCCAGAGGGTCTTATGAGCTACGCATAATGATTTGAATATTATGCGTTCATTTATTGGCAGCCAGTGCAGTGTTTTAAGAACAGGCTTGGCAGAGTGAGTTTTGGGAGGGTTGTGTAGCAACCTGGCTGCGCAGTTCTCAATAACTTGCAGTTTCCTTGTAGTGGATATAGGGGCACCCAGGTAGAGGGAATTCCCATAGTCCAGGCAGGAGAGAACCAACGCCTGAACCATGACTCTTCGAGTAGGTAAGGGAAGAAGTGGTAACATTTTCCAAATCAGTCTGATGATACAAAAGCAGGTGGCTACTAGCTTCACTACTTGGTGGTCGAATTTGAGAGATCTATCCACCCAGACTCTCAAGCTTTTGATCTCGGGTTTAGGGGCTGGCGGAGAGATAATACAGTTGGGCCAGCCCAATCCAGATGTGGGGATAGAGTGATTACCCAAGATCATTAGCTCGGTCTTGTCTCCATTGAGCTTAAGGCACAAATGGTCCATCCATTTGGCTACAGCTTCCAGACAGATTTCTAGGTTAGCTGAAGGGTTCTTCGGATGTTTTAATGCTACCATTAGCTTTGTATCATCAGAAAATGTGATAATGTGTATCCCATATGGCAAGACTAAAAGGTTTTATTTAGACATTAAACAGAGTGGTGCTTAGTGAAGAGCCCTGAGGAACTCCACATGTGAGTGGCACACGTTTAGAAGTGTTGTTACCTTCAAATACCTGAAACAATCTGCCGAGTAAAAAGGACTTGATCCAGTCCATGATGTCATGACGTGCGGATGTGATATTACAGAAACACCACAGAGAAATTTGGTGTGTTCTCTTCAGTCGCTAATGGTGAGGGACAGAAATTACCACCTTGATATAGATCTGCAAATGTATTCATGCCAAATTGTCTCGCTAGGGCTACATTTCCTTTATAGACCAATGGAGGGATTTGTGGGTTGTGCGCCAAGGGTACAAAGGGCGTGTACAGTGCCTCCAGTTGGGCTCTGTTCTGAAAGCTCTCCCATGCCCATCGCTGTGCTTCAATCATATCTATTTCAGTTCGGTGCCAATGGTATGGCTGAAAGATTGCTACTTGGAGGGGGACTTGCGCTGCCCTGTCCATCTCCACCGCTACATGGGGTTGAAACGGGATCGGGGGCATCCAATAGTGCAGGAATTGGGCCTGCGCGCTGAATGCGTATAGCAGAATATCCGGAGCCCCCAGCCCCCCCTGAGTCAGGGGGAGTGTTCGTAGTTCCCACAAGATGCAAGCTTGTTTCCCTGCCCACACCAAAGAGAGCAATAAAGAGTGCAATGTCTTGAAGAAGGCTTGAGTAAGAGGGAGCAGGAGATTTATAAACATGTCTAGGAATATGGGTAAAATTATCATTTTAGCTATCGCAATTCACCCAGCTAGGCAAAGAGGCAATTTAGACCATGTGCTTACCTTCCCCTCAAGCCAGGATATAGCCTGTCCATAATGCATACTCCAGAGCTCCTGCTTGCTACGGCGCAGCTGAATCTCCAAATATTTTACTGGACCTTCCACCCATTTGAGGGAATAGTCCAATGCAAAGGGTATGTTCTCTTTGGTCAGCGGGAACAAGTTTGATTTAGCCCAGTTAATATGTCCGCTAAATAGGCCTCCAAATTTAAGGCCTTCTCAAAGGATCAAATATAAATTTTCCGCTAGGTTGTTGATGTATAAATTGAGGTCATCCGCATAAAGCGATATGAGAAGCTCTCTCGTGGTGAACCCCAGCCCCTTGGATGGGTGATGCTGCCTGAGTTGAACCACTAGCGGTTCCATAGGGATGGCAAAAGGAAGGGAGAGAGCGGACACCCCTGCCTAGTGCTTCGAGTAATCAGAAAGGTACGTGAGAGCAAGTCATTCATTCACAGCCTGGCCATAGGTTTGGTGTATTATAATTCAACCTTCTTTAACAATGAGGGGCTGACTCTTAACCCCACCAGAATGGCAAACAGATACGGCCATTCCAGTGAGTCAAAGGTTTTGGTGGCATCTAGGAGTGCCGCAAATGCCTGTGTATGGGGATCTAGGTAATGCAGTACTGCAAAGAAAGTACAAAGATTGTGTGCCGTAGACCTCCCGGGGATAAAACCTGACTGGTTGAGTTAGGCAATTAAAGGGAGCAGTGCGTGCAATCTATTTGCAATTAGCTAAGCTTAGTCAATGTTTATCAACAATAGAGGGCGATAGGGATCCCGCTCATTAGGGTGCTTTCCAGGTTTCAACAGTGACTGCTTCTCGCATGGAAGCGGGGAGGATGCCGGACGTTTGTGCCTCCTCATAGACTGTCAGAAGGTGGGCTGCCAGTATTGATGCATAGGTTTTATAAAAAGCTGTGGTAAGACCATTCGAGCTAGGGGCCTTGTCTAAAGGCATACTATTAATGACTTGTATAATGTCATCAGAGGTGAAGGGCTCGTCCACGTAGGCCCTATGCACCCTCTCCAACCATAATAGCTCTATAGTATCTAGGTAGTGCTAAAGGTCCTCCGAAACCGTTGGGGAAGTGGAGGTGTACAGATTGGAGTAAAAATGTGTGAAATGTTCTAGTATTTCCTGAGGGCTCCTAATAGGTTCGAGATTCTCATCTAGGATCTCAGTGACATATGTGGCATTATGCAGTGTTACAAGTATGGTCGCGAGAATCTGCTCGGCATCCCTCGCCATACCGTCTAGCTTGAGTGTATTTGTCCAGGAATTTCATCTCCCGTTGCGCCTTCGCCTCAAACTCTATAACCCTGTCCTGTAGTGATGCTAACAGGCTCTAAAACTCGGTGGCGTAATATTGCAATTCGATATCTCTGATGCGAGTTTCTAAATTAGCGAGGGATTTCCGGATTGATTTCAATACACCGGCTTGTCGAGCTGTACATTTCCCACGTATTACCACCTTGAATGCCACCCACAAGGAGGCCTGAGAGGAAACCGATCCTGTTTTCAATGCAAAATATTCCTTTATTTCACCTCGTATTTCCTCCCGAAATAGTGCATCCAAAAGAGCATTAAGAGGGAGCTTCCCACTAAAAGTCCATAGGGGTAGCCCCGGAATGGTCAGTTTTAAGCAGCAGGGGTCTTGGCCCAATAGTGTCCTGGGTAAATGTATGACATTATTTGTCCAGGCCGCTATATCAACTGACACTGGCCAGTAGTCTAGCCTGGACCAGGCACTATGGTGTGCCATAATACAGGTGCCCTCAGCCATACCAGGGTGCCATTGCTGCCATATGTCAGGTTACCATCTGATATGATAGTGTTAAGAGTATGATCTGGGATGTAGCCTACGAGTGGCTCCCATCCTGTACAAGGCGTCGTCTAAGATTGCATTGAAAGCCACCCCCCAAATAATGGTGTCACATGTATTCGGCTCATATATCACCGCCAAGGTTATTCTCACAATCCCCAATATGCCATTAAGTATTACATATCTGCCCTCCGGGTCAATGTGCGATTCAGTTGCTGTCAATGCTAGCCCTTGACGTATTAGTATAGCCACCCCTCTAGCATAATTAGAGTACATAGAGGAGTTTAATGTGTCCCCATCTCTTGTGATGTAGTTTAGAGGTGGGATGCGCTGTTCAAATGAATTTCTTGAATGAAACATATGTCTATGTTGTGTCTGAGTAAACAGAACTGGGAGAGTCTGGTTTTCCTACAGTCATTTAACCCTCGGATGTTCCAAGTGAGGAAATTATACGAGGTCATGTCAGGCTGTAGTGCGTGTAGTAGTGATAGAGGTTCCCTCCGCACATTGCGGTCTTCTCTATGTTTTTGTCCGTGCCAATATACTCCGACTCCTTGCGTAAGTGTGGGCCTAACTGCTGAGCCTTCCAGAGGATGTAGCATAACCTTTAGTGTCGAAGTACATGTCTATGTGGTGACACTCTGACCAGAACCTCTACGAAAACATCCCCAACCCTCCCGCCTCCCACATCAACCCCACCAATTAGGTTGTGTGAAAAAACCCACCCATACAACCAAACTTAACTCTGCTCACCAGCAACAAGCCTGGGGTCTAGAAACGGGAGCTCTCCCAGGAGGCATGAGACACCGGCATACAACTCTGCCATAAGGCGGGGTGGCCGAGCATATTAGGAAGAACCAGGAATCAATGAATGAAAGCGCTGTGTTGATGGTGATCGTCGGCTACATCTTAGGTGGAAGCATCTCTAGGATCCGCTGCCATCGCAGCATAGACTTAAACGTTCATGCTTACAGATTGGGCATAGAGAAGTGGTGTTCTGCTGTGCTCAATGACGGAGAGAGTCAGCCATTGTCACTTAGGCCAGTGTCTGGGGAATTGTTTTGGTAGAGTTTGGAGCACATTTTTGACCTCCCCGAATTCCCTGCAAGCCGCCTCCACCGCAGGATTGAAGTCAGGATAGAATGAGATGTTGTTTCCTTTATGATTAATGCTTCCCCTTTCTCTGGCCAGGTGCAGAAGGTTATCGCGGTAGTTCAACAGATGGGCCAGAATCAGCCTGGGTGGGTCTCCTACCGGTGGCCTGGTGCCCAGGGTACGATGGGCTGTCTCAATATTAAACAACGCTGAGAGATCCGGACCAAACAGTTCTCACAAAGGTTCTTACAAGTACGTTTCTATCCAGAATATGGCAGCGGTTTCTGGCATGCCTGTTATTCTAAGGTTATTTTGGTGGGATCTGGCTTCCTGGTCATTGTTCTTGGCCCTAACTATGTTAAGTACCTTGTCCATTTGTAACAGATGCTCTTTTGTTTCAACCTGGAGCTTGTGGGCATCAGAGGCGCGGTTCTCCAGCTGATCCAGGCGTGTTTCATGGTTGCCAACCCGTTTCCTGACTTGGTCCAATTGGAAGGTAAGTACATCAAGCTTATCATCGATGTTTTTTAGGCTGAATTTCATATCCAACAAGAGTGAACGTAGATCAACATTTTGGACGTCTAATGCATCCCTGGGGCCGTGACCCGAATCTAATTCCGCCTCAGAGTCCATGTGTCATGTGCGCCTCTTGTTTTCAAAGGTTAATTTGGGTTGCTTGCATCCCCATAGCGCTAGGCACAGCCGCCTCAGAGCCAACAGGACTATGGGCTTGATATGGGGTGCACAGTTCCGGAACGCATTAGTCACAGGGCCCCCTCCATGCCCTCACAACTACACTGGCCTCCTCTTGCAGCTTGGTTCACTCTGCCGCATATGACCGCAAAGCTCCAAGAGAATGGAGCCACTCGCGCCTCCTCCACCCAAGTCGCAGTTGCTGGCACCTCAGCTTGTCCCCGCCAAACCAGGGCAGCCCTAATCAGCCATCTAGCTCCTTGCGAATCTTCAGGCCCAACCAGGATAAATGTAGACGGAGCCCTGGAAATATCGGCACATGTATTCTTGCTGGGCGCATCGCTGCGTCCGTTGCGGCGTGGCCGGTGGGGGCAGTCTCTCCTCCCTCGGTAGCACCAGGCTGCCTCTGTCAGACCAGCCAATCTTGCTGAAAGCAGCACTGTGTCAAGGCCCTTCGGCTCTCCAGGTACCCCCCGCTGAGGAGTCACAGCCCGACTCACCTCAGGTCTCAAAGAGCACTGGGATGTCACCACTCCTTCCTGTCCCCGCTGGGACGACGCTGTACCAGGCCCAGTGCACTCCGTGAGCGGCCGCCCGATTCTCACTGCTGGCACACCAGGGGAATGCCGTGGGAGAACAGAGCCCACTCAGTATAGGCACAGAGTGGCACAGAGCTCAGATCCCTGGCTTCCGCCGGTACTGCAGCTCCGCTCCTCTGTATGTGGCCCTTGGCTTCCTCTAGTCTCAGGGTCCAGACCTTTCCTCACACAGCATCAATCGCCTGCGACGTGCTGGGCTGGCCTGCCCGCCGGGTCTCCTATTCCGCAATCATCTGGCGGATTGACTGGCCATCCGAAGCACAGTCCCAACGTGGATGAACATCAGCTGGTAGCAGGTACTACTGGCTCTCCAATTGACTGGATATTAAAAGGATTATGTCTCGGCTGGCAGAGCTCACTCAACGATCTGCCATTTTGTTGCCCGGCGAGACCATGCCCCACACTTAGCTAGGATTAGCATTTTAGGAATACGCACGATTACTGCCATGTATCTATATGCCTGCATATATCCATTGCTTTAGCACCATGGTAGAATTCTACCTTTTATTTATTCTGTTGGCGCTTCTCATCGTATATATCTGTTTCTGGCTAAAGGTTGTTGCAGCACACGTATTTTACACTAGAATGACGCTGGTTCAATAAATACATATTAAAAACATCCCCACTATTTATTCTGTGTATCTCTCTAAGACAAAGTGAGCATGAGTGACTGAGCGAAAAGTACTGTACTGTTTCCACGATTGGTGTGGGTTGTCATGTTCGATAGTTGCCAGAAACGATTCGCTCCTTGGTAAGATTGTCGGGTTTATAGTGGCACTGAGAGCTAGCAGGTAAACAGGCGAACATATCCTGGGGGGGGTGGAGGGGGTCTGGGATCAGTCTGGAAACCAATCCCTTAATTTAAGTTGTCTAAACGCGCAGATCCTATATAGATTTGTAGGAACTACATTACATGGCGCCGCTAACATTGGTTTGATTCTTATTAATCGGTCAAATCAGAGTATTTCAGTCCTGCTTTCTCAGAGACCCAAACTCAAATTTACCCAGAGACGTCTGGAGTCACAGCTGAGTGGGTATACCCTATGTATTGGCTGTAGTTTTAATCCAGCTTGAAGGATTATGGTTCCACATTGTGCGATATATTAACTCCATTTACTTGTAAATCCTTTCACAATGTCTGTCCAGGAAGGTGCTGCAAAAGTAAGGGGGGAAAAGAGCTTGAAGGAGCTATAAATATTTCAGAAATTAGCTGAAATGCACTTGCTACAAAATTAGAACATTTTGGTCTCTCAGCGTTAGGCCGGACCGTTACCTTTGTGATCAAGGCACACGAGGCATACAGAACAGAGGTGTTCTATTCTTGGGTCAAATTCCCACCTGTAGATGCACGCACAAATACATTTCATTCCTACATTCCAGATGAGACACCAGATGAATACTCTCCATACGAGGACATAGAAGTCCTGTTAACTTACCAAGAGCATATAAATTGGTTTAAAGGCACCCTCCCCCATACCACAGATAAAGTAAGACTTGGTCTGCTCAGCAGAGACAGAGCGACTTGGGCGGTTCTAGCTGCTTACAACCCACATCCAGAGACAGATACACTGCCAGCAGCAAACTTATGTCCCGTACACAAGTTCGTAATGCGAACACTCACACTTCATCCTACAAGGGTCACTCAAACAGGCCAACAATATGGGACCACAACAAAAACTAACCCTCAAATGCTGAACGCGATTATGGGAAGAATGCCCACTAACGTGAGCAACTGCCATTCTGGACAGCACAAAAAATAGCACAGATCAAGGCAGTGTTTCCACACAGGCCCACAAGAAGAACACATAATGCTGACAATTTGCTTGCCAATGGGGATAGCGCCCCAGATAGAGGATTGTACCACTTGGGGTACAGTCTTTTCTGCTGTCTATACCAGGGCTCATGGTACCCCCTCAATAGCAGTGATACCAGAGTTATTGAAACAAATACAGAATGAGTAAGGGACAGAACCAGCCCTGCACTCAGGGATGAAATTGATAGGCAATTTTGTCCAGGTATCGACAATTATGTTAGCCAAGATTAAAAGGGAGGCAGCAGCGGTAGCTACACAACAATGCCTGAGGGAATGCACTCCTGCACAACAGGAGCGAGAATTATCTAAAAATTTCAAAGAGACCTATGCTTCGATGGATAGAGATATTTCGGGAGCCGGACCTGTCAAACCACAATTAATGGGTAATCCTGAAAAGGATAACTCAAAGGAAACACCCAATTCTTTTAAAAAGAAAGGAGATAATAAACAATCAAAAAACAAGCAGAATGCATAACAAGCAAGGGGTGGATCTCCACAACAGGAGCCCTCTGACAGGAAGCATAACCTTAGAAACAGTGATAGTATAAAAAAAAAAAAACAGGTATCAGGGTACTAATACCTATTCCTCTCGTTCCTTTCAGGGTCCATCAAGAAACTCAGAGAGGGAATGCCGGTCAGAACACAGATCAGAAGAGCGAGTCAAGCTAAGACACATTCAACACACTTCAGACTACATTATCAAACAAGAAGATAAACCAAAATCTAAACCTCAATTTAAAAAGAAGGTAGCTGGCCTTAAAATAAGAACTGCCCAGGCTACTGAGGACTCAACTTCTGAAGAGGGGATGGGCTCTGAAGATGCTAGACAGTGCAGCAGAAGTAAAAATAGCTCACCAGAACCAGATGGAATTTCTAGTGACGCAGCGTTGAATGATCATGGTGGAGACATCTGAGAAAAGGGTATGCGTCACACATCAGTTACATGAAATAACACTCCATATGGAAGGGAACATACCAAGGAAACTGAAAGGTCTCTTTTGGGAGAACCTGACGTATGGATACAATATCCTTTTGGCTGATAAAGATTAGCCATCTGAGTTAGTTATTGACTACCCAAAAGGAGAAACTGCAATTTTACCGGCTTTTTCCGACCTTGTTCCAGAATCACTAAGACATTCTTACGCGCAGGAGTAGGCGGTAGCACTGGCGCTTGCGTTATACAGAAATCATGTAGGGTGGGATGCTGAGTCACCTCACCATGAAACAGTTCCCAATAAAACATGAGATAGTTCCCAATAAAGCATGACGCAAAAAGACAAGTCAGAGAGATCTTAGATCAACTTGAATACCAAGGTGTAATCAAAAATTGCACCGCTTTCATGAACAATCCTTTGTTTACCGTAATGAAACTGGACAATTCATACCATCTAGTTTTAGACTACAGGGATTTGAATACATGCACAAAAACATTTGCTGTACTAAATGCACACAGTGCCGCATTAATTAATAACATTGTGTGGAAGTAATACAAAACAACATTAGATATCTCAAATGGATTCTTATGCCAAAATATAGCGCCTGAAAGCAGATATTTGACTGCATTTTCGGCCCTCGGCTCTCAACAATAATTCTGTAGATTGCCTAGGGATTCTGTAGATTGTCCCAGGAGTATAAGAATAGCCCTAGTATCAGACTTAATTCAAAATGTTGATGAAGAGGCATTGTCCTATGTAGATGATATTTATCTGACGGGTGATAAACTATTGGATCATTTGACCAGGGTGAACAACATAATTCTGGGGTTGGCCTCGGAGGGCTACAAATGAAACTTTAGAAAATAAAAAATCACCCACCTCGATGTCCTATTTTTAGGATATGAGCTCTCAAGTGACGGGAAAAGCCTAGCAGATAATTTTTGTTTTTAGAAAAATGTGTGCTGCTTCAACCTCCAAAGACTGGATTATGCAGAAAAAGTGTAACAATTCACTAATTATTAAGAACTGATTTTTTAGTCAGACATGGGACACAGGAGCACACAGAAATTCTCTGTTGCTTACAAGCTGACATGATAGCTTCCAAACATTTACACACATGTGTAAACACCACGAATTTAGTGAGCTGTGTAATCGTGGGTCTATTCGGTACACTTCCCTCACTTTCAATGAAGGAAAAACTGTACCCACTGCATACAAATACCATTTTTACACAAATGCTGAAATACGTTTTGCATCAACTGAAAAAATACTGACAGCAGTCTAGTGAGAGAAATAGGACTAGCTCAGGGGAAACGCACAATTGTTGTGACTCCAGTACCAACCTTAGAAGCTGTTACAAAAGCCAGCATTCAAAACGCAAAATCATTACATCCACAATGGATACAATGGTCTAATTCTCACTGCAACAGATGTAGACTACAAATTGGATTCTACATTAAAAGTGCAAGCATTCCTGCAGAGGAACAAGAATATCTTCTCCCGAATTAGACCAGTATGAATACATAATTTACACTGACAGTTCTGTTCATCCTTCCCTAGGAAGTAAACAGCAATATAGTGCCGCATGTGCGATTGTAAAGGGACGTATGCGAGACGGTAAGTTCCGTCCTAGCAATACGCAGATGCAGTCTCTAGGAGATTGTACGGCACAGCTGGCAGAACTTAAAGCCCTAATGCTGGCACTAAAAAAAACGGATTGTGAATTCCCCACACTTATAGTGTGCGATTCATTTTTCTGTGTCCAGTCATACAACGAATATCTTCACTATTGGGGCCTGAATGGGTCTAGAGATTACAAAGGTTGCACAATAAAGCATAATGTGCTTTGAGAACAAGTGGCAGAACTGAAAAAAGGCTTACCACTGGCTCACGTGATATATACCCTGAGTCGTCAGCGTGTTGGCGTGCACGTTGAATGGAATTCATTGGCTGACGAAGCTGCCAGGCAACAGTGAGAACAGCTGCTGTTGCTGCAATCACTCGTTCTAGCACGAGGATAGACGGACAGATAATGGTATCTATCAACACTACACATAATAACAGCTCAGCCTTGCCAAAAGATTTTCCCCCAAGTACTCCAACAAGATAGATGCACAAAACATACCGTATGCTCAAATTCCAGGAGTGGGGGATAGAGTAACAAACATGGATCGCAGATTAGGTTCAACACAAGCAGTACACGAGGGTCTGGGTTCAGCACTTGCAGGTATTACTGCAACCGTTTCTTTACTGAAACAACATTATTGGTGGCCAGGTCTTACCAAGCCGACCAAGGGATTTGTCCATAAGTTTGACATCTGTGAATAGATGAAGGGTTCCACCGAGGCACCCCACCAGACACCATTACTGATATCAGACAGACCTCTTGCATGTGTCTATTTGGACCACTGCGGCCCCTTACAACATGACGGGGCTTAAAAGTACATCTTGGTGGCAGTGGATTCATGCTCTAGATTCCTGTAAATTTGGCCCCAGCGCTCGGCTGATACTCGAACTGTTATAAAGGATTTGCGAGTCTTTAAAGGGACATAAGCAATTGGCACATTACATTCGGACTGTGGCCTTCCGTTCAGCTCTCTGCTTACAAAGAAGCCATAGGAAGTTTGGGTGTGGTCTTGTGGTACTCCTCTCCATATCATCCCGAGGGAAATTCGATTGTGGAGAGGAAAATCGGGGCTTACAGCAGTCCTTAACAGCAAGGGTATTTGGCTCGGGTGGTAGTTGGCTCAATCATTGATATGGGGTTACAGAGCCAAGAAGTTACCTTCCTCGTAGCCCGTCCCTCCACCCCGCTCCCGCCTCCCAGCTGCCCCTCCCTCCTACTGATAGTTGAGCTGTGTGCCATCCGGGGAAGCGCTGTGACCATCCTGACTCGCTCAGAGGCGGTCGCTCCCCAAGCTCCCTGGCCTTTGGGTATTGTAGCGCTGTACTGCTGTGTCTGCTATTTGTGCATTGCTCGCATTGACTGGAAGTCATCTGTGCCTCCTTAGCTTCGCAGCGCTCCTCTGCTCTGTTTACTGTTTGTGCATTAATCAAAGTCATCTGTGCCTCTTTGCATCGCAGCGCTCCACTGCTCTGTGTAGTCTTTGTGCATTGCTCGCATCGTCTCGCATATCATTTGTGCCTCCTCAGTATTGTTTGCGATATTGCTCGCATTGCCTGATAAATATACATTGCGCCGGACTGTGGCCCCAATCTCGTCCTGTTTTCACTTTCGTATTTACAGCCATTTTGTTGTTGCGCCTCGTAGCCCATCCCTCCACCCCGCTACCGCCTCCCAGCTGCCCCTCCCTCCCACTGATAGTTGAGCTGTGTGACATCCGGGGAAGCGCTGTGACCATCCTGACTCGCTCAGAGGCGGTCGCTCCCCAAGCTCCCTGGCCTTTGGGTATCGTAGCGCTGTACTGCTGTGTCTGCTATTTGTGCATTGCTCGCATTGACTGGAAGTCATCTGTGCCTCTTTAGCTTCGCAGCGCTCATCTGCTCTGTTTACTGTTTGTGCATTAATCAAAGTCATCTGTGCCTCTTTGCATCGCAGCGCTCCACTGCTCTGTGTAGTCTTTGTGCATTGCTCGCATCGTCTCGCATATCATTTGTGCCTCCTCTGTATCGTTTGCGATATTGCTCGCATTGCCTGATAAATATACATTGCGCCGGACTGTGGCCCCAATCTCGTCCTGTTTTCACTTTCGTATTTACAGCCATTTTGTTGTTGCGCCTCGTAGCCCGTCCCTCCACCCCGCTCCCGCCTCCCAGCTGCCCCTCCCTCCCACTGATAGTTGAGCTGTGTGCCATCCGGGGAAGCGCTGTGACCATCCTGACTCGCTCAGAGGCGGTCGCTCCTCAAGCTCCCTGGCCTTTGGGTATCGTAGCGCTGTACTGCTGTGTCTGCTATTTGTGCATTGCTCGCATTGACTGGAAGTCATCTGTGCCTCTTTAGCTTCGCAGCGCTCCTCTGCTCTGTTTACTGTTTGTGCATTAATCAAAGTCATCTGTGCCTCTTTGCATCGCAGCGCTCCACTGCTCTGTGTAGTCTTTGTGCATTGCTCGCATCGTCTCGTATATCATTTGTGCCTCCTCTGTATCGTTTGCGATATTGCTCGCATTGCCCGATAAATATACATTGCGCCGGACTGTGGCCTCAATCTCGTCCTGTTTTCACTTTCGTATTTACAGCCATTTTGTTGTTGCGCCTCGTAGCCCGTCCCTCCACCCCTCTCCCGCCTCCCAGCTGCCCCTCCCTCGCCCCTCCCCCCTCCACTATACACATATGACAGATGCTTTTGCGCGCAGCGTTCAAGCGGAGCGGACGCATCCCATGCGTGCCGAAGGCGCGCCAAAGGTAAGCCCGTCTACGCCCGTCCGCGCCTGGACCGCGCCCAGCGCCAGACCCCCTGGTCCCCACCATATCCACTCCACCCGCATAACATATGCCGCCGCATCCCTCTCTGCACTTAACCCCGGCCGACCTCCAAACTGCTACCAAGCCACCCCAGGACACACCCATGGACCCTTCACCTGCCACTCCTGCAAGTTCGACTGCATCAGGACCTGCACCAAATCCACAAACTACAAACACAGCTCCGACACCAACCACCTGAAATGCATCCTGCTCAACACCCGCTCGGTCCACAGACACGCCATTGAACTCTGGAACCTACTCGACACTACATCGCCGGACGTCGCCTTCCTTACAGAAACCTGGATGAATGCATCATCAGCTCCCGACATCGCCATAGCCATCCCGGACGGCTACAAGATCATCCGAAAGGACCGCACCAACCAAACAGGAGGTGGCATCGCCATCGTCCATAAGAACACCATCCGCATCACGACCAGTTCCGCCGATAACCTCGCTGCCGCCAAACACCTTCACTTCCAGATCCACACCGACCCCAAGACCACACTCAGAGGCACCCTCATCTACAGACCACCAGGACCCCGCACACAATTCAGCTAAGACATCACTGACTTCATCAGCCCACATGCCCTCCCCTCCGAGGACTACATTCTACTGGGGGACCTCAACTTCCATCTGGAAAAGAAAAACGACAGCAACACCACCACCCTTCTGGACAACCTGGCCAACCTCGGACTCGAACAACTTGTCAACACCCCCACCCACTATGCCGGACACACGGTCGACCCAATCTTCACCTCCAGCAAGCACATTTCCTTCAATCACACCACAGCTCTCCACTGGACGGACCACAGCTGCGTTCACTTCAACTACAAAAAGACCACGACCCACAAGCCCCCACAACCTATTCCCCGAAGAAACTGGAACAAAATTACCACCGACCAGCTCTTCACATCGCTTCACCAAAACCCTCCTGCCAAATCATCGGACCCAAACCAAGCAGCCACCAACCTCACACAATGGATCACCCACAGCACTGACGAACTAGCACCCTTGAAAAACCATCAAATCAAGCAAGGTAGCAAAAAAGCCCCCTGGTTCAACGATGACCTTAAGAAATCCAAGAAGCTCTGTCGTACCCTCGAGAAAGCCTGGAGAAAAAACCCAACCACAGACAACCTGGCCACCTTCAAGAACGCCACCCGCAAACACCACCAACTGATCCGATCCACCAGAAAATCAGCATTCAAGGATCGCCTTGACAACAACGCCCAAAACAGCAAGGAACTATTTAACATCGTCAAAGAATTTACCAACCCCACCGCCGGCACCAACGACATCACTCCCTCACAAGACCTCTGCGACTCCCTAGCCTTATTCTTCCACAACAAAATCGCCGACATACATAACAGCTTTGGAATCCAGTCCGAAGACCAGTCCACTCCACCCACCTCCGAACCAAAACCACCCTCTAACAACCTTTGCGCCTGGAACCCAATCACCACTGAAGACACCATCCGACTGATGAACTCCATCCACTCGGGATCACCAACCGACCCATGTCCCCACCACATTTTCAACAAAGCAGACTCCATTATTGCACCGCATCTCTGTGACGTCATCAACTGCTCCCTCAACTCCGCTACCTTCCCGGAAAGCTGGAAACATGCCGAACTCAGCGCCCTTCTGAAGAAACCCACAGCAGACCCCACTGAACTTAAGAACTACCACCCCATCTCGCTCCTCCCATTCCCTGCCAAAGTCATTGAGAAAGCCGTCAACAGTCAGCTTGCCACTTTCCTCGAATCCAACAAATCCCTCGACCCCTCACAATCCGGCTTCCGAGCCAAACACAGCACCGAAACCGCCCTCATCGCAGCAACAGACGACATTCGAACTCTACAGGACAACGGAGAAACAGCTGCCCTCATCCTACTTGACCTCTCCGCAGCCTTCGACACAGTCTGTCATAGCACCCTCATACAACGCCTCAGCAACGTCGTAATCCAAGGAAAAGCATTGGACTGGATCACCTCATTCCTCGCCGGTAGAACCCAGAGAGTCCGCCTCCCCCTTTTAGATCAGAGGCCACCGGTCATCTGCGGCGTCCCGCAAGGATCATCACTCAGTCCCACCCTCTTCAACGTATACATGAGCCCCCTCGCATCCATCGCACACCAACACAACCTCAACATCATCTCCTACGCAGACGACACCCAGCTGATCCTCTCCCTCACCAAAGACCCAAACTCCGCCAAAACCAACTTACACGAAGGAATGAAAGAAGTAACCGAGTGGATGAAGAACAGCCGTTTAAAACTGAACTCGGACAAAACGGAAGTCCTCATCTTAGGTTCATCCCCCGCTGCCTGGGACGACTCATGGTGGCCACCAGCCCTGGGAACCGCACCCATACCTACGGACCACGCACGTAACCTGGGCTTCATCCTGGACTCCTCCCTCTCGATGATCAGACAAGTCAACGCCGTCTCATCATCATGCTTCAACATCCTACGCATGCTCAAAAAAATCTTCCGCTGGATCCCCACCGAAACAAGAAAGACGGTCACCCACGCACTGGTCACAAGCCCACTGGATTACGGAAACACCCTTTACGCCGGAACCACAGCCAAACTACAGAAAAAACTCCAACGCATCCAAAACGCCTCAGCCAGACTCATACTTGACATCCCCCGTCAAGCTCACATTTCCGGTCACCTGAAAGACCTCCACTGGCTCCCCGTCAACAAGAGAATAACGTTCCGTCTCCTCACCCACGCACACAAAGCCCTCTACGACCTAGGACCCGAATGCCTCAACACGCGACTGTTCTTTTACACCCCCATCCGCCAACTACGATCGTCCAATCAAGCCCTCGCCGAAATTCCGCGCATCCATAGATCCACCATGGGGGGGAAGATCCTTCTCCTACTTAGCGGCCAAAACCTGGAATTCTCTCCCCACCCACCTCCGCCTTACACAGAACCACCTCGCCTTCAGAAAGCAACTAAAAACTTGGATATTCGATAAATAAAGTACCCCCTCCCCAAGCGCCATGAGACCCTCTGGGTGAGTAGTGCGCTATACAAATTTTTGAACTTGAACTTGAACCTAGGAGGCCGTACTCCAAATGAGGTCCTGTTTGGGTCTATTATGTGGGTACAGACCTCGATTGTCGCAGCGCAGTGGCGGAAAAGCATTTGATATCAATGATAGTTTAGCTGTTTTACAGGAACCCAATGAATTTCGGGCATTACAAAGCAACGTCCAAATAAATCACACCGCCACTGGGGTCCTAGTCAGAGGAAAGATTGTGGACAAAAAAGAATTTGGGCAATCTTACAGAGCGCCTGCTACTGTCCTAGTTGTCGAAGGAACAAGAACAGTACTTCAACCACCTCTTGCCGGCAGAACAGAGATCAGTCTCCATTGATCTGATCAAACCACACTACATTGCAGATACTGAATAGCAAGCTACATGGGCTCCTGGGTAGCCTCTGATCTCCTTCGCTACCATTAAGGAAGTTCAGACAGAAAGATCAATAACATTTGAAGATGTGACACTACAAAATAAAGGAGTTACAACAATGGAATGGAACTTGTGCCAGTTGAAATTGAACAGCAACAAAATACAAATGAAACACAGATCTCAATTCGGCCAAATACCAACATCTATGTAAATATGTCTCGAAATGAGTCAACAGCCAGTTCTACAAAAACTGCTGGGCAACCAAAGGTGGACCGAACAGAGTCTGGCAACTTCGTCGATTTTGATATCTTTTCTCTGGATCCGAGTGAACCAGAGTCACCGCCAACTTCTGTTTCCCTCAAAGAAAAAATATTTGAACTCTACCTTTGGCTGTAAAAGACTTACTTTGTTTTTCCCTGTCTACAGCTCTGGATGGCAATTGGTCTACTGTTCCTAGTCCTATGGATAGGTGTAGTGACTGTCTTTTTCCTGATGCTGAATGGACATGATCTCCCAACATGCCCAGCAGTACAAAATGTGAACTTGTTCCTGAAACCACATGCATCATCTCATCGTGAACATAGAGGCCTGTTCTTCCGGTTAGAGTTCCAGTTCCTGAAGGAAAAGTTGTGCATAGGGTCTCATATGATTTATTTGGTCCCACTGTACTTTTGAAAATACCACATGTATTAAAAATGTCTTTGAATGATATCACCTCCATTCCATTCTCCGATAATTGGGACTTTAAATGGTAAATAGTATGCGGTCTGATTTGGAACAATCTGCTGCACTCTCTAGTAATGAATTGTATGAGGATACATCTGATTTTGACACCATGTATTGTTACACCATTATGGTCATCATTTCTTGCACAAAGCAAGTTACCCACGTACCGTATTCACTTACTATCAATGGGAACATTGCACAACACCACCAAAAGGTAGTTCACAAACATTTGCACAGAAGTTTGCTTATTTTTCTAGGTTTAATACTTCAGAACCCGACCTCATATTATTATTAGAATGCACCTACACCTGCAAAGCAAAATATGTTCACTAACACGAAACATATATACGCTGCTTCCTTTACTTCCCAGGGGTCTTCACAAGGTTCCGACATTTGGAGGGACACCACAGACACAAAATCTGTCTAGGGGAGTAGAGATTGGCAGGTTCAGTGAACTGAAGCTTTATTTAGAGCATGCCTCACACAACAGAAGATTAACTTCCTGAACAACACTGTGCAACAGACTTCCTGTCTTGGATGAGCTAAAATAAAGGATTTGAACACACCTCGGATTCCCTCCCCCATTTTGAGGGTTGGCAGAATTACACACAGCATAGTGAGAATTCACTAGATGACATTCTGCATGGTGGATCGTACAATTTGCCAGACCCCAATTGGAAGGGATGGTCGGTTTGGCTTATCAACACAAATAGGTGCCATTCAAGATTCAGGGGTACCACGGAAGGGTTTAGTATCCATAGGCCTAACCAACATTAAGTACAACGAGAACACTCTGGGGTGGTGACATCTTAGTGTTGGGAAGTTGACATCTTACAGTGTTGGGAAGTTATGTCTAGAGTGGCTAAAACCTTAACACTGTCCCAGGTGAAACAACACTTGTCCTTACTCTCAGATGACATAGATCTTAGGGATTTTTTGTTAGGTCCCCAGAAACCATGTCGGACACGCTTCATATACTCCATTTATAATGAAATATGGAAAATCTCACAACAGGAGGCTGCTGAGAGATTGCGTGAGATTGACCGGGTTAACCTCAAAAAGGCTTTGGCTTTGGTTGACAATTTATAACACTGACTTCCAGGATTTCTTCACTGGGCAATATTTTGTCTTCTGCTATCGATATAATAGAACAGGATTTGTGTATTTTAAGGCATGGACACTAGCAATCACGGTCCATTCTATTATTGAGTTGGACACTACAATCATCGCGCTCTGGTCATGTGTCCTGGCAGTATATCAACAGTAAGTGTCTGTTTTCTGCTTACAATCTAACAGAGACAGACAATCATGGCAAAGAGATGCAAAGTATACAATGCTGCACAATGAAAAATTGGACCAATTACCTTTCACTGTGGCTGAGTCACCCTCCAGAGTATGGTTAATCCATGGCCATATTACACTGCCAGTCACGACATTCCAATTTCAATATTGTCCACAGTATCAACAAGTAGGCAGGTATGAAGCATTGGGTAGGGAATACATACATGTATCTTGGGAATTACGTTACAGATTTAGATGTAGGAATGGGGACACTGAAGTCTCTCTCAGGCAGTGAGAATTTGTTAAATGGGTCTCGGATTTGTCAGGATATCAGCCTTCAAGGAGCTTGTAATGCTTTGGTTGCAAACCTATCTTGTCACTTGAAAGAATCCCCAGTTGCCGTGATTCATCCAGTGTTCAAACTGCTCTCGAATAGGAGTTATTTGGTGTTGAATTATCAAGATTGTTGTGGGATGCTGCCGGGCATCACATATCTGGTCACAGTAAGTTCCAGGGTTACTTGTTGTATGCAAGTATTGTTTCCACCGACCCAAACAGTCTGGGAGGCGCCGCTATAACCTTTGTTGAATGTTTCCCTTATACGGTTTGTTTCTCTGAGCATACTGAAAGCCATACTTTTACAGAAGGAGGAGGCCTTACCCTCAGCCCGAGAGACCTTTGATATCCAGGTTTGAAGGTCTTCAGCTGAGATACAGGCACTACTCCAAACTAACTTCCACCTCCATTTCGAGGAAATGGTACATCGTATCTTTAACATGTCTGATACCAGTGGGATAGTACACCAATTTAAGAGCATAGGTTCTAGGCTATTAAGCACCTTGCAGATGATCTTCTGAGTTATTCCATCATTGAAACACTCTGTATTGGGTAGCGTTTTTGGAGGACTTCCACTGGTCCTACTATTTGTAGTGGGTATCCTGGTTTAATTTTCCTGCTATGCAATAGACGTCCCATTCACCAAAGAGATGGAAAAAGCATTCTCGGTGTGATGCGGACGTGAATGTATTGTTCTCCCTCTGTGCACACCTCGGCTTCGGAGCTAAGTGAGAATTGGTTCCTACTGTTCAGATCAGTCTGGGTTGACTTGTCTTGTCTGTTCTTCGCTGCCTATTCTGCGGATATGAATGCGTGTTGGACATCTGTTGTTCTTAGAACCCAGTGTCAAAAAAGGAGCGTCAGTTCCCCCTGGATCAAAAACTAGAGTAAGACAGTTGAAATATTAAAGTGAGTGAAGGCACACAGGAGGGGGGATCCTCCTTTTCCAAACTAGAGACCTCACACACCCAGCAAGCTAGGTGTCATGCTTCATCATATGGGCTCGCCCCTCGTCGGGTCGGCGGTGCAATACCAGATGGGCACCCGTAAAGGGGCTCTTTGGCGGGGATCTTTTGTTCCTGCGGTATGGTGCGGTGGGTGTGAGGGCCCTAGGGAATGATAGGGAGGGGTGTAGATGTGTGTAGGTGATATTAAAAGAGGTTGGGTAGTCCACAGAGAAATTTTATTAAAGTGGTAACCCACCTCACTAAAAACAAGGAGAGTGGTTGCTTTATCAGGCTTGAAGAACCGTGAAAGCAAAAACCTACTCTAACAAATGATGGTCAACATGTTTCATGCTATTGTGTTCAAATCGATACTCAGCATTTCTTCAGGACCAAGTGAAACTATCTACACTACTAGATGTTCATTTCTTTAATCTAGTAAAGTGTGCAACTAACATCATTTGTTAGAGTAGGTTTTTGCTTTCACGGACCCTCAAGCCTGATAAAGCAACCACTCTCCTTGTTTTTAGTGAGGTGGATTACCACTTTATTAAAATTTCTCTGTGGACTACCCAACCTCTTTTAATATCACCTACACACATCTACACCCCTCACTATCATTCCCTAGGGCCCTCACACCCACAGCACCATAAGCCAGGAACAAAAGATCCCCGCTGAAGAGCCCCTATATGGGTGCCCGTCGGGTATTGCACTGCCGACCAGACGAGCGGCGAGCCCATATGATGAAGCATGACACCTAGCTTGCTGGGTGTGTGCGGTCTCTAGTTCCGAAAAGGAGGATTCCCCCTCCTGTGTGCCTTCACTCACTTTAATTTTTCAACTGTCTTACTCTAGTTTTTTATCCAGGGGGAACTGCGCACTCCTTTTTTGACACTGTGCTACTAGGGCGCGTGCACTGGACCCCGTAACCAAAGCCCTACCTCTCCCTCTTGTTGTTTATAATGGCATTCTTAGAGCCACCAGAGGATGCATCAGGTCCTGTTGGAATGGACACCGGCTCTGCAATAGGCTTACAAGCTTTGAGTGCTTCCTCAGCGGCGGCTGTGGGAACCGGAGAACAACACCTTTGCTCCATTTACCCGATTAAAGAGGTGTTACAGGGACCATCGTCTGCGAAAGCAAGCAGCAGTGATGTTGCGTCTCCCACAGGGGACACAAGCATTTGGCTCTCTATGTAATGGGAACAATTCGGCCTTTATCAAAATAACCCAAATTGGAATTCAAAAACATTTTTTTTATTTTTCCTCTCTTGCTCTCACTGAGCACTATGGCTTTTGGCGGGCTCAGTTGGTCTAGCAGTATATTAACAGTATAGACAGTATATTAGAGGACTTATTGAGCTTTTTTAACTTTTGCTTCGTTTTTTAACTCATACCAAGGTTTTTAGATTTTTTTACTCCTATTTTAGCAATGTTTTTATGCTTTTTAAACAGGCATAGTTTAGCATTTGTTAGTTATGTCGTCCAGTCGGATAAGGAGCGGGTGTTATAAACCCCACTGTACCACAATATAGGCCTAGGTAGTTGCACAAGCTTTTACCTACATTTGTCCTACCTTGCTCTACATAAAAGTTCTGGCACTGACCTTTTATCTAGTTAAAATCTAACCTCATTTATGATGCATGGGGATTCTTAGCATCACAGCAGGAGTACCATCTTCTGCATAATAACTCTGTACAAGGGTCACAGCTATCGTTATCCTTGGCCGACATGCCCACAGTACCTTGACACATCTAGATAGAACCCCTGAGGGTACCTTTAGGGTATAAAATTACCACATCTTCGCTGGGCAAACCAGAGGAGAAACTTCCATACTGACCCAAGACACTGAAGTATCTTGGAGACACTCCAGCATGCAGTGGTCGGACATCCCTTGCAGGGTATCCAACTTGAGACCAAGATGGTGTCCTTCATTCTCTCCCATCAGGTAATAGGGTTGGCTCTTTCCTTGGGAGATTCTTGGCTTTACACTTACATCTATGCTAGGTACATTTAGGTACACTTAGCTAGGGTTTATTGCCATGTATCTATATGCCAGAATATATCCACTGTTTATGGTGCTTGGAATCGTATATATATGTTTTTGTCTAAAGGTTGTTGCAACACACGTATTTTACACTAGAATGATGCTGGTTCAATAAATACTTATTGAAAACGTCCCCACCTTTTATTCTGTGCATTTCTCGGAGATAAAGTGAGCGTGAGTGACTGAGGGAAAAGGCCTGTACTGTTTCTACAAGCCAGAGTGGTCAGGGTTCTCATGTACGGTAGTTGACAGAAACTATTCTCTCCTTGGTAAAATTGTGGGGCTTATAGTGGCACTGAGAGCTAACTGTTATACAGGTTAGCATCTCCTGTAAGGGTGTCTGGAATCAGTCTGGACACCAATCCCAATTATGAGCGTGGCAAACTACCCTTCAGAGGGTAATTGTGAAAGACAGATAAATACAGTATAAAATACATGGGATTCTGTAAACCCTGTATGAACAGCAATCTCTGATTTCCTTAAAATTGGCAACTTGTAACGCACCCAGTCACCCATTATAAAGAAAAGACATCATAACTCGACAATTGTAAGTTATTACAGTCAAGTTCTGACATCACAATGCCTGCTGTCAGAGCCAACAGCCAAGGTGAAAAGCATGTCAGGCCATGGAGCATAATTGAAATAGTTGTTTAAAGACACAAAAAGGGTTCTTTGCTTTTATTTCTCCTGTCCTATTTCAATAGCTTCCAACAACAAGAAGTGAGAATATGTTTATTTTTTGCACTCCTAAGATAGAGAAAAGCTAGAATCTTTCTGCATGTTTTGATACAATCCGAGCTACTGCAGCTTCCTTTTTTTTTACACTGACTTATAATGACACAAATATCTAACAGGCTTATGATGTGTTATAATTTAATACAATATAAATTGAGGTTTTATTTCTGTGCTTCAGGTTTGCAAACATGCTCACTGTTTCATATAAAAGAGCTATTCACCAATGTTTTAAGTGGTTTATGGGAACGGCTACTGCGTGACCATGTATAATATGGAATAAAGTACCCCATGGTCTATTTGAAAAGGAAAATGCAAATCACCTAGAAGTTCCATAATCTTATAAAGAAACTCTAGCTCTGCGTCATTCCTATATATGGTTATGGAACTACTCAGAGACTTGCAATATCATTTTAACGTAGCGCAGGTGCTACTTTATCTCTTATATAATTTCTATTTGTTAAATATAGCAGTGCTTTTTTGCATTATAACCCCTACATCCAAACAATATATTTTTTCCAATATATTTTTTCCATCTAATGTTTTGGGTACATTTTATTGTCTCATGTGCATTGTTAAGTACCTGCTTCTATGCCATCTGGTTGCGTAAATGGAGCATATAATTTATTTTTAAAGACTGCACATTAGTATTTTACCTTCTCCCAGTGTTTCTCCTTAGTGACTTGAAACATTAAATTATTAATATACATGTCAGCTAGATGGAAATACATTTGGTGACACCCTCATATCACATTTCACCAATAGTGGAATACTGAACCCCATAACCACAATACCCCCACCTCAACCAGATGCAACCACATTGATAAAACAGCCACATATTATTCACCCTATTACCACCATAAAAACCAATGGGTATATTAATCATATTCACATGTACGTATTATTAAGTCTAAGCATTAAAGTGTTCATCAGTGGTACTTCAAATATAGCATTTTGAAATTGTAACCAGGCGTCCAACTTTCTTTACTTTTTACAGGCCTCATAATGCAGCCAGAGGACCAACCACAAGGTGTCCCAGAACTGCACAGGCCAAGAGTAAAAGCTCTAGCTCTGGGGTGTTTAACATAAAACCCCTCTCCTGGGGGGTCATCATTTTAGGCCCCAGGAGACATGGGCAGATTAACTATAGAAAACAATTAGGGAGGGGGGGAACGCTACACCTCCCACAACCACACACACACTCCATTAATCGGTAGTGGTGTACCGGCACAACAGAACCCAACACATATATTTTCAACCCCCTCACTGGGAATTATGGGGTGGCTCTTGGCCTGGATCTATGAATATATAGATATCTTGAATATCAAAAGCAAGATTTTTATAAGAGCGAAGGCAGCAAGAACACCAGTCAGCCGCAGACAGTGTGTGGGGCCAATGTAAATGTTGAAGTACAGGAAGCTGCATCCTGTGGCATAGAGTGCATATAAGAACTAGTCTGAACCACACAGAATTTGAGTCACAATGCCAACTATCAATCTGTTGAGGTGCATGTCTCACCATGGTCTATTTTCATCTGTGACTACTGCCAGGCAGTGCCCCTACACGCTACTAAGTAGCTCTCTAAAGCTACATGTTTTGGAGGTAGATTACCAGTAATAAAATGTATGTAAGTGTCCTACAATTGAGCTTTCCACACCATTACAAAATATTTACCTTATGCAAAATTGTAGATATAAGCCTTCTCCACAACCCCAACACTAGATTAGTAATAAATGACCCTTTTGAGAAACCATTATCTTGGGGTTCGGCATGCATGTGCACTGTAGTACACATACTACATGTACACCCATAACCTCAGTTTCTGTATCAATCTCCATATTTTTCACTGTTTTTCTCCCCCCCCCACCCCCCCTTCCCCATCTAGTTCTCTCACAGAGCTTCTATTCTGCGTTACTCCTCTTTTTCACCTTTTCCTTGAGCACATTGCCAACTGGTCCGGCTCTTGTCAAATTTAGTTTTTTTGCCGGCAAACACTCTTTTAATGGGTTTAAGTGGCTGAATCAACTTTTTCTTCATCCCACTTCCAGCAGGCCCACCAAAACCAGAATTGCTCCGATAGCCAACAAAAAGTCCAGTTCTCTCCATAAATCCAAAATTCCCCATTTGTCCCTGGTCTCGGTCTTTTGACAATCCTCCAAAAGCCTAATACCTTCTGTTTCCAAACGTGCCTTCATATAAGTCATTCCTCTCCCCGTGGAGCCTGCAGATGTAGGCTTAACGTAGGGTAAAGCAAAATTGCTTTAGGAAGAGTAACTGTTGCTTACTCAGTCATCCATAAACACAGCCTTCAAGTTTGAATGAGTGTATAGAGCTTCCCAGCTAGACCCGCCTTGGCTTCTACCTCCGAAAGAGTCTAGGCGCTTCCAGTAGGAGCTTTCATATTGATAATCAAAACTATCTCCGAAGCAGCTTTGTTCGGGTTCATTAAAGCCGTGGACAGATCTGTTCAGATCTGATCCACCTAGAGAAGACTTGGAGTTGAACGACTTGCAAGGGCCAAACTTGTTAAAGGTGCTTTCTATTCCATAAGAGGAAGGCATGCAGAGGTCTATTCTCTGGCCTCTATATGCGCCATGGCCATAATCGTGTTCTATCAGTTAAGTGATATGTTAGAGCCTGCCACAAGAGAGTTATCTTTGTTCTGCTGGTAGCACTGATCCCTGACTCAAGTCAAACAAGAAGTTCACTCCAGCTCTTAAATAGTCATCAAATACATGAAGCCAGGTTCATCACCAGGCCTGTAGGTGTGTGCAAATCTTAATTTAAAAACAGAAATCTTGGAAAAGTTAAATGGATTGCCAACTGTGACAGGCGAGGCCTCTTCTAGATCCTGATGCGGACATTTACTTTAAGAGTCACTACAAAAACACCTTGAAGAAAGAGTTCCAGCAGAAATCAACTTCAGATTCAGAAAGTACAAAAAACGTAGCACCATATGAAGGCCCTTGAGGTCAAAAGCAAAGGAGGGATAGGAGTCTAGTCAGACCCATGGTACCAGTTAGTGGCACAGGGGAGCTGTTTCAAATCACTGTTGGATCGATTCTGCGGACAGGGAGAGATTCAAGAGATGAAAAAAGTATAGGTAGAAGTATTCATCAGAAGTGTTTATGGTAGTGTACATGCTTAGTCAACACCCCTCCAAAACTCAGGACGCTTAAATCTTTGAGGGCCTTTCATTTGAAGAGTTTAATGCACCGTACGCTTGTTATTTTCCCTCCTATGGCTTCAATCTAAGTGGAAATGAAATGGAAAGAGTCTCACATTTTTCATGCTCAGGAACAACAATTAAGAACAATAACACCAGTCATTAACAAATACATGTACAGTGGATGAATCTCAAGCTTGACGTTTTGTTACTGTACTGGTAAAACAAGAAAGCACAGCTATTCACAATAGTTACAAGGACATTCAGATCAAGTCAAGTCAATGACCAGTGGACCCAGGTTACTTTGTACTGGTTTTATCAATGTCATGCTATTAAAAAAGTTTTAAATAAAGGAGCAGGCTAGCTTGGGGGCTTTCAAAGCAACTTTCATCTTTCCTTCCTTCGTCAACAAGGGCATAAGACGGGATGAACGATTCTGCAGTTCTATCACTACTTGAGTAGGGCAGGGCACAGGTGATACACTGCTGCCCCACTTTTTTTTTTTAATTTCTCTTACCCCCCCATGTTCTCCAAAGTCAAGTACACTTTCCATTTAATGAAATATTTATAAAGTTTTATATAGCGCGAACATGATCCCGAAGGATATCGGAGTGCTTTACAGTTGGATGGAAGGACTTAAATATAGTTTAGTATATAACAAATAATTTGTATTCTACTGTCGCACATACCGAAGTGATGACCTTGCCTTGGAATCACCAGGGGAAGCTACCCCAAAAGGTTAAGGTACTCCTAAAAGTGGACACTAGAATGTATGTAATTATTACCCAGTTATACAATCGTAATGTAATGTAAATTCTCGGAAGCAGAATCAGATAGATTTTGAGACTCAGAAACAACGTCAACCATATTATTTACATGAATCCTGGAAATTAGCAAGTAATACAAGATCATTAGATCTCGTCACAGGGTTGTACTAGATAGGATAGTTTATTTTGCTTAGAAGGATTTAGGCCATTCTTTCAGCCAAAGATCTCACTAGAGCAGCGCATGCCACTGAAGGAATTAGTTACTTACCTGTACACTATAGTTCTCCAGTATTATCTTTCATAGATTCACATGCTTGTATCTTCCCCGTCGTCATGGTGGGAGTCTCACGGTAACAGAATGACCAAGCAGTATCATAGAGAAGAAAAACTGCATAGAAAATCCCCATAGGGGCTGTATTATTTGGTAACCAGACCATATCTTTGTTTGGACCAAAAGCCAGCCAATCAGCATTGCTGCCCTGCCCTCACACTCCCCAGCAGAAGCTTCCTGCCTCAGATTTCCGTCCCCGAGTGAGAGACATGGATAAATACCGAGAAACAGGATCTGCCTGAGAAACGGGGAGGCGGGCGGGCGCATGTGAATCTATGAAAGATAATACTGGAGAACTATAGTGTACAGGTAAGTAACTAATTCCTTCTCCAGTATTACATCTTTCATAGATTCACATGCTTGTATCAGAGTAGTAAGCAGTGCTCACCAAATATGTAGCGTTTCCAGGACAGAACTAAGAAGGAAGCTCTGCCGTAAGACATAGGTATAACAAAACACATCAGCATAAGAAATACGATAAATGCATGTTGACACATAAATCAAAGTACTGCATAGACAACAAATTATGCCATTATGTCATACCTTACTGAAATAGACGCTTCAGAACAGCTTGTCCCACTGCCGTGTCCTCTTTCCACGCAGTGTCCAGACAGTAGTGTCTCGTAAATGAGTGCACGCTCTTCCACGTTGCTGCTCTGCAGATGTCAGGCAGCGCTACTCCTGCAAACAAGGCCATCGAAGTTGCCATCTTCCTTGTGGAATGTGCATGCACCTTAGAATCTAGCGGCTTCCCCGCTTTTTCATGACATTTCAGGATAGCTGAGGAGATCCATCTGGCAATACTCAGTCTTGACAAAGGAAGACCCTTCCTTTGCCCTTCAAAAGCAATGAACAATTGCTTGGACCTGCGGAACGTTTTTGTCCTTTCAATGTAGAACTTTAAGCATCTGGAAATATCTAAAGAGTGTAAGGCTCTTTCTGCTTCCGATGAAGGATTGCTGAAAAAAGTAGGCAAAAAAATGGGTTCATTGAGGTGAAAAGATGTTGCCACCTTGGGAATAAAGGTAGGATTTGTCCTTAGTATAACTCTGTCT
Source organism: Lissotriton helveticus (assembly GCF_964261635.1). Classification (NCBI taxonomy): domain Eukaryota; kingdom Metazoa; phylum Chordata; class Amphibia; order Caudata; family Salamandridae; genus Lissotriton; species Lissotriton helveticus. The sequence continues at coordinate 155,584,042 of NC_136062.1, read as the reverse complement.
TGACGAAATTGTAAGAAGGGTTCCTCCACTGAGAAGGCCTGGATTTCACTAACCCTCCTTGCTGATGTTAAGGCGAGAAGGAGGGCCGTTTTCCATGACAGGAACTGTAAATCTGACTTGTGAATAGGCTCGAAAGGAGGCCTCATAAGCTGCGATAGTACTGTGTTGAGGTGCCACGGCACAGGAGGGCGTTGGATGGGTGGGTAAACCCTAAAAAGTCCCTTGATAAATTCCTTTATTATTCTGGAGGACCAGAGAGATGGTTCATTTGGCTTCCGCCGGAAGCGCGATATTGCTGCCAAGTGTACCTTGACCGAGGCATGCGACAGACCTGCCTTAGATAGTGACAGCAGGTAAGGAAGGATACCTTCAGGTTGTACTTCAAACGGATGCAAGTTTTGTCTGCTGCACCAATGGCAGAAACGGGTCCATTTCGCTGCATATGTTTTGTTTGTTGATACAGCTCTAGCTTGTGAGAGAACATGTCTGCATTCTTGCGAAATATCTAGATTTTGAAACTCCCGCTCGTGAGGTTCCATGCTGACAATTTTAGAGATTGCAGATTCGGATGCAGAATTTGCCCTTCTTTCATGGAGATGAGGTCTTGAAATGTCGGGAGCTGGATTTTTTCGCCCCTCGACAAAAGAAGTAGGTCTGAAAACCACGCCTGTCCCGGCCAGGCTGGTGCTATCAATATGATCCGGCACGGTTCCAATCTCATCTTGCGCAGTATTCGCGGTATCAACGGGAAGGGAGGGAACGCGTATGCAAACCTTCCTGTCCAATCCATGAGGAATGCATTTCCCTTGGAGCCCTGTTGATGGTATCTGGACGCAAATTGAACGCACTTTGAGTTGTTTTGCGTTGCGAACAAATCTAATGTGGGAGTGCCCCACCTTTGAAACAAGAAGCGAATCTGAGTGTGGTGTAGTTCCCACTCGTGTGTCGCCTTGGTAGTACGGCTCAGGGCGTCCGCCCGTGTGTTGAGGACTCCCTGAATATGCTGAACCTGAATTGAAATTCCGTTGGTTATGAGCCATTTCCAGATTCTTTGCGCCAATGCCGACAGCTGTTTGGATCTCGTTCCGCCCTGCTTTAGTAGGTAAAACATGGTAGTGGTGCTGTCCGTTTGGATCAGTACTGACGAATGGCGTATTCTGGGAAGAAATGCTTGAAGGCCTAGGAACACCGCTTTGAGCTCCAACATGTTTATGTGAAGCTGAGCTTCCCAGTCTGACCAAAGGCCCTGAATTTCCAGCTCCTGAAGATGCGCACCCCATCCTTTCAGCGAAGCGTCCGTTGTCATCACGAAGTCGTGATCTAGAGGAATGAAGCTCAAGCCTTGATCCAGGTTCTTTTGAATCTTCCACCATGACATTGCCACCTTCATATGGCTCGTGATGGTAATGCGATCCTCGAAGGTACCTTTGGCCTGGACCCACTGCTCGTCCAGTTGTTCCTGCAAAGGCCTCATTCGAAGCCGACAGTTTGGTACCAGTGGGATGCAGGATGACATCATCCCCAACATGGATTTGTATATCCTCACGGAAGTGGACCTTTTTGCTTGAAGCGATGCCGTTAGCCTCATGATCTTTCCCATTCGTTCTTCGGAAGGGTAGGCTTTCCCTGCACTGGTGCATATCCATGCCCCCAGGAACTGGATGCCCTTGGCCGGAGTCAGCGAGGATTTCTCTAAGTTGGTCTTCAGGCCCAATCGCTGAAACAGCCGGATGCAGCTCTGAAGAGATGTTGCTGCGTCCCTGAAAGATGGACCTGTCACCAACCAGTCGTCCAGATATGGGTAAATGTAATGCCCTTGCAGTCTTAAATGGGCTGCCACCGGGGCCATGCATTTGGTGAATACCCTCGGGGCTGACTTGAGTCCGAATGGCAGGACCTTGAACTGGAAGTGGCGACTCTCCACGACAAATCTGAGATACTTCCTGTGCTTCCGAAGAATTGGAATATGGAAGTACGCATCCATGAGATCTAAGGACGCCATGTAGTCGTTTTCTTTTATCAGTAGTAGAATTTCTTGTAACGATAACATTCTGAAGGGTATCTTTTTTATGTACCGATTTAGATCCCTTAAGTCCAATACCTGTCTCCATTTCCGGGTTTGTTTCTTTTTGATGAGGAAGAAATGCGAGTAAAAGCCTCTCCCTCTGAGATGTTGCGGCACTTCCTCTATGGCTCCCTTTTGCAGAAGCGAGAGAACTTCCTTCTGCATTTCCTGGCGATGTTTGTTGAGCCTGAGTACTGGGGGTTGATCCGGAGGTATTTCCACAAATTCCAGAATGTGGCCCCTGCTTATGACATCTAAAACCCATTTGTCCGATGTAATGGACATCCAGTTGGTGTAAAATTGAGACAGATAGTGGTCTTTGTCGTGGATCTGTTGTGTGGGGAGCGCCGGCCTGAAATCATTGACGTCTATTAGACTGCTGAGGTTTCCCCCTGGCGTTAGATTTGCCTCTGGACTGTTGTTGGTAAGAGGAGTTGGAGGACCTGAATTGGTTGTTAGTGTTATACTGTCGATATCCTTGCTGATTATACGGCTGATATCGGTTGGATTGAAAAGAGGATCTTTGATTAAATTGACCTCTTGAACCTCTCTTCCGAAAGGACTGAAACCTTCCTTGCTGAAGCGATCCCAGCGCTCGAGCTGTATCCGTGTCCGACTTTATGCCTTGCAACGCCTCATCGATATGCTTCCCAAATAAGTTTTCACCGTCAAAAGGCATATCAACGATTTTCGCCTGCACCTCTGGACGAAAAGACGTCGCCTTGAGCCAGCCCTGCCTGCGAAGCGAAACCGCTCCAGCCATCTGCCTGAAGGCCATGGACGAAACATCCATGGCGATGTCGATAGATTCGGCAGCAGATTTAGCTCCTTCCTTAAGTATGGCTGCCGCTTCCTCCTTTCTATCCTCTGGGAGAGCAGAAAGTATGGGTGCAATATCAGACCACATTTGCCTGTTGTATCGTCCAAGCAGTGCCATAGCATTTGCCGCTTTAATGGTAGAGGCAGCCATGACCGCAAACCTCTTACCTGCCCCATCCATTCTTCTTCCCTCTTTGTCAGGTGGCACTAGGGAAGTAGCCACCGGGTTCTTAGAATTCCTTTGCGCCGCCTGCGTCACAACCGATTCAGGCCTGGGGTGCCCAATGAGGCAGGCTTTTGTGGACTCTGGGGCTCTGTATTTTTTGTCAATGCGGGGAACTGAAACCGCTATAGACGCAGGTGTTTTCAGAATCTTCAGTCCCTCCTCCCAGATGTGAGGGATAATCGGAATTGAGCGAAGCGACCTCTTGTTATCATCTTTGAAATCATACAAGAAACAATCCGTCTCTTGTACCTCCACATCCAGATTGAATCTTTTGGCCGCCCTTTCCATGAGATCATGAAAACCTCCGATATCTTGAGGAGGGGAGGTAGATTTGAGTGGTTCAGGCGATGCAGCCGATGGTAAAACGTATTCGTCCCATTCCTGTCCCGAAGCATCCTGAACGAGTTCTCCTTCTTCGGGCTGCTCATCCTCGTCGGATTCCGTTAGGTCGTCCCTTATAGTAACAACCTGCGGCGATCTCACCCCCTGTTCTTGGGGAGCAGGTGCTTCAGGTGTCTGAAAGGAAGGCGTCTGCCTAGCTGGTTGCGAGGAATTCGCCTCTGGGAAGCGACGGTAGTAGTCGTTTAACATCAACCTAAGATCAGAGACAAGGTTGAGGGGTATAGACATCGTCTCTTGACGTTCCTCCTCCCTCGAGTCCTCATGCTGCTCCTCCTCCTCCTCTTCATCGTAATCACCAGATTCCTGAAATGACTCATATCTGGAAGATTGTGGTCTGTCCTTGAAGGAATAAACCTCCTCTTCATCCGTGTCTTGGCTCTTTATCTGCAGCTGAGAAGGACTGTAGGCGGCACCTGAGGACTCCTCGCCATCTGAGTCCTGCTCTAGCAATGAGGACGGCGGCAAAGGCGAAATCTTTGTCCATGAGGTGAACTCTGCAGCTTCACTGATGGTAGATGAACCTCTTGTCGACTGAAAAGACCGGATCGAGATCATGGTCTTCGACTGCGGTGATTTGAATGCTTTTGCGGACGATAGCACGATTTTCGTCGACGGAACCGTCGTCGACGGGACTTTCGTCAACGGAACCATCGTCGACGGGACCTTCGTCGACGGGACCTTCGTCGACGGGACCTTCGTCGACGGGACCTTCGTCGACGGGACCTTCGTCGACGGGACCTTCGTCGACGGGACCTTCGTCGACGGGACCTTCGTCGACGGGACCTTTGTCGACGGGGCCCCCGTCGACATCTTCGACGTCGAACCTGTCGTCGACGAAGTCGTCGTGGTCGTCGTCGACGGCCTGTTCGTCGACATTGAGATTTTACTTGTCGATGTTGTAAGCGTAGACGTCGCAGTCGTCGACGTAGCTTTAGACCTTATCGTCGACGAAGCCATAGTCGTCAACGAAGTCGTCGTCGACGGAGCTGAAGTCTTCACCACAGGCCTTGGAGCAGAAGCCAGCGAGCTGGTAGATGGTGCAGACCCAGGGTCCTTAAGACTGGACTGTTTCTCCACAGGAGTAATAGGAAGAGATGAGGTTAATTTCTCCTTAGGCTTACTCCTTTTAGACTCCACTCTCTCCACAGAAACAGAAGCCTTTCTTTTCTTGGGAGTTGAATGAGAAGATTCCCCCTCAGAATCTGAGCCTGATGTGGCCTTCTTTTTCTGAAGCCATAACAGTAGTCTAGCCTCTCTGTCTCTTTTAGTTTTGTCAGAAAATTTTCTACAAAGCTTACAGTCTTTCACCAGGTGTTTAGGGTAGAGACAGTAAAGGCAGTCCTCATGTGGGTCCTCAGAGAAAAGTCTGGCCTTCCCACAGGACCTGCATGGCCTGAACAGCCTCTTTTTAGAGCCGTCAGCCATTATAAGAGAAATAAGTACACACAATACCTCAATCTAGTAGACAGGAAACAAGATTCCAAAGGGTCAAAAGTTCACTCAGGAACAGAAAGAAAACTGAGCAGAGCTCAGGGAGACTCCTTATCACACGAAGGCGGTTGGAAATCTGAGGCAGGAAGCTTCTGCTGGGGAGTGTGAGGGCAGGGCAGCAATGCTGATTGGCTGGCTTTTGGTCCAAACAAAGATATGGTCTGGTTACCAAATAATACAGCCCCTATGGGGATTTTCTATGCAGTTTTTCTTCTCTATGATACTGCTTGGTCATTCTGTTACCGTGAGACTCCCACCATGACGACGGGGAAGATACAAGCATGTGAATCTATGAAAGATGTAATACTGGAGAACACACTAATGCACGTTCCCATGCACTAGAAGGCAGCCGAAATTGTGTGAGGGCAGGTAAGGAACATCCACAACAGAACATCTTCTACGGAGCAGACAGGTTATCAAACGAATCAGCTCAACAGCCAGCTTTTCGCGGAACAATTTACTGCTCATGATGTTGGGTGCATCTCAGTTCATACGCAAGTAGTTGTTCTAGCAAGGAAGAACGAGCTATCAAGTCCTTATTATACTAAACTCAAAGATGTGCAATCAAAACAAACCTAGGTCTTGGTCTTTGGCAAAGCAGAGAGCAGATGAGTCGAAACATCTGGATAAGTGTTGCGTCAATGTTGATGTCATGCTCCATCTTGATCACTGCCTCAACATCTATCAGCGTCTCAAAGCTGCACTGGTGTTCGAAACAGCAAAGTACAAACAGCACCACAGGGTCAACCTATACGAAAGATTACCTGAAGGCAAGCATCTCACTGAAGGGTGCCAATGGCATACCGCTACTGTGCTCAGGCAAGAGAAATTCCCAGTTCTGACATTATCTTAGGAGGACAGGAGCCATTTCATGACCAGCCTGTAACACCAGATAGTTCAAGAAAGACATATATTGTTCAGCTTGGTATGGTGAAAGCTTAATCCCCGTTTTTTCTCGGTCAATTTTCAGTGCTTTGAGACAAAGAAAAGCATACACCATTACATCCCTCCATACTGAAGAGAACATGACACAAGAAGCTACAGAACAGAGATAATTAATAGGTTGGAACCCTCTAGAAAACTAGACCTTAACTTGGTGGTGAAAAAATATGACTGTAGACAGAGGGCAAGTAATAAAGGTCACACGGATGCTTTCAGAACTTTTTAACAAATATAGAGCAGAAAGCAAGACTCTGTGATCTTAGTTCTCCACTATTATTTAATCTTCGGTCACTCAAGGATCACCCAAATCTTCTTCCGGACATTTATGTGAGGCTACCCCTACATCTGTTCTGAGATCACATCCTGTGTTTTCATTTTTGACAATACTGGCATGTGTGGAGCAGGGGAGTGTGTGGTTTCAACAGTGCTAGACTGGCAGGCCCATAGAATCCTTGGTGACTTGATATAACCCTTTCTGTTTCTTCCGTTTCATTGTAGCTGTTTGGTGAAAGGCGTGGGAAGAGGCGCCAAAACAAGAAGATTCTTGGAGGTTGTTGTGAACGTCTGGCGGGCGTTTACGACCTAGCTAATACATTACTATTATTTAAATACATGTTTTCCTTTCAAATTAAGAAGTGTTGTGTGTCACCAACTCAATGCGCTAAGCACGTTGTAGTGCCTGCGGCGCCAGCAGCACACTTTTAGCCCCGAGTCAGGCTTTCTAAAGCAAATCACTTTTTAGCAGGAGTGGCGTTTAACTACACCTTGTTGGGCATGTATGTTTACGTGTTGTGCACCCATATTTATAAGGCTCGTGCACCAATGCTGCTAGCACCTTCCACTTTCAGAGAATCTTCACAGCAAGGAACTGCAAATCCAATGACTAGATCTGGGACCTGTGCAGACCTCTTGGCCGTTCATTCTGTTTGAATGCCTCTTTTGCATTCTTCTTACTCGCAGCCCTGCCTCCCCGTTAGAATATCGGACCCTCGTGCTCTCGGGCCTGGCTCGCGCTGGCGAACTCTGGAGCGAGGTTTAGGCGCTTCATACACTTTACATGAATTAACTAGCCTCACATTTTAGCAATGGCGATTTCACAAACACCATGTCCAAACGTTTGCAGGAATTTCATCATACCAGTGAATTATTACCGTAATTCACGGTGGGTGGAATTTCAGTTAGTTACAGATCTAAAACCAATAGAAAGACCAAACGTTTTTTATATTACATGCGATGCAACATATGCATAAGGAGTAACGTCCATTACGATGTTATGTAGGCAAATCATTGTCCTGCTGATGTACAAAAGCAGTCATCCACATCATGGTGACCAGGCTCTATACTAGCATAGTTCACAGTTACGTGCACGAGGGTCATGGAAGAGACGAGGGAGCACGATGGCAGAACAATGGTTGGAAAGGATGATGGGGTGGTGACATAACCGTTATGTCAAATGAGGATGATAATGTGACTGTCGTGGCAGAGAAAGTATATCAGAGGAGCGTTAGACCTGGCATATTTTGGCGAGTTTCCAGTGTCTTTTTGCTCTCCTGGTTTTGATGGTGTGCTGGACTTCATTTTTGCTGGTTTAGTGTCTCTGCACACTTTCTCATTGCTGTTCGGTGTTGAAGTGCAACTGCTCCTGATGTAAATTGTGTTTATGGATTGGCGTTTCCATGATTGGCTTAATTGGTTTACTACTAAGTCCCTAGTACAGTGCAGTGTGTGTGCATAGGGCCTGGAAATCAAATGTGGTTATTGGGCCTGGAGCACTGATTGTGCCACCCACACAAGTAGCCGTTCAAAGGGATCTCAGACCTCCCACTGCAGTGTCTGTGTGCAGTTTTGGACCGCCATGTTGACCTGGCCAGTGCACCCACTTGCCAGGCCCAACCTTCCCTTTCCTCACATGTACAACACCCCTAAGGTAGGCCTAAGGTACCCTGTGGGAAGGGTGCAGTGTAGGTGAAAGGTAGGGCATGTACTGGTGTGTGTTACATGTCCTGATATTGAAATACGGTGCCATTATTTTTCACTACGGCAAAGCTATCTGTCTCATAGGTTAACATGGATGTTGCCTTGTAACATCTTACAAGCCTATCTTTCCATTGGGACAGGATAGAGAAATGGAGTTTAGGCTTCCTAAACTCAGAATTTAATCAAACACCTTTAGGTAAAGGTGATTTTTAAATTATGTGTTTGAAAAAGCCACCTTTATAAAGTGGGCATTTATTTGCTAAACAATCTTGTGTGTTTTTGCCATTTGTGTAGTCACCATCTGGGTTCAGAGTGACTGGATCTGGGGATGTGCATTCACACTAGACAGACACAAGAGTGAGGTTGCGGTATGGCATGGCTTTCCAGGGTGAATCATAGCCAGGCTGAATAGACCTGGATACATTTAGAGTAGTGGGAGTAGTTGTTGCTTGCACCTGAATGGACTGTGGCTGCCTCTCACAAAGCTGTTTCCCCATCCTGGAGTGAACCTAGCCTGAGCCAGGCAGAACTGGTTTATGTATGCCAGAGGAACTTTGTGGCAACTTCAAAGGGTTCTGTGGTACAAAATATTGGGGCTTTGGAAGTCCTGGGAATCAAGAAACCTGCAAAGAAGAAGAGCAGGAGAAGCTGTGAGAAGGGACTACCACTTTGCTCTGTTGGCTTACAGTGGCTGCTTCTGTCTTGGACAGTGAAAGGACTGGTCTTTCTAAAACTTCTTCTTCTGAGTGTCTCCAAGGGCTTGAAGTAGAGCTTGACCCCTGTTCAAGAAGTGTCAGGAACAACAAAGACTTCGTCTTCCTCTGGGAACCGCATCTGGGACTGTGGCTCTCAGTTGCTACAGAGGGAAACCGCAACCAGACGCCATCACTGAGACCACTGCCGGCTCCATAACCTGGAGATACAGCAGAAGGTACCCCTGCACTTTGCTCTGCAACCCTGGTCTCACAGAAGACGCTGTCCGCCGCCACAGAGCTGATGCTTGCACAGAGACCTGTGGGCACCGCACTCTGCACCGCCTTGCTTCAATCTACTGCCCTGGTCTCATCGACGCCGCCGCTGACATTGGCGTCATTGCCTGAACCATGCTTGAGTGCACCGCTCATAAGTTACATGACACACCACCCGTCCCACACTGCAGTCTTGCCCAATCGACCCCAGATCATCAACCGGCGCTCTGCATGCACTGTGATCTGCTAGCACAGCCCTGGACTCACCGAAACCGCCGGAATCAGCCACTGGGCCGCTGCCTGCACCGCGACCTGAGGTCACCGCACAACGTATCACTCTGCTTCAAACCACAGTGTCGATGCTGGCCGCAGCTGGCCGCCACCGTTTCAGTCGGTCGGAACAAAAGGTACTGTTTGAGAGTCTTCCGACACCTCTGCTGGCCCGTACAATTGGATTAATTGGTTTGTTAACACCACTGTGGTAGCCCCAGGTGGAGCAATCAACTTCAAGGAACTGTTTCTAAAGTCGATTTTTGATATTCCTAAATAATCTGAATAACTGTATGTTGGATTCCTATCTTTTTTTAAATTTTTTTGCGCAGATAAATATTGGCTATTTTTACAAAACTGGTGTGGTGTCCTTTTGTAGTGTTTTCACTGTATTACTGTGAGTTATGTGCAAATGCTTTACATATTGCCTCCGAGTTAAGTCTGACTGCACGTGCAAATAGAGACCCCCCTAATTCTAACAAGGAGTTTACTGTCAGTGGAGGTACCCACTGAGTGAGTAGGATGATGGCAAGGAGGAGGATGGTGGTGATGGCAGGAGGGTGATGATAATAACAGGGTACGTTAATGTCAGAAGACAGTGATAGCCAAAGAAGCCGCTGTAAAATAAAATACCGCAAAATTGGCGCAAACTATGCAAATTTGTGACAAAAAATGTTCATTGTGGTTTCGCAAAAACCTGCGGAGGAGGGGCGTTGGGTGGGATCACTACAGCAGATATATGAAAATCGTTTTAAGCTCCAAGATTTTGATGTGGTAGAGACTGTTCTCCCGCCCACTGGCACTGCTGCTGTTGTGAGCCTGCAATGAGACTTTAAACAAAACTTCGTGGAGACCTGTGGGACTAAGGACCTGAAGTAAGCTTAGAAGTGCATGGTTTACCACAGAAACTATCATTTTCCAGAGTGAACTGCACGGATGCGGGCATGAAGTCAAATTTAAGCAGCAATATGGAAGGCAAGGCACAGCAAACTAATGTATAATACAGCAGTTCTGAATTTAACAGCACACTAACACTGCTGCATAAAAACATTTCACAAATTGTCATTCGTTCAATCAAATGACAAACTTAAAATTACTACAGCAGACTCAAGTGGGTTGTACAGATATTTTATTGAATTGGGTTTACTATTTACAAATGGGTGTATTTCCACATACTCGTTGCTGTTTCACACAGGCTACATTATTTTCAAATCAAATGAAAGAACTACAATAAAAAGTTCACTCAAAACAGCGCTACACAGAAACAAAAACAGAACAAAATCATTAAATATAGAACAGTAGTGCATACGCTATACTCTTGAAAAGCCAGCTTGTATTTTACAAACACTAAAAAGTTGGAAAATCCAATCTTTGATTCTCAGAATGCTGAAATCTACATGATTCAGATCCAACTATTTTTGGGTGTCAGCAGTCGCTATTGAATCAGATTCTTTACCTGTACTGGACTTTCCATTATCTCCCTCCCCGTTATTTTTCTTACCACGCCCGCCCCCTCCCTTGCATCATTCGCCCACACGCCTCATATTTAGGGGTTAGTAACACATACCAGTGAAAATGAAATTTCATTTTAACATCCGTTGCAGCACATAATGTAATTCTGGATTAATGTTTTTCACATTGGCCAAAATAAAACCAAAAGAAATGCACGTTTTACTATTTAAAGGGATTTCACATCTCTACGGGTCATAGAGGTAATGCTCCGAGATACCCAGGCAATTTAGGCATGCTCTCTAGGCTTTATAAACATCACCCATGTGACCCGGTTTTGCATCTCAGCCGCGGGATTAGAAACTAATGTCTATGTTAGAAAGGCTCTAGAGGAGAATGTGAAAAGGGACATCTCGGGTCGTTTGCATAAGCACACACAGATTACCAAATTGCCCATTACCCATAAAAGTGACCGCCATCATACTGTGTGCAAGGAGGACTTCAGCAATTGGCCAACACAAAGTTAAGCTGCCGCAGCAGGCCAGCCCTCTTCACCGTCCAGAAACAAAGAAGAAAAGCTCCAGGTACAGAATCCTCTATGCATAGGTTCCTCCAGTGATGAGAAGTTCATAGGCTGGATCGCGACTTCGCCTGCACAACACTATGCAGGCACAGAGCATGCCTAAAAGCTGCCGGTGGAAAAGAAACAAATATCAGTATATGAAAGAACCATACAAGTGGGAGATCACATACAACATACAAACCAAATATAATCAATAGCTGCTCTTTGTTCTCAATTTACAATCATGGTGTGGACGGCACCTTGCTTAGAGGACATACCAAAAGAGCTAATGAAATAGCAATGGCAAAGTGAGGTATCAATATTCTTCTGAAGATGCATTAATGTTGGGCTGATGAGTTGGAATAAATATATATATATATATATATATATATATATATATATATATATACACATACATACACGGCCAGAGAGAGAGGGTGTTCATTTTATAGGGGCATTGGGTATCCTAAACCCATCCCAAGGGGAAACTTCTGTATGGAATCAATCACTTGAAAATGTAGCGGAGAAATAAATGAACGTGTAAAGTGCATCAGCCAATGAAGAACAGCTGAACCTTTCAAAACACAATCAACAATTCAGTTGCTGAGTCAGACAAACTTCCCCAACTCCAGTTGCCACCCCATTTCTAGACGATTTACAAGACAGATCCAACTATATTACCGTTCATTAAACTGAAACACACTATTGTCTTTGTTTTTTTTTTAGTACCACGATGCAATACAACAATTAGTTTGAATACCATCTTTAGCCGTGACATAAATAACAAAAAAAAAAAAAAAAACTAAACTAAACAAGGAGTAACTGTTACCGCCTGTATACAAAAACATGGTCGCAGGAACAGTGGGGGGACCGGAGAGATTGGTCTCCCTCCCGCCCCCAGAAGCCATGATGCACACCGCCTGAGTCTCCTTGGAGCCATGCTATGTAAGGAGCAGCCCTTGAGGGGGCACTATCACCCTCTAACCGGAGATTGACGCGTAAATGCTCTTCCGCTCTTGTCTACATCCTGTTTATTTACTGTAGTCCACGCGTTGTCTAGATACCCCTCGGCTACTTCATTTTTTCATACTCTGGATAGTCATCCTAGCTAGTCCCTTAGCTGCACATGGCTCAGAATGCTTCAGTTCCCCTTTGGTATGCCTCCCTCACTGGGTTTCCATTTCAGGACATTCTGCTAAAATCGGAATACCAGTTGCAAAAGCCTCTGCGTCCAATGCCTGCACATCTTCCACAAAGTGGTCAATAGCTAAGGATTTAACCTTTCTATGAGGGATTTTATAAACCTCATACCCTGTGGAATACACCCTTCATCTTCTGCTAGATTACCGAACGTGTCAGTCGTAGAATATTAATTGTGCATTCTCTTGTTTGGTGGTCAAAATATAGAATTATTTGCCTGTCTCACTCTATAGTAAAACCAATCATCTTGCTTTCCACAAACGATTTAAAAATTGGCTTATCGTAAGCAATCTTTCTTGTCTTTTCCAGCATGGATTGACAGTCTGCGTAGTGCCAGGCATTAAGCCGATCAACTTCTCTCAGGCATTAAACCGATCAACTGCTCTCAAAGTGGAGAGAGTAACTCCTAATAAAGATTCCATTTGTTAGGAGAGGTCTACAGCCATAGACTGACTGACTGCTTGGGTACAAACATTGTTTGAACAGACACATAGATAGAGCAATCATATGTCATTATGGTTTCACTGTCCACACATTGGGGCGCTCTGACAATCTCGAACTGAATCACAACTTGCACATGCCAGGAAACGATCACCAAAGAACACGTAAATCGTATGGTATTGCTACAGAAGGCAAGGTCTCAAGCGCCACCATCGATGCTGTTCAGCCACCGTAGCGGTGCACGCTATCACAGGGCGTGGAGCAGCGCCTTTTGCAAGCCGGGAAATGTAGTCACAAGCAAATTGTTTTAAGAACTCCTTAACGTGCAAGCCTTGCTTACAAAGAGATAAGCCAACTGCTGGAGAGTCACACGGCTCCTGCATTTCAGGCTTGCACTAGCCGGGCTGCCTTTGCAATTTGACCCCGCATACATTAATCAGCTGTTATCGGAGGTCAGCTACTGTGGCGGGCTTCAGTAAGCAACAACAAAAAATAGTGCGCCATGTAACCTAAACAAACAGAAGTAAAAAAACTATACATTTAACAGGGCCAGTTGCCATGGGCGAAAACTATAACAAAAAAGGCAGGACAATTGGGACGATTTCGCCACCCAAAAGGCATGGATTTTACAAGACATACAAAGGCACCAATGAAAGTCTAAAGTCATGATTAAAGCCCACAGAGCAGATACAGCGTGTCTTGAAAGTCAGCTCATGCTTTGCGTAGGTGAGACCTAAAAATGGTCCACCAAGCCATAAAATTGGACTACAAATGGCTAAAAAAACACAACCCACTCCCTGATCTAACAGACCAGCCCATTGGGCACTGCATTATAGCCCTGTAGGCCCGTCCGACCCTGGAACAGATTTCAGACAGCTTTTGCACCAGGAGCATAGCCTAGTAGCTGGTAATATGAAGGATAAGGTGTACAAGAGAACCGTCATTATTGCAAGCTTAGCCTGGCGCAGCCTCTCGTGATCCGCCCGGAGAAACCTGATAAAGGGACTGTGTGGGAAGGCCTCATGCTGAAATATTTATTCTGTCTGCACAACAAATAGAGCTGTAACACAAACCCGTTTCCACAGCACACAGAAGAACACAGAACATGATGTGCCCGAGTTAACAAGATACATTCTTTTGTAAGAAAGACGTGGAAAAACCGATGAAGGACGAACTTAGTTTGTTAAAGTTATGCTAGGTGTACTAGTATAATATTTCATGCCACTCTGGGTCACCTCAAAGTGCTGAGGGTGGGCAGGCTTTGAAAACAAGTCGAAAAGCAGTATAAAGAAGGAAAATATGAGGAAGAGTGAAAAGGGGGGGCCCTCGGCCCCCCCGCACGCATGGCGGCGCGGCGACCGTCTCACCTCCTCTCCCCTCGGGTCCTTCGACGGTGGGGGCGTGCCCTGGGGGCGCGGCCCACCGCCGATTGGCCGGCGCCCCTCCTGACCCGGATTCAATGGACTGGTTCCGGGTCGGGGGGGGCGGGCGATAGGAGGGGCCACCCGGCCCCTCGGGAATAAGAGGTAGGGAGCGCCCAGGAGACCCCCTTGTCCCTGGACGCTCCCTCGCTGAACGTTGTGCCCCGCGTTCGGGGCTTCTTTGTTTTCTTAACTTTTTCGTTTCTTTTTCAGGCATTGGACGTTTAAGGGAGCTGTGTCGGGCCAGCGTCGTGTGGGCGGAGAGGCTTTGCTCGGGCTCCGGATCAGCAACACGGGAGAAGCCGCGTAGTGAGAGGCGGTGGTGATTCAGGGACATTGCCGTGCCGTTGGCGGATTAGGCTGAGAGGACCGGGGATACGGCGCAAGTGCGTCCAGCGGCCGAGGAAGGGTGGTGCGGGCCCGTCGAGGCACCGTGAGGTATCGTGCGGGGGCGGGGGGTCTTCGAGAGGCGTGCCAAGGAAGCGCTTGAGCAGCTACAAACTCGTACCAATTGTGGGGAGGTAAACGCCGGTAGTTGTGTCCCGAGCGGGCACATTTTGGCGCGCAATCCTTAAAGGAACGGTATTCGTGTCCCGAGCGGGCAAATTTTGGCGCGCATTTTTCTAGGAACGGCGATTAAGGCTGGTTGAGATAAAGCGAGAGCTCTCAGCGAGCTGCGCGTGCAACCGAGGGAAGTGGAGCCTGGGTGAGAGACCCCTTCTAAAAGCGTATATTTCTGGAGGGGAGGCATACGTAGTAACAATTATTTAAAGTGTGTTAACGATTGCTTTACATTTATTATTGCTTAAAGTTTGGCCCACAACGGTGCACAAAAGTATACAATTGTGAAAAACGAGGTGACATTTCTTAAACTGTTTTTTGTCACGACTTTACTGCATTTGATGGTTAGCACTCTGTTGTTCATAACATTGCACAAAGTGGGCAGTGGAGGTTAATAAGTGCAGTTCCTTGTCCTAATTGTCCTTACCTTTGAGCGAGAGTTAATTTTTGAATACCGCAGTGCAATATCATGCAAATGACCAATTTAACTGAGTGTGAAGTTAACAAATGATATTGAACGATTGTTTTCTTTGCATGACTATGGTGAAGGGATAAAACCAAGTGCACCTGGATTGTGGAAACTAGGGTAAGATTGTGTAACTGAAAGCAAAGTAATTGTGACTTCATTATTATGTTTTGAATTGGGAGTGATGGTCAATGCAGATTTAATAACTGGGTGTGGGTCTCTGGTTACTGAGCGAAACAAACCTCAGTAGGGACAGTCTAAAAAGGGTTGACAAAGGGGGTTCAGGCCTCCATCTTATTTGAACTGAGTGTTCCTGAAATTTGCCCCTGTTTTGCCACACGGTGTTAATGCGTTTTTCTATTCCAGGCTTTTAGCGACATTATTGGTCCAATCCATCCTTCAGAGAGGACGTAAGGAGAGTGAACGCGCAGCCTGGTGGAGGACGTGATCACAGACCGTTATCGCCAGCGAGTGCACGGGACTGGTCGGTAAGAGGGGTACGGGGGGCTGGCATTCATCGCTCCTGGTGGCCGCCGGGTGGGTCTACATTAGGTTTACTCACCCCTTACATAAGCGGACAAGCCGCTAGTGTTGCGGTCGCCATTGCATGGTGCTGAAAGCCCCCTGGTGACCCTCCATCTGAAAGGTACACACAGTTGACCTGTTGGGAACTAAGTAGGCAGCGGGTGTTTTTGGGGGTAAGTGTCATGCCAGGTCCAAGGGGTGGAAAAAAGGGGTCCAACATGGAGGCTATGATGCGGGCTATGATGCGGGAGATGAGCGACATTAAGCAACAGCTAGGGCAAATTAAGGAGCGGGAAGCTCGGTTGGAGGATAGAGAGGGCGAGGCACCGGGCCCGTCCGGGAGACCGATCCGCAAGAGGGTGGCACCAGTGCCAAGAGGGGAATTTGTCACCCCACAAGGGAAACCTAGGTCCAAAAGACCCAAGGAGGCGGTCCCCACCCCAGGCCCAGTAGATCCGTTACCCGCCGCACCGCCCGCGGTGGTCCCACCCCCGCATGTGCCTACACCCACTGCCCCTGTGGTGCCGGTGCCGGCAGGTCAACCAGTAGACGCTGGGTCTGCTCCCGCACCGGTGCCCACAATCCCAGCTGTGCCAGGACCACTGGGCATAACCCCAGTGGTACCTGTTGTCCCGGGGGGTAATGTAGATTCAATGCCACCCGAATTGTTATCTCAGTTAACGGCCATGATGCCATGGCTCCAAAAAGGGGGAGCCTTCCCGAATTCTGCAGACCATGCGGCAGAGGCGGCAAGGTTTGTAGAAAAAAATCAGATCGGCACCGGTCGCCGACAGTGTTGCATTGCCAATTTCTTCTCCCCTTTCAGGTCCAAGTGTTCCCCAGCTGGACGGAGTAAAAGGGCAGCCGCCCCCGGTACCCGCACTTGGTAAGGAAGTGGCATTGCCGCTCTTGGGGGACGGTGTGATACCTTCCAGGAGCGAAAATCTAGCTCAGCATGTGTCATTAGCTGTGAAAGAAATGATTTGGGCTGACAAATACGTGTACATTTATTCTTTATTGTTGGATAATAGGGAAATGGAGCAGGCGAAAGCACTGAAAGAGTGGATGCTCCCAAGTGAATGGAGGGCGCAGTGTACTAGATTCAGGGTTGAGGAAAACCTCAATAATTGGATGCAAGCATGGGCTGTTTTCACCGCAATTAAGGCTGAGCGTCCTCCAGATCTGCAGGCTGCATTGGCTTGCTACTCGAGCAGGATTGTGGGGTGGAGTCAACAGTATTCTGGGGACGCATGGAAGGGTTATGATGTCAATTTTAGGAAGGCATTGGAATTCAATAGATCGTTGCCATGGGACTCGGTAGATTCCATGGCTTGGCACAAACAGTTCTCTGACACTGCACCGCCCCCTCAGTTCGGTGCGGTCAAGGCGTTCACTAGACCGCAGCAGCCCTTTCGGCCCCCCCAAACGAGTGAAATACCTGGGAAATTTAGGGCAGGTGGGCCAGAGAAGAAAGGGGTGTGCTGGGATTTTAATAGGCGTACCTGCACAAGGGCCGCGTGTAAGTTTAGGCATGCATGTTCCTCCTGTGGGCACCCCTCTCATCCAGAAACTACCTGTAGGTCCAAGCAAGGTAACACAGGACAGAGGGGTAGGGGAAAGCCACTATAAGTCAGACAGGTTACGCCCCCCCACTCCAGTGGATGTGGTGGCAATGATTCCATTGTTGAACAGATACCCTGACCACAAAGCGGCCACCCTACTCCAGGAAGGTTTTTCTAAAGGTTTTAGGATCCCGGCCGGGGGATACACAGGCAGTGCGCACTGTAGAAATCAATTATCAGTCAAACACAATCCGGCCGTTGTGGCCGCCAAAATTGACAAAGAGCTTTCCTTAGGCAGGATAACTGGCCCTTTTCCTGCAGTGCCAGTAACCAATTTTGTGTGTTCCCCACTGGGAGTTGTCCCCAAGAAAGAGAAGGGGCAATTCAGATTGATTCATAACCTGTCAGCGCCAAGGGGGGCGTCACTGAATGATGCCATTGACGAAGGTATCTGTAGTGTTAAGTACGCCTCTTTTGATCAGGCTGTTACCTTATTGCAGGCCACTGGACCCGGGGCGCTGATGGCGAAATCAGACATAGAATCCGCCTTCCGCCTCCTCCCAGTCCACCCGGCGGACCAGCATCTTTTAGGTTTCACCTTTAGGGATAGGTTCTACATGGACAAATGCATGCCTATGGGTTGTTCTATTTCTTGCGCCTACTTTGAGATGTTTAGTTCATTTCTTGAATGGGCCATGAGACAAGTGACGGGCCATCAAAGGGTCATGCATTACTTAGATGATTTCCTCTTCCTCGGTACAGCGGGTTCTCAGGAGTGCGCACTGGCATTGCAGGAATTTTGCGTGCTCATGCGGGCTTTTGGGGTCCCGCTTGCGCCTGGGAAGACGGTGGGCCCGACCACCTGCTTGGAATTTCTGGGCATCGAGATTGACTCAATGGAGAGATGTTTTAGACTACCCAGGGACAAGGTGTGCAAATTCAAGACATCGCTACAGTTATGCCTCCGGAAGGAGAAGGTCACTTTGCAGCAATTACAGGAGGTGGTAGGGCAATTGAATTTCGCACTAAGAATCATCCCAATGGCTCGCCCCTTCTCTCGCTCCATCGCGCACGCGATGAGGGGGCTGAAGGAAAAGCACCACCGCACGCGCCTATCGTCTGAAATTCGCCAGGATATGCTCATTTGGATGGCATTCCTGGAGGATTTTAACGGTAGGGTGGTCTGGCCCGGCCCGCTCACGACATCGGCGGAGTTGGGACTATGGACTGATGCGGCCGGTAGTGTGGGCTTTGGTGCCATCCTAGGGAATAGGTGGGTCGCTCAACAATGGCCAGAAGAATGGAACACATGGGGTTTGCTCAGTAACATTGGCTTCCTGGAACTTTTTCCAATATGGGTGGCACTGATGGTTTGGCCCGAACACCTATGTAACCAATCAGTGGTGTTTTGGTCAGATAACATGACAGTGGTGGAATGTATCAATCAGCAGGGGGCGCGGTGCCCTTTCATACTTCGTCTGATCAAAGAAATTGTTCTGCGGTGCCTTAAACTGAATGCTAATTTTAGAGCCAAACATGTCCCTGGTGTTTTAAACAATGCTGCTGACTCCCTTTCTCGCTTCAAAATGCAGGTTTTCAGGGAACATCTCCCCACAGCAGACCCCTCGCCAGCACACTTCCCAGCAGTACTTTGGCAGATTGGTGCCCCAGATTACAGGACCTCGTGGTCGCTAGCCTAGCCCCCAGGACCAAGACGGCTTACGAAGGGGCGTTTCTGTCTTATTGTTCTTTCTTGGGGCCACAGTGGGAAGTGCTTTGGGCGAAGGAGGATGGGTTTGCAGCCTATTTAGAATGGATGCACAAAGAGGGGCGCTCAGTGGCAGCGGCGACCAGACATAGGGCAGCAGTGTCATTCTTCGCTCAAGCTAGGGGCTTCAGGGATCCCACTAATACCTTTATGATACGCAAGGCTTTAAGGGGATGGCGCCGTATTCAGGGACACCAGAAGGATAAGAGGAAGCCCATGGGGTTGGCCCGGCTAACAGCCTTACTGGGCACGCTGGAGATTGTCTGTAACTCGGAGTGGGAAGTGCTTCTTTTTAAGGCGGCATTCTCCCTGGCATTTTATGGGGCGCTGAGAATTAGTGAACTTGTGGCAGGATCCAAGTCTGACATATTAGGTGGCTTGCAGAAGGCTGGGGTGACGATAAGGGGTGACACCATGTGGGTGATTATCCAGAAATCAAAGACCGATCAAGAAGCTAGGGGTCACACCATAGTTCTGCAACGGGCCCCCGCCAACCCGTGCTGCCCGGTGAGGCACGTAGAATCGCTCATGGGACTGATGGTCGGTTCAGCAGGCAGGGCGTTGCTCTGTCACGCCGACGGGAGCCCCTTGACCAGGTATCAATTCAGGAGAGTGTTCGAAATAGGGGTTACAAAAGCAGGTCTTGATCCTAGAGATTTTGGATCTCATTCCTTCAGGATTGGGGCAGCAACTGAGGCAGTGGCGGGGGGCCTCCCGGTGGAAAGAGTGAAGACAATTGGAAGGTGGTCATCAGACTGCTATAAACGTTATGTTCGGATTGACATGCTATGATTACTTGTCACTCACGCTTGGTCTCTTTCCTCTCTCTTACAGTTTCTCAGACCTGTTACGCAGGGGAGGAATTTGTCGTCGGGCACCGCCAATATTCATCGGCACGGAGCGGCGAACAGGAAACAACAAAGAACAATGTTTGGATTGTCGGTCATTCATATGTGAAGCGAGCGGAATGTGTCTTCCTGTCAGGTGACAAGAAAGAAAGGGCGGCACAACTAGGGTTGAATATCACGTTCTTTGGCAGAGGAGGGTTGTGTCTTCACGAGTTTAGGGGATTCTTCCAAGGGCTGTTAGCACGCCAGCGGTCTCCACCGTCAGTGGTGATACTTCACCTTGGGGAGAACGACTTGGCAACACTGGGCAGGCGCATCTTGATTGAAGAGATTATCTCAACAGCGGGTTGGATAGCTAGGACCTGCCCCGGGTGCACGCTAGTATGGTCACAACTCATACCTCGACTTCAGTGGCGGGGGGGTCATTCGGTCAGGGCGTTGAATCACTCGGTAAAGAGGATCAACACACGGTTGGATAGGTTGTTTCGAACCCCCGTGTTACAGTCAATACCTCATGGGTGCATCTGGGGTCACAAGTATTACTTGAAGGACGGGGTTCATTTGACAGAAGAGGGTAATGTCCTATGGTCTGACAATATCTGGGCTTGGCTAGAGGGCTGGGATAGGAGGAGTGTGTCCTTAGGCAGGGGCTAGAGGGGGAGGCCAGATCGTCGGTTAACAATACTGGCCTGTGGCGGTAAGGTCATTATCGGTGAGCACATATTTGAGGTCTGAGGGGGCGGGCATCATCCTATGGAGGTTCCCGCCCGGGGGGAGGGGCCTGCGGGCCACTCCCAGTACTCCAGGGGCAAGGTAATATGCAAAGGAGCGCGGGTAGGAGTAGTTCACGCTTTCCTTAGGCTGGTAGCCACCCCGCGCGCGTGGACTCATGACGCCACCGGCGCAGAGTAAGGGCCCTCCTTTAGTGGGTAAATGGAGTTTGGGGCGTAGACCGGGCAATTCCCGGGGTAACACTGCGCATGCGCACTTCTAGGGGGGAGGCGCAGCTTGTAGGACCTGACACCGGTAGTGACCCTGCCATATGGCCAGAAATGTACAAAAATCAAGGTAGGATGTTTAGTTTAAGCTAGGAACAACTTGTATTAGAGTTTTGTTAAGGTCAGGCTCTCAAACTTGTTGATAACAATTGTATAACTGAATGTCCTGCTGATTTTTGTATTCATTGTTGATTATGCAATTAAAACCTTTTTTAATTTCATACTTTAATAAATACGGCCGGGCGACTAGCGCCCGCCTTCCAAAAAGTAAAACACGTCTCGTGTCCACGTTCCTGGGTGTTGGGTGCCGGATTGGGGGGGAGGCGGCAGCTAGTCGCTGACCATGTGGTTAAGGAACCAAAAATATGCACAAGTTTCAAAGAGTTATTTTGCAAAACTACTTTAATGTCTTAAGATAAAACATGTTTAATAGAATTTAGGCCCAAAGCAAACTTAATATCAAGGTTTCAAAATCATTTTGAAGATAGTGCTAAGTTAACAAAAAATTCTGCTGTTTGCTACTGAGGGCGAGATTCCTAGTCAGGTGGGATTTAGCCAAATATTACCAAAGACAAAGCACAAAGGGAACGACAGATGCACTTGCCCACCAACATCACTGGCATATCCAGGCAGCCAGCTTAAAAACATTTTTGGCTATAGTTTATTATTAATTTGCCTCTGGTGGAGCCCGCAGGGAACCGGCAGCGATTGGAGGCAAACTGTCATTGGCCAGAGCTGGGAAGAGCCAGAGCGAGCAACGGTTAGTGCCCACAACAGGACTTTAGAGGAGTCACCTGAGGCGGCGAGGGAAACATTGGCAACGCTGCCAGGTGCTCGGGGTTATCCTGATCAGAGGCGGTGAGTTCAAGGGCCGTCCGAACACAAGGCAGACTGCACGGAGGGCCGGGGACCAGGGATGACACCTCGGCAAACTGAAGGCTCAGAGTTAAGTTGAAAAGTTAGCGTGGTCTGTGCCTGAACTCAGCATGGTGCCTGCTGTGCATCGATCACCTGAGACAGTGAAAAGGCCACAATAAAAGTCAGTTTAGTCTCCCGATCCTGCAGGAGACTTTGGGAGTAAGAAGGGGCAGGTTAGGGGCCAGATCATTTTAAGTGAACGCAGGATCAATTTTTGAACCTTGACTGACCTTTAGATGACGGACATCAGCTAAGACCCCTATGACGGAGGTTTGGAGGAATTTTTACCAGTAGAGACTAATTGATCCTCGAGGGGCAATTGTGGTCACACTGGAGACCAATGCCCGGCGACTATCCCAGAGGTCGGTTAAATTGACCGGGTGTGGAGAGGGGCCAAGGCGGACACTGGAGGCACCCGACGCAAACATGTGCGGTCGGTCGCTGCAGATATGAATGAGGGGGGTGGCTTCCAAATGGCGTCCAGGGGGTTAGAGCTGGCTGCTGCCTCCCATGAACTGGGCTTCATAATGGCCGAGACCAACTACCGCCTCAACGCCTACACAGGGACCTACAGACGCCTGGACTTGATGTGCCGGACCTTAAAATGGGGTCTGCCTCAGCTTTCGTTTCCTCTGCAGCCTAAATTGCAGCCTCCTGCTCCTTCTCTAGATTGTTTTATATCCACCCCCTTCTTTTACCTCTGTACTCTAGTGGGGACAAGTTCTTCCGCTCCTGCAACATGCAACTGTAGCCTATGTAGCTGTTCAAAACTGTTTTTCCTGAACTCTGAGACCGGAGCAACATGGCTAATTCCCGGTGGAGCTGCTAGACAGCTATAGAGGAGATTGGCCTTGGTTTCCCCTTGACCGTCACCTACCCAGCCGGACATTGGGCACAGTTCTTCCTAGTCTCCCTGCTAAGGCTCCTACCTCCCCTCCCTGCTACGAATTCCAGCAACATTGTTGCTGAGATCTACCGGTTTACCGGCTTGTGCCCCCTTCACCCCCCCTTTTATGCTCTCTATTACCCTTCCCTACCGTTTTCCCTCTTTCATTCTTTGTCCACTTCCTCTGCTCCTATCCCCTCTCCCCATATTCTCTCCTAGCCCCTGTCCCTTGTGCCCTTTAACTAAGCACTCCTTCTCCCCTTGTTGGGGAACGATCCAATTACTTATAATCTGGAGTCTCAGTGATTCATCTGAGAGAGTCTACTGTGCAAAGGGAGCCACTCACAGTTGAGGTATGGTATGGCGCCCCTAACCAAAGCACTCCCTCTCCCCTTTTTGGGGTAGGATCCAGTAGGTAGGCCTTGGAGTCTCAGAGACCCCTCTGAGAGAGTCCACTGCGTTAAGGAAGCCTCCCGCAACGGAGTTGGGGGAATGATACCACTTCCCCTGGGATCACAGCTTACTGGACTTTGGACGTCACTATTACTCGTCTACCGGTTTGTGCCCCTGTCACCCTTCCCCTCTACTTTCATGCTGTGTTTCCCACCCTCCACCTCCTCTTTCTCTCCTTCTTTCGCGGTCTATTTTCCTGCTGCTACCCCCTCTCCCTTGAATCTCTCCCCTTGCCTGCTTTTTCCCTAACGCATATTTCCTTAATGTTTGTCTCGACCTAACATGTAACTATGTAGCTATGCTCCAACAACTGTGTAACCTTTGAAACGATGTATCTTATACTCATACTCATGTAAAGCGCTCTGATACCTCCGGGTCTAGCCAGCGCTATATAAAACCTTTCAAATAAAAGAATGCTGTGTAAATGGACTGAAGCCAGTGTCATCTTATGGATTTTCGGGGCCATTGGCAAGGAAGATATTTTAGGTCCCCTGTTCAGAAGAAATTTGGATTCATTGCCTATTTTCTACTAATTCAAGCCTTTATTATGCCAAACAATAATGAATTAAACTTGAACTTTTACACAAAAGCAGCATAATGTTTTGGGAACCCAAAAGTTCTACAAATAACAGCAGGTAGTGAAAGTCAGACATTAAGATAGACAGAGAGATTCTGATAGATTGAGTGGCAGAAAGATCACTCTACCAGGGGGGCCCTACGCTACAAGATTCCAGCTAGCCTGGCTGATGAGGGGTGATACCCCGAAACCGGTCCCAGGATGCTTTTTTCTGGTCCAGGGAGGACCTGGCCTGGCAGTTCCGGCTGGACTGTTTCCAAGTGGAGCAGGGTCAAGACTGATAAGCATATGCCTGAGCCTAAACTGGCATGGCATGGGTTAAATAAAAATATGGATTTAACTCAGATCTGTGGCTGGGGGTGTATGTTTGATCTATTCAGCATTCCGGTCATCATCTGTTCTTTTTACATGTGTCGCACTTAGTGGGAACTGTATGCCCAGACATGGGTTCTGCGCCCGCTACTCCACCAGAATCAAGATAACCTGTTGTCTTAAGAAATTACTCATCAACAGGGAAATGGCTGGGATGAACAACTATCAGATAAGTGGTGCATTTATCAAAAAAAGGCTAGTATGAGTTTAAAATACAGTTATGCGAGATTAAAAGGTGGACATCACCCCAGCTTACTTATTCATTATGTGGGAAACAGGTTGCATGAGGATAACTAACACTAGTCATGAACATTTTATAATCAGCAAAGCTCATTTGACTTTACCTGGCTTTTTGATTTCGATACAACAGACATTCATTCAGATTAAAAGGGGAAATCTGGTTATTGTACAGGCTCTGTGCGCTCCTGCTCAAAGGCAATGCCATGTGTTTTGTGCATACATGGTAATTTTCAAGGCAAAAACAATTTATATAAACATGCTGCCACGGCTGTAATCCGATTTTATCTTAGTTCAAGGGCACAATTTAGGCCTCATGAGTAATCAGATAATATTTAGTGAAAGCAACTGTTTACCAGAGTAAAGGGAACTGTTCACTAGAATGAGAACTGGGATTGGCACATTAATACTACTTGTGAAGAATCCATGATGCGCACAATGTTTAAGTTTCCAAGATGGGAATCGGTTTACTATATATATATATATATATATATATATATATATATATATATATATATATATTGGATGAAGTAACTCTTAGAAACAAGCGCTCAAACGCGAAGAATGTGTTCATGTAGTCCGACTGGGCTGGAGATCTAACCACGGCTAAAATATGTTTATTTAAATGATTTTTGTTAATCAAGTCATAGTGGACAAGTTTACAATCTGCCCCACTTGTATATTTTCTGTGCCCTTAGACTTTACACAAGAAGCGTGTGTGCAAGCCTGACATAGAATGGAGTTGTTCTAATTGGTACGTTTGATAGATATGTGAACAGCATTTTATGTAACCTCAAGGATTCCTCAGAGCACTTGGACTTACAGAGCACATGGAAAACAAGAGAGGAAAGGAGACGGTAGAGGGACAGAGGAAAGAGGCTCGTGGATGGAGTTGGCTCCATCAAAAGCCAAGTCTCCACCGGACCAAGCACAGGTGCATTATGCGTTTTCTGGCCTGAGCAATTGGAGGTGAGGCAGGTAGCGAGATCTATAGTAGGACAGGGAATTGGAAGGAAAGGAACAGCAGGGGAGAGGAGGCGATGGGTGCCAGGGCGATGGGTGTCAGTCAGACGAATGAAGCCCTGGCAGTTCGAAATCATGGTAGAATGAACAAAAATAAGTCGGGCAGAGGCCACAGGAGACTACCTCTTCCTCTCTCAAATGTCTGCCATCAGACCTCGTGTAAACTCTCCCCAAAAGACAACATTCCAGTTCAAGAGCTAATGAGCGAGCGGTGCTGGGATACTCATTCCCCTGAGCGCTGGGGTTTCTGCAAGTCCACAAAGTGCAAGAGTTTGGCCCTTGTCAGTCTAGTGTGTCCTGGACTGCCCCTTGGTGCCCTTTCTGAATGCGCCATGGAGTTTTTTAACACAACCACACTGGAGCTAGAGATGCTTTCAGCATATTTGGAAACAAATGCCACCGAGTGTTTTATTTTAGGAATGATGAAGCAACTGCCACGGGACTGGTTAGCCGCACCTGGGCCTTCCGCCGCAGCCTAGCAGGCGTCTGGTACAAGTGGGGAGCCTAGCTTTAAACAAAAAACAACACAAAGCACAATCCACGTCACGTCTCTTCTTTGAGGGGCAGCAACACACCCTTACAGGCATGCGCGTCTGCGAAGGGCAGCCCCACACTTTTCACTCAACACAGATGCACAGACAATGGGTAACTCGATACCCAAGCCAACCTCCTCCTTCACATGACCTAGTTATTGCCATTTCAATGAGTGCCAGCGTTTGTTATCGGCCAGCCGTTTCACCGCACTCATTATTACACTGAGTGCCTTGTAAGACTGCATCCAGCAGCAGGCTGGCAGCGGAATATTACACAGTACACGGATTCTGTAGTGAAGCAGGGTGCAAACTATTACACCTCCACGGAAACGGACATGTACACAAACCTATTCTGCAGCAAGTTATAGGATACATGACTATGTTTCCTCGTCGAATGTCAGTATTTGATGAAAATATGTAGATGCCACTGTGAAAATCTCCAGATGTTTTACTTTTCAAAGCAGATGACCAGTGAATGCAGTAAGAGCACTACTTGAATGAGCACGAAAGAGTAAATGAAAAACGAGGAGCAGCAACGGAGTCCGTTAAATCAAGTGTGTTATTCAGCGCATCTGTGCCATTCGCACTGTTTTAACGTTGTTGAAATAAATATCAAGCATATTACCACACTTCGTACGTTTAGCTTCGTAAAAGTAATTACAACGCAATTTCAAATCCGGGCCCTATTGTATGCACTGAAACTGGATCCCTCGAGCAGCTGGTCCAATTCTAAGAGCTCTATCCACTCCACTCCACTCATGTTTCTCTCTGTAATACTCAGGTTTCTTTATGCAGGTTATCTCTGTTTCCAGGTGTCCCTTCCCAAGTCTGTATGCGCCAGTCACTATAGTACTACAATATGCCCTCCCTAGGCCTCCCCACGCCACCATGCTTGTGTGTTCGAAGGTTAATAGCAGGGCATGGGAGGGCAGTCAGAGCACCTGCTGCCGCCAGCCCTCTGAGCAGAGTACAGAGTAGGGAAGAAACGCCTCAAACATACTCAGAGAGTGGTTGGGTGGCTGCAGCTTTCCCGTCAGCTGTTCTTAACCTCCTTCAGGAATCTAGATGATACCAGATCTTAACATGTTTAATGAAGGACCCATTCCATTCCCATGTAAAAGAACGTTGGTGTTTGGGGTGGGAGGAAGCATGCCTCACTGAGCTACGACTGGACGCAAGTTATTTTCTTCCCAAGACATTTTCAGATCTTCCTTGAACAATTGGTGTGGAGGCTGTTTTCTCATGTGCTGATCAAAGTTGCCCAGTGTGTACAGCACAGTGGTCCATGTTAGTTCCTCAGTGTACCCTAAAGGTGAAACAATTTCGAGAAGTCAAAGGAGACTGCTTGGAAAGTGGAATTTTGCTCAGTACACAGTGATTAGACTGACCAAATCCTCAGTGCATTCTATGCAGCCAACATCAATGTTCAGCAAAATTCATTTAGTGGAATTAATTATTTGATCAACCAAATGGCTTTGTTCCATTTTTCCAGGTAAAGGGCGCCTGTTGGAAGTATACAGAGGAGTCTCATGAACCAGCTGCAACATACTATCCAGCGATTAATCACGAGAACGTGCAACATGTATGAATTAGAATTCATGACTATAAAAGAAAATGAAAATGCTAGTTCTGGGGCTAATTCCATCTAGCTAAATTCTACGGGACATAACCTCCTAACCCGCTCTGCTCTCGCGTCTCCAGTGGGCGAGACTTCCTTTCCTGAGGCGGAAGTTCCACCCCACTCCAGGCATCGCGCGGCCTGACTTCCTTTCCGGCCTCCGGCCACAGCGGTGAGACGCGACGTGGGCTACCGCTTTAAGATAAAAGCATAAGCGGTCAATGAGGGGTGGGTTCCCTCCTAATTTCAATCAGTAAGCGGGGTAGGCACCAGCAAATACGATCAATAAGCGGGGTGGGCTCCCGCTCGGCAGCATCACGGGGGAATCCCTCCGGTGGGGGATTCCATCTACACAGACAGCAGCTCAGCGCTGGGAAGCATACACGCTCCTCTTCTTGGGAAAATAAAGGGAAGAACAAGTACAGCGCTACCAGGACGCAAAATCAGGAACAAGCTTCCCCAAGGTCCTGGAGGATCAGAAGAAAAAGCAAAAAGGTTCCGAGAAGTCGTTTAGGCATCAGGGGGCAATGCAGGGCCCAGGGAGGCAAGTCCTCATGGCGGCCCCCCTGGGCCCCAGCAGCAGCACGGCCCAGCAGGAACAGCACACCAGGACTGAACATTTTCATGGGGTCCCAGCCCCTATATTTATAATACAAAATCCCTTTGTGTCACAGCACAGGGCTTGGGGATACCAGTCAGAACTGGTTTAGAGGGGCATTGGAGCACTTTGTTTTGCCAGCTCCTCTTCCCCTTTGTCAGGTGGGGGCTCAGTGATCAGCACACCACAGGGGGCGGAGCCAGCATTGTACAGCCTGGGCACAGTCCTATTCAGAGTTAGGGAATTTCTCATCCCACCACTCTCAGCCCAGGTGTCCCATTCAGCCTAGCTGACTCACCCTGCCCCTCCTGGAGCCACCCACACCTCTCAGCTCTAGTCAATCACAAGTCAGACATGCAATTCACATCAGACAGACAGACCCACAGCACACAGAAATGCCAACTTCTAAAAGTGGCATTTCTTCACCAGTCACCATAAGTCTGCGCACACCATTGCACAGCATTTATCCTCATGAGTTCATACATACTAAACTCGACCCTGCACTCCTCTCACACCAGGAATTTCCATGGACACACTTATCCCCCAGGCATTCCTATGGGAGGCAGGCCAATCTCACCACACGCACGCAGAGAGCGCACGCTCTTTACACTGGCCACCGTGCTAAAGTGCCCAGAGGCCTAAAATCACTACCATCCTGTCGGAGCTTAAGGCAAAAAGTTCAGGGGTGAACTAGCCAAAAGGGCCAAGTCCAACACCTAGTCATTCCTTTTTTGACCCACCACAAATGCCAGAGTAATTGGACCACTTCTCAGAGAAGCATAGGTCTGTTTTAAGCCAGGAAAGGTCATCTTCTTTGGCCAAAGAATCCATGGAGAGAATGCCACCCTCATACGTAGTGCCCCAAGTGCTATTCCTATTACTTCCTTGTGCCGAAGGCAGGAGAAGGCCGCCATCCTATCCTGGATTTTCACCCTCTCAACGCTTTCCTGTGCAAGGCCAAATTCAAAAAGCTCACTTTGGCCCAAGTTTTATCTGTCATGTGTCACAAAGACTGGGTGGTGACACAGGGCATGCATGAAGCAAATTTACACATCCCTATCCTGCAGGCCCTTAGACACTACCTGCAGTTCAAGGTGGTTCACAAGCACTTTCAGTTTGCATGCTCCCTTTCGGCCTTACCAGCGCCCCTCGGGTGTTTTCAAGGGTGATAGCGGTGCGGTGGTCTCTGCCCATCTTTGGTGATCGTGGGAACCAGTCTTTCCCTACCTCGAATACTGGCTGTTGAATGCAGGTGCGCCACAGCTAGTAGCTGATCACCTCTAGATGATGGAGAACCTCTTGACATGAATTGTTTTCTCAATCAAACTTATCAAGTTACACTTGACTCCTTTTCCGAGGCTCCCCGTCATTAAGGCATATTGGATACGGCTCTCTTTTGAGCCTTTCCTCCAGGCAAATGAGTCTAAGACATTCAGGTTAAGATTCCAATGTTTCAGCCTCTGTCCCAGGTGTCAGTGAGGATGCCTTTGCTTACTAGAATCCAGCATTCTGCCCGCAAATCGTGCCAGACGGCTCATGTGAGATTTGCAGTGGGTTCTGAAGTCTCAGTGGGCCCGGCACCAAGGAATCCTGCCATATTCAAT
Organism: Lissotriton helveticus; assembly: GCF_964261635.1. NCBI lineage: Eukaryota > Metazoa > Chordata > Amphibia > Caudata > Salamandridae > Lissotriton > Lissotriton helveticus. Next base: position 155,554,262 of record NC_136062.1, on the reverse strand, counting down.
CCAAGTGCTGAAGAAGAGTCCAAAAGATCTGCAGCGGTGACTGCTTGACCACAGCTGGATCAGTGGCAGGACCTTCTCCCTACCCCTTCCAGAGTTGGTGGCGATGGATGCGTCGCTACTGGGTTGGAGAGCTTATCTGAGAGAGGTGGAGATCGAAGACTGTTCTCCAGCAAAGACTCTACTCCACATCAATTTGTTGAAATTGTGAGCAAATTGCTTGCAGTTGAAGGCCTTCCTGCCCTCCATCAAAGAATAAGTGCAGGTACTCACAGACAACACCATCATCATGTGGTAATGCAACAAGCAAGTAGGGGGATGGGGGGTGGGGGGAATCCAGTGCCAAGAGGCACTACTTTTCTGGAGCTGGTGGAATAGTCAGAAGATTCCCTAGTAGTACACCACCTGGCAGGGATCTTTAAACACCAGAACAGTAGCGCTTAGCTAGCGCCGCCTAGCATATCATGCATGGCAGTTACACATGAAGTTGGCACAATGGGGAAAAACCCTGGCTCGATTTCTTCACCACCATCACCACCAAGAACGTGCAATGGCGGGTTCTTCTGCACGCAGGAGTTACAAAAAAGGCTCTCTCTAGGAGATGCAGTTTGCCGAGAGTGGAGCAGGGGACACCTGTATGCCTTCCCACTGCATGTCTGAAGAATATCAGAAAGGACTGGGCCCAATTCATCCTAGTGTATCAGGATTGGGCCAAGAGAGTGTGGTACCTGGAACCTTTGGGCTTTAGCAAATGTCCTCCGATCAGGCTGCCACTTCAGTAGGAACTTCTGTTGCAGCAGCAGAGCAGGATCTTGTATCTGAGCCTGTGCAACCTGCACACCAATATGTGGAGAATGAGACAACAGTGGATTTGATCTTCTCCCCAAGGTCTTTGATTTCATTCTGGCAACCATATGTCCTTTAACGAAATCTGTGTATACAGAGCGTTGGGTCATGTTTGTGACTTGGCTACGCCACCAGCTGGACCCGTTGCAGGAAAAACTGTCAGATATGTAGTTATTTACTTTGTTTTTGGTCTTGCCAAGTCTTACTCTGGGCACAATTTAAAAAAAAAAAATTTTTTTTTGTTGAAAACCTTTAGTTATATAGAAGTGTACACCGCTATTTAGCCGAACATCCCGGGGGCACGGCAGCATATCGAAAGGCATATTATCATGGCATACATCGTTCACAGTTCCGGATAAGTGAGGTTCAATTTTACCAATAAATCAGGATGACACCAAGAACGTAAAAGCTGCAATATAACGTAAAGAGACGTGGGTGTCGGGAGCCTAACCGTAAGATATAGGCATACATGGGACGAACCAAACCAAAAGTTTCGCATATTGAGACGACCAATAAGAAGGTATGGGTCACATAGCAAAGAATCAGGATATACGTGCATTCAAATATTACGAGCATCGAATAGACGCCCGCCCAAGTACAGCAATAATACAGCAACAGTTAAGACATGAATCACAACAAATCAATGAAAAACTCAGGGAATTATCCAATAGACCGATCCCACATCCGAAGAAAGGAAGAAAGAAAAAGGAAAATCAAAAGAGCGAAGGAAAAAGGCCATAGAAATACAAAAAAGAAAAATAATAAACCCCAACCCCCAACCCCCCCACCCCGCACACCTGTAGATGGCTACGGCCTACCCCCCTAGCAGCGTGCCCGTCGCCCAGTAACTAAATCCGAAATATAGAAGAAGGAGGAGAAAGAATAGAGAGGAAAATAAGGATCCAAAATATAACTGCGAGGGAGGAGCCAGAGGATATGATCAAACACTTCGGCCACGACCCTCCCCGACCAACAAATGAATAAGTATCAAATCAGTACTACATCTTCACATACAGCAAAAACCACAGGGAGGGGGAGGAGGGAGAGATCGTAACGTTTCACCGTGTCGAGAATACAAACATCAATGCAACGGGCAGGTAGACCAGCAAACTATCATGTCGTGTAACTCACCCCCAACCCTTCCTGATCACGAACCCAACCCAATAAAGGATAATGTGGAGCGGACCACCCAATAAAAAATAATCATAACGTAGGCCAGAGTCACGACAATGATATAAATCAGGTAGAGCTTTCGTTCGGCGGGAACACAAAAAGTCAATTAGGCAAGTCAATTGTAGCAGTAACGACAAGGCAAGCAAAGGCAAGCCGGAGTCCAGGTGCGTAGTTCGACAGCACAAAGGTAACCCTCCAGAACAAAAGTTCGAATCCAACGAAGCGGGAACAAACAGCGGCCCACCATGAGTCCCAGGTACCCGGGAAGGAGCAGATCTCCGCGGCGTGTGGAAGTCCTCGAAATCCAGGCGACGAGGAAGCAGAGGGTCAAAAGTCACCGGCCCATCAAGCGGCCGAAGAACAGCAACAGCAACTCCTGGCGCAGCCGAAGGGGGTGAAGCAATGGCGGCATCAGGACGACAGGGGTGCAGAAAAGAGCGGCGGCCCAAAATGGCGGCGAGCCGCACGGGGTCAGCAGAGGCACCGGGGGCCAAGACAGCGTATAATGACAACAAGGCGTCCAGGACATCTCCGGGCGTGGGCGCCCGAGTACACACCCAGGCCTCTGCACAATCTGGCCGGCAAGGAGCATCGGTGCAGAGCGGAGTACCCCCCACGTTGTCGGCAGCCATCTTGTGAGTTTCGCCGCCCCACACTTCACCGTGGGCCCCCAAACAGTTCCCAAATGTAGGACTTTACAGACCCCCGGAGGCTCCCAACAACGGCCCCACCGGCACAGGATGAGAGAGCGCCCGATGGGGGGGGGGGGATCCTTTCCGAACAGCGGCAGGCCCCACAAGCAAGATCGAGGCGCGGGGTCCAGGACCGCCGGACAGGACAAAGGCGAAGGGGCCCCTTCACACGGTCAGCCCCCAACACAGCTCGTCCCCCTCCAGCCGCACGGCCCAGTCATCGGGCCGGTTCAGGATCTCCGGGGCACACGCACAACGGTTCCCACCAGTGGCTCACGTTCGCGGCCGGGGCCGGCAACCTCTTCTCCGCCGGTCGGGTCCCGCAGGAATCTCTTCTCCGCCGGTCGGGTCCCGCAGGCGAGGTCCCGGTCTCGAGCGCCCGGAGGCCCCAATCTCACCGAGAGCACAGCTGCGGATCCACAGCACCCAGGGACCTCCGGATCAGACGGTGAGTAAGAGTGGGTGTTCAAAGGTCGAATGCTGTATGGAAATAGCATCGCAGCGAAGGATATATGATAGGATAGTCGGAGTTAGCCGGAGGGTCGACGGAGCCGAGCTAAAAGGCGGCCATTACGTCCGCGAGCTAGGCTCCTGACTCTGGGCACAATTAAGGGATACCAGTCAGTCTTTTTTGAATCACTGGTTGTGATGAGTTTCCTAAAAGTATGCAGCATAGGGTTCTGCCTAAGCTCTTTGTGATAGTATAATGATATTTAATGATGTGTACCCCATTTGAACCAATGCAGTTACAAATGTTTCCACTTACCTTTAAAAACCGTTTTCCTAGTTGAGATCAAATCCACACACCAGATAAGTGAACTTTAAGCCCTTTCGATTCAGCCTCCCTACGCCATCTTAGTTTGGTGTTAATTTCTAGTGAAGGTGGCGACACCTTTTCATGTTGGACAAACCATCCCTCTTCAGCATTCTTTGCTATGGCTCAACCCTTAAAAGAGGAATTTTTAAATTTATTTCCTGATCCATCACAGATTGGTAAACAAAAAGAAAATGGTGGCCATGTTGCTTGGGGAATGCGAAATTAACTATTAAAAAAATCCTACAATGCAGCCAGCTTCTGAAGTGGTTAGACTTTTTGCAAGCATTCCTCCCATCATCTATTGTGTGTTTGATGTACCGCCCTGAGTATCCAAGAGTATGCCCAGATTTGGGTCCCATACTCACTGGGCCACTAGAACCAAGCTGCACCTGACTGACTAGCCCCAATCGGGGTTAAAGCAGTCTTGGGTTGCTTGCATTCCGGTTCAGGTATGATATGGGCTGGCAGTACAGGCTGGACTGCTCCTACTGGAGAAGGGCCAACACTGATTTGCACATGACTGAGTCCACATTTGAGATTGCAAATGAAAATGTGGATTCTGGGGCGAATTCCATCTTGAGAAATTAAATGTGGAATGACCTCCTAAAACAATGGTGTCTTCTTTCACACACATCAGTCTGCCCTCCTTCTAGTTTACATGACTAAGGCAAACTGGAGTGCTGCAAATCACTTGCAGGATGCCCTGGGCATCACAGACTTTTATTAGAGGAATTATCACACTTCACTTTTAGACTGCTTTTGATTGGAGGCTCCTAAATTGCAATACTTGCTGAAAACCTTACAAGTTTCATCCCTCCATATACCACTCACTATGCTACAGTAGTGGCTGAGGCAATTCAAGTCATCATGGAGTCCTACTGTTGTACTATCATTGAGTACTGAATTATCAAAAGAATGATAGGAGCAAGACCCCTGACCTCCTGGTCAGTACATTGCTCTCCCAGCACCCAGCTCCACCTTGAGTGCCTCCTCCCCCGGCACCCACCGTTGTCGACTGTACAAGGCACCTGTGTCCCGCTCTGATCCTCACCGTTCAGCCTGTCCCCCTTACTGCTGCGCTCTGTGCTGCCTTTTATTTTGCTAGTTGCCTTTTTTCTCTTTATTTTTACTAGTATCTGCCTCTTTTTCCTTTCCCTCTATTTCCCTTTTTTCTCCTCTGTGTTTCCTTTTCCCCCGCAGCTGCTGCTTCCGCGGCCCTTCCCCCTCCCACGTGTTCCCCCTCCCACCCTACTACCGACCCCTATTTAATGGTGGCCACGCTGAAGGTGCACCAAAGGCAAGCCCGTCAGCGCCCCTCTGCGACCCGACGCGACCCAGGGCCAGGCACCCTGGTCCTTCTACCCGCCAACGCTACACCTCCTCGGGCCTCAGCGCACTTAACCTCGGCCAGGACAACTGCCAACTCTACTCACTGGCCGACACCCATGGACTTTTCTCCTGCCACCATTCCCGTCGCTTTCACCCTCACTAGGACCCAAGATCTACCTCACCCACCTGCCCTGACTCCACCACACTCCAAACCCTGCAATGCATCCTCCTCAACGCCCGCTCCCAGCACAGACACGCCACAGGAATCTGGGACCGCCTCAACAGCACCTCTCCAGACATCGCCTTCCTCACAGAAACCTGGACGCATGCCGCCTCAGGACCAGACATCGCCATCCCGGAAGGCTACAAGATCATCCAGAAGGACTGCCCCAACCGCCACAGAATTGCTATTGCCCATAAGTCCAACCTCCGACTGAGCACCCACACCGATGGGCCCACAGACCTAATGGACACCTCAACTTCAAAGTACAGACCAACCCGACCACCACCCTCCGAGGCACCCTCATCTACAGACCCAGAACAACTTTCTCTGAGTCCATCACCAATATCATTAGCCCGCAAGCCATCACCTCAGCTGACTACACCTTGCTAGGAGACCTCAACTTCCACCTCGACAACCTCCAAGACCCCAACTCTACCTCCCTCATGGACAACCTCCTCAGCATCAGACTCAAACAGATCGTACAAGAGCCCACTCACGCAGCTGGACACACCCTCAACCTCATTTTCACAGCAGGAAACTCCATCGCCTTCAGCCACACCTCCGAACTCCCTTGGACGGACCACCACTGCGTCCATTTCACCTTCAAATCAAAGATCGCCCGTAAATGCCCTCACCAGCTGCCGCCCAGAAACTGGAACCAGACCACCGATGACCAGCTCACTGTCAGCAACTGCAGCTCCGCTCCCACTGCCGCCAGGACCCTACACAACTGGATTACCGACTGTGCCAACACCATTACCCCCCTCAAGCCATACTCCAAATCACACGCCAAGAGAGTCAGATGGTGCTCCACCGAACTCCGAGAGTCCAATGGAACATGCAGACGCCTCGAAAAATTCTGGATGAACTCTAAAACCATAGCTGACCATAACAACTTCAAAGCAGCCACCACCGCCCACCACAAACTCATCAGGAAGAAAGCGCTCCAGGAGCTGCCTTCATTGAAGAAAATATCATCCTCGACTCCTCCCAATCAGGCTACAGGCAGAACCCCAGCACCGAAACCACCCTACTCACCATGACAGATGACATCTGCTCCCTCCTTGACAGAGGAGAGACTGTAGCCCTCGTCCTCCTGGACCTCTCTGCAGCCTTCAACAGTCTCCCACCGTACCCTAGCCCGCAGACTTCATGACGCAGGGATCCAGAACAAGGCCATTGACTGGATCTGCTTTTTCCTCAGACAGAAAGGCAGCGAGTCAGACTCCCCCCTCACCTTCCCCCCTCTCTAATACCACACCGACCATCTGCAGAGTCCTCCAAGGATCCTATATCAGCCCCACCTTGCTAAACCTCTACATGGCTCAGTTAACACCCATCGACAGATCCCACGGACTTAACATCATATGGTACGCAGATGACAGCCAACTCATGCTCTCCCTATCCAACGAATCCAACACCTCCAAATACAACTTTCAAGAAGGAATGGAAGCAGTCACCAAGTGGATGAAGAACAGCTGCCTACAACTAAACACAGACAAAACCGAAGTTGTCATCATGGGCCCACACCCCGATGCCTGAAACGACACGGTGTGGCCCTCCGACCTTGGGAATCCATCCTCCCACACCGAACACCCATGCAACCTCGGAATCATCTTGGACTCGGAACTTAAAATAGACCAACAAATCAACGCTATCACCTCCTCCTGCTTCCACATCCTCTGCCTCCTACGAAAGACCTTCAACTGGATTCCCCTCGAACAAAGGAAGACAGTTACCCACACCCTCATCAGCAGCAGACTGGACTACGGCAACACACTATACGCCGGGATCAACAAGAACCTCACTCGCAAACTCTAGAACGCCGCCGCCAGAGTAGTCCTCACACTGCCATACCACTGCGACATCACCCAACACCTGCAGACCCTACACTGGCTCCCCGTCAAGAAGAGTATCACCTTCAAAATTATCACCCACGCCCACAAAGCCCTCCACAACGCCGGACCTGCCTACCCGAACCACCGCCTCACTTTCCACGCAACGTCAAAGATACCCCCCGCCCTACTTTTCCTGGTTATGGTGCCACGCATCAAGAAGTCCAGAAAAGGAGGTCGCTCCTTTTCCCTCCTCCCGGCCAGAGCATGGAACTCCCTCCCTCTCCACCTCCGACAGACCCCTACACTCTCTAAGTTCATGAATGACCTCAAGACTTGTCTTTTTGACAAATCAACATGAACATCCAGGAGCTGCGTGACCCAACCCCTCCTCCCCGGCGCCTTGTGCGCTTAATAAACCCTGATTGATTGATAGGTTGGAATGCTACCTTGAGTGATTGACAGTGGTTAGACTTCTTGCAAGCATTCCTCCTATCACCTTGTGTGTGTGATAACACAATAACAGAACAATGGATGACAAGAGCTGTTTGAAAGTCTCGACACACAAGTGTACTAAACATATAATGGCCTTTGTTAAAGCCTTAGCTAAAAATGAACTCAGGTTTCAACTGCCAAAGCATTGCACTGTGGCACTCTGGCGCTGTTGGTTCCCGGTTGGAAAGAAAAACAAGCTGCAGGTTTTCTGGATGTGGTCAGTTTTGCTCGGCTGAGATGTGGAACACTACTACCTCTAACTACCTCCCCCACTCAAAGGCTCACAAACTAGTTGGGTACTTAATTGTCCTGCATGGAAACTGGTAACTATGTACACGTTACCCACCATTACTCCTTCCCCCTGTCATTTTTGTTTTTCAACTTTTACATATTTTGTATTTATTTGTATTTTTTGCAGTATCTAAACTGCAGAATGTGCTGCTGGATTGCTCCATTTTATGAGATATCATGACAGCGTAGCTTTCACCAGACAATTACGTGAGATTCACCAGGAAAGGGGCTTTGGCTGCTCCAACATTTTGGGAGCCGTATTGATTGGGCAGAAGTTGTGTGCTACCACATGAGAAGTGCTTGTCTTCAACACAGCTGTGATCATTTTATTTATTTACCCAGATGCTTGAGCTTGAACAGGGCCACAGACATGCCATTGCACTGCTATTAAAGTGTTTTCAATACCAAAGTAGATAATTTACAGCATTTTCTCTGGCAGCAGCACAGATGGGAGGAGAGCAGCAAATACCGAGTTCTAGGCCCGGTTTATAGTCCATTCATATGCCAGACCTATTGGCATGGTCATTGCTTGCTAATAGTCCATTCATAAGCCAGACCTATTGGCATGGTCATTGCTTGCTAAAACATCATGATTTAGGTGCTCATTTAGCTTTCTTACTTATTAACTAGTTCAAGGTTGGCATCAGCCATCTTGGAGGAATAAAAAAAGAAAAAAAAAAGGCAGCGACCAGATCATGCTATATATGCCCACATGTGGGGAAATATATCCATTTCCTCTGTTTTTGTTATTGTGGAATAGCACAGGTAATAAATATTGCCAAAACCAATAGGTCTGCATTGGCATCAAAAAGGAAAAAAGTAAGATCTGCTTGTTTCACTTAAATGCAGCGGTTGAGGAACATTTAAAGAAGAAAAAAAAGAAAAGAAAAAAAAAAAGAGCATGAGAGCTGTTATCTTGAGTGTAATTGAGAGGGGTAAGCGAGTGCAGGGTCGGGGTAAAACGACTAAAATATTCTGCATCTATTTTGTTGTGCTTTTTAGCTTCAGATAAATTAACCCACACACCTTAGAGGAAAAATAAATGCAAGTTAAACTAATAAGTCAGAAATGTATTCTTGCACGTTATGGCTACTGGTTAATTTTATCTTTGGAGTCGAAGAATAGAATCCTAGTTGGCACTGCGGTGAATAGTGACTTGTAAATTTATACTGCTAAAACGTCCCAGCCTGTGATAGAAAGCACAGTGAATATGTAAATCTTTAAAAAAAATTGTACTGAACACAGTGAAAGACAAGCTGTCTCAAATCGTGCAAAAAGATTTAGTGTTTAAGATAAAACAAGTACCTAATTTAAATATGTCATATGTCTATTAAAAGGACGCACACCAGAAAACAGCTGGTCAACACCCTTACACAAAACGAATAAATGTTTGTCTCCATGAAGCCTGAAGTGGGAGCCAAGCAGCCCTTACATTTGCTGATTAAGCAATGGCATACTTTAACCTTTCTTTCAGATAGGTGCCACCTTGGGGAGAGCACTAGTTTCTTCTCTAACTCTCTATCCAGTCATCCGATTCACTGCACAGAAGACCCACACACCTCACACCCCATCCCTTTCAGCCGGTGGCACCTCAAAGTCTGTATTAGCGGTTAGCCGCCCAAGAAAGATTTTTTTTTTTTTACAAAAAGAATGTCAACTGTTTAGAACAGGATGAGCATATGGTCAGATATAATCTCATCTTATCTGTAGATAAAAGTCTTGATACTGGCTGGACATCGAATGTTTACTGTGTCCTATTGTATCTGAAGCTGGCTGCAATTCCGGCCACATCCTAGAGTAAGCATTGCCTGCTCAACCCCATTACGGTTATACAGCAAAGTTTCCAAAGGGAGGAACTTTTTTATCCAGATGGAGTGCAACAGTACTACTAGCACTAGATCATCAGTAGGACATCAGTGGTACCATACAGCATCCGTCTGTATGTCATAATATGAAGCAGTAAAATAATTGTATCACATAAGTAACATAACCAGAATATAGACTACCAAAATATCATGAAGCTGAGTAAATAAAGCAAAGTGTAGATTTACTATTCTTAACTCCACATCTACGTACCTTGAACATATATATACCATCAAGGTATGTAGAAGTGGAGATAAGTTCTGACCTCATTATTTTTATGTAGTTTTATTTATTTATTTAACTTGTATAGCGCAACAGCTACCCAACCAAGGGTTTCCCGGCGCTTATGATTCAGTAATAGATGACAGGACAAGGCATTTTAGATGTTGAATAGCCAGGTTTTTAAGGCTTTCCTGAATTTCATATAGCTCACCTCAGAACGCAATGCGTGTGGCATAGTAATCCAAAGTGAGGATCCAAGAAATGCAAAGGATTTACCACCCATGCGTGATAATTTTAATTTAGGGATAACAATAAGATTGGCTGTTGCGGATCTCAGAGTCCGAGAGGGATGATCGGGGCGCACTAGTTTTTGTAGATACTTGGGGGCTTTTTTTGTGGAGATCTTATGCATAAAGCACAGGGATTTAAATTTGATCCGGTTCTCAATTCTCAGCCAATGTAGCTCTCGAATATATTTGGAGGTGGATGAGGAAATGGGGATTTTCCATAGTAATCTCGCCGCTGCGTTTTGCACGGTTTGTAGTCTGCGGATCGTTCCTTTTTTTGCCCCCAAATATAACACATTGCCGTAATCAAGCCTAGTTGTTATTCTGGCTTCGATATTATTGTACCACAATGCTATAAACATACTCAGTCTTACCTGAATCGCAGCAAAAGCCAACGCCGCCCAGATGACATACATCATGATTTCCTGCAGCTTTTTCACAACCAGAGCTTCACATCCCTGTAACCCGCAATGAAAACAGATTTCTGAACAAGTATTTCCAATGCTGTGATTCTATCAAACCAATCACAGTGTATACTGATGGTAGAGACCAAACAACAAATCTTCAACAACATGAATCAACATTGTTCGTGAAGACTAAGCTCCATACATTTCATGCTACCTAAAATCAACTCTAATGTAGAGACATCATTAACAAGAGGAAGAAGACCGTTGGCAACTGTACAGCATGTTCGAATGAGCCACAGTTCAAAAAGGACTACAGTGCTTGCACAGCAATGTGTAAGGGAGCGAGAAGTGCCTGTGGCTTATAGTGGAAGAGAGGGGAGTCTGGCAGGTAGGTGTGAAAAAGAAGTGTGGGTTGTCGCCATCAAACGGAGGTGGAGATTGCTAACCTGCTCAAACCTCTTCAAATCAGCTAAGTTTATGTAGTGAGTAGGCTGAACATCAGATGGTTACTTGCTTTTGCCAGTTAGGATAAAGGGCTGTATCTGGTCAAAGAGGAGGGGGTTAAAAAAATGATGTAACATGGATAAGTGCTGATGTAAGGCGATGAATACAAAAGCCAGAGAGGAGAGTGTAGTATAATTGCAAGGCAAGTTACACATTTGAAGAGGGCTAGTGATTACAAGTATGAAGGTTGAAAGGGCCAGGTGAAGTACAGGTTGGGTTGGCCGATAAGAGCATGGGAATTAGCTCCAGAGGAGCTAGAGAGAATGTGGTTAGGCGAGGTGGGGGGGGGGGGGGGGGGGGAGGAGTATGTTTGAATGCAGAGGGCATTTCCTCATTGTGGTAAATTTTAAGGAAGAGTACGTTGCAGTCAATGATGAGCTGGCTCAGTGCAGGTGGAGTTGGAAGGAAAGAGGAAACTTGCGCTGCAGAAGTGCACCATTTGCAACCTTACTTTTCAAAGGTTCGTTTCATACATATCCAATCATGCTGTCCTAATAACGAAAGACATGATGTCATTTCCCACGCATGGCAAAGTGATTAAGAAAAGGATGATTGCTTTTAGAGAAAGTTGTTGGTCCAGGGCGTGGGAGATGAAACAGTAGTAAGGGGTACAGCGAGGGTAGGGGAGATGTGGAGACAATGGTGCCACAGATCTTTGCTCTATCGGAAAGGAGGATTATAGACAATAGTTCAAGCGATGAAGGGTAAAACTCTGGGGCTTTTGATGAAGGTTGTAGCCATTGATTTTTTTTACTACTGGATGTTGCCAGTCTTAGTGAGACATTTAAGTGATAACCTTCAAAGAGTCTCTCATGGAAAATGTCCAGAAGAAACCAGCCTAAAAGAGCAGAAACAAAAGCTTTTTCAGTGTACACGCTGAGCGAGAACTAAAAGAAGAGGTGAGCAAGTGAGAAGGGAAAGCGTGACAGATGAGTATGAAGGAATGCAGGAATGCGAGACAGAGAAGAAACTGGGAGAGAAGAATGGATGTCAGAGGAAGTGAAGGAATACGAGGCAAGGGAAGCTGTGAGGAGGAATTAGGTGAGGAGGTGTGATTTATGGGAAAGATGAGGTTAGATTTGGATAGAGAAAAATAAACAAGGGAGAGGTAGATAGAAGAGAGGAGAGATGCTAAGGAAAGCTTTAGAGACTATGCAGGAGAGCCATTATGATACACAGAGGTCCAAGATGGAAGGAAAGTAGGTAGATTAAGAGAGTGCAAGAAATAGATGTGTTGGACAGAAATGTCCAATGCATAATGTGTACACCTCCCTTGAGTGAGTCAACTGGGCATGAAACTGGTATCCTAACTTGTTTTTAATCCAGCTAACACGCTAGTTTAGCACGTGCACTCAAGCCGAGGCCTGGATATGGTAATGTCAAAGACTAGAACCGGTACTGTGTCCAGAAGGGGTGCACTAGGAATGCCTTCTCGTAGAACTACTGCCAAAAACCTGGGTTGTGAACTTCAAACAGTGCTGGTACCATACTGATTTTTGCAAATGAATAGCCCAAACCAGAACTATTGTTTTTGTCAGAGAGGAGAGTGGCATACTGGCCACATTCCCGATAAAAGTTCAGCTTCAACATGGCACCCATATCCCAGCGCTGACATTTAGTGTGTACAGAGAGCATGTGGGCACTGCATGCATGGCCCATACTTGACAGCAAACTCTGTGCAGAGCGAGTATGTTTTCTGGGACAAGGAGGATCCATTTTGGATGACCCGAGGTTTAGCATGGCACAGGATGGAGGATGGCTGTAGCTTTCGAAGAATGGAAGGCGGAGGCTCAGGCATTTAAATGGAGGATGGAGACAAGGCTACCCTTTGAAATTCTAGGATAACCTTTGAGCAAGGGATTGCTAATTAGATTTTCCTCAGCACTGCAATTTAAGTGATGGTAAGGGGCAAGGGGTATGTCAGCAGTTTCTGTTGTCAACAATGGGTAAGTTTCTAGACACAGCCTGCCCTTTTGTCTCTCCGTGACTGGTACTTTAGTAAGACTGATGACAGACATTTCAAGTTTCATATACTTCTATTTAGAGCCCGCATTTTCACTGTCTGCAATGAGCCACCACCTTACACAAAGGCTGTATCCGAACTATAGACAAACAATTACACTTAAAAGGGAACTGTCCCAAACCGGTTCCACAACCTTAGACAGAAGACTCGCACCATTTTTGGAAAATAGGTATAAAAACAGAAAACAAACCAGTACTCTAACAGCTGCTGCGAGATCAGGGATGGTGTCAGCGTGACAGGCAGTATTGCAGAGCTGAGGAGACATCACCTGAAGTCTGCACAACATGCGAAAGATGTGGTTGGTCTCCCGATTGTTTATATGTTCTCAGCGAGGGTAAGTGTATATGACCCTGTGACAGGACAGAATGTACAGGAGGAGAACCCCAGCTGCGTTCCATTGGGTGGAACACCCTGAAGAAGCAGATTGCCAAGTAGGAATCACCAGTGTGAGTCTAGTGGTAAACTGCATAAAGAAACTTTAAGGCAAGCAATAGCCTGCTCTCCAGCAAACCTGCAGCATGCCCAAAGGACTGGTATTGCCGCAGACAGATGTGGTGAAATCCCATAGGAGCTGTTAACAAAAGTGAGAGATCTGCCCTGGTCTTGTGGCTGCAACTAGCCTAGTGTACCAATACAGTCAGCAGATAGACAGATGCAAGTCCGCCGCTGAAGTCAAGCAATGCGCCAAATAAGATGCCTACAGTGTAAGCAGACCCACGGTTAACAGGTAATGCAAGGATTGCAATTCAAAGACTGAAAAACTGTAATACGAATGCACCAAGATAATCAATCCTGCAGTAGAAAGTTGTCCTTAAAAATCCGACTCTTTGGGCTTAAGAATTGTTCGAACTGACCTACTTAGATGAAAGCCCATTGGTGAGACTACTCAATAATCTGGTCGTGCCCCCTGTGTAATTGTGATGCATTCCGTTCTGCTATGAAATCAAAGTCCTTTATTTTTACTAAAAGATACGATTGGGCAGGACGGTGATTTATTGTGTTTGTTGACTGAGCTTGGTCTCCCTTCCCTCACATTACCTCACAAAGAAAACTCTGAATGACTACATACGCTGTCCTTCGAGCCTAGTGGTGGTAAGATGTATTTGGCACAGTTTGCAGAGTCACAGCAGGATGGGCCCCAGAAGACTAGTAGATAACGATCCCAAGAATCACAGCAGTGGCCCAGTAGCCCTTTCTACCTGGGGGGGGGCAATGAAAATTGGTCTGACAGTAGGTCATTGGAGCAGTGACACAGGAGGAGGACAAGTTGGGGGGGCCGGGGCTGGGAGAAAAGTTAGAGTGCCTGGAGAAGGGTTGCGAAAGGGTGGGTTGGACAGAGAGAGTGGATCATCTGACCATCAAACGCTTCTACACGTTACGTTCTGGACTGTGCCCACTTGGTTATCACAGTATTATGTTCAAGTTGGCGAGTGAATGTAGATATTTATTTTTGAAGAGATTTGCATGAAAACCAGTTTTAGAATATGTATTCAACCAATGTCCTCAGACTGAGCATACTGACCTTCACTAAGCTACTTAGTATTTCCTTTTGTTGAAAAAGCTCTGCAGTCATGCTCTGCAGAGGGAAATCCGTTGTGACAAAGCAGAATTTTGATGTATGAGACAATTTACCTTAAGGTGCTCTTCGGGGCATGCTTTTCTCTTCCAAACAGTAGGAAAACGCATTTAGACTTCTGCTTTGATACAACTAAACTAGGGTGCATGATTTGAATTGAGCGCTCTAGTTCTATTAAGATAGGTAACAGGTGCCAGAAAACCACCCCAGAGGGGTGTTACCTATGTTAATAGAACTAGAGCGCTCCATTCAAATCATGCACCCTAGTTTAGTTGTATCAAAGCAGAAGGCTAAATGCGACAGTCGGCCTCTTACATGCTTTTAAGATTACGTTGCAGAGGCTGGACTAAAATAGAATCGTCTACAACTAGGTAATTTTTCTCAGTTAGGCACACCCATTCCTATTTAAATTAAGGAGTTTAAAAAATGCTTCTTTAAATATGGATATAAACTTCTGCTTGGTGACAAAAAATAATTATTTTTGTGCACCCCACCCTGGTCCTGAAATCACTGCCAGAGTGAGGAGGGAACCCGATGATGAAGCATGCTACCTAAAAGGGTAAAGTGACAGCATCATTGAAAGGAAGGTACCAACCAGTCAATACGACCACACAACTCCCATCTAACATACCTGTAGACAACAGCCTTTTGTTTTCCTACAAAGAAGCGTCTGTTATTCTTGATGTTTATAATCACTCAGTGATCCATCTATTATCATGATAAACACCTATATCCGCAACATGGACATACCAGGTTTCTTTGATGCAGTGTTCTACAAGTGCTATAAATGACTGCCTTTAACATCCTACTTGAAGGTAAAGGGTGGCTAGATAGAACTGGATTTGCTACCAGTCCACTTAGTATGGTCACAAGGGGGGCTGAAAAATCACGTAAATGCTTGGCATTGTTGATATATGAAGACTGGAAGATGGATGGGAACAAGAGTATATTATTTCACTACTCTATGTCACAAATTGACCGTAGGCTACCCGCTCACATCATAACTCCTTGGGTCATCTAAATGAATATCCCAAAACATTATCTGATTATTGTCCCATTACACTTGATCACAACAATTCCCATAGCTAGTTCCCTGGGGTGCTTCTGATGAGCTCCCACTCTGACATTACTTGTTTCTATCTTCAAGAGTGTGATTCGGCATTCCATACTTTCCACAGTGGGTCAGTTCCCAAGATGGACTCCATCTGGGAAGCCTTCAAAAACTAGATGGGGATATTTGTATCTCAAAATAAACATCAGGTCTTACAGTAATAAGGAGTTGGGTAAACAGCACTGAGAATAAATTGAGGCGATTGGAGCAGCAATATGCTGCTACTGGAGCTTAAGAGGGGCTGGCACCATTGACGTTGGCTCCGATGTCCTTCCGGGTATTTGTGGACACTGAGTTGTGTTCCTTGGCATGAGAGCGAATGATGAGATGTCCGGAAGGACTCTAGTTTCACACATTGACCATTGTTTAGTGCAGAACAATGTTGGAGTGCTGCTTAAAGTAGTGGAAGGTGCAGTAGTTTCCAGCCTGGGATTAATAGGCTCCCTCTTTAAACCGAAGACTCTCTCAGACTCTACAATTTCGGATCTCTAAAGCTCTCCGTAAATGAGGTTGGATAGAATTTTTATGTGGAATGAACCAGTCAACTGGGGTTCTGGGAGACAGCACAAGTTAAAATATACCAATATTACCTGGATACTTAGTGGCTACACCTGTTCTTGAGTAGACCTGTGTTACACTATTATATCAGGACTTCTGTACACCTTGAGACTGTGAAGAAGCCTAAAGGATATTAGAATTATGGCACTTGCTCTGAGCTAAGCCTGCTGAGCTTGTTATACTATAGAGATTAGAGGACAGTGTAAACAGGTTAGTCTTCAAGCAAAGAGCAGCAGAGGCAGAAAAGCAAGCTGTACAGTGCAGGAGGCTTGCACAACTTGCCTTACAGCACTGACTACAGGAAAGCTATAATGCTAGCCTACTGGCACTTACTTAGAAAGAAGAATAAGAGCTAGCATTATGGCATGGGGGACATGATTAATCAGCCAGCCTTAAAAGGCCGTAACTAGGAGAGAGGCATGAAAAGACAGGCTTACTGCAATATCTGGGACCAAAGCTTAAAGTGCTAACATTATGGTATCACGGCTTAAAATCACTAACTTTACAGCACTTACTGAGGAGGCTGCTCGAAAAACTTGCCTTACAGCACTGATTGAGGGGAATGATTAATGCCCTACCTATAGGCACAAAGTGAGAGCGAAGCTTAAAACATGAAAGCACGGAAATGAATACGGTTTTGAGCAAGTGGTCTACTAGCAGGGACTGAAAAGAATATCAGAAGGGATGGTTTTAAATCCTTCAGCGACAGCTGTTTGCTGATAAGAACAGAATACACTGGGAATCCGAAGGCTCTAGAGTGGGAACACATCATAGCCAAGAACAGAGGTAATCACTACTTTAAGCTTTACATAGCGGAATTATTTAAACAAATTTGATAGCAGGTCTACCGCGATGGGAAGAGAGAATCGTTGCTGCACACTGCCCAAAGCCATCCAAGTCCCTGAAATCTAAATCCACAAAACTCAAAAAGCCCTGTAAATTTTTTCCCCATGAAAATAGCCCTGCAACTAATAAACTTATACTGATAGAGCTACTGAGTTAATGAAGAGAAATAAGAGAGATATGTGATTTACAGCCACACCCACGATGGTGCTCCTATGGATGGGTTATTGAAGCATATATTTTGCCCCTAACAGAGAATATACCTGTGCATAAACAAACTGAACAAGCTATTGTGTGTTCTAGTGTCCTGATTCTCAGAAAGTACGCCTACTCGGCCAGTGAAAAGGATGCACTTTTATGCAGACCTAGAAAGGAGTTACAAGCACCATACTTTTTGTTAAGTGTTCCAAAGAGAATCAAACAATTACTAATGGTTACACTCTACTTCAAATTGCACACCGATATTTCTTCATGAATGCAATGGGAATTATGCATCTTGAAGTCTTTTGAATGGAAAGAAAATCTCCATTTAGTAAGAATGGAGCCCTTGAAAGTGGACACAATCTTCAATCCCCCGCCCCCTACAACATACCACGAAAAATAAAATAATGTCTTTTAAGAAAAACTTCAAAATATAAGCTATATCAACTTATCAAAGGGGATAATGTTTTTTAAGGCAACCACTGACAGGTTTCTTTCTGTGACAGTGGAAAAACAATTGCCATTCATGTCAAATGTCAAGCTTTCTCCACCGAGAATATTTAGTACATAACTCACGAGGATCGCACAAAGAAGAACGGTATGTGAGACAATGTATTATAGCATTTCCTGAGCTCAAACATAAGTTATTGAACATAGTCTTTTGACAGATATACTTTTTAGAAACCTCTGTAGGAGTACCATAGACTGGTTTCTTACTACTGTGAAACCATATCATGGTTTCCACTTACAACAATGTCACTGCCAGAGTACTAGCCAACTTGTGCTTTACTCTTTAATTGGATTATAAAATTGTACTCTGTTTCATCATCTGTGTGCTACGTAACACAATGGATATACAACAGGATTAACAATTTGTGAGTAGGTCAATTTAACACAATTTTAATATTAACCTAAATGAGTATGATTTCAAAATCTTCAAATATGGATTTTTTGTTTGAGAACATGCTTTATTTCAATAGCTGTTGCACGTATCATATTTCAAACATTTATTGGGTATGGTTTTAGCACTGATTCAGTCTTATTGATTTTTATGTTAGTCTTCCATTAGTTGGGCCACCATGTTGATGGTATGAATTATTTGTTTGATCAACCAGGTTGAATCAAATAGTTACTATAGTAGCTATTACAGGACATAAAATGGAATGGCAAACGAAAAGTTTTTACAAAAAAATTTGAGGTGCGTCCTAAAAAAATTCAGCGGCAACAACTTATTTTTTTTTTCCCAATCGGCCTCATAAAAGTACTCCTTGAATGAAGATTAAGCAATATTTTACCATTTCTTTTATATTAAACTTATGGAAACATTTGAGGTTGTACCCGAATAAGTATGGTATTATACATCACCTAAGCAGCAGGTGTTGACCAGAATTTCAAGTAGGCCCACATTACCCCTGTTGATATGTCTAAATGGAAAGAATGCAGTTACTAACTCCATGTAAACAGTTGCCCTTGAGTTCAGGGATGCGTCTAAACTAGGCAACCCTGTCACCTCCTGTGACTTTGAGTGATGATTAATGGGTACCAGCTTTACCATGCCTTTGATCAACTAATAAGCTGTAGTTTGTGCATTTCATAGGAAGGACTGCACCTACCATAAACAACATCAAGTATGCTAAGCCTGTATAGTGTTGGATCATTAGGTCCAGTGTAAAACACTGCTGCTATCTTCACTTCTCTCAAGAACTGGAATGTAAACATTCAGAAGAAAAACATTTTACCTGCCTGAAATGAAATTGCAGCTACAAAATCAAATGCATTGGAATAGCTGGTGCTTTAGAATCACACAATTTGAAATTCACCTTGCAGCAGTAAAAAAAACTGCCCTTCCCTATATGTCTGCAAAGTTTAAATATCACTATTGAACACTCAGCATTTCTAGTGCCTCTCTTATGATGTAGAACCCTAGGGCAATTTCTTGAGAAAGCAGAACTTTGCTCATGGCATGATGAATTTTAGCAGCATAGTACAACCAAGCCATGTAGTCAAACAACATTAAAACATTTTTCTTTTAACATTTTAAGTTTTTGGGGGTGAAGCATGTGTCTCAGCTGGTAAGATTCAAGAGATTTAAGATGGATATTTTCAGCTAGGAACCAGCTGAAAGATCACAATCTGCAATGGAGCTCCACAGATGTTTGAGAGACCGAGCCACACAAGTGTTTTTTGGGAAAAGTTATTAGGCAGGAATAGCACTCTTCTAATACAGAATAAAGCAAATTATACAAGGAAATCCTTGATAGAAGGCTCTCCCCTGAACAAAAGGTATGGCATTTGAATTTAAATTTATTGTACAGTTAATAAAAACTCACAATATTAAAACGTACAAATATTAAAAGTTAATGACTTCTTTTAAAACAAAGGGAGCCGTGGTTCCAGTGTTTAAGAGCATAAAAGTCTCAGCTCGGGTTGCGTAAGGACCTGTAGGGTTTACGTGGCCATGGTGCTTCCAAATTTCGGAGCGAAGATAACCAGGGGAGTTTACTTTGTTATTGTTTGGCTAATGTTTTGACTACACCCTCTGGTTTTTTCATTTAGTCTAGTGGCCACTATGTCGAAGTATTTTGTTATTCTGCAATTTAGCTGAGTTTCTTCGGGGTTAAAACAAAGCATCACGGCTTGCCTGCAACTCCTTATGCCCTTCTGGTTCCATAGGGTCCGAAGCAGAGAACACCTTATGTCCCGGAGGTTTGTGCAAATGCAGATAATGTGTATGAGGTCCTCCTTCCCTGAAAGACAAATGTGTATGAGGTCCTCCTTCCCTGAAAGACAAAGGCGGCATTGATTTGCAGAGTTTTCCCTTGTCCATGGTGCAAGGTGCGGAGCTATAGGAATTTTGCCCAGGCGCATGTTAAGGAACTTGTTTTTTGTCTTGTGTGTGAGGCCCGTTGTTAAGTACTCTTGTAGTTTCAGTGCGCTGTAGCCTTTCAACACGACCCATCCGTGCGCTCTCTTGGCTAAGGTAGCTTTGTCCTCAATTGCTGAAATCATCTTGGAGACTTTTGACACCACTTTTTTGAAGGTGCCACGGTCAGTTGCCGACTCCCATAGGGCTGTTAGTCCTAAGGTCTTCAATAATTCCATTAAGTAGGTCCTTGCAGGTGAGTTATCTCTGCCGATCAGTTCGGTCCAGAGGTGGGCATTTAGGGATCCGTTATCTGCATCTCTGATTTTCCGCCAGTTTTTTATATATACGCCTCTTCTCTCCACCACTTGTTTCTGCAGGCCGAATTCGAGGCGGATTTGTGCGGGCGATGAGTTGGTAGGGAGATGGAAAATTGCCCTGTGTGCTCGGCTGATGGTTTTGTCTAATGTTATTGCGTCTCTGCTTCGCATAGGCTCGCTGCCGTAGTTGAGCATGGGCTGTAAGCGAGCTTTTAGTACCTGTAGCAGAGGGCCCAGTGACCGGTCGGGGAGTGCTTTCTGCAAAGGCTTTATCGATAGGTGGAATGTTGTGCCCTTTCGACGTATGGCCTCTAGTTGATGTTTAAAGGAGCCATTACCGTCTATTATGAGGCCTAGATATTTGTAAGAGGCTACCTGATCAAGCCTCTGTCCGTCCAGGAACCATGCGGGTTTCCGTTTTTTATGGTAATTTATTGTCATAACTTTTGTTTTGTTTAGATTAGATTAATTATTAACAAATTAGTTTTTGAGAAAGCATTGGATTGGTCGAGAAGATGTTGAAGACCGACGGGGGACCGGCTGATGAGGACTAGGTCGTCTGCATAGAGGAGGTTTGAGAGCGTGATGTTGCCTAGTCTAGGAGCATGGGATTTTACTGTCTCCAGTTCGCCAGGAAGGTCTGCAAGAAAGAGATTAAACAACATGGGGGCAAGGACGCAGCCTTGTTTCAGACCTTTGCTGGTCTTGATTTGTCTCGAGAGGTGCGTTCCGGGTCCCAGTTTAATCCTTACCCAAGTGTCAGTATGTAGCATTACCAGCTGCTGTAAGAGTGGGCCTGGAATTCCCCATCTGTCCAACTTCCGCCAAAGTTTGTGTCGAACTATATGGTCGAACGCGGCGCTGTAATCAATAAAGCACATGAAGAGGGAACTCTTGGAAGCTTTTGCTGCGTCGGACAGAAGGGTTAGCGCCATGATGTTTGTCGAGGTGCCCTGGCCACTGTGGAATCCGGTTTGGGTCGCTGGGATGATGTTATTTGCTGTTGCCCAAGATGTTAGGTTCTCCAAGATGAGGCCCGCATAGTATTTTGCCTCTGTATCAATTAAGGCTATAAGAGGGTAACTACTTGGGTCATTTCTGCCACCCTTTTTGTAGATCGGGCTTATTATCGAGCCGCTCCAGGATGTTGGTATTTTTGCTGTTTCCCTTATTGCGTGAAATACTGTGGTCAGGATGGTGCTCCAGAAGGCTGGGTCTTGCTTATATAGTATTGGCGGGATCCCGTTAGGACCGGGGGCCCCCTCGAGTTTGCCCTTTAAGATTAGTTTTCTTAACCTGTCTGGTATTTCCAGGAATGAATTTTCTTCTCCAATTACGGGTTGGTCGAATGTTGGTGATAGACCTTTATCTTCAATTGACGTTTGGTCCTGGGTTGGTTTCCGCCTGTGGGCTTGGTTCTCTTTGTGATTGAGTGTTCCGAGATTGTCAGAGCTCTGGCGCGCTCCATCTGACCTGTCTCCCCCTGTTGTTTCGATCGTTGCTGGGTCAGTTGTATTGAAGTGAGCTGATAAGTATGTAGCCCAGTCGGATTTGGATATGTTGGAGTTGATGCCTTTGTGACCTGGCTGTTGGAGGCTATGAATGATCTTCCAAAAGCCGCAGCTATTCTTCTGTTTGGAATTGTGAAGAATTTTTATCCAGAGATCCTCATTCAGTTGCCTTTTCCTTTCCCAGGTATTCTTTTTTAGCAGTGCTTTTAGTATGCGAAGTTTCTTTTGAATGTCCACGATGTTAGGGTATTTTCGGAGTTGTTTGAGAGTCTTTTTTATTTCTCGCTTTATATTTTTTGTCTCCGCAGTTGTTAGTTTGCCATATGTGAGCCTGGTGGTGGTGTTACCTTTTTGAGTTTTTATCTCTGTAGCGTGTTTAGCTCCTATTTCCGTTACAAAGTCTACCCAGGCATCAAGTAGGTTATTGTTTGAGCTGAATGTCTGGTGTATGATTGTTTTTGCACTGGTTGATAGTTTCTCAGGCTCAGTAGGCTTGCATCTTATTCTTCTGTAGTTGATTGTATGTTCAGTGACTATGTATCTTCTTTCAAGTGCATCGTTCACGCAGGTGAGTCCAAGGTTGGCTTCTAGTGGCAAATGATCGCTTTGGGCACTTTCTCCTACCTTGAACGAGTTTATTTTCTCGTACAGTGGAAGTGACACAAGCACGTAGTCGAGGTATGATGAAGTGCTTGATGAGAAATATGTTGGTGCTGGAAGAATGTCCTCTATGAAACATCCGTTGAGCACTCTTAGGTTTAGTTGTTCTAGTTCTTTTACTAACTGGGTTGAGGTTTTAGTGTGTTTGTTTAGGGAGGGGATGGATTGGCTTGAGATTTTCCAGATATTGTCCATTTCCTTTGTTATATCGTCCTTAGTTTTTTCTCTAAAAAGGCTAAGGTTAAAGTCTCCTACCACAAGTATGTTCTCCATATCCCCATCAACCATGAGTTTTGTCAATTCTTTGACAAGTTCCCTTGACCCAGATATCTTGTGCTTCGGATGTAAGTATATGTTTATGACTTGTAGCTGTTAAGTGACCTGATTGTTTTTGACTGCGAGTGATATGGACTGTATTTCGTTTGGTGAGGTAATTTCTTCACTATTTGCTACCGTTGTGCCAATGGTTGATATTGAGGCGAGTATTGCCAGTCCGCCCGAACTTCGACCATATTGAGAGCCTCTAGTTGCCGGGTGGGTCAAGGTTGTGTAACCTTGTAAAGGAATATCGTTTAATTTCCAAGTTTCTTGGAGGAGGATCAGGTCGAAACATTTTAAGTAGGTTAGTGTGTCAGGGTCATCCAGTTTGTCTGAAAGGCCGTTGATATTCCAGCTGCATATTTTGATTTTAGTGAGGGGGTCCGCTGAGTCGGGGATTAAGGCTGGCGCTCTTTGTCAGTTGGTATCGCCTCCAGGTATGGTGCGTGTTATTGTTGAGCTGCATGATGATGGTTGCTGAGAGATGAGGTTATGAGAAAACAATGAATATTTTTCCAGTCCTGGAGAGTAGCTAAGTGCTCCTTTCAGTATTGATTTTGCCAGATGGGGGCGTTCTTGTTTGCTTTCTTCAAGGAGCAGAGTGGGATAAGCTGGCATTTTTCCCACTTCGAGCTTGATTCCCCACTGTGAAAATCTGAGAGATTCGTTCATGATTGAGTTTGCTACCTTACTTGTTGTCCATGTGGTCTTTGTTGTTTTGTGTGGGTGGGGGTGGGGGGCTGGTTGGAATTCAAGTGTTAGTAGATCAGTAGTTTTTATGTTTTTTAATTTGTCTATTGAATTGATTAACTTTAAGATGTTGCCCCTGTTTAAAGTGTCCACTCTCCCTCTGGATATAAATTCGGGGATGAATAAGATTATGTCAGAGTCTTTTTCCCCGAGGGGCGGTGTTTGCTGGTGCGTTTGTTGATCGGTGTGGGTGTTCCCATGTGGCTGATGGATTTGGAAAGCTAATGATCTGCAATTGGAAATCAACCCCTCCGATTTCTCCTTCGTCTGACTGCTTTCTGTGTAGGCGACACTTGTTGTTCGGGGGTTCTTTGTTGTTTCGCTAATAGTGGTCTCAGTTTTATCGCAGATGCAGTTTTTAGATATGTTTTTTGATATGACTTCTGTTCGGATTGATTTGGGCTCCTACCTGCTTACTGGCTTCCAGGATTAGTTGCGTTGTTACTGCTTGGCATAGCCGTTGCCCTTTTTGTTCCATTTCTGGTGGGTTTCTGGTTGCTGGGTTGTTTGTTTGACCGGCAGAGTTCTGCTCTGAGTGGAGGCTAGGGGCCTCTTTTAAGGGTATAAGGATTCCTGTTCCTACTTCTATTGGCGTCTTTGAGCACAGTAGGTTTATAGGTGGTGGTGTGAGATTTGTGAGTTCCCTTTGGTGCTCACGGTCGCCTGGTAGCTCCTTGTTCCTCGGTGTGGTAAGAGGGCTGTTCTCTTCTCTGCTATACACTTCTGCTGTTTTCTTATTCCGGCCCTTTCTTTTTTGCTTTCGTCGGGCCCGGGCGTGAGGTGGACTCTCCAGTGACTCGATTCGTCCTCTTGTAAGGATTTTCTGGGGCGGTTCTTCGGATAGAGTTGTGGTGGTTGTGGGCTGGCACCACTGCGTGATGGTTTTTTGTGAGTCTTTGCTGTTTCCTATTACCCTTTTGTTAGGAGGGCTATCGGACCTGGCCTCTGTTGATGGAAGTTTTGTTGTAATTGATTCTGTGTCGGTCTTATCAAGCCTGTCGTTTTTTGGGGGAGGCTTTGTGATAGTTGTTTTTATATCCTCCAGGAGGTTGCCCAACATCGTTGGTAGAGATGATAGTTTATCGATGATTGGCGAGCAGATGCAGTTTTTTTCAGTTTGGATTAGTTTAACTGAATCTTGTCCTCTTTTTATGAGGCCGTTAAGATCAGCAAGTTTTCTATCAATCCCCATGGTGGCCTCTGCTAGCCTTTGTAAGACTGTCAGTTGGAGGTCAAGCTTATCTGATTGGTACTGAAGTGCCGTTGATGATAGCTGTATTGTGTTAAGTAAGGTTGCCCAAAAGGAGTTAACGGGGTCTCTGGTCCCATCTATGGGGGGGTGGGAGCTTTCTTCGCTGTTGCTGTTAGTAGGTTCCGTTACGTTATATGCTGCCACTAATTCGCTCCATTCTTGGGATACCAGGAAGGTCATGTCTCTATCTGGGGGACTTTGGTCCCCTCTTGCAATATTTGGTGAGGAATTTACACAGCCGGGCTTTGGTCCATGTGTGACAGGAGCCTCTGTGTAGCCTTGAGATTTTTGTTCTAAGTTTGGGTGAGCGTCGAGTGATTGCGAGAATGATGTTTCTTGATTTGTTGCTGCTTCTGCCACCGCCTGCTATGTGTATAGGGAAGGAATGATTGGGGATAAATGACAATGTTTTTTGATGCTGTTGTGGAGTCCCAAGGGCCCTTCCAGCTCTGGGGCATGTTTTCTAGATGTGTCCCACATTGGTGAAGGACTTATTTGGTTTGTTTCCTCAGTGCGTCCCTCGATACTTCCCTCTACGGGTCCCTCTAACAAAGGGGCTTGGCTAATGGCAACTTCTGGTGACATTTGCCTTCTAGAATCTTGTGCCCGGTGGTCCCCTGCGCCTGCATCGTCTCCGATGAGGTCCGTTCTCTCACTTGGCGTCGGTGCCTTGTGTATTTCTGCTGCTATATAGCCTTTGATTTGAGGCAAAGCATTGTTGGTGCTAGTTGGTTGTAGTGGAGATTGGAGGCCCGAAATGAGGTCATTTGTAGAGTAGATTGCATTTCCTGGATTTGTAAAAAAGTTAAATTTTGTATAAATTTTCGGCTGGAAGTTGTATTGTGGTTTCGTTTGCTGTCCCGCTAAATTAATTAGTTGGTGGGTATTTTTCCTTTTGCTGCTACTGGGTTGGGCCAGAGGTAAGATTGGGCTCTGGTCAAAGTCTTTATCGGGTGACAGACCGTCGATTGTGCTAATATTGATTTCGTTGGGGCTAATTTCCGACAAGTTGGTATTGCTGATTGTTTTGTCGTTTTCTTTGGTGTGGTTAGATATTCGCTTATTTTTTTCCGGTGACGCTGAGCTCGTGGTTGTGTTATTTCTCTTTCGTTTGGCTGGTTGCTTTGTTGGAGGTCTTCTTTCTCTTCCCGACCTCATGGTAGTCCTCTGATAGTCCGCTGGACCCCTTTCGATGTCTCTTAATGTCTCTCTGTACCTCAGTGTCTGTGTCTCTCCGTGTCTATGTCTCTCACGGTGACAGTGCTTCTCTCTGCCGTGGACCTCTATTTAGGCGCTCATTAGCGTTGCGGTGGTTTGCAGCGGCTCGAGTTCTCCCTGCTTGCTGCTCCGCAGCTGCTCACGGTATTCACGGTGCTCCGCTCGTGGGCAGTGTCTTGCGTGCTGCAAGCAGGTGGGCTGTGAGCTGTAGGCTGTGGGCTGTCTCACTCTCCTACGGCCGCGCTCAGCTTCGGGGGAGGGATTGAGGGAAGGGGAGGGGGGCTGCTACCGGGTATCTGTCACCGGGAGTCCCAGCCTCCTACCTGCCGTCACCTCGCTCCTCACACCACACTTTCTCTCGCTGGCTGATTATCAGTATGGGGCCGCAAACAGTTGTCTCTTCGATGGTGCGGCCGTCAGAGCACCAGTAGGGATGAGTAGGGATCAGTTGATTAATTAATTATTTCAAGCAATGTGGGGTGAGTGCGGGTAAAAGTACAGGTGACAGTTTATCTCGAGTACACACTCACCGCCGTCAATGGTCAGATCCGAGTTCTATACCAAGACCACCAAAAAGCTCTCTCTCTCAGCTCCCGCATCCACTCGCGGGTGGGGGAATTTGTGTCCGGGGAGGGGCAGGCTGGAGGCTGGATGCTGGTGGCTGGGCGTCCCGGTGCAAGGGCGTCCCGGTGCACTGGTGCAAGTGCCTCGCCTCGCCTCACCACGCCTCTCCGTGTAGCTCCGCTGTGGCCGCTGTAGCCCCGCTGTGGTGCCGTGATGTCCCGACCTGGCGCAAGGGAGCCGCTTGCGCAGCCAAGATATTTGGCAGTCACTTGGCAGTCGCTTGGGGCGCTTAGGGCTTGGTAGTTTGGAGGAATTAAGGACCGCCAAGCGCTCGAACCTCGGTTCTATGCTGCTCGGTGGCGGATGCGTCCTGCTCGCCCAGCTCGTTTGCTGCTTGCTGCTTCGAATGCTCCGCTCCGTTTCCACTAAAAGGTATGGCAAGATTGTGGCTCATCCTCTCCTTTCCCTTGCACACGGTAAACAAACGCAGAAGTATAAGTTGACAGTTGGAGCAGTCGGCATGCGAGGCAGGGAAAGCAGAAGGTCTTTACGAAGTGTGAGGGCACAATTGGTTTGGACCAGGCAGCTAGCAAGACTCTCCGAGTGAGAGTCAGAGAGGCAAGGAAGAAATGCCATTAGGAACGGAGGGTCCTGTGAGGCCAATCTTTCTTCCCAGCCTGAGGAGAAGGTATGGTTAGCGCAAAAGCATAATGACGACTAAAGATAAAATGAACGTTCAGGTACTTCAATGTTAAACAGTAATGGCACCTTGTGTTATAAAGAAGGTTTATCAGAAGGTTAAACATAGAGCCCTCAACATAAATAGGGCAAGTTTGGAGAAAAACAGGCAGCAGAAACTTAAAAACAGAGCGATGCCTTTCACTAATGATTCTGGGCTAACTTCATGGGTAATTTTGACTCCATACATTTTGTGCCTCCTTATTCAACATAACTGGGGAAATAGATGATAGACAATGTAGGCATCCTCAGGTTGAACTACTACAACACTAAAGGGACTACAAAGGCTGACAAAGCGAATATAGGGCCTGTTAAGTAGGAGAGAACTGGAGTACAGAGCTGAACTAACGAGAGAATACACTCAAACAAATTAGCTGAAACATGTAGTGTTAAAGAGGTTGAATCACAAATAGATAATTACAGGTATCTGCTGTCAGACTGCTAGTGCAGTAAGATGTTCGTGATAAGTAGGGGAAATCATGGACATGAGGAGCGGTGGGCGGTTGAATACTTCTTTGGAGGAAAATAGTATCTAAGGTTGAATACTTCTTTGGAGGAAGATAGTTGGAAGCAGGTTTATCCCAGCTTTTACATACTGCCACCCTCCTTCTATTGTCGCTTGCAGGAAACTGGGAAAGGATCCTTTCACAAAATAGTTGTTTTTAAGATTACTTAAAATTAATCTAAATTGTAATAGTGGCATTACAGTAAAAATACCGAAATTCGAAAAGGAAGAGACATTCGGATGCAGAGTTAAAAAATGGGGTATAAAAAGGAAGTGTGGCAATGGCAGAAAATTACAGCTGTAATGCGGTTTTAGAGAATAAAAAGACGTAAATAAGTATTTTACACCTATAATCTGCGTATTCACTTCACGGATACTGAAGGATCTGTGTGAATCCAGTAGTCATACTTGGAACTTGAAGAACTACACATACTTAATAATGCATGAGAAAGATTTTCACAGAAACCTAAAATAATGCAATTAAAGTAAAATAAATGAGGTGAGGCACGGTGTAGAAACTGGCTGCACATTTAGAATGGTGGTGTCACTTTTTTTTTAATGAGGAGCATGAAATCAACTTGATAGCGGGAGCATCTTGTTTAGATTGGTGCTAGAAAACCGAAAAATACGGCTAGATAGCCCCCCATTTGTTGTCCACGTCGAAATGATTTAACAGAGGTATTCTGAGTGACAAACTAAAATGTTATGGTTCACAATATAAAAAAATAAATCACTGTGGATAATTTGCTACTACAATGTATGATGACAGATTTCTTACCTCAGAGTAAAGATCTGAGGGGCGACTCATGCTGCCCGTGCAGTTGTTGATGCTGGCCCGGCAGCAGCTGAGGGGCACACTGTTGTTTTTTGCTTCCACATACCAGCGCGTTTTCACCCAGTCTGAGTAGTTATGGATTCCACAGCAGTGCAGCTGCAACATAAATATTCAGTTAGCACTTTCGAGCCTAGATAGGTCTTTTATCCAACTGGTGCTTTTGTTACCTACATTAAGGAGTGACGGAATCAGGGATGTGATACAAACACATGCTTTGAACTATTTTGGAAGAAACAAAACCAAATCTTAATTTGCTTTGGACTTTCAGTTCAAAGCTTTCTTCACAATTAGATCATGTGAAACAGGCAGGCAAAAAATCTCAAAAGTTTTACTTATAACAAAATAGGCATTCAAGCGTCACAGAAATGAGAAGTAAACTACTGCAGAATGAACGTCAGGCGGAGGAGCCACAGACCCTTTTTTAGGTCTCGCGCCTAGTGTTGCAGTGCACAACACTGCCCGTGCAGCGAGAGACCTCATGTAGGGAGTTTGAAAACGGACCTAGGAATCAAACACGCTCGTGGGTGTGCTTTTCCTTTTGGCCCACGCTATTGGCCTTTGCGTTCGTCTTTTTATCAGACAGCACGTAATTGGCCTATGGCGGGCGCATTGTCCGCCCATGGCCTACTGGTGTCGATTACGCGCACAGCTGCCACCTGGTTTCAATTCTCGTGCGCAGACACGGGCGCAATAATTGAAACCACATGTCTTGCTGTGGCGCGCTCGCACCCACCACTCGCGGGCTTCTTTTTTCTTGAATCCATTTCAAAGGGAAGCAACTAAATGAAAGAAGGAAAGCGAGGTGGGCTGCTCCCGTGCACCACTTGTTTCCTTCAGCTGTTGCTAGTTTTAGAACTAGCCCATATTCATTTGCGTGTGATGTAGTGGAACTGTAGGGGCCTGATGCAGTTATATTATTTGAGGCTTTAGAACTACTCTAGAGTCTCTGGATATAATATTTAGTTGCGAGTAGGCCTACACCTGCGTCTTTAACTGTTTTGGATTTGATGGCTGTTATTTGAGATTTGTAGGACGGGCACTTTGTGGGGGTAATCCTCGCAGGGATGCAGGTTCTAATGCCGCATGGTGCCAGCGACTGCTGCCTTAAAGGGAATGCTCAAAACTTATCAAAACAATAGAGCATCTGTTCTGCAAAAAGCACTACATGAGCTTTTTTTAGCATAAAATGCTGATTTGGAGAGAATATGCGTTTATTTATGCTGTTTATTCAATCTACGAGGCTGGCACTCCTCCCTGCAGTAATCCCCTCGCACAGCAGCTGAACAGCAGTTCACTTTTCTCAGGTTGGTTTCCTGATAGTTACTAACTAAAGACCCTTTGCTCTCAAGCACACACCAGTCGCTAGAGGAGACAAAACACTGGTGTGAGCTCTGAACCTTTTGCAAATTGGGTCCTGGGGATAGTTTTCTAGATATATATATGTATTTCTCCCAAATTAAAACGGTGCTTCATTTGATGCGCAATGGAATTAATGAAATACTGCAGTGAAGCTTCAAAATGTAGATTTTAGATAGCTGCGCGGCGTTATGCTATGGCAACCTGCATTTTAAACCTCTCCAGCCAGAACCCTAAAAATGCTTAGCTCCATAACACGGAGAGGAAGGTTCAATTCTAAGGCCTATCTATATTATACGATCCTGCAAATGACGTCTAGGGAGCCAGCTGCATCTGTGACTGACTGACCGATCTCCACCGACAATCCAGAGAAATCCCTTTGCATGGAAATATACCTATTTCATCATTTTGCAGCCATCATTGAAATAATGACATTAATGGAATGCGATGCTCGTTTGGTGCAGCTTTTTGTTGGTAACCGTCAGGGACCAGAGATTCTGTTATCTCGGTGAAGTGGATGCTACTTAAGTTACTTAAACCTGTTGCCAGTCCCGCTTTATCAGCTTTATGGATTCCGGGCTGGGTGCCCTTTCCAGTTTGTTGACTCTGTCTGCTTTGGGTCCTGTGCCCGCACCTTCTCCTCCATCAGGTCATACCTAGTCTTCCCTCTTCCAGACACTCTCCTTCTGGACCTTCTTCAGATTTTAAAACTGCACCCCTCTCGTCCCTCTTCCCCGTCCTCATATATTCTCGTTTGTGGTAACGTGTTCTTCACTATGACCACTCTGCAATGATTGGTTGTGCCAATGCATAATATTTTCCTGTGTATGAAATGTTCCCAGATCTCATAATTTTAATTATTCAGGCAAACATCTCTGGCTTTATCCAGCATATTATACTGGTCACTTGAGGCTTCCTTCAAAAACAGGCATACTCCGCCCAGTTCCCTGTTTAAGCTCTTACACTGTGCTTGCATAAACGTGAGCTTTTGTGTTGAAGGCTCCAGCTTCAACGGTGAAGACACAAATCCACACCACACAATTCAAAACCACCCATCACAATTTCACTACGCATAATACCACTCAGCAAGACTTCATTCAACTCCACATAATACTACTCACTACCACATAAATACACCGCACATAAAACCAGTCTATACCACATAGCAACAATCCACATAAATATACTCCACACCATGTCACATAATTACAATCAGCACAGTTCTACGCCACAAAATCATCTCAGCACATTTCCATTACACACCACATAATTCAGTAAGAAACCACATAACACAAATCAACAGCACAATTACATAACACATCACATACATACAATCCACACAACATAATTCCGCATCACAAAATTTAAACAGCACACTACCATCAAATTCTACTACATAACACTCCACAACACAAAATACCATAGCACATAATTACTCTCAATAACTCAGTTTGTATATACTAAATACCAGATAATTGCACTGCACACCATACCACATTCCACTGCACACCATACCACATTCCACTACACACCACATACATCTAAGCCAATTCAAAACACATAAGTAAAAAATATTTACAACGCCATTAGCTCTAACTCTCGCATTGCATTGCAAATTCTTGTTAATCCAGTTAAAAGCACGTACCTCTACAAGCTGGGCTCAGTGTTCGAAAACGAGAGCGTATCGTTTTATGAAACACACCATAAATAAAGATTTCTACAACTTTGGCTCTCCATCTAAGGTACTTCAATCGAGTTATGCTAAAGTTTTTTTCTAATTCATGACAATTGAACTGATATTGAATTCTATATGCAAGATCTTATAGATACTAAAAGCTCTCACTCGGCCACATCCTACTCACGTAGACAATGGCAGAAAGTCCCTGCGGAGAATTTTCAAAATGTTTTTAAGAAACCTTTATTTACAGAATCCGCCAATATTCAGAAGGCACTACTCAAATACAATGCGGCAATTGTAAAGGCAATTAACCATATCGCGCCTGTGAAATCCTGTATGAGCCGTCCCAATCACCTACAGGCAACTTGGTTCACGGAGGATTTGCAAATTCAAAAACAAATGTGTAGGAAGCTGGAAAGAGTCTGGCGTGCCTCACATAATGAGGTGGACAAACACCAGTATTACTCCATCCTAACCAGCTATCACAAAAACATAAAAAGTGCACGCAAATTGCATATAGCATTGCAGCTAACTCAGGCTGGGAATTCCTCAAAACTGTTGTATGAAATCCACCCGTCTTTTATCAATCCAAAGGCGTGTGAAAGTCTTGAGGCTCCCTCTCAACAGCTGTGCGATGATATTTCTCGCAGAAGATTGAGCTTATATATGGGAAAATCATGGCAGCAGGTAACGAGCAGCAAAAACCTTGCGCCTTAGATAGCATCGAACCGGATAATCCTACTTTACTTATCAACATCCCCATTTATTTCCGTGGCTGAGGTTGAAACCCTGATCTATCAGATAAAGTCTTGCTCACCCACTGACCACATTCCTGCTAAAGTTATCCCATCTCTGACTAAACAGCTTGCACCTGTGGTTCAATCTCTCATTAACTTCTCCCTATCAGAGGGTAAAGTTCCACATGAATGGAAGACTGCCCAGGTCAGGCCCATCCGCAAGAACTCTAAAATTCCATGGACTGATCTTTCCAACCTCCGCCCTATCTCTCTTCTTCCTTTTCTGAGCAAGCTAATGGAGAAGCATGTTAACTGTCATCTTTCCAACTTTGTCGAACTGACTGGGTGTTTAGACCATTCCCAGTCAGGCTTCAGGCCTAGATACAGCACCAAATCTGCATTACTTGCAGTTACAGATACTATCAGAATGTCCCTAGATAAGGGCCATTCCATGATTCTGGTGCTGCTAGACCTATCTGCAGCGTTCAACACTGTTTCTCACAGTGTCTTGCTCAGAATATTGGAGGAGGTGGGGCTAAGAGAATCAGCTTTAGCCTGGATGAAGAGTTTTTTGTCGGACCGGTCCCAGAGTGTTAACCTCGATACGTATCATTCGGCCCCCATGGAGTTGGCCAAGGGAGTACCCCAGGGCTCCTGTCTGAGCCCTACATTATTTAATACATACGTTGCTCCCCTGGCCAATCTCCCAAGGACATATGGGTTTATTCCCAGATAATATGCCAATGATATGCAGCTGCTCTTTCCATTTAACAAACTGCTTCAGCTGGCAGTTCAGCTGGCTTTATCAAATGCGATGAGTGCCATGTCCCAATGGATGGTAAACAACTTCCTACAATGCAATGTGGGAAAGACTGAGGTAATGCTCTTTGGAGAAGCTCCGCTACTATGGACGTCAGACTGCTGGCCATCCGAATTGGGTTCTTACCCGGCTCCTAAGCTTATAGTAAAAAATCTGGGCATTCGTCTGGATCAGGCCCTTAGCCTAAAGGAGCATGTTATTCACACTGCTGGCTCATGCTTTCATGCAATAGGCTTACTTCGTCATGTCTTCCCACTGCTTCATGATGCTACCCGCAGAACTCTAGTCCAGGCTCTGGTATTGAGCCGCTTGGACTACTGTAATGGTCTGCTGATCTCGGCTAATGAAAGCTTACTCAGCAGACTACAGGTAGTTCAAAACACAGCAGCACGGTTGGACTGTATGCTCCCTCTAGGACCACTTCCCAGCCTCTCGTTGCAAAGCTCCATTGGCTCCCCATTCGACAACGGATCAAGTTTAAAACCTGTTGCATTATACACAAAGCACTTCAGAACCTGGGCCCTTTCTATCTTGGAGAAATTTCTTCCCTACGCCCCCTCAAGATCTCTTCGCTCCAGTGGCAAACATCTCCTGGAAGTGCGTTGTAGAAGAAGGGCTAGATTAGGAGGGAAAGATCTCTCCTATCTTGGCCCTCGTATCTGGAATGAGCTCCCTCTTTCTTTCAGACAGTGCCCCGAACATTTGAGATTCAGAAAATTGCTTAAAACCTTTCTGTTCGGTAACTGTTAAACTGCTAAGAACCACTGCCTCGTTTCCCAGTCCGTTTAAGCGCAGAGATACCCTTTCGGGGGTCGATTCTAGCGCTATATAAACAAATAAATAAATAAATAAATCAATCAATCACACGTGCACTGCTTTGTAAGAAGGGGAATGGCATGGGTGCCTCAAATGAATGAAAACCCACACTGATGAGCAACTTGTAATTCTGGAGCACGTGATCTTTAAGTCATACTATGTTATAGCTATGAACCCCACATGTGCCACCATGAATAAGTCCTGTAGCCAACATGGAAATGATGGTGTGTAGAGGAACAAATTACCAGTCCTAGTTTATGACTTCTAGATAGAATATTCCTCTGTAGAGACCACATGTGACAGCTTCTTATTAGATGGCTTTCCTTCGTCTTATGTTTGTTCTTCCTATGAGAGCATATCTGTTTTACCATCATTTTGACTAGATGGCTTGTATCTGTCCACTACTTACATTCAGAGTTTCATTTTTTTCTTTTGGTTTCTGCGCTATTCCAGTGTATGCATGTACATACATGGTATTTCAATAGCCGCAAACCTAGTGGCCAAAAGGCAGCAGAGTCCAATTAAATCAAATGTACTTGTAAAGCACACAGCTACTCTATAATGTGTTAGAAGGCACAGTTAAATAGCCAGATCTGTAACCGCCTTTGTACGAACCCACATCCTTAGTGGCATGAAGATACAATGGTAGTGCATGCCAGCCTGCTGCTGCCAGCGCAGAGAAGGAAGAGCCTCCCAATTTCTTCAACCTTGTCTCAGGCACACCGCCAGCAATGCATCAGCAGAATGTAAAATTCGAATTGAAAGATAGAGTCTCTTCGTGAGATAGCTAGGACCTAGATCATAGTGAGCTCTATCGGCTAACATAAGACCCTTTCATACTCTTCCGAATACGCAACCAGTGCAACTCTTTGAGATGTGCCTGTATATATATGTGTGATTCTAGAAATATTAAGCAGGAGTCGGGCTGCAACAATCTGCACCAACTGGAGTCTCTTAATTGGGTCCAGAGGGAGACCCCAGTATAGTGCATTGGTGTAGTCGAGCCACGATATTATAATGGCACGGACTACCATCGTCTGACACGAAGCTGGGAGCAGGACCAGGAATTTTCTCAGGAACTGAAGGTCGAAGCAAGTCTCAAATGCACTTTCTGCCTGTTGACTGAAGGACAGGTTATTATCAACCTTCACTCTAAGATTCTGAACCACTGTGGCAGGAGTTGGAGAAGAAGGAGAGCTAGGCTAGACCTCACTGTCCCAAGGGAGTGGGAGGGGCTTTGGGAACGAAAGACCTGCACTTCAGCTTTCATCGTGTTACACTGGAGGTTAGTACGGTGCATCCACTGAACACTGATAAAAGACATGCGTCAAATCTGTCTTGAGAGACAGAGACATTCACGTCCCAAGTTAAGAGGATCTGCGTGGTGCCAGCTGAAGCGATGACCTGCCCTTCAAAAGATTACACCAGGGTTGTCAACCTGGACATTTAGACATTAAACAAAGTTGGACTCAAAGCAGATCCTTGGGGAACCCAAACTTAAGGGGTTTGTGGTCCGACACAAAAGGCAGCATACTTACAGACGGACATCAGCTCATTAAGAAAGAGCACAGCCAAGCCAACTCGGTCCCATCTACCCCGATATCATGTAGGCGTTGCATCAAGATAGGATGGAATACCATGCGAAACGCCACCAAAAGACCCAACAGCAAGGTAGCATTTTTCCCACTGTCTACGGCCAAACTAATAGCATCAGAGACCTCTACTAGCGTGGATTCAGCACTGTACCCCAATGAAAGCATGATTGTGATGGATGCAGCAGCGATTGGCGTCCAGTTCAGTGGTGGCAGGTGAACTTTGAAAGTGGTGGTGGGGGGGGGGGGGGGCAAGTTTAAATCCAAACTTGGCCTGTGTAAGCAAACTCGGGTGTCCCAATTGGGTGGTGTGGGGGGGGGGGCGAGGAGATTGGGGTTTGGGGGGTGAGAGCCTCGCCCTAAGAATATGTATTAGTGTGAGTGTATTTGCGCATGTGTGTTCATTTGTGTATCTTTGTGTGTGTGTGTGTGTTAGCATGTGGCTATGTATGTGTGTGTTGGATGTTTGGGTCACCGTGTTTTTGTGCCTGGATATCCGTTTCTGCATATGTGGGCGTTTCTGCCTCTTTGCATGTTGGTGTACATAACTCTGTGTTCAGCTCTGTGAGTCTAGACTTAAGCACCTTTTCGGGCAGAGTAGCCAACTTCTTACTTTACAGTGAAGGGTTTAAAAAAAACACACAAAAAAACACAAACTGTCATTTTTCACGAAATGTCCATGGCAGATGCTGGTCTTCAGTACACTGGGCTAATAAGCATGCTCAGGGTTACTATGTGAGTGGGTTTAAAAGCCTCTTAAATTGGAAGCATTTCACAGATTAAAAATAAGCATTTCATATTTAGTGGATCTAAATACAAAATGCTTATTTTTAGTAAGAGGAGTTGATAACTTAATATTACAACACTTTGTCTGAAAGACTTCTCCCCTACTCACAAGTATTCCTTCAAGCAGCGCCTTGTGGCTGCACATTAACATATCCAGGAGGTGGAACTGTAGGGAGATTCTACACATACCATAGGCCATCTCAGGAGGTTGAGGGTTTGCTACAGAGATCAGAGAGGAGACTGAAGCAAAGTACACCTCACCCAATCGCTACACACCTGTAATGCATAGTTAAAGTACATTTTGCAGAGTTTATTTTGAATTTTAAAATGTTACGAAGACTCCAACGGTCTGAACTGCTTATTATTTTAACGCAAATTACTTACCGAATCTGGTGCTTGATGGGAGATTGTACTCATGATGCTGGTGCACAGGAAAGAACAACTAAACTAATCCCAATGTTTTTTTGTTGCTGTGATTGCCACCTCTTATTTTATTTTACTTCTTCAACTATCCCGTTTGTATCTGTAACGTGGTAGTTTGTAAATCTCCTCATGTAACGTATTTGAATCTATTGAAAAGCGCTCTGACAGCGCTCCTTGGGTAAAGTCAGCACTATATAAAATTGCATACATAAATAAACAACAAGGCAGTAGTGCAAGGGCAGACACGGTTATCAGTTACTTTTATATAATTTCCTAAGTTCAACAGTGATGGACCAGCCCAGAATAAACAAGCATTTACAATGCAATGGTTTTGCCTTTGGAAAAGTTAGAGCTATTGGCATTGTAAATGACAAAATGTGTATTTATGTGTTGGTTTTGAAAACAGATAAATAAATGGCATTGTCATTAGCTTAATCTCTCGCAAATGTGAGACCTTTTGTCACTGACACACACACACACACACACACACACACACGTAGGAATTAACCCAGTGGGCTTCGAGTCTCATGGTTGGAATATGGGTCAAAGGTCGATTCCGGGCATGTCCAGAACTGCAAGTCAACAGGAACTTGCTGTGTCAGACCAATCAAGCACTTTAACTGATCTCCGGCCCCGTTAGTGCATATAGTGTACACCCAGGGGGATAGTTTAGTCATTTAGATAGGGGGGGGGGTCGCTGGAACAGAGATTTCCCAACAATCAGTTGCATTGAAATGGCAAAATGGATGAAAAGACTAATCAATTTAAAAGGCTTCTCTGCACCACACAAGATCCATCCAGTTCTTTGTTTGTTGTTGGCTTTTTTTTGTGTGAGAGGGAAGAGGAAAGGTGGGTGTCACATTTCAAACACCCTCCCTGGAGGGAGTGTATAAAAGCTCTTCAAATTTTAACAAGGACCTGTATCCGTGCCATAAGGGCTGCTAATCGGAGTGGAAACCACACTACAGACATTGCTAGCCCGACTGGAGGCCCCTTGACCCAACTACACACAACAGATTCCATTTATTAGGGGGATGTCGCACCCCAAACACCTCACCCTTGCGTATATTCTGTGGAGGAGCACAACTCTATAACTGGAAGAGCTGCAGAACTGTGAGCCCAGAATACTGGGTTCTAATCACTGATTCAGCACCCAGAGAAATACTAAAATGCGTGAGTCTGGGCAAATGACATTACCTTCCTGTGCTCTACATTATAAAATGTACATCGTTCTGTAAATATGTGAAGAATGACAGCTACTGATCCGAATATCTCTTGCCACCCCTTATCTCACAGGTCGCTTTCCGTGATCAGCTCTCAACCAGACACACCACACTTTCCTGACTCTCCTGTTACAATAACAATATTTTCTGTAACGAGCCCTAATGCTCCTCGGAGCCAGGTGTGGGCTTATATTGAATAACTGGAATAAAAAAAAAATACGTTTTAGCGCCATCTGCCTCAGGGGCGGGGTAGGTGCCAGGGCGTAGTTTCCCTTGGTGCAGCAGGTGCAGTGGCACCAGGGCTAAGAGGTGC
Source organism: Lissotriton helveticus (assembly GCF_964261635.1). NCBI lineage: Eukaryota > Metazoa > Chordata > Amphibia > Caudata > Salamandridae > Lissotriton > Lissotriton helveticus. Next base: position 155,515,691 of record NC_136062.1, on the reverse strand, counting down.
CCCACTGAACCCTGATTATTGCTGTATTCCTCATTTCAAACGGCGGCCTGGGGACATGATACTCTGGCCAGGCCACTGTGAAGTGCTGGGTGACCTGGCAACATCAATGTTTTGCTATTCCTGTCTCGTGTACTCACAATTGCCTGTAAGGCGTACTGATACCCGCAAGGGTCTTGTTTGCGCTATACAAAACCTTCCAAATAAAAAAAAAACAAGAATCATCAACCGGCGGCAGTCAACACCTCCCCCCCCCCCCCCAAAGCCCCTCCTCCCCCCTCCCTCTCTCCTTGTGGTCACGACCGGTCAGGCCACGGTCTTTTTCCCTCCTTTAAAAGTCAAACATGGCTCTGATCTGTGCGCTTTCGTGCTGCTGTGTCTGCATCCAACGACAGCGCATGCCCTGGCATAGAAGCATTATTGACCCCCCCCCCCCCCCCCCGACCCCACGTCTACCCGCTCCTCACTCAGGTTCACCAAATGATAGGTGCAAAAATGCCTTTTTGTAGACACCCTTCAGTCACGGCGCACGGAAGCGCAAGGCTGGTGCAACATTTCTTAGCATCAGTGTGAAACGGCCAGGCGCTGGTGTACTTATGGTGATGCTGCCCTCGGCGGGGGCGAAGCTACCATTGGTGCAGCGGGCGCATTGGCACCGGGGCCAGAGGTGCCCCACTGAACCCTGACAATTGCTGTATTTTACTGCCCCAGAAGCGTGTCCCTGGGCGCAGGCCACGCCTGCCGCTCCGCGGGCCCTCGGGCCAGGGCGCAGAGGACGCGGCCTCTCGCACCAGAGGCAGCCGGCGAGCTCTCCCCTTGAAAGCTGACTAAGTAAATGAAATTGGAACCGGAATCGATGCCGCAAAGACGGAACTTCCTCTCCCTGACTTAAAAGGCCTTTAAATGATTAATACTGAAACTCTTTAGCAGCCATCACCCGCGGCTGTTCGTGAGGGTCCCCGAGGCGGAACGAAGACCTTGGAGCTTAAGTCTCGTTCGTCGGCCCCATGGAGGTCGACCGGTCTCAGCTCCTCCGGGAAGCCCTACAGCTTGCTGGGAACACGAAGAGGGCGGGTCGGCAATGAAAATATATCTCTTGGAACAAAGAAAGTCGGTCCTAGCTGCAAGGGAGCGCCTTATAGCGCGTCACACAGGAGACGTTCTGTTTATCCAAAGGCACTTCGTATGATTGCATTTTTTTAGCCTATGATTCCCGGTGAGGGTGAAACGACAAGTCCCAGAATGCACCATGATGTTGGCTAAAAAGCCAGATCTGGCTGACGATGTACCATAGTCCATATGGGCCAATCAAATCTGGTTGAAAAAGTACACCACCATCAGACACTGCTGGAAAGACTAATGTTATATTTTACTTAAACCATGACACGAGACAGACAGACAGATCCAGTCGCTGCGTTCATTCCTCACTGCCAGCCTCCTCATAGCTGTAGGAGAACAGAGTGCAAACAGAGACTCCATTCACCAATGCCACTCTGTTGAGAGGACTGTTGACCCCATTTATAACGGGCACACGGACAGCGGGAGGGGGGGGGCGGGAACGGACAGCGGGAGGGGGGGCGGGAACGGACAGCGGGAGGGGGGCGGGAACGGACAGCTGGAGGGGGGGGGGTCGGGAACGGGATAAAAACAAAAGGAAACAGAAAAAAGACATTAAGAGCGAAAACGTCAAAATACGTAAACATACAAAGGGAAGAAACATTTATAAAGGAAATGCTCCTTACCTGATCGCTTCGTGGAAACTTAAATCTTGCAGCCAACTCCAACACAGACACTTCCAAAAAGAACAAAACAGGCCGACACGAAAGAAAAAATAACACACACCCACCGCAGAGATGACGCGCACAGAGGGGAGGAGAGGGAAAAAATTGCGGGAACGCCCACGAATCTGGTCCGGCCTTGACGGACAGATCCGGCTTCCAATGGCTAGCCTCCATTTATGGAGCTAGCCAATGGGAGCCGGGGGACGTTCCCATAGCCCATATTGTAAACATTAGATTTCGCCTGCGCTAACTGCTTGCGCAGTAACGCCAGCCAAAACCTAAAAAGCACTGCTCTTTCGGGGACGAACAGTGTGACGCTGCTGGGTGGGGTTGGTGATTCTATGCCACATGTGATAACAGAGAGTGGGGTGCGACTGCACTGATTGACATGCAGCCTCTAAACTTCAGGGATAAAGCCTGAAACGCCCAAGGCTGACTTTAGAAGCAACGTTATATAGGGACGCTCTCCACCACAGAGGGTCAGGGCTTTACAGAGTGGATGACCTCACAGAACCCAGGCTTGAGAGATCATCAGCCGAGCAAATTTTGGCTCAAGGGGCTGGCACAAGTAGACTAACGCACAGAATGTGCCTGCCTGACACTGGCCTGTGACTGCTGTCTGACCTACACTCAGAGCGACGATCACTTTAACAAACAGACAGACGAAGCAGGCAGTCTACTGGCATCAGTTTTATAGGTACTACAGTTCCTACAAGCACAATAGAGGCAGAAAACAAAGAGGACGCAGTCCCTGCGCCCTAAAGAAAGAACTGCCGTTGGTCCGGGTATCTGGATAGTTGGACAGTGACCAGTTTTTCAAGGATCTTTGAAAATGTTGGCAGCAAGGAAATCGGCCTGTAATTAGCCAAGACCGACTTATCCGCTGAAGGCTTTTTAAGCAGTCAAATCAGCCTGGCCTTTATCCAGCAGCCTGGCGCAGATACTCATTCAAAAGGGAGTTCAAGGTAGGGTTTATGGCCTGTACGTTAGTGGCCAAAATCTGAGGGGTAAAGGAGTGCTGTACATCAGTAAAGGTAGACAGAAAGTCAACACGAAAGAAAGTTGCATTGTGGATGATTAATGAACTGTGATGTAGTGTTCTTTAAATAGATGAGTCTTCAACTCTTCCCTAAATTGAAGGCGCATTGAGGTTGTCAATATTATTGCTGGAGGATGGTGCTCCAGATCCTGGCTGCATAGATTTCAAAAAGCTGCGGCCTTTTTTTTTTTTAAACACTTAGTTTGCAGTCTGATAGAATCCTGGGTGCAGGTGCGCCAAGATCCACCAGAGATGGTAACTTGGCTGTAAGATAAGCAGGGGTGTTGGGGAGGATAGCTTTCTAAATGAGGACGCTGGTTTAGAAGATGGTGTGGGCTAGCAAAAGGAGCCAGTAGAGATCCATCAGGATGGGGGAGATCATATTTCTTCAGGCTCTGGAAGAGACATGCTGCTGCATGTAGGAAGTCCCAAAGGGGTGCCAGTGAGGCGTCTGGGAGGCCAAGGAGTATGACATTGCCACCATCCAGATGGGACTTTCCTTAGAAGAGAGAGCTGGTACCAGACCATCTTTGCTTTATTGGAAATATGTTCCTTGAGGAAGAGGTTGAAGTCCAGGTTGAATCAATGTGACTTGGTATTCAGTGAAAGTTGGATTTCGAAGCTACCAAGGTTCATGTCATTGAGCCAAGTTTATACTATTCCTTGTTTATTGTTCTTGGCAAAAACATGAATTCTGTCTTCGTTGGACTGAGCTTTAAGTAAACCTGATGATGTGCAAGCAGTGTTTGAGGCATTGGATGTCTGAAGCTGAGGAGACTGTCAAGTAAAGTTGTGTATCATGGACAAATTGGTAAATCTTGAAGCGATTACATGAGTGGAGCACCAATCAGCTCCTTCCAACGGATGAAGATGGCTGGAGTGTACACAAACACACAAATTATCCCACCTAATATTTCAACGCAGTGCTGTATACTATTGTTGTTAGGTGTAACTCTTCCTGCCTAGAACAAGAAAGGCAAGTATACACTTTGCCCCAAGATGCAGTCAGTTACACGCATCTTTTGAGTATGAACTAGATACCGCGCAGCGCACTCACACACACCAGGGAGGTAATTCTAATCACCCTGATGAAAGCCAAGGACCTTTCTGGGCCACAGAGTAGGGCTGAAACATGTTGGTATTGGGTCTCAGGACTATTACATCCTCATACCCTCCTTATATTCTGTGTATTTTTTGAGCCAGCCACTGTATATTATTCACACAATTGGTCACTTTGCGCCGTTCACGTTGTTCACTGAAACTACTTGCGTCGCCACTTCTACTCACTTGAATATATTGCTTTGCACCAAGTGCCTTCGGGTTGTTACATGATTTCTTTCATACAGTGCTGCTTTAACTGTATACTATGATGAATCATTGCTTGAAATATATGGTGATTAACACCCCAAACCTAATCCAATTTGAGTCTCCTTTTATTCTTGTTACTGTAATGCTTTTTGCATACATACATAACTGTCTCTGAATGTACACCTGTTGGGATATTGTCTTTTGTTTCTATGAAGTGTAAGGCAGCAGTTTATGTGCTGCAGCACGATCTGAAGCTAGACTAGTATTTATGCAGGAGATGGATAGCACTGATGTGGTCTTAGAGTTGAACATAAACTGCTTAATAAATGATCTTGCTGATGAATGGTAGGTGACAAATGTGCAGGTAGTTGGCAGGTTCATCAGGGTCTAGAGTGGGTTTCTTTGGGAGCAGGAGGACGTGGCCTGGAAACAATGCCTTAAGTGAGTGCGGCATGGATAAGTAGGGATAAGACCTCATCTTCATAAGAAGAGGCTTTGAGGGAGTTCAGTAGGCCAGCAAGATGTTGGAAGAGATAGAGCTGGAAGGCTGGCTATTGCAGGACTTTTTGGGAAGAAGAGGGTGTAAGAATTGAAGCAGGGTTGGTGTAATTGAAGTGCTGACAGATATGTATTTTTTCATGGAAGTAGATGGCATTGCACTTTTCTGTGGAATGAGAAATAGGTGCACCCTGCATTGGGGTTGATGCAGTGATTTATTGTCTTGAACAGGCATTATATTACTATTGGTTGGTTTCATTGGTGGTGTACATATTGTACTTTGCAATGGCTGATGTGATGAGCTGTCTGTGTGTTGGGCGGGGGGACTTCAGTATCAAGAGGTCCTCTGGATGCTGTTTTCCATCCATGTTTTTTCCTCTCTGCAGATAGATCATTTATTGCCACCAAAGTCTTTTGGGTACCAGGAACCTGAAGGCTTTGTTTTACACTTGCATGTTTTAATTGGACCTTGGATGTTCACGTGGCTGTCCCAAAAAATTGGGTAGAGGGGTGTTGACATTGGAAGTGCAATTGATAGGGTAAGAAGAGTTCAAGCATTGGTTGTCCGTGGAGAAGTCTTTGGAGGATCTGAGGGTTTGTCTTCTCTGTTATGTTGACTGTAGTTTGTTGGTTCCATGCTAAGCATGGAGAGAGATACCAATGGCAAAGTGGCCGGTTTAGTCCAGGGGATCGCTGGTTTGCACTTGATTGTTGGTGATGTTAAGAAGACCAGGTCAAGAAAGCAGCCTTTCGAGTGTGCTGGGTGTGTGACATGGTGTACCACATTGAGTGTTTCAATGAGGTAAAAGAGTGAGTCTCTTGGCTTTTTTTTAAGCTTGTGTTGTCAGGTCGTTGAAGTTACCCAAGAGGGTGGCATAGGCACGTCATATGGATGAGGCCCAAGAGCTCATCACCTAAGCCCTTGTTCTGCCTGGGAGGTCTGAAGATGAGATGGAAGGTGGTGATTTGAGTAGCAAAGAAGGAGCAACTGCATGGAGTTGAGTATTACTTGCTTGCCTTGTGTGAAGGACCAAGAGGACTAATGTTTGACAGCAAGACCTCTTATTTTCTTTGCGGTTCACACAACAGATCCTGTAGCCTGTGAGAAGAAGAATGTGCAAAGATGTGAGTGAACCATGTTACTCTGAGGTCAGGGCTGTGAAAGGTTGCAAGGTCTGCATTGTCAGCTGCATGGAGTAATGCAGATCGACCATTGATGAGCAGGAGTTGGGATGTGTACTCATAGTTTGAGGGTGTGGGGTAGTTAAATGGATGTGTACAAGATTGATTCTCTGTGTTGAGCAAATGCTATGAGAGCGAATGGGTCATCGACATCTGGGTATGACTGAGGGGGATTGCCAGTATGAGCTGCTAGGTGATGCACATAATTTTATCTTACTTCTTAAGTTTGGGTGGAACAGGGGTTCACACTAGGGCCCATCATGGTGCTAAAAGGCCCCATTTGGTGATACTGGGGACACCCGGGCAATAGGACGCCCTGACGATTTGGCCAAGAAAGGTGGAAGGCAGGAAGCGTTCTCAATTCCTGTGCAGACGGAAAATGGCAAATGCATTTGCATTGTTGCCTATGCAGATGGATGAAGGGAAATACGTTTTTTCCTTGCTCTCTCGCCTCCGTGCTGCTTCCCACTTCACATCCTCCTTACATTCTGTGTGTTGTTCGTCCCATCCACCAGGTCGTCCTTTGCTTCTCCCAACCATTCCCCATCCAGCTTAGCATAAACAGATGTAGCATTCATATAGCCCCAGCAGCCAGGACACATGTTTTGGGGTCAAAGACAAGTTTTAATTTCTGTTTGGTCCACTGGACAAGTAGGCTTTACCATCTTACTGCACAATGCAACGAGCTGTCAGTTTACAGTTTCAAACCATAGTTAATACAAAGATAAATCCTGGGCTGATAAAGCAAAATTGACACCCAAATAATGATGTCTGAAGCTCTATATATAATTCATTAATACAAAGCTTTTATTATTAGGGGACATACAGTAAGCTGCAAGCTCGCTCAGCATTGCTGACAAAGTTTCCAAAGTAAAAGCATTCTAAGCATTTGAAATATCTAACCTTTAGTGGGTACTGTTAATTCTTCCTTAATGCTCTTTAACTACATGCAATACATAAGGGATTTTGTCATCAAGAGTAACCCCAGTTTTCCCTGTGCCACAAATAAGGTTACCCATTTATTTATAACGTTTTATATAGCGCAAACATGACCCGTCAGGGTATCAGAGCCCTTTACAGATGATCGGAAGGAAGAACCAGAAAAGTAAACAACAACGGAGAAACTCCTTTACATACACCCCAAGACATTTGAAAGCATTTTATTTCCCTTCCAACTCTGAAAGGGATTAACCCCACCACTTGTCTGGAGTAAATGGTTGCCTTTTATAAAAAAAAGATTGGCAGGAGTTTGTGAATGGCTACAAATTGATGTGTATTGGGTGTTCCCAAACACTGAAGGCTCAACATGCCTTGAAACGCCCCCTACTCACCCCTTGCTTGGGATTTACTTCCAACATTATTTTACATTGTTATGGTGTGACATCATGTGGAAGTAATATGCAGTGGTAAATAGTTTTATGATTTCTAAGTTACCTTTTTTTGAATGCTGATCAGCTATTAACCGTTTATGTATAAACACAAACAGCTATGTGAATCAGGCCCTAGGTTTTTGCGCAGGATCTACATTTACTTCACCTGGAGGAGTGTGCATAGCGTGCGTTCAGTAATAGTGTCACTGTCGCTGCGGCCAAAAAAAGGACTCCCTCTGTGTGGGATTGTCAATTTTCGTCTTCACAGCTGTCTTTGCTCTAACAATAAGACCATCTTCCGGCGTTCGGTGCTCTGCACCATTCCCTACGTTTCCCGGGATGCACTTTGTGTAGATGTCACTGTTAATCATGTCTGATCCTAGACGTTTTTGTCTTCAGCTCCGTCTTTGTTCTCCCAGTAAGATTAGGTTTCTTCAATTATGATGCATGCTGTGGGTTCCTTAACTTTCTATCAAGGCTGCCTATATAATCTTCTTAAACTCCCGCTCTGTGTTTGCATTCAAGCTAGGATAGCTTCACTATAATCAGTCCAAATGACGTGTGATCTGTGAGAAGTCCGACGTAAAGGTTGTTGAGCTCTGAAAATAAAATGTTCTAGTTCTGCCATTGCTCCCACAATAGGATCACTTCCCTGTCACAAGTTTGTATGGTGTCAGCTCCCCGAGTTTTACAGGCTGTAAATGACAGTGATCAGTGTCAAATGAACTGTGGTAACTTAACTCCTAGCTCTTTCTTTGCTCCCCTTCTGATAGTCTGTATGTTCTGAGTTCCCAAAACCATCACACTACTGACAGCAAGCTCTTTCATGGCGATGTTTAAGATCAATGGGAACACCGCATGGATGTGTATGCAAAACACTAACTGATCCTGGACCATCAATCTCCAGCCCGCCCTTTCTTCTCCAAACAGGACTCCCACATTCTGGTTGTTTGCAATATATTCTGCTTCTAGTGGAGATTACAAGCTAGTCCCTATTCTGTCATGCTTGCATGCTGTGATGCGTTTCGAGTTCTATGCTCAGTGACACTTACAACCAACACGGTCTCGTTATTCTTTAGCTTGGTCTTGGCTCTTATGCTTTGCTTTTACTGATGTAATGAGCTGTGTTATGTGCTCTTAACGAACGCCAAGCAGCACATTTGTGGGAATGTTGTTGGTCTTTGTCAGTCAACACTTAACTCTATTTACGCTCCGGCACTCTCTTTGCTGTCATGCTGGGATTACCTCCGGGTGACAAATCTCCAGGCTTCACTGAGGGGACATTGCTAGGATCTTGCAGCTGTAGGGCTCCTGTGTGCTTTTGCCAGGCTTCTTTTCCTCAAAGTAATGTGCCCGTTTCAATGGCCAAATAAGTAATCAATGCCACACTGCATTCAGTTCTAGACTCTTGGAACTAATTAGGCACCGAAGAATAAAGTCTAAATAAGTAAGCACAAATGTTTCTCCCTGCTACTGCAGCAGAACCGAGCACATTGGATGCAGTCAGTGTCTGTACTGGGACACCAGGGGGTGTTTGTAGGAGGTGGGGGTCATAGAGGCAAGTCTGGCCGGGAATGGTTACAAAGGTGACTGATAGTGCATTCGATGGCAAAAGCAATGAACATGGTAAAGTGGATAGAGAAACACATTTTGAGACAGGCAAAGACAAACATCGGGCTGCAAATCAAAAAAATTGGAGGTGCTCGAGCGTGACCGTGCCTCTAGCTCTCACCTTGCACAACCACTACCACTTGTCTCCTCTTATTTTAGTAAACAATACGTTCCATGATCTCCTTCTGCAGCATGGGTGGGCGGCAGGAGGCACCTGCGGGTCTTCGAATTTCAGAAATTCAAAATGTTTTGAGTAGTATGCTCGGAAACCAAACTGACAAGTGAAAAGAATCGGGCACACAACACTCTGACCATGACAGCAAGTTCCTCGAGTTGGAAAACGTAATTATTCAGTCACTAATAGAGCACTTGGTAAACGCTCACAACTATGGCAAACAAGAAAGACAGGTACAGTACAGTCAGGTAAACTTACTTGCCCGCATTTACACAGTGAGGTCAAGAGGAGAAGATCAGGCTGTGGGTGGTTTTATTGAGTTGAAAAATAAGCCACAAGTATAAGTTGGATTTATTTGCAGTAACATTTTGTAAGATCGGTTTAATGCTGCACAATACATAGGGTAAAGCAATACCCAAACTGCTTCTACTGAAACCACGTAAGAAAGAGAGCAAGGGCATGATTAGAATTCTAATTTATCCGGAACTCAATCCAAACAAACAGAGCTGGTGAATTCATAGCCTAGTAAAATTACTGTGGTGGCATAATAAAAGGTAGAACCCAAACCATGTCATAATATCAGTTGTGCTTATCAAAGCTGTAATGAAATGACAGCAATAACCCGATGTATCACCTTACTGCTTGGTACCAGATAGGACAAGTAGATGTTTTGATGGGACAAGTAGATTTCTGAAGTCTCTTGTTCTTGGACAAGTAGATGTTTATAAAATTCCATATCGCTGTAAATCCCCCATCTGGTTTGTTGCACCTCAGCCCAGTCTGATCACCACAGCTCGTCTGTGTTCACTTTACGTTTAACCTCACAGTGCTCTTATGTTGTATTAAATATACATTTTAAAAAACTTTTTAGAAGGGTACAGCAACTTGAATTTGGTACTGGGCTGCTCTTCTTACCAATGGGGTAGTGTATACTTTTTAGGTCTCAGCCTAGCGTACACTGCGCAGCAGTGTCGCGCAGCCGTGATTTTATGTTTTCCTAGAGTGGGGTTTGAACCCGCCCCTCTTCTCCATTGGCTGGCTTCCTAAACGGAGGCCAGCCATTGGAGGAGAGGGGCATCACTCCGTACAAGCCCTGTCTTTTTGGGATAGAGGGGTGTGTTTTTGCTGTTCTTTCTCTCCCTGACGTCATCGGGAGAGAGCAGCCCCTCATCACGCTGCCTGCATGCCCAAGTCAGCTCTCTGATTGGTGTTCCTTATTAACCAATTAGAGGGCCGACTTGGGCGTGCAGGCAGCGTGAGCAGACACATCGCCTTAGATTTGTGGCGCAGATTCCCTGTTCTCCTGGCAGGCCACGTACGTATACCAAACACCTCAGTATCCAGTCAGTATTCCCCAGTGTGACACAGGAGAGCCCTCGGGTCACTATATTGTCAAACAAACATGCCGCGCAGCTCCCCCAGCGTATTTCTCCTAACTGAGGGCAGAGCGCTGATATTCACCCATGTCAGAGGCCTCCACGCAGCTTTCAGGGGCCCACTGGATCCCATTGCCATCACTCCGGTCCTGCCCTTACACGTAGGCCGTGTGCAGCTTTCCACCACTCCTTCCCGCTACAGCCACCAGTCCTGGCCAGTGTCCCTCCTCTGCGACCACAGGGGTACCAAGGTGTCACGCAGCTCTCCCAACCAATCAGGTCTCTCTCACCTTCCAGGGCACGGCAGGACAATGCGCTGCTGTTTCCTCCACATAGGCCGCATCCAGCAACAGCTAGCCCCTGCCTTCTCTCTGTGTCAGTGTTGCTTCACACCACTTCACTCTGCCTCCGACCAGGCTTTCAGGAAGGTGTTCCGGATGCCTTCTCAGCCAGGCTCCGCAGTTCGAGCCGCCCGACTTCCTTCACAGTAGGGCACGCCCAGGTACCTTTTTCAGTCTGCTGTAGGCTACCGGAGCACTCGCACCTCACAGTTGTCTTCCGACCGTACATTGGTCGTTACTGTGCCGCAACTAGCGCTTGAGTTGCAGGACCAGACCCGTCCTGTGCGCCTCAATTGCCCACAGCGTCCCCAGGATCCACTTGGCCAGCGCCACCTGTCGCCTCCGGTATCTTCGAGGCCAACTCCTCGCCTCCTCGTTTACTTCTTACCACCTCACTGAAACGAGGCATCCACAGGGGTTGTGCTTCTTAAGCCGCTGCCAACCAGGGCCCAGTCACAGATGCCCGACTGTTCAATTTCGCAGGTGGCTCTCAGTCGCACCGCTTTAATGGCAGTACACTTGCTGGTGCTACAGATCCGCGCCCCTACGAGCCATCTCCTTTATTGCCCCCAAGACCTGAAACGAGCTCCTCATCCCCTTCCGAGCTGCCAGCTCCATCCCTCACTTGAGAAGGAGATATGAAATCCTAGGCTCCTCTTAGCACAGCTTTTTCCTTCTGGACACCCTCCTCTGTGATTAGCACGCCATACAAATCGCAACAACACGACATGACCAACCCCCACATTCGCTCATTCCCCCGGTTCCGCCTCATGCATGTGAAGTGTACAAGACAGTGCGGGGGCATAGAAGTAGTGGGGTAATCATGCTGGATTCTAGTTTTATGTGTGGCACAACTCCATTGGTTTTAGTTGCGGTCAGTGCCTGTCTTCTCTTCCCCTACATGCAAGTACCCGACCTGTGCCTCCCACCTCTCCTAAAAGTCTTTGTGAAGTAGAGTGCAGATGTATGGCTTAAATCCACATCTTTGATTGAGTAGAGGAACACAGGTTGGCCTATGACCTTGCCACAGAAACACCAAACACAGGTATGTCCTCAAATGATTGCTTGCGCTTGCTCTCCTGCCCCCCCCCTCAGTTGGTTGTGCTTGCTCTCCTGCCCCCCCCCTCATTGGTTGTGCTTGCTCTCCTGCCCCCCCCCTCATTGGTTGCGCTTGCTCTCCTGCCCCCCGTTGGTTGTGCTTGCTCTCCTGCCCCCCCTCATTGGTTGTGCTTGCTCTCCTGCCCCCCCCGTTGGTTGTGCTTGCTCTCCTGCCAACTCGTGCTTGCTGTCCTGCCCCCTCGTTGCTTGTGCTTGCTGACCTGCCCCTTCATTGCTTGTGCTTGCTGACCTGCCCCCTCATTGCTTGTGCTTGCTGTCCTGCCCCCTCATTGCTTGTGCTTGCTGTCCTGCCCCCTCGTTGCTTGTGCTTGCTGTCCTGCCCCCTCGTTGCTTGTGCTTGCTGTCCTGCCCCCTCGTTGCTTGTGCTTGCTGTCCTGCCCCCTCGTTGCTTGTGCTTGCTGTCCTGCCTCCTCGTTGCTTGTGCTTGCTCTCCTGCCCACTCTTTGGTTGTGCTTGCTCTCCTGCCCCCCTGGTTGGTTGTGCTTGCTCTACTGCCCCCCCCACCCCCTCGTTGGTTGTGCTTGCTCTCCTGCCCCGCCCCTCGTTGGTTGTGCTTGCTCTCCTGCCCCCCCCTCGCTGGTTGTGCTGGCTCTCCTGCTTGCTCTCCTGCCCCCCCGTTGGTTGTGCTTGCTCTCCTGCCCCCCCCCCTTGCCGGTTGTGCTTGCTCTCCTGCCCCCCTATTGCTGGTTGTGCGCTTGCTCTCCTGCCCCCTCGTTGCTTGTGCTTGCTGTCCTGCCCCCTCGTGGCTGGTGCTCGCTCTCCTGCCCCCCCTCGTTAGTTGTGCTTGCTCGCTCTCCTGCCCCCCCTCGTTAGTTGTGCTTGCTCTCCTGCCCCCCCTCATTGCTTGTGCTAGCTGTCCTGCCCCCTCATTGCTTGTGCTTGCTCTCCTGCCCCCTAGTTGGTTGTGCTTGCTCTCCTGCCCTGCTATTGGTATTGTAAATGACAATACCATTTATTTATGTTTTAAAAACAAAAACATAAATAAAAATAATGTCATGAGCAATGCCAATAGTTCTAACTTTAAGAATGCCGAGACCATTGCATTGTAAATGCTTGTTATATTTTATTTACATATCCGCCACCTTGAAAGAATAAATGTATATAAAGGATTGCTGTGTCGCGAGATGAATGCGCATATGTACATGCTTGCATCTTCATGCTTAGGTCAGCTTATGTGTTTCAAAGATGAGATCTCGTTGCTTTGCAAATTCTTGTTTCATTATTATATATGCAAATACACATTAAAAGTGTAAAATTAAAAGCAAAAATGCAGCTCTCTACAAAGTGGATTGCTGGTTTGTATAAATAAAGTAAAAAGTTACCATTGCAAAAAGAAACAAGCATTGGCATAGCCAATAGGTCTCGCTTGTGGGACCTTATAAGTATTTAGTTACAAGGATATTGTGCTGCAAAACAAAATACTTATAAGGTCCCACAAGCGAGACCTATTGGCTATGCCAATGCTTGTTGTTTTGTTTTTTCATTTTAAGACGGACCGGTTTGTTGTGCTTTGTCCTCGAGCGTGAGCACTTTTCATTAAAGGAAAATGCAAGCGACGTGCGTTAACTGAGATTGAACACAGAGCTTGGTGCAGGAAAATGCCTGAACACAAGGGCTCAGTGTTTTAGTCTGTGCCGGTGTTTGCAGGTAGGGGACGCCGGCTCTCATCTTCGGGTATTTTGACAGTGCAAGACGGAAAGGCAGGGAAGGGGAAGTTGACTAATGGAGAACGCGGAAATGAAAAAAGTACCGTCGTGAGTAAGATAAAAGATAGTGTAAGGTTGTAGAAGAGGCTGTAGTAATTTGTCAAGAGATTCACATGGTTATGTGGGTAAACTCAGGTTACAACCTGCATTTCCTTGATCGGCAGCTAGTAACTTATTCTTTTGATCGAATCGTGTGTACTTTAAAGCCATAACCATTACAAGGAGCCCATTTATGAAACGTAATGAAGGCAGGCGTGGCCACTCGTTGTATTATTGTTTTTGTTTGAAGTAAAATACGTGCAACTCTAATATAGTGTTCACGCACGCTTCATGTTTTGACAGATTGCGCAAACGTGCGTGGGTGATGTGTGTTCAGACCACATTAAGTCAAGCGGGGAAGGAGGATTACAACCATTTTCCATCTATTGTTACTTGACCGCATGAACACCACACTTACTGAAAGTAAAATTACACATTTATTACATTACATGACAAATACGGCGTTAGTGTGCGTGAGAGACAACTGGCCGACTCGCCGAGGATTTGTAAGCCGATATTATAGAACGAGGGATGAGGGAACACGGCCTGGGGGAAGCTGGCTGGGGAGGGGGAGGAGAAATGCAAGGAAGGCTGTGTGCGGCGTAATTAGGGGAGGAGAAGCCGAGAAGCCGCAGAGCGCACACTGGGCGAAGCCCTTTGATGTGCTGTGCGGCAAATGGAGGGAGGCTGATGCGCGTTCATGTTTGAACACGTGGTTCACATGAACTGCATGAAAACGCCAGCAAAAAGCTGGTGATTTCACGAGAATTTTCGCCACTTGAATTCTCGCTCCGCTCGATGCGCATGCGCGCATCGATAGGTCGCGAGACCTAAAAAATAACAGTGAAATTAAATCAGAAATTAAAACGGACAATAAACTACTTTAATTAGAAGCTACTCTCCGGATTTAAAACCCATATTCACACAATGATCCAGCCAATCCAGTTAATATGTTGAGACTTGAATTAAAATTCAATGATGGATGTCTCAGGTCCACAGTGTGGGTTGCAGCCCTATGAAATCTTTATGTATGCTCCTAATGATAGCAAATGAAGAATGTGAATGTTGTGGGGACAACAAAAAGATTAGAATGAACTGAATGACAGCTGGTCCCCTTGAATTTTGATGCATACAAATTCCTGCGTAAGACAGCACTGCATAAGAGATACCCATAATCAGAAATGATGCCCTAGATTGAGTGTACGAGAGCTGAAGTGCTGTACAGAAGCTTTTGAGAGACAATGGGAGAGCATGAGGGTGGGTCCTTTGATGCAAGTTTTACAAAGTTGTGTTATCATCCTTCAAGCACTACATGTATTATTTCGGTTAAGTGGGACCATTCACAGGATGAGTACAATAAACAGAACCTCAAAAGGCAAACTAGGACATACAGTACGAGAATAATAAAATGAAGAATGCAAGCTTCACAATTACTAAAACAAACTAATTTCTATATAAAATCGTTTTCCTATATTTGATAATATAGGTATAGTTAATTAGAGAAACACAAATCCTTTGACAAAACACAAGTGACAGCATTGCATTTTGTATGGGCGACTATTCCAAATTCACTGTGATGCAAAATAAACAGTTTGGAAATACACAAGTCGCAAACAACACATTAGCATTCTCACCTGTCTTTGTACATAATCAATAGCACGGCTTGCTGCATCAGGATAGGTACCATTGTACTCATTGTACACATTTGCAATGCTCTTATCCACTTCGCTTTCCACCTGCAAAACGAAAAAAATGAAGAGATGTAGTCGGACTCTAAATTTCTAGTGGCAGCAGTATGATTTAAGACTTATTTCTGTATGAATAATAATAATAATAATAATAATAATAATAATAATAAATCATGATTTGTAAAGCGCGACTTATCACCCCTAGGGATATCCAATCGCTGGGGGCCGTTGGGAAGATTAAGTGAGCTATTGCCCTGGGGATTGAACTGTGAGCCCCGTGTTTCGGAGTTGGCCACTCTGGCCGCTGCGCAACACCTCCCCCACCTGTGTGTGTTTGTGAGCAACGCTAATGCTTCCGCAGAGGCCGAGATATTTCCGTGCATTAGAATATAAAAAGCCAAATGCAATTTAAAAAAAAGACAAGTGAAAAAACTGTCTGAAGAGATTACAATACAAAGAGTGTAAATACTTTTTGACTCTGTATCAAACATCAGGCAGTCTTTCCATTATTCCACTGCAAGAAGTTAGAGTAATGAATGTTGAAAGAACAAATGAACTGTAAAAATAAGTTGGTCAACAGATAGATGTGGAGGAGGAACCATGCAAGAGAACAAACGTAGACTAAGAGGATACCGGAAAGTGGAGCAGCATAAGAGAGGAAAAAGGTGCGATACAAACATGCAGCAAAAGAAGAGAGCCAGGGCTGTGAAGGGACGCAGAGGGGACTAGGGGCTTCAGGAAGCACAGGTGGGTCCGCAACCCAACAAAACAAAGAAAAGTCCTACAGATTTTATTGTGTATGACTAAGCCTTAGATAGACACCATTGCAAAAATTCTAATTCAGGACCGGAGGCTCAGATTATGCTATTCTCTCTTCGCTTTTATTATTATCAAATCTCACTGCAGCCAGAGAAAATGAAAAAATACAAATCTCTGAATGGGAACAACCAACATCAACTCTCATAACTCCATAGGCATCTGGGAACACAATCCTTCCGTTATCACATTCCCTACAAAGTCCCTTCTCTGTGTCTGAACTTCCTCTTTCTTTGCTGCTTCGCAGCCAGTTAAATTCAGATTTCTTTCCTTGCCTTGGTTGTGGTATATTATGGCGTAATTTAAGTATAATCTGGTAGCTTCTTTATGCTGTGAGCTATTATTAGCTTGGGGGATTGTTTTTGCTGCATAGCCTGTGTTTTTTCTTACAGATTTCCGCTCCTTACGAGTCCAGCACTCTGCTTGCGGTGCTTTCCAAAGCCCGCTAGGGGGACTCGCTCGTCTTCTTGGTCGCAGTGCGGCTCCTCAGAAGAGGAGTCGTGCTGAGAGCTAAGAGAACCGCTTGAGCCTTGTCCCCGCTGCCTTATCAGACGCCCGCGGGACGTATTTCCCTGCATTTAACTTTGAAGTGAACGCTCCGGCAGGGGTTTGTATAGCAGGACCACCCACGCCGATGCTCACAGGCAAAATGTGAATATTGCACAAACTGCATAGCACATGGTGAGGTGGCAGCCCGGTCAGTTTTCTGAGGGCCCTTTTTTGGCGTGCTTGGGGTGTGCAAGCCTTGTTGTGGTCATTTGGGCTGCCCTAAACTCTTGCAGTCCTCCCTCCGGTCTGCCTACATTGGGTGAGGTGCACAGAAGTTGAGTTAAGGGGCTTTGGGGTTAAACAAATTGGGGACAACTTGTTTATCCTTACATCTGTGTTCGTAAGACCTTCAAATGGATCCCCCTCGAACACCGAAAGACAGTCACTCACGCCCTGGTCACCAGCAGACTCGACTACGGCAACGCACTCTACGCCGGAATAAACAAAAACCTCATCCGCAAGCTACAGAACATCCAGAACGCCGCCGCAAGACTGGTCCTCAACCTGCCAAAACACTGCCACATCTCCCAGCACCTGCGCACACTCCACTGGCTCCCCGTCGAGGCGAGAATCACCTTTAAGATGCTCATCCACGCACACAAGGCCCTCCACGGCACCGGACCAGCATACCTGAACAGCCGACTCAAATTCCACGCACCCCAAAGGACCCTACGATCAGCCCAGCTTTCCTACGCTGTGGTCCCCCGCACCAGAAAGACCAGATCGGGAGGCCGCTTCTTCTCCTTCCTCGCGGCCAAAGCATGGAACGCCCTTCCGCTCCACCTCAGACAGACAACATCGCTCCCCATCTTCGCAAGAAACCTCAAAACCTGGCTCTTCGACAGACCCCCTCCTTGATGGAATGGAACCTGCACCACCCCCCCCACCCCTAGCGCCTTGAGACCCTTACGGGTGAGTAGTCGCGCTTTAACAAACTCCTGATTGATTGATTGATTGTTGTTGTAATTGAGTGCCAGAATGAGTACTATGAGGAGGAGGAGGTCCGGGGGGTACTTGATGATTTTTACGACACCGTTGACTCCTCCATTTATAGGGTAGTTAATGAGGTGATAGGCCCTTTGGAGCAGCGCCTTTCAGACAGGATTGTCCAAGAGTGTGCTAAGCTGGCTAAAGCGCGCATAGACCCCCCTGGCCCACCGCGGAGCCAGCACCGGGGGAGGGTCCACCACCACCCAAAAAGAAGTGCGCTGAAGGGGTGGACAGGGACGCGTTTGAGCGCCTTAAGACAGCTTTCTTAGCTAAAGTAGTCCCCCACGCCCCCATCCCGGACACCGAACCCCAGGGCATTCTAGACCCAGCTTCCCTGGATCATGTGGATGACAAGTCTCAAGGGGACTCGGACGACGAGCCAGCTCCTCGCGCTCGTGGCGCCTGGTATCTACTACTCCCTCAGCATCGGGAGAAGACTGGGATGTTGGACCCGAATAAAATCATTCACCCCCGGTCCGCTGCTTGGGCCCCTGGCGACAAGGTGGCCAAGTATGTTGTGGGTCGCCTTCGTAAGCCCTTAGAAAAAGAGGCCTGCAGTTGTTTAAGAGGGGAATGCCCACAGCCCACACTGGTTGCCTTCACTCCGGAGTTGGATTCGAAGATGGCTACATTCCTACATGAAGGACCCCGGAAAGGCATAGATTAGCCAGGATAAGCTTCTTGACGCGATTGGGCCATTGACAAAAATCTTGGACATGGCGGAGGAAGCCAAAGTCCCGGAAGTCCCCTCTAAATGGGCGCAACACACAATTATATTTATGGGCAATGCTAACTGAGCCCTATCAACAGAGCGTTGCCGCTCGTTGTTGATCAAACTCAACCCCAAGTAAGGTGATTTGGCGTCCTCAGAGGCAGATGCTGTTTCGGAGACCCGTTTGTGAAGGAGTTGGGCAAATTAGTTGCCACCTTTACTTCCCTAGATAAGACCCAATCTAATATCAAGAGGGTCTTCAACCAATGGGTTTTCCACAGGGTCGGCCGAGGCAGGGGCCGCTCGTCCAGCCGTGGTTCTCAAAACAACACCCCGTGGGGACACAGCTCTAGGCGCGGACAATGCAACTCCAGCGCAAATTACAATAATTTCTACCCGACAAGAGGCCAGCGCTTCAGAGGTCATGGAGGATTTAAGAACGACACAGGTGGTGGAAATCCCAACGGTAAGTGTTCTGACAGCGACCTACGTCCGCATAGGGGGTTGGTTAGGCATTACCTCAGATGCTTGGGTCTTACAGACTGTTTAGGGTTTTCATATAGAATTTTTCTGAAACCCTCATCAGGAAAGTCTTCCTCGACCAATATCCTTCAATTCCCACGAGGCACTGCTGATCAACGAAGAGGTATCCGAGTTGTTTCTCAAAGAGGCCATTTGCTGATCAGCTCTGTACCCTCATGGTTTCCTAAGCAACATTTTTTTGGGGGCCATCGGCCGGTTATCAACATAAAGGAGTTCAACGGGTGGTTGGTTTACTGCCACTTCTAAATGGAGGGAATCTACCTCCTTTGAGATGTCCGCCTCCCCTCCGACTGGATGGTTCGGTTAGACCTAAAGGATGCTTACATGGCAATTCCAATCCACCCCCTCATCGGAGGTTCCTACAGTTTTGATGGAGGGATCTCGTGTACCAGTTCACCACCCTTCCACTCAGTCTTTCCTCAGCACCTTGGTGTTTCACCACAGTGCTTCATCCGGAGGTAGAGTTCCTCAGAACTCAGGGCATACGTATGGTTGTGTATTTGGATGACATTAGTCTTATGGCGCAGTGCCTCAGGTCCTCCTTGTCCATGCAACTTCAACAAGCGGTGTCCCATCTACTGGGCCTGGGGTTTATAATCAACTAGAACAAATAGTTTCTCAAACCCTCTCAGAAAGAGATTTTTCTTGGGTTTATGGTGGATTCCTTCTACGTGTCCTTGAGTCTGCCATCGTGAAAGATGGACAAGATTCGTCATGAGTTGTGACAGACAGCCTACAGGCCGTTCATCTCCCTTCTGCAACTTTCCTGGTTGGTGGGTCTTCTGTCCTCTATTCAGGCGATCTCCATGGGGCCGTTGCACAACTGGGCCCTCCAGCACCTCAGGAGAGGAATGTCGTATGACCACTCAGTCCCCCTTTCGGGGGAGGCCAAGGAGGAGATTGCATGGTGGCTGTCCCACATGGAGGTGTAGAACGGTCGGGCGATTTTCGGGCTTGGTTCCAGATCTAATCATAGAGTCCCACGCCAGCAGATCAGGCTGGGGCGCCCGGAGATGGGATTTTTCCACCGGAGGCGTTTGGTCATTGGACAAGCAGAACCTCCACATCAACTGCTTAGAACTCCTGGCCGGTTCTTTCGCGGTTCGCTGTTGGACCAAGGACAAGGTGCGTTCTTGTGTCCTCCTGAAGATGGACAACATCTCCACGGTCCGATACGTCAACCATGTGGGAGGTCCCCGATCACGAGCTTTAGTGAATCTGGCAAAGGATTTTTGGGGTTTCTGCCTGGCTCACCACATCTCGGTCACAGCGGAGTACCTTCCGGGCCAAAGCAATCAGGTTGCAAATTGGCACGTGAGACATCTTCACGATTCCAGTCTCTGAAACCTGGATGCTCAGGTCTTTCGTTGGGTGGAGAACTTGTGGGGGCCGTTCTTGGTAGATTTCTTAGCGTCCCGCAAGGACCATCAGGGTCCCCGGTTCTTCAGTTGGAGACCCGATCCAGTTGCTCTTGTAGCAGATGCCTTCCTCCAGGAGTGGAGCGAGGAGACAGGATACGCTTTCCCCCTTTCTCAATGATCACGAGGGCGACGGCCCAAATTCGCCTGCAAAAGGCAGAGGTGACAATGATAACACCATCTTGTAGATCGCAAGTTTGGTTTTCAGTTCTACTGGAACTTTCTTGGGATTTTCCAATCCTACTCCCACTTTTTTCTCATCTGCTTCTGAACCCAGACAGAGTCCCGCATCATCTGATCATCCAGGGGTTGCTCCACCTCTTTCAGGCAACGATGGTCGTTGCCAGGCCTTTCGAGACCGACAGACTCTCTTGTCAAAGGTATGAGTAGATAGCACCACAAAACGTTTTCGGTCCGCCTGGGCGAGATGGGTTCCGTTCGTTGGTGTCTTCGAAATAGTTTAGATCCCTTGATAGCAGGTTTTGTTCCGATCATAAACTTTTTAGCAGACTTGGCATCAGAGGAGTTGGCGTATGGGTCCATAAACGCGATACAGTTCGCAATCTCGGTGGGTCATAACCCAATTGATGGGGCCCCAGTGGAGAACATCCGTTCGTCTGCAGGCTTCTGCATGGCATCTGACTCTCCTTGCCCCCGGAGCCACATTACTTAGTCATTTGGGACTTCAACCTAGTGTTGAACCCTTTTTTTGTCCTGGCAGCCAAACAGGTACCTTTTATTGAAAGAAATCTCATCCAAATAAGCAATGCTCTTAGGTCTCGTCTCCTGCAGGAGAGTTTCTGATGTCCACGCATTGGACATCTCAGCGAGAGTTTTTTCTCCAGACGGAGTGATATTCATGGTTGGTCAGCGCTCATACCAGAACGGTTTCATTTCAGTCTTTTCAGGACACCCCAAAATTATGTGTGGTGAATTGCCTTAAGGCATATGAAGAGATAACTCAAGAACTCTGCCCTGCGGGCGAACGACAACTCCTGATTGGTCTGAAGAAACCTCACAAAGCTGTCTCTTCCCCCACCATAGCCAGGTGGATGCGTTGGGTCATGCAGGAGGTGGGTATTGACACAAAACAGTTTGGGGCCCATTCAGCCAAGGGCGCTAAGGCCTCTAAGGCTTTCTCGCTGGGGGCTCGTTTGGAGTATTTAAATGGGCCTTGGACTCAACCTTCAAAAGGTTTTATTTTAAACCGGTCGTGGAGGTGGTTCAGATGGTAAGTAAGTAAGCTTTAAGCTAGCATAATCGAAGCCTCCAGTCCAGATATAGAATAGAAATTTGCCTAGCACCATTAAGGTAAGTTTCAATTCTATTAAGAACATGGAGGTGAGGATTATCCCACCCGGCGCGCTGCTATTGCGATCCCACCCATATGATGGTAGGTAACCACTTCAGTTTGGTAGCATTTGCATGTAGTTGGAGGAATTGTTTCATTACCGTACCTCATATTGCAACTGTCACTTTGGACTTCATGTGGAATTTTAGTTTCTTAAGACCCTTACATTGCCTCTGTTATTGTAGGAAACAACGGTTCAAAACATGACCAGTGATGAGTTGGCATGACTCGCGCGAAGAAAGTGGCAGTTCAGACACAGAGAAGGGACTTTGTAGGGGATGTGAAAATTGACAGAATGCTAGGACTGTGTTCCCAGATGCCCGTGGAGTTATGGGAGTTGATGTTACTTGTTCCCATTCAGAGATTTTGTATTTAATTTTCTCTGGCTGCTGTGAGATTTGATAATAAAAAAAGTGAAGAGAGAATAGCAAAATCCTCCACTCGGTGTCCTTAATAGAATTGAAACTTGCCTTTACGGTGCTAGGCAAATTTCTATTCTCTTGTAAAACCATCATGAGAGGGATTAAAGAGCTATATGTCATCAAAAGCAGGTCTCCCGATATTTGAGACAGTCTGTCGTTGGGGCATTCCTGAGTGGTAAAATGCTTCTTCTGGGGTCAAGACTATGACTATTCAGAAGGCCACAGAACTTCAGAGGAGGAATCATTTTCAGATGTTGACACTTTGAATAAAAGAGTCACCTGAGCCTCATGAGGTAAAACCTGTGTTCTGTTTTTTTCTGGGTAGAAAAACCAGAACACAAGTTTTATTTCACGAGGCTCAGGTAACACTCAATTCACTATTTGGTTGCTTTCATTAACTCTGGCACCTGGTTTGAACCCCATCCAGGCTGCCCATGCAATAACGTGTCACCCCAAATGATTTTGTGTTTTATTTGCACGCTATATAGCAGCTTGAGAAAACATTTGTTATGATCACTTTTAAAGCACAAGCACTTCACATTACACCAATAGGTGCCGATTTTGAAAAAATGCTAAAATAATCCTATGATTTGTTGCTCTGGTCTTAATTAGATCTTGTCTGCAAAACTGAGGAGGAGATATGCTTCATAAGAATACTTTTTTTTTAGCCTTTCTGAGATAGTTACAGCATTTAAATGAATGTTAACCTCCAAGGCTGCTCCTAAATAATTTTTCTAAATCATTTGCTAAATCTATAAATATATTTTATTTGATGGAGTTTTTAAATTCATGCTAATTCATGTGGGATGTTTTTGCAATAATCTCAGATTCCAGAAATCTATGTGATGTATAATGTATTTTTTAACCTGTGTTTTTATGGTCATTGTTATGACCGAATAAAGATTAGTGAACTGAACAAGAGATTCAGTCTGTTCTCTTGTAGCAAACTTCATGTCCAAGACTGCTCCAGGATACGTGATGATTTCACTGGATGCAGAGTGGATTTTCCTGCATCGATCTGTAGACCCAATTCTTGAAGGTTTACAATGGTCTGTAATTTCTGTAGCGCTTGTACCATATTTGTAGGCATTTAATTATCCACAGTGCAATACCCGTTTTTGATATAGGATTGCCTTTACGCAGTGGTGAAAAGCAACAACGAGTTGTTTGGTTTTTCTAAAAGATTTAGTTCTTTCAATGTAATAAAGTAATGCTCTCTTAACATCTAATGTGTGAAAAGCACGTTCTGCCACGGAGTCTGGTTGAGGAAAAAACACGGGTAACTCAGACTGGTTGAGATGAAAGGCAGAAACCACTTTGGGTAAATATTTGGGGTTAGCCCCAAGAACCACTTTATTTTGGTGAATTTGTAGAAATGGTTTTTGTATGGTTAGTGCCTGGAGCTCACCAACTCTCCTAAGAGATGTGATGGCTATGAGGAAGGCTATCTTCCAAGTTAGAAATTGTAGTTCACATTTGGCAAAGGCTCAAATGGTGAGCCCATGAGTCTTGTAAGGACTATATTAAGGTTCCACACAGCAGAAGGAGGAAGTCTAGGAGGAATGATTCTCTGGAGTCCTTCCATAAAGGCTTTGATAGCGGGTACACGAAACAAGGACAAGTGTGGTCTGTTTTGTAATAAAGCCGCTATTGCAGCAAGATGCAGTCTTATTGATGTACATGCTAAGTTAACCCGGTGTAGATGGAACAAATAGCAAATGATATTTAGCATTGAAGCATCAAGTGGATTGATTTGATTGTTATTACAATAAATTACAAATAGTTTCCATTTTGCTGCTGGTAGGGCGTCTAGTCTCTTTTAGGACGTTCATGCAGTCTGGCGGGAGATTTACGTAGCCAGATTTCAGGTGCCAGATCGCAATGTTGAGTTGACTGGGATCTGGATGCCTTATCTCTCCATAGTTCTGAGTGAGAAGCTTGGGGGAGAGGTGTAGTTTTTGAAGAGAAACCACTGATGGTTCCAACAGGGTTGAGAACCAGGGTTGTTGAGCCCAAGTGGAAGAAACTAGGATCATTGTGAGGGAATGTTGATTGAGCTTCCGTACCAGTAATGGAATTAGCGAGAGGTGGAAAAGGGTAAGAAAATATCCCTGACCAACTGATCCATAGCGCATAGCCTTTGGACAGTGGGTGTGGATACCTGGACGCGAAGTTTGGGCATTTGGAGTTGAGGTGTGTGGCCAACAGATCTATGTCTAAGTAGTCCCACATCTGAAAAAAATGGGAGGAGAACTTGAGGGTGTAGTTTCCATTCGTGGATCTATTGTCTTTGACGACTGAGCAGATCTGCAATTTGAATGTTTACTCCTGGGAGATGTTCTGCATGGAGATATATTTTTGAGGTATGGCCCATCTCCATATGCTTTGAGCTAGGTGTGAAAGCTGTAGAGAGTGTGCCCTCCCCAGTGTTTGTATGTAGTACATTGCTGTCATGTCTGTAAGAACTAGGACAGATTTGCCTACTAGAAGTATCTGAAAAGCTTTCAATGCTGGAAACATTGCTAGCAGCTCCTGATTATTATTGTGGAGTTGGTTTTGTTGTAGAGTCCACATGCCCTGAATGGTATGTTTTGGAAGATGAGCTTCCCAACCAGTGAGGGATGAGTCTGCTGTAAACACTATCTGTGAAACCGGGTCGATGAATGGTCGCCCCTTGGAAAGGTTTTGTGTATTCAACTACTGCAGAGAGTGATGAGTGCGGCCCTCCACTAACACCAGATCTGTTAACTAACCTTGAGCCTGGATCCACTGACATGCTAAGCATTCCTGTAGGGGATGCATTTGGAGTCCTGCATAAAGGAACAATTAGAATACAAGACTCCATCATTCCGATCACCTGGATAAGGACTTGGGCTGGTAGCGAGTGCTGCGCTGAAATTGTGAGGTGCATGTTGCGTATTCTGACTGGGTCTCGGTATGCTAGAGCTTTGCAAGTGTCTATTGTGGTTCCTAGGTACGCTTGCGTGTTGGAGGGTTAAAGATGAGACTTGGTGAGGTTGACAGTCAATCCCAAGTCGTGAAGCAGCTGAACTGTTTTGTGAGTGTGGTGTATGCAGCTGTGTTGCGACTTGGCGTAGGCTTTTAATAAGACTACTTATCAGGAGGAGGAGCTTTGCCTATAGCTAGAGTTAGCTCTCTTGCGGGCATTCGATACAAGAGAGTCTAAAGGTAACTGACCTTTCATGTATACAGGATCTGTAGGAGTGGGCTTGTATTTGTTATCCACCCTTGGTGTCAGTATCCTGGCTCTAACTGGGTCTTTGAATACCTCGTCTGTATGTTTTAAAATGCCCTTCAGCATCGTTAAAGTGTTAGTAGACCTTTGTGAGTGTGCGAGTGTTTCTACAAGGAAATCCTCTTCTAGGGGGTCTGAATGTAGTTCCACCCCGTGTTATTGGGCAGCCCTGTTGATAAGTTGTGCAAAGCCAATGTTGTCATCAGGTGGGGAAGGTCTGGAGGTATACAGGTCAGGGTCATTAGGTAGATCTGGATCCTTAGCATAATCCTCCCAGGGATCAGTGTCATGTGGTATGAACGGATCTTGTGGAGTATGATGATCGCCATCCCCATCCCCATCCCCATCCCCAAAATCGTCATCCTGTGAGTCAGGTGACATTGGAGGTGGTGAATTTGATGGTGTAATGTGTACATTGGGAATAGGAGGAGGAGAGGGAGGTATGTAAAGGGGAGAAGGGTTAGTACCCACATCTCTTTTTCTTCAGAGGTAGAGGGGCATCTCCTGAGGGGTCTAACTTCCGTTTTTTAGGACGAGTAGCCAAAAGGTGTCCAGTTTTTGGTTCAATTCTTTTTTGTCAGAGGTGTGTCTTTGGATGGAAGTTCCTTTGGAGGAGTATCTGTTCCTTTAGGAGTGGATTTCGGCATCGAAGATTTGGGCTCAGTGTCTTTGGGTGCAGTGTATTTGGCATCTGAATGCTTAGTTTTAGCCAGTTTAGGCTGTGGAGTGGCATGTTTTGGCTCTCAACTTTTCGGCGCAGAGAGCATTGGCTCCGAGCTCGTAGGTGTGGAGATTTTCAGCTCTGGGGCTTTAGGTTTTGGAGGGTTTCGTCTCCGAGGTTTTCGGTGTCGAAGGTGTCTTCGGTGCCGACGGCGTGGGAAGTGGCACATGTTTCTCCTTATGTTTTGGTGCCGAAGGTGTTGGTTCAGCACTGGAATGGGGCCAAATCGAGCTGGAAGGCTTGTGTTTATGTTTCATAGCCGGAGGGTGGGGGCATTTGAAACTTTTTCTCGGTGTGGACCAGAGTCTTCGGCTTCTGCGGCAGGACGCTGGTGTTCTAGGTCTTCGCCAAAGATATCCGGT
The DNA here is from genome assembly GCF_964261635.1 of Lissotriton helveticus. Lineage (NCBI taxonomy): Eukaryota > Metazoa > Chordata > Amphibia > Caudata > Salamandridae > Lissotriton > Lissotriton helveticus. Next base: position 155,489,321 of record NC_136062.1, on the reverse strand, counting down.
ATGGAGCCACTACTGAGTTACATCTCGTGGTATCGAGCCAGACGATCACGGATGGTCTTCTTCTGTCAGAATGATACACGCTTCGCAAGATTTTTCTTCGTGTTCTGGGGATAAGCACAGGTTGCAGACCTTGTGCAAGTCAGTGCGTGGAAACTTAGCATGACACCCGGGAAATAGCTTGAACGGAGTCTGTTCCATCGACTGCTGGCGTGGTCGGCACGGGTAAGCCTGACAGCTCGCCTCGAAGTTCCCAATCAAAGGTTTTTACAGTGAACATGATATGCGTCGAATGGGAAACCGCACTCGAAAGACAATACCGTTAAGGGTAGAGTAGTGCGCGTCGAAGGGGTTAAAAAACTATACCATATTGGAGGGCAGCAATACACATTCGAACCCGATGACGGAAAAAAACAATCTGAGGATGGAGTCGATGCCCATGCGCACTATCACCGAAAGGAGGAGTCACCTACCTCATGACTGCAAAGAGTTCTTCGAACAAAAACAACGTGCAAACATCCGGACCCAACACCAGATGATAAAGCATATGATCTACAGCTTATATGCCTTGAACATACTGTTACATTCATAAGATCCTTTCAGTCACAGGGATATGTAGTATTTCAAGGTGGTCCAAAAGCATGCAATACCAAGACCCAATTACTGAGCTACAGCTTATAATATTTCTGAAGTGCACCCGAGAAACAAGAGTTTAGGAATAGAGGTTACTTGTACAACTCTTAATTTGGAGTTACCCATACTATCATTTGAGTTAGAGGATATTTTGCAAAATGTATTCTTTCCTGAACACAGGCTTATATTTGGAAACCAAAAATGTGATCGATAATAAAGAATGTCCTACTATGCTGTATTCCCACACCACTGAAGATGGCAACGGTACCTTTCTTGTGCGGCTAGGCATATTACCTGTGACATGAAAGACCCCCAAAATGCAACGTGGAGACATCGCGTTTTTGTTTTGAAAGCTGACCTATTTTGCTGATATGGGTAGCTGCGGTATTTGTGCCTGGGCTTAGCTGCCGCCCAATTAATCTTAGTAAATACAGTTATTTCTGAAAACTAGACACCCAGGGAAGTCCAAGGTGGTGTGACTTGTGGGGATGCCACTACATTTTATTATCCAGAAAGCACTGCACACCATAAATTGGCCAAAGTCAAGTATTTTCATCACATCTCTGTGAAGGAAAGTTCTGAAATCTGAGGGGGATTCCCAAAATTCCTATTGGTCATCATTTCCACATCTCTCTCGAAAAAACAATACCACACTTGTGTGACTCGGGGGGGGATGGGAGAGGCTTAGATGTGTCCTCTGAGCATAGAGCAAAGAGAAAGCAGTCAGTGCCTAATGATGCAGACTGGCTTTACTTTTAATCATGGTGACAGTGCACTGTGCATGCTGCTCATCACATTGATCAAAACAAAATAATCTAGGGACATGAGGGAAGCTCTTCTATTAAATCGTGACATTTTTAAAAAACAATCATTCTGGTGCTCACAAAGAAAAATTTAACCTAAGCAATCATTAAAGTTCATCAAAAAAGTTGCATCAAAACATTCAGTAAAGTTTACTTGACAACTGCATTGACGGTTAACTTATCTAGGTAACGTATTTGGTCATAATTAAGAACGAGTTACCCAGACTATACTAATAGCTTCCTTGGAGCTAATACTCCATTAATCCCTCCTCGTGAATTGTATCCTCCTATTGCAGAAATGCAAGCATCGTTTGACAAGTACAAATAAATTTTAAGAAACAAAACTGGCAATAGACGTGGGTGCCCTCTGCCACACAGAGGTGAAACTGATGACCTATATTAGTGCCACATCTCAGGCTTCTGCTCTTTTAGCCTGTAGAAAAGCCTAGGAAATCCAAAAGCCCATGAGGTAGGCATGTTGAATCATACATTTTCTTTGAAAAGCACTAAACAGAGGTATAACTATTAATTCTCTGTAATAATTCACCCCCTCTCAGAAACTAAATGTCATTAGTGGATCTTGGTCAACACAGATGACAATTTATTGGGAAGAAAAAAAAATAATAATTTGATCCATGTCAATATTTCGGTACAAGGCAAAGACAATTTCGTAGCCCAACAAACAATGCCTTTACAAATGTTAAATTGTGTAGAAGTTTAAAAAATAATCTGGCAATATTGAGAAATAAATTCAGATGCGTACAGCCATCTTGTCGCAGTTACAACAGGAGTAATGCTCATCAGAAAAAAGACCGACTCTAAGAAGGCTGTTAGTTGGTATACACAATAGAATGATCTAGAACCAACATTGGCTTGATTCATTCAGGAGAAATGTAACTTACCCTCAAACCATCTATACGCTGTGCTGTAAATTTACATGCTCTGTATATTACTGCCATCTAGTTTTGGTCCCGGACATTTGCAACTTGTTTTTTAGGGCACGCCTGCTGATGCACTTGCGCATAGCTAGCGAAGCTCTATAGTGGCTTATCCAGTGTTTAACCACAGGCGATTCCATGCAGTGCATGTGCGCTTTTTAGGTCATTGCGCAAGCGCAAGCCCTAAAAAGTGCGTGCACAATGCCACCAGCCGTCTGCCTGCCTGCCTCGCATTACCACATCAAAGGCAGCCCAGCCTCCCTCCCACAAGCTTCTCAGCGTGCGCTCTGCATTTCACCTCCCAGCGCATTTGTCATCCCCTAATTATTCACGGCCGACCGGACTTTCAGTTTCGCGGCCGCCAGTATATCCATTGGGCTTTGTTTACGCATTTGCGTTTTACCTTTCCAGGCATTTGACATATTTACAGTTGCATTATATTTTACATTTATTTCGAGATTTAGCCACAGGTAGACTAAAATGATTTTTCCTGACACACACAATTTACAGTGAAGTGCTGGAGCCATGACTGAAACCTAGGTCCCCAGGTCCCCAGGTTCCTTAATAGTTACATTTGCCACTAAACCATATCTAATGAAGCAGTTAGTTGTATTCTTGTGTTGAATTTTTTTTTTATTAAGTTTCATGAAAATGTCAATGCGAATGATTTGTGGAAAAAAAAAAAAAACACGTTTTTACCTGCTGGCTGGAATCGTCTTTTTTTCCTGTTCTTTGCGTTTGGGCTATATTTTAGAACACTTGCTCCCTAAAGTGCTTGAAATTATAAATGGCATTTCTGTTGGGTTCCAGAGGTTCCCTCGAGGTCAGTTTAATCTGTAACTCCGCCTGAGGCGCTCTGCAGCATCCTGCTGGAGTGACCTCCTTTTCAACTCTTCTTTGGCAGCTGCACTGTAGAGGGATGATGTGCCAGCATCCTCAGATTGTCATCAGACCGACCCGACCCGTGCTGCCTCTCCCCTCGCATCTTACTACAACCGCGGTGCCCTTCTGTACTCTCACCCACTGCGCTCTGCAGTGGGTGTTTTTGTAGAATATTTTCAGTTATTTCATTTGGTGCGTAGAATACTGCTAAATAGGAAATGACACGTTAGGCCTAGCAATTAACTTTGAAAACTGCTTTTTGTAGACTTTCGCTGTTCTTGCACCACGTTTGCTCTTTCCAAAGGAACCGAAGTTTAAACTATATGGTTACATATTTAGCATGTCCAAATTGATCCTTTTTCCACTGAAAGGCAGGCTTTCATGTTTTCCGAATGAGCTTCTCAACCCTAGTTCGAAGAACAGTGGCAAAACTGCACATGCGCCTTATGCTCTCTCTGACCACGTGTTTGTTGGGGCAGGTAGAGGAGAGCTCACATCCAGGGTCTATCGCAATTGGCATATCGTCAAAGGTTACAAGGAATGGTGCAAATCTGCTCACAAGTTAACTTACAGGAAGTGAGCGAATGCAGCAAAGGGCATTAACTGCCTTCGCACTACCTCACTACCTCACTCTCTATCTACCTCACTAACTCTCTCTCTCCCTCACTACCTCTCTCTCTCTCTCTCCCTCACTACCTCTCTCTCTCTCTCTCTCTCTCCCTCACTACCTCTCTCTCTCTACCTCTCTCTCCCTCACTACCTCTCTCTCCCTCACTACCTCTCTCTCCCTCACTACCTCTCTCTCCCTCACTACCTCTCTCTCCCTCACTACCTCTCTCTCCCTCACTACCTCTCTCTCCCTCACTACCTCTCTCTCCCTCACTACCTCTCTCCCTCACTACCTCTCTCTCCCTCACTACCTCTCTCTCCCTCACTACCTCTCTCTCCCTCACTACCTCTCTCTCCCTCACTACCTCTCTCTCCCTCACTACCTCTCTCTCCCTCACTACCTCTCTCTCTCACTACCCCTCTCTCCCTCACTACCCCTCTCTCCCTCACAACCCCTCTCTCCCTCACAACCTCTCTCTCCCTCACTACCTCTCTCTCCCTCACTACCTCTCTCCCTCCCTACCTCTCTCTCCCTCACTACCTCTTTCTCCCTCACTACCTCTTTCTCCCTCACTACCTCTCTCTCCCTCACTACCTCTCTCTCCCTCACTACCTCTCTCTCCCTCACTACCTCTCTCTCCCTCACTACCCCTCTCTCCCTCACTACCTCTCTCTCCCTCACTACCTCTCTCTCCCTCACTACCTCTCTCTCCCTCACTACCTCTCTCTCCCTCACTACCTCTCTCTCCCTCACTACCTCTCTCTCCCTCACTACCTCTCTCTCCCTCACTACCTCTCTCTCCCTCACTACCTCTCTCTCCCTCACTACCTCTCTCTCCCTCACTACCTCTCTCTCCCTCACTACCTCTCTCTCCCTCACTACCTCTCTCTCCCTCACTACCTCTCTCTCCCTCACTACCTCTCTCTCCCTCACTACCTCTCTCTCCCTCACTACCTCTCTCTCCCTCACTACCTCTCTCTCCCTCACTACCTCTCTCTCTCTCACACACTACCTCACTCTCTCTCACACTACCTCACTCTCTCTCGATCTCACTACCTCACTACCTCATTCTCTCTCTATTTCACTACCTTAGTACCTCACTACCTCTCTCTATCTCACTACTCACTAAACGTAAATAACAAAGCTATTAATTTAGCTATTTTCAAAACCAACACATACATAAAAAAATTGTCATTTACAAGACAAACAGCTCAAACTTTCCTAATGCGAGACCAATTGCGTTTCCAATGCTTGTCTTAAAAGAAGTTGAAGTCACAAGACCGGATACAACTTCACCCTTGGTTCACAATGTACCAGGACATCCCTGCCATCGCAGTTTATTTTGTGTTCAGCAGGAAAGATGTGTAAGTGAAGCAGTGTTGAAGAGTGTGCGCTGTGCACTGTAAAGGGAAAGAATGAGGGGAAAAAATCTGTGATAATTGCAACCTTTAGGGCAGGAGAGTGGGGACAAGTGAATCACCAGCACGGCACACTACAAAACAGATGGTTACCGTGTAAGCAGCATTTTCCATTTGTAGCAAGTGTGGTTGAATATACACAAGCTCTTGATAGACTACAAAGTAGTTCCTCCCCAAGCAGTGGCAAGCGAGCAGATGATGCAAATATTTGTAACAGCTTTCTCAGGACAGTGTGGCAAACTAAAGCCTGTTGATGGGCTAGAATATCCACACACTATTACTTGGTGTTATGTAATGCAGTTGTGTAGGGCACGCTATCACCAGGCGACGGTATCCTGGTGCTGAGCAGGTTAGAGTATAGCCACACCTAGGACCAAGCGAGACTACTTGAAAAGCCAAGTCTTCAGGTTCTTGTGGATTTCAAAAAGAAAGAAGGAGGCTCTTGTATGAAACTGCAGGTCATTCCATGCTTTTGAAGCAATGTAGGAAAAAGCTCGACCTCAATCTGGTATTCTGTATGTGTGGGACTTATGCAAGTAGGAGTCCAAGTGAGAAGAGGTGTCTGGAAATGTTCTGTATCCCAGTGTTATGTACTGCCTTGAAAGTGTGGGAGAGGAGTTTGAATGGTGCTGGTTGTGAATGGGGAGGCAGTGGAGCGCCTTCATGTGTGGTGTGATGTGGATTCTGGCAGCCAAATTCTGAACAGTCTGCAGCATTTTAGTCCATCTTGCTTGTGACTAGAGTGCGACTGTTTTCCTGGTGCTGATTGTGAGTCATCTGAAAATCTTCCTCAGCATCTTCAGGGAATGGAATCTTGAGGCGGTGACGACATGGACTTCGGTTGTCATTTCATCTCTGCGGTCGATGAGGATACTGATTTTTTTGGGCATGGACGGTGTGGGTGGGTGTCGAAATTAGCTCGGTTTACTACCAGGGGGAGTCTCATGGTCGTCTGCTTGTCCCAAAGATTACGATTTTAGTCTTGTCAGTGTTCAGCTTTAGAAAATTGGTCTTTATCCAGTGGGCGATTTTAGTCATGCAGACATTGAACTTTATACGGGTACTAGGCATCTTGTCCGGGAGAAGGAGTTGCACAGCATTTGTGATTGTGTGAGAGTCTGACCAAATGGCAATTTAGTTCTACTAATGTAGTACAAGTGCACCATCCAAATATCAGGGTTTTGTATAGATCTTTCGACTACAGACTCTGTTTGCAGGAAGAAGACTGGCAGCTAATTGGGCTGAGGATGTGAAAAGGGTGAAACAACCTTGGGCAGAAACATGAGGTTGGTCCAAAGGACTACTCTAGCCATGTGAAATTAGAAGAATGATTCTTGTAGTTTTAAGAGCTTGGAGCTCACTAATGTGTCTGATGTAGGTGGTTGCTTCTAAAAAAAGACATCTTCCAAGACAAGAATTGTAGGTCGCATGAGCGTCAGTGCTCAAAGGGCAGGTGAGGATCACATTCAAGTTTCACAAGGGGTCAGGAGGCGTTTTGGGATGTATTATTCTTTTAAGGCCTTCCATAGAGGCATTAACGCATGGGACTTTGAAAAGTAATGAGTTTATCATGCTGCAACTCCAGTTAGGTGTGAGCATGTATACGTGTATGCAAGGTCTGCCTCATATAGTTGAAGGATGTACCATAAGATCTCTTGTACAGAAACCTTCAGGTGATGTAACTGTTTAGAGATGAGCCTCTTCCATTAAGCTGCATTGCAGACACAAGTGGTGAATCTGAGTATCGCCTGCAGCAGAAACATGAATTCCTCTAGAAATTTGCAGCAGCCACACTCTAGGAAGAAGGTATTAGATCGTGAAGTTCAGCAACCTGGGATCGGGTGTCTGAATTGGCCCTGATGTTTAGTGAGAAAGTCCAGCCGCAGTGCGAGCTTTTTGTGAGAGTTGACGAACATCTCTAGGAGCATTGATTACCAGGCCTGTCATGCCTAATGTGGTGCTACTAAGACGAGGGTCATGGTCACCTGCCTCATCTTCACAAGGTATGAAATGAGTGAAAGACGAGGAAGAGCAGAGACAAATATTCCGATCAGTTCACCCATAGTGTTTTGTTCCTAGATAGTTGGAGCAGGTACCTGGAGGCAAAGAGTTGGTATTTTGGGAAGGGGGAATAGGTCTGAGTGGTAGGGTAGATTTCTAATTACTGGATTGTTGATGTATCCTCCAGAGTAGGTGCACAAAGTCATTCTCTTCTCCCTGCAAATGTTCTGCCCCACAAGGTTAATACTCTTGCAGACTGGCCAATGCCAGATCTCAAGAGCCAGTGAACAGAGCTGGGGAGTGGGTTCATGGCTGTCATGTTGTCCATCTTTAAGAGGACATCATCCCCACTTAAGACTAAATGGATGGCTAGTAGTTCCAGGTAGTTGATGCTACCCCTGGCAATAAGAGGTGCCTTGTACGATCTTTTTTTATGGGGCTGCGCTCTCCACACCATGAAAGACGCTGCTGTTTCACCTAGGAGGGAGTGCAGATTCCTGATCATTATCAACACTAGATCTTCTCAGTTGCCTTTCGTTTGTGCCCACTACCTCTAGAGACACTCCGGGAATGGTGGCATGTGTTGCATGTGTAATATGGATTATGTGGCACTATCGCGAAGCATGAGGCTGTCAACCACAACATTTACATCTCAGAGAGGGAACATTGTGTCTAAAAGAGACAGCAGCTGTTGGAATGTCATCACTCTCCAATAGTTGGGGTATCTTTGTTACCAAGTTTAGAAAAAAGCCCAAGAAGGGCTGGATCTTCTGATGCTGAAGATGTGACTTCTTGACACTGTTGGTGATTGCTAACCAGAGCAGTAGGGACACTACTGTTTGAGAGTGTGCTAGGCAATATTGTTTACTGCTTCTCTTGATCAGCCAGTCATCCAGGTATGGGAAAACATCTATGTCATTTTTATGCAGGTGCACTAATACTACTGCTAGGCATTTTGTGAATACCCTTCGAGCCGTAGTGACTGCAAACAGTAATACCATGAACCTGAAGTACTGTCTACTTACCACAAATAGAAGGCACTGGTGATGCGCTGGATAAATGGATGGATGGGATGCGAGAGTATGCATCTTTCAGATCCAGCATGGACATGAAATTGCCTTGGTGGGGAAGTGGGATTACGTCATGAAGGGTGACCACGTGAAAGTGACTGAAGAGAATAAAACTGTTCAATGTTCGAAGGTCTAGGTTCATCGAAGCACGCCGCTCATTTTGGAGAGGAGGAAAATCGAGGGAGCACATCCTTTTTAGGTCTCGCTGAGTCAGCACACGCGCTGCTCTGCGAGACATTTTGCAAGCAGGTTTTAAAAGTGCTGCTACCAAAGGCTTGGCCACCAGCTTGCGATTACGGGCAAAAGTGCGCGCGTGCCTCGCTCCGCCTCTCCAATGCAGTGCGCCTCGCTCCACCGCTCCCCGACCACTGAGTGCGTCCCCGCGATCACTTTCATGGTCTTTCACCCGCTTGTTTAAAATGTTACCCTGCTTCACTTCGTGGCTACTGGTTGCTTCAACTGCAACTGCAAATTATCGAAAATCCAAAGCAGTCATGGAAAGAATGAGTAAAATAAAATAAAAAGTAAAATAGCAAGCTGTGACTGACAGGCGTCTATGCAACAGTAACACTCAGAAAGGCCCTCTTGTCAAAGTTGGCATGAGAGTTCAATTCAGAAGTGGTTCATATCAAACATGAGAAGCTGCCCATTGTTTTCAACAGAGAACTAGTCTGCCTACATTGGCAGGTGATAACCTCAGGATGACCTACTTTGTTGACGTCTCAGCACAAGAGAGTATAAAAGGGTTTCAAATGTGCGTAAAAGTAGCAAACCCAAAATAGCCAGTCACAGGCCAGTGTGGTACTCCGATCTAGCGCTTGCTTACAGCACGCACATTTTTTTTTTTTTTTTACTAAGGCCCTTGTCTCTTACGCCTGCATGCGCTATATAGAAACACTCTGGCTTGTACACAAGTCAAGTCAAGTTAGAAAATTTATATAGCGTGCTACATACCCAGAGGGTCTCAAGGCGCTTGAAGAAGGGTGGGGAGTTATTGGTCGAATATCCAAGTTTTAAGTTGTTTTCTGAATGCTGGGTGGTTTTGAGTGAGGCGAAGGTGAGTGGGAAGTGAATTCCAGGTTTTAGCTGCCAGGTAGGAGAAGGATCTTCCTCCCATGGTGGTTTTGTTGATGCGAGGTACAACAGCAAGGGCTTGGTTGGAGGAGCGTAGCTGGCGGGAGGGGGTGTAGAAGGAAAGTCGTGTGTTGAGGCATTCGGGTCCAAGTTCGTAAAGTGCTTTGTGAGCGTGGGTTAGGAGGCGGAATGTTATCCTCTTCTTAACGGGGAGCCAGTGGAGGTTTTTCAGGTGACTAGAAATGTGGTCTTTAATCGGGATGTCTAGTATGAGTCTGGCTGATGCGTTCTGGATGCGTTGGAGTTTTTTCTGATTTTTTGCGGTGGTACCGGCGTAAAGGGTGTTTCCGTAGTCCAGGCGGCTCGTGACCAGTGCGTGGGTGACCGTTTTTCTAGTTTCGGTGGGAATCCAGCGAAATGTTTTTTTGAGCATGCGAAGAATGTTGAAGCAAGATGATGAGACGGCGTTGACTTGTCTGTTCATCGAGAGTGAGGAGTCCAGGATGACGCCCAGGTTCCGTGCGTGGTCCGTCAGGATGGGTGCTTTTCCGAGGGCCTCTGGCCACCAAGAGTCATCCCAGGCGGAGGGGGAGGTACCTAAGATAAGGACTTCTATTTTGTCTGAGTTCAGTTTCAGACGGCTGTGTTTCATCCACTCGGCTACTTCTTTCATTCCTTCATGTAAGTTGGTTTTGGCGGTGTTCGGGTCATTGGTGAGTGAGAGGATCAGTTGGGTGTCATCAGCGTAGGAGATGATGTTGAGGTTGTGTTGGCGTGCGATGGTCGCGAGGGGGCTCATGTATACGTTGAAGAGGGTGGGGCAGAGTGAAGATCCTTGTGGCACGCCGCAAATGACTTCAGTGGCCTCTGCATTGAATGGTGGAAGGCGGACTCTCTGAGTTCTTCCGGTAAGGAACGAGGAGATCCATTCCAGTGCTTTTCCTTGGATTCCGATGTTTCTGAGGCGTTGTAGCAGGGTGCTATGACAGACTGTGTCGAAGGCTCGGAGAGGTCAAGGAGGATGAGGGCGACTGTGTCTCCATTGTCCAGTAGAGTGCGAATGTCGTCTGTAGCTGCGATGAGTGCGTCTCAGTGCTGTGTTTTGCTTGGAATCCGGACTGTGAGGAGTCGAGGGATTTGTTGGTTTCGAGAAAGGCGGCGAGCTGGTTGTTGATGGCTTTCTCGATGACTTTGGCCGGGAACGGAAGGAGCGAGATGGGGCGGTAGTTTTTGAGTTCGGTGGGGTCAGCTGTGGGTTTTTTCAGAAGGGCGCTGAGTTCGGCGTGTTTCCAGCTTTCCGGGAAGGTGGCAGAGTTGAGGGAGCAGTTGATGACGTCTCGGAGGTGTGGTGCTATGATGGAGTCAGCTTTGTTAAAGATATGGTGAGGGCATGGGTCTGTGGGGGATCCTGAGTGGATGGAGTTCATCAGGCGAATGGTGTCCTCAGTGGAGATTGGGTTCCAATCAGTAAGAATGTTCTCATTGGGCGGTGAGGGTACGGCAGAAGGTTGGGTGGGTTGGTCTCCGTGTTTGTTGTCGAAGCTGTTGTGGATGTCTGCGATTTTGTTGTGGAAGAACGAGGCAAGGGAGTCGCAGAGGGTTTGAGATGGAGTGATGTCGTTGGAGTTTGCAGAGGGGTTGGTAAATTCTTTGACGATGTTGAATAATTCCTTGCTGTTGTGGGCGTTGTTGTCTAGACGTTCTTTAAGTGCAGCTTTCTTGGTAGTCCGAATCAGTTGGTGGTGTGTGCAGGTGGCGTTTTTGAGGGCGTCCTTACTGCTTGTGTTTGGGTCTTTTTTCCAGGCCTTTAGAAGGGAGCGACAGAGTTTCTTGGATGTCTTAAGATCATCGTTGAACCAGGGAGCGTTTTTGCTGCCTAGTTTGATTTGATGTTTTTTCAAAGGTGCTAGGTTGTCGGCGCTATTCGTTAGCCATTGATTGAGGTTAGTGGCTGCTTCGTTGGCGTTCGAAGAGTGGGCCGGGGGATTTTGAAGAAGTAATGAGGAGATCTGGTCGATGGTGATTTTGTTCCAGTTTCTTCGCAAAGTGGGTTGAGGGAGGTTGTGGTCTTTTTGTAGACAAAGTGAACGCAGCTGTGGTCCATCCAATGGAGAACTATGGTGTGACTGAAGGAGATGTGTTTGCTGGAGGTGAAGATGGGGTCGAGTGTGTGGCCTGCGTAGTGAGTGGGGGTGTTAACAAGTTGCTTGAGTCCGAGGTTGGCCAGATTGTCCAGAAGGGTGGTGGTGTTGTTGTCGTTGCTCTTTTCCAGGTGAAAATTGAGGTCTCCCAGTAGTATGTAGTCCTCGGAGGAGAGGGCATGTGGGGTGATAAAGTCGGTGAAGTCTTCACTGAATTGTGCACGGGGTCCTGGTGGCCTGTAGAGAAGGGTGCCTCGGAGTGTGGTCTTGGGGTCGGTGTGGATCTGGAAGTGAAGGTGTTCGGCGCTAGCGAGGTTGGCGTCTGAGCTGGTTGAAATGCGGATGGAATTCTTATGGACGATTGCGATGCCTCCTCCTGTTTGTTTGATGCGGTCCTTACGTATGATCTTGTAGCCTTCCGGGATGGCAATGGTGATGTCTGGGGCTGAGGATGCGTACATCCAAGTTTCTGTTAGGAAGGCGACGTCCGGAGAGATGGTGTCTAGTAGATTCCAAAGGTCGATGGCGTGTCTGTGGACCGATCGGGTGTTGAGCATGATGCATTTTAGGTGGTTGGGTTCAGATCTCTGTTTGGTGTTCGTGGATGGGGAGTGGGTCTTGGTGTCGTCATACTTGCAGGAGATGCATGAGAAGGGTCCATGGGTGTGTCCAGGAGCGGCTTGGGCGCAGTTAGGGAGTCGGCCTGGGTTAAGGGCTAAGAGGGTGGAGGCGTCGTAAGTAATGCGGGTGGGGTTGGTGGTGCGTGGGCCAGGGGGTCTGGCGCTGGTCGTGGGCTTGGCGCGGACGGGCGCAGACAGGCTTACCTTTGGCGCACCTTCGGCGCGGACGCAGCGCGTGGACGCTGCGCGTAGGGCCATCAGTCCTAAATGGAGAGGGGAGGAGCGTGGGAGGGGCAGCAGGGAGGCGGGAGCGGGGCGGGGAGGAAGGGCTCTGGGACACAACAACAAACAAAATGGAGGCGGGGAAAGGTCGAGTGAGGCTTGGGCCACCGAAATTGTAATCACAGCGCTGTTTAAACAAGCGGCGCTATTTCAATGGCACAAACTATGCTGAGATACAAATCACCGGGAGCGCTATGAGCGCAGGCACGTCTAACAGATGAAAGATATTAAAGGCACAGATACACAATCACCATAAGCGCTAAGAGCGCAGGCACGTCTAACAGATGCAAGATAATAAAGGCACAGATATACAATCACCGGAAGCGCTATGAGCGCAGGCACGTCTAACAGATGCAAGATATTAAAGGCACAGATACACAATCACCTTAAGCGCTATGAGCGCAGTCACGTCTAACAGATGCAAGATATTAAAGGCACAGATACACAATCACCATAAGCACTATGAGCGCATTCACGTTTAACAGATGCAAGATATTAAAGGCACAGATATTCTGTGATGAGTGGGAGAGTAACGATACCACCAGGAGTCAGGAGCCAGGGAGTGTGGGAGCGACCGCGTCTGACGAAGTCAGGACGGTCACAGCTCTGCCTTCTCAGAGTCTGCCGTAAGGCTCAGTGGGTGGGAGGGGCAGCAGGGAGGCGGGAGCGGGGCGGGGAGGAAGGGCTCTGGGACACAACAACAAACAAAATGGAGGCGGGGAAAGGTCGAGTGAGGCTTGGGCCACCGAAATTGTAATCACAGCGCTGTTTAAACAAGCGGCGCTATTTCAATGGCACAAACTATGCTGAGATACAAATCACCGGGAGCGCTATGAGCGCAGGCACGTCTAACAGATGCAAGATATTAAAGGCACAGATACACAATCACCATAAGCGCTAAGAGCGCAGGCACGTCTAACAGATGCAAGATAATAAAGGCACAGATATACAATCACCGGAAGCGCTATGAGCGCAGGCACGTCTAACAGATGCAAGATAATAAAGGCACAGATATACAATCACCGGAAGCGCTAAGAGCGCAGGCACGTCTAACAGATGCAAGATATTAAAGGCACAGATACACAATCACCATAAGCGCTATGAGCGCAGTCACGTCTAACAGATGCAAGATATTAAAGGCACAGATACACAATCACCATAAGCGCTATGAGCGCATTCACGTTTAACAGATGCAAGATATTAAAGGCACAGATATTCTGTGATGAGTGGGAGAGTAACGAGAGAGTAACGATACCACCAGGAGTCAGGAGCCAGGGAGTGTGGGAGCGACCGCGTCTGACGACATGTCCACCTGAGACACTGCCACATGCACTCAATACTACATGAACAATACATCCGGCTACAACGCACCCATGCTCATCTGCGAACTATGTCCCTGCGTGCCAACACCTATATGCCAATTTTCTACTCGGTAACTATTGCATAGTTGCAATAAGGTTCATCTAAAGCATCACAAAAATGTTCGACTTTGAACGTAACACAACGTTAAACTGGATGACATTTTGTACACCGGAACGGTCTACTCACCCGGCTGCCCCAGACGCTCAGCTGGCTGCTGGAGATCACGGCAAAGAGAGGGCGCTGTGGGTTGGGCTGCAACTGGAAGGGCTGCTCCAAGCTCCTTAGCGGGCACATGAGCCGCTTGGGCCACCTGCTCAAGAAGTACATGTCACCTCTACGGGCTGACTGTTCCAGTCCCCTAGTCCAGCGCACTAATCCCTTGTCGCCACCTCTTCCATGGTGCGGGCCTTTTCTCTCCGTTAGGAGTCGGCAGTGGGCTCCAGTTGCGCCTCCACCCCAGGTGCTCCCCGGCTAGCTTTTCTGACGCCGCTCCAGCCACCCGTGGCCCGCTGCGGCGCCGCCATCTCCTGCATTCCATGCAGTCCAGCGGGAGCCATGGGGGTGGGCCTGTGCTGTGAAACCAGACACCGGGGCAATACGGAGCCCCACCTCCGGCAGTCTTCTTAAGACTGTTATAGCAATCATAACATCGGCCACTCATAGGAAACGACAGTACATAAAAGAAAAGGATTCCAAAGTAAGCAGTCATATTTTAAAGCATATTGGTATCATTTGTCATTGAATAGGAATTATTTGAAAGTAAAATCTTTGTTCCAAATCGCCCCAAACAGTCGCGATACATGTTTATACTTGTGTTTGAGTACAAATACAAAGTACATTTTGGTGAATTTTTAAACTTCGACCCATTTATTATCTGCTGACTTCACTCCAGAATGTCCGATCTGTTAACTCTCACCTTAGCCAGCACCTTTTCACCTTCGCTATAGAGGGATTAGCGGTCCTCTACAACTTTTCCTTCAGCAGCTGGGGGTTCTGGCCCCATGGTGCACGGTCAAGGCAGGTAAACTAATAGCAAATGTTGCTTAATGTCAGAAGAAATTATAGTGAAGCTATTCCCAGACATCACCTGTTAACAGATCGTTACATGATCCTAAAACCTCCTATTATTTACTTTCCCCACTGTGGCACGCGAGTCCAGCATGCCCATTTCTATGCCAATGACTTTCAGAAGCGTCCCTATTCCGCGTGGCTTTTGTTTCTGGCAGTGACGTCTTAAACTAGCTTCTATAGTGCCAGCTGTTCGTTGTCAATAGAATTGAAACAAAAGCCTGTTGAAGTATATAGGAAGTTCAAGAAAAGTCTGGTCCTGGCTGTTCAAAATGTAAATGTTTCCCTCTCCAATGCAGCGAAAGCGCCGCAGTTGTAAACGGCGCATCTGTCAGAATTCCTTATTTGGAAAGAAAACTGCCATTTTTTTCTAGCCAGACAAGATGTTATTAATAGCTTAATACCAGTTAAAATAGTTCCAATTTAAGCGCAGGTCGTCTGGCAGCTTAATTCCACTAGTTGAAGTGCATTAAAATCAAGTTATCCAGCACCATATCCTTGGTGCAACAACATCAAGTGCTGCATGGCTAAACACTTATAAGGTCCCAAAGGCGAGACATATTGGCTATGCCAGTGCTTGGTTCATTATGGTGTGCGGGCACCAGTTTGATGGCACCCTTAGAAAGGGACACTTCAGGCTTTTTATTTTAAGAGCTGGTGTGAGCCAAGGACGATGTTGTGACTCAATCAATCACTTGTATTCCAAACAGGATAACAAACAGAAGCCATTGTATTGTTGATGTTCGTGCCCTCAGCAACAACATTTTAGCCCCACTTCCTGCAGGCCTCTGGGAGGGGGGTGATCAGTTCCTCGATCTTGCCCAAAAGGTAAAGGTTATAGAGAGAGGAACTTACAGAATTTACAATGAACAAATGAGTGGTAGCTCTGAGCACCACTGTGTCTATGCCCTTGAATTTTTGGGTGGGGCGAGGTGGGGGATCTGCTGCATGAATAGACACTATCTGTCATGCGGGGTGCACAAATATTCAGTAGGAGGTGGCCTGGTCACAGATCTAGACATGATCGGCAAGAACAGGCTTAAAGTTCTTATCAACCTGGATGACCACCCTTGCCTTATTCAGCTCTTTTAAACAACCTCGGCATTTTCTTTAGTTTCTCTTCCATGGTGTGGATTGTAACCGGATGGCGCTATGTGGTCTACTGAATTATTGCGTAGTAGGTAGTTGTACCACTGGATTGCAAGTTTTGCAGAGGACTGGCACACCCTCAAAGGGAAACCTGCACTTAATCCGGACCCAGATAAGTCCTGGAGCAGGGACTGGTGAGGATGATGCCCCTGTTAGAAAGGATGAACAGTTTTTAGGTCTCATCTGAGACAGCGCATGCTGTCTCTTCGTGACATTTAGTAAGTGGCTTTTAAAAGTGCCACCAGAGGCTTTTGCTGGCCTACAGCTTGCGCTCACGAGCTCATGCACAGCTGCAATCTGTGTTTTTATTGCTGTAATCCGGCTCCTCTGCTTGCACTCCCTCTCCCTTCTCCCCCTCCTCTTCATCAGTTTAATTTGTGTCTATCACTGTGAATGCTCCTACTTCCACCAGGCGCAAACATCAGCAGTCAGTGCACGCTTTTCCACCAGGCACACACACCACCAGCCGTCAGTGCACGCTTCCACCAGGCACACACACCACCAGCCGTCAGTGCACGCTTCCACCGGGAAGGAGGAACATGGCGGCGGCAGCCTGACGCTGGTTGCAGGAGCCTAGCGAGGCGGCACAACATATACGGCGTTTATAACCAGGGAAGCGACTCTTGAATGATTTACTGATGCCCGTCGACCCCTAATAACTTACTGGTAAGAAGGTGGTGTTTGCGGGTCTTGGAGGCATAGCGCGGGATTAACCCGGTTTCCTTTTCTTTTTTCTTTGGCCCCCTGGATCCCGGCTCTCTGCGGAAAACCTGTAGCGCTCTACGACGCTAGGACCTCGCAGCAGCGGATGGGACGTGAGGTGAAGGTGGAGGCGGACCGAGCGCTGCAGGAAGGCGGTTTCACAGCAGCGCCGTCAGTTTGAATGCCGGAGTAGCCTCTGGTGCCGGGCGCGGACCGCTTTAGTTTACACCCAGTTCCGCGGGTTGGTTTGTAGACATTATTCACAAGAAATAAGAGGTGTCCTTATATCGTGCTATCCTGCGCCACAGTACCCTCTTTCTTTAGGACTCAGCCCGGTAAGGAATTTTTAAGGAGAGGGGGGGCGGGGGGGGGGCGGAATTGGGGTGTATGGATCTGGAGTCTGGGGAGGCTCACTTAGTCAATCCTTCGAGCGGGGGTGGGGAGGTTGTACAGCATTTTAGGAGGGCAGAGAAGCCAGGCTTGCAGTCGGCTCTTTTCTCTAAGCGCAACAGCAGTAAAAGCCCTACAGTACTAAGTTCGCAGAGCCACCCGGCAGAGTTGTCATCATCACCCCCAAAGCAAAACAGAAATAGATACCAATTAAGATCTCAACAAGAGCGGAAGTCAAAGGGGGTCTCGGACAATGGAGAGGGAAAGTGTGACGCCACGGACTCCACATAAAAGAAAGAAAAAGCCTGGAGGTGTCAAAAAATTAAAGGGTCCTAAGGCTATCCAACCATCATATAAAAATACTCCTTCACTCAAGACATATTTTAAAATCATGGAGCAGGTTGTGGGTTCTGATGGGGCAGTGGACACGGCTATATTATCCCAGAAACTTAGCGCCCCTCCATTGGCAGGGGACACGGTTATATTAGTCCCGAAGCATAGCGCCCCTCCATTGGCGCTCAAAAATTGCTATACACCATTAGAGAGTATGCCTGATGTAGGGAATTTGGAGAGCCTAAATGATGATCTTGGTGTGAACTCGCTTGTGTGTCGGTCAGCATCTAGTCATGTTGATTGCCCCCCCTTCTCCACAAGCCCATCAAGTTCCTTCTATATCTCTGGACTCTCAGTCCGTACAGGGATCACTACAGGTAGACCATAATGTTTATTCTCAAGGTCCAGCCCAAGCCCGGGAGGAGTTGCTGCAATCCTAACAGCGACAGGGATAGTTCGGGCTCCCTGCTGCAGTCATTAAGAGGAGAACATATGACTAAGTTTGAGATATCCGAAAATAATCAAAGAAGTATCCATGATAAGTTTGATGCTCTAGACTGGATGACATTTGCACACGGACAGGGTCACTTGAGCTTAAAGTTGACACACTATCAGAGGCTGTTCAAGGGAACTCCAAAGACATAAATGCCCTAAAGACTCAGAACTGGTCTCTTCTGATGGATATGGAAAGGCTGGAAATGCAGGCCCGCAGGAATAATCTTAGAATCTTGAAGAATCCAGAAGGGGAGGAGATGGAGGACATTAAGGGGTTTGTGTGCAAGTTATTAAGAGATGGCGTTCTAAAAGATTGTCTGGATATCGACTTAGAGGCTGAAATACAAAGAGTACACAGGGACCCCTTTAGGCTGCAGCCGGACAGGAAAGGGCCTAGGAAATTTCCAGGCCTATAGTATAAAGGAATTCATCTTAGGTAGGTGCCTATCACGTTCTACCCTCCATCATCGGGCCAACCCTTATCAAATCAGTTTGGACGTCGGGGGAAGAACTGCGCAGAGGCAGTGGGAGCTGGGTTCCAGAATGCCTGAATTTAGATCACTCGGAGCGCAAGTTCAAATGAAGTTCCCTGCTCTACTGAAAAACATGTGAAGGAATAAAATGTATAATTGCAGCCAACCAGAAGATGTCGATGACCTTCTATCTCAAATGAAGGGCAATAGATTGAAGCCATTGAGCCCTAGTTTATCATTAGGGGGAAGAAAAAAAAAAAAAGAAAAAAAAAAGGAGGACATAAGGTGTAGGGATTCAATTTTAAAAATAAAATAAAATAAAATATGATATACACAGTGGAAGGTCATAGTATCATGTTGCTTTTCTGGGTCGGTAAAAATTAGCTGCTGTGCCGCTTCTATCAGGGTTCCTAAAAGGCGGTTCCAACGCTAAGTTTTCACGGGAGGGTTCCTCAGTGGAGGGTTAGGGTGGGGTCACAGAGTGGTGTGGTGGGAGGGGAGTATAATGGAAAAATTGTCCTCATGCAAAATCTTATTTTTTAAAAGCTCTAGATGTATGGCAGTTATGGTAGGTTACGATTAGGGCTACTAGTATAAAATTCCTCTCCTGGAATGTGAACGGTCTAGGGGGAGGCAGGAAGCTATCCCGGGTTTGTGAATTCTATAAAATCACCGAGGCCCATGTTTACTTATTGCAGGAAACTCACCTGGAGGCCAAAGCATGTGAACAAGCTTTTGGTAAATGGGGCTGCGCACAGGAGGTATTATGCTCAAGGCAAAAGGGGTGTACAAGAGGTGTAGCAATCATTGTTAGGGCAAATAAAGGAATTAAGGGCCAGAAATAGGATACAGACCAGTCTAGTAGATGGCTTGTGGCAACTCTTTCCGTATGTGGCTCTAAGTTCACTTGTGCCGTGTACTATGGCCCAAACGAGGACAATTCTGGTCCTCTCTTGAAACTTGGTGCTAGTTTACTGCATACTTCGGCACCGATCATATTAGGTGGAGATTTTAATCTGATTTTTGATAAACAATTGGATCAAACATTTTTGACACTAAGGAATATCATGAAGACTTTAACCTGCTTGATCTGTGAAGAGCTAAATATGGTACTAGAAGGGAATACTCTTTTTATAGTAAAAATTACAAGCAATATTCGAGAATCGATAATTTTTTGGTCGCTCAGAAATTGCTTGCAGATATAGTATCGGTTAGCTATGCCCCAGTGGGTATCTCGGATCACTCGGTTGTCGAGTTAGTGCTCAACCTTAGGTCTAAGTGTACGGCGTATAGATGGACACGAGAGGACTCTTTTCCTGGATGATAATGTAAAGGTTGAGTTAAGAGAGAAAATAATTGACTTTAACTTTAATATAGGTTATTCTGCGGAACAACTAGTCTGGGAGTCCTTTAAGGCATACCTACCGGGGTTATTAACCTCCCTAATGATTTATAAGAGGAATACTAGTAAGAAAAAAGAAACATCTGATCTCAAAGCTATCAAGGAGAAAGAATGAATATGCTACTTACCAGTATGCATCTGTTCTTGGCATGTAGGGCTGCTAACATTCATATCTTAGCATTAGATCGCCGCCTAGTGTTGGGCTCGGATGATTGCACATTGTTGTCCTGGAAGAGTCTTCGAAGTATCCTGAGATAGGTGGCTCCTCCCCTGGACTACAGTGCGCATGGGCATCGGCTCCATCCCCAGATTGTTTTTCGCCATTGTGGCAGGAGATGGAGTGAAAGTGTAAAGGATGTCCATGCTAATGAATAAATACAATAGTATATCTGCAGCTGCGACAGGCACCGGGGAGGAGGGCGGGCGATATGAATGTTAGCAGCCCTACATGCCAAGAACAGATGCATACTGGTAAGTAGCATATTCAGTTCGAGGCATGTGGGCTGCTAAATTCATATCTTAGCATAGAATACATAGCAGTCCCTCCATCAGCGGCGGTTGCCCGTGCCAGCTGCAGAAACCTGAAAAAGTGTCTTTAGAACAGCCTGTCCTACAGCTGCTTGCTGCTTGGAATGCACATCAACACAGTAGTGTTTTGTGAAGGTATGTGGTGTGACCCACGTGGCTGCTCTGCAAATATCCTCTAAAGGAATGTTCCCTAGGAAAGCCATGGATGCCCCCAGTTTGCGTGTGGAGTGCGCTCTGGGGGGTATTGTTAAAGTGCGCTTGGCTTTTTGATAACATATTTGGATGCACTTAACAATCCACCTGGCTATCCCTGCTTTGGAAATTGGGTTGCCTTTGTGTTGTGGTGCGAAGGCAACAAAGAGTTGTTTCGTCTTTCTAAAGGGTTGTGTTCTGTCTATGTAGTACATCAACGCCCTCCGTACATCTAAGGTATGGAGCATTCTTTCCGCCACCGTTTGCGGGTTTTGAAAGAATGCTGGCAAGTCAATAGTTTGATTAAGATGAAACTGTGACACCACCTTAGGAAGGAATTTAGGGTTAGTGCGTAGCACCACCCTATTTGGGTGAATTTGAATGAACGGCTCTTGTATGGTGAGCGCTTGCAGCTCACTGACACGCCTCAGAGACGTAATAGCTATCAGAAAGGCCACTTTCCACGTAAGGAATTGGAGCTCACACGAGTGCAGTGGCTCAAATGGTGGCCCCATCAGTCTGGTGAGAACGACGTTGAGGTTCCACACCGGAGCTGGTGGAGTTCTTGGGGGAATGACTCTCTTCAGACCTTCAAGGAAGGCTTTAATGGCGGGCACCCTGAAGACAGAGAGGTGCTGCCTGTTCTGAAGATAAGCCGCTATGGCTGAGAGATGTATCCTAATGGAAGTGTACGCCAGATTGCACTTGTAGAGATGTAACAGATAACAGATGATGTTGGGAATAGATGCATCTAGCGGGTTGATGTCATTGGACGTACAGTAGATGACAAAACGCTTCCACTTAGCAGCATAGCATGCTCTAGTAGTAGGTTTCCTCGCCTCCTTGATGATACTCATGCATTCTGGAGGTAGGTTAAGGTATCCAAAGTCTAGGACTTCAGGAGCCAGATCGCCAGGTTGAGCTGTCGTGGATCTGGATGCTGAATGTCTCCATGGTTCTGCGTCAAAAGACTGGGTGTGAGGCGCAGTCTTTGATGCGGCACCACCGAGAGTTCGAGGAATGTGGTGTACCAAGCCTGGCGCGCCCACGTTGGAGCAACCAGGACGAGTGTCATGGAGTGCTGCCTTAGCTTTCTTGCGACCAGCGGTATTAGAGGGGCTGGCGGAAAAGCGTATGCAAATTTGCCTGACCAGTTCATCCATATCGCATTCCCCTGCGACTGTGGGTGAGGGAACCTGGCGGCAAAGAGTCGGCATTTTGCGTTCTCCTTTGTTGCGAACAGGTCTATCTCCGGATGACCCCACTGTTGGAAGAACGGGTGGAGAACAGAAGGGTGTATCTCCCACTCGTGCATCTGATGGCTGTATCTGCTGAGCAGATCCGCCATCTGATTGTCCTTGCCCGGGAGGTGTTCTGCCATGAGGAAGATGTTCCTCTGAATGGCCCACTTCCACATGCTCTGAGCCAGATGAGACAGCTGTGGCGAGTGGGTGCCTCCCTGCTTTTGAATGTAGTACATCGCGGTCATGTTGTCCGTCCGGACTAGCACGACCTTGTTGCTCAGATGTACAATGAAGGACTTGAGCGCCATGAAGATTGCCATCAGTTCCAGATAGTTGATGTGCATCTTCTGTTGCTGCGTCGTCCATAGTCCCTGCACTGTGTAAGTGAGCACATGAGCTCCCCATCCCTGGAGAGACGCGTCCGTTGTCAGGATAATCTGCGGCACAGGCTCTTGGAACAGTCGGCCCTTGCAAAGGTTGTGTGGAGTCCACCAATGCAGAGAGTCGTATGCCCGACTGGTAACCAACACTAGGTCTGTCAATTGCCCACGAGCCTGTGTCCACTGATTCGCTAAGCACTCCTGGAGCGGGCGCATATGCAACCGTGCGTGAGGGACTATGAAGATGCAGGAGGCCATCATGCCTATCAACTGCATGAACACTCTCGCTGGCAGGGAGTGTCGTGGTCTGAATCGTTGGATCAGCGACTGAATGCTGTCGATTCTGACTTGGTTTGGCTGAGCCATGGCTGTCAGGGTGTTGATCGTAGCACCCAGGAACTGCCGGACATGTGCCGGCTGAAGATGCGATTTTGGGTAGTTCAGGGAGAAACCCAGATCGTGAAGCAGGCGAATTGTAGTCGACATGTCTGCGGCGCACTGTTGCTCCGACTTGGCTTGTACGAGCCAGTCGTCTAGGTAGGGGTAGACATGGATATTCTGCCTCCTGAGGTGCGCCGCCACTGTCGCTAGACACTTGGTGAACACCCTCGGGGCTGTTGTGACTCCGAAGGGTAGGACTTTGAACTGGTAGTGCCTGCCTTGAATAGTGAACCTGAGATATTTCCGGTGTGACGGGTGTAGTGGAATATGGAAATAAGCATCCTTGAGATCTAAGGTTGCTAAGAAGTCTCCCTGGTTTAGCAAGGGAAGAATCTGCTGCAGTGTAAGCATGTGGAAATGTTCCGATAGTATGTACAGGTTGAGGGGACGTAGATCGAGAATGGGCCTGAGAGAACCGTCCTTCTTTGGAATAAGGAAGTACAGGGAATATACCCCCGTGCCTTCCTCCCCCACCGGCACGAGCTCGATTGCGCCTTTTTGCAGCATCGCCACTACTTCCTGCTGCAATAAGTGCAAGTGCTCTGCGGACATAGGCCTTTGCCTTGGTGGGATGTTGGGTGGAGTGGATTTCAACTCTAGGCAATAACCATACTGAACCAATTGTCGCACCCACCTGTCTGTGGTGATGTTTCTCCAGACGGGCAGGAACTGCTGCAGTCTCCCCCCGACAGGTGTTAGGTGGTCGGGGGGCAGTGACAGAGAGTCACTGTTTGCTTGGAGTAGAGGTGCGGGAGCTGTTGTGTCCTCTGCCGCGACCTCTGTTGCTGTTGTTCCTATAACCTCCCTTGTTCTGCTTAGTGAACGAGGCTTGCGCCCCACCTTTGGAGAACTGGGATTGTTGACCCATCTGTCCTCTGGTGACTCCACGTGCACCTGAGCGACGAAAATTGCCGCCACGAAACTGTTGGGACTGCAGGGCCCCCATAGATTTAGCAGTTTCCGTGTCCTTCTTTATCTTCTCTAAGGTGGTGTCAACATCCGGACCAAACAGACTATCAGGATTGACTGGCTGATTCAGAATTGTCGTCTGAATATCCTGCTTGAACCCTGAGATGCGGAGCCAGGCTTGTCTTCTCAGCATAACGCTAGTGTTGATAGCCCTAGCAGCTGTGTCCGCAGCGTCAAGTGCACACTTGATGGCTGCGTTTGATATTAGCTTTCCTTCCTCAATAAGCATCTTGGTGCCTTCTTGGAACTGTGGGGGCAGGTGTTGTATAACCTGTTCTAGGGTGTCGTAGTGCGCCCTATCATAACGCGCCAGGAGCGCCTGTGTATTTGCGATGCGCCAAAAGTTTGCCGCCTGTGCAGCCACTCTTTTGCCTCCTGCCTCAAGCACTTTGGACTCCTTGTCCGGGGGAGGAGCTTCACCCGTTGTCTGGGAGTTGGCACGTTTCCTGGCATTGGCAACCACAAGAGAGTCCAGTGGCAACTGTCCCCGGATGTAGACGGGGTCCGCAGGAGCAGGCCTGTACTTCTTTTCAATGCGAGGGTTGACCACTCTAGCCCTCGTAGGCTCCTTAAAAATGTCTCCAGCATGTTTGAGAACACCTTTCAGCATAGGAAGTGTCTTTACTGTCCTCTCAGATATGGCAAAGGTGTCAAAAAGGAAGTCTTCCTCAACCGGGTCGGCATGCATGTCCACATCATGATTGGCCGCCGCCCGTTCAATTAGTGCATGAAATCCTGCTGAGTCCTCAGTCGGGGATGCACGTGCATTAAAGGTTTGCGGGTCTTGGCCCGCACCCTGGGTGTTTTGGTCACCAGAGTCGTCGTATGAATGTGGTTGTACATCAGGGTCATCGATGGGGAAATTGTACTGTTCATCCTCATCATCTTCCTCACCCACAGAGTGTTCTGGGGAGGGAGTAGGGCTCCGTCTAGGAGGAGGCTGAATCGGCTCCGTGAGGCCTAAGGCGTCAAGGGGCACCCTCTTCTTCTTCAACGGGATGACGTAGGGGTCCACCGGCTCCGAAGTGATCTTCCGTTTATAGAGGGTCAGCTTGCCGGTGGCAGCATCGATGAAATGCTCTGAATCGTCCACCGAGTCGAGTACACGACGTGGAAGAGGGTCTGGCAGTGAGGAAACCTGCTTCGGAGCCGATTTCGTCGAAAACGCTTTCGGCGCCTCCTTAGGTGGCAAGAGAAAAAGGAGTTTCCCCGAAGGCTTAGCCGGAGCGTCCTTTTGCGGCTGCGGTGATGGCATCGGAGCCGATGGAGCAAGGGCCTTCTCCCTGATTCTCTGCAGTGACTCCGCAATGGGGGACGGTACACTGCCAGTGGGTTTCGTCGCCGACAAGGATGCTTTGAGCGGTCCCTCGGATCCGACGTCCTCGCGGGCCTTGTGCGGTTTGGGCGCGGAAACCTTCTTCGGGTCCTCCGAATCTTGAGGCCGGGGCGCCGACTTCTTGGGCGTAGCCTCTTTGGAGCCGACCTTGGCGGGCTTGGACGGCGCCGGAGCCGTTGATCCGAGCCGACCATCTTTCTTGGGGGCCCTTTCCTCGGGCGTCGGCTTCGATTTCGGAGCATCGGAATCGACCGACTTCCTCGGCTTCTGCGGACCGGAGGTCGACGGAGCCGACGGGGTGACGGGCACCGACTTCTTCACAGGCACGGCAGCCATTTTAGGAACACTCGAGTCCTTTGGTTTCAGTTTCGATTTCGGGTCGGCCATTTTAGGTGTTGACGACCCCGACGGTTTCAGTTTCGGTTTCGAAACATCGTGCCCAGCAAGTGAGTCCGAAGCCGGGCCCGAAGGCGGGGCTGTGGCTTGCGGCAACGGGTCCAGGGTAAGGCCGACAGGCGATCCCGTGTCCCGGTCGTCCTCGAAACTGTCGGGGCAGAGCTCGTCCGCAGAGCTGTCCGCCGCGGCCCCATAAATTTCATCGTCGTCTCCTACCTCTTCGACGTATTCGAGGACCTGACCCGCGACTCCGTCGTCGTCTCCCGGATCCGCCTCGACCTCCGACCGTGAGGGGGAGATTTGTAGAAGGTGACCCTGGACCTCTTCTTCCGGGTCGCCGAAGATGTTCTCCGGATCCGGGGCCGCTTGCCTAGCTTCCAAGCGCACCGCGCGCCGAAGCTTGAGAGTTTTCTTGGAGCGGAACTGTGCACAGGCCTTGCACTTGCCGTCGTCGTGGTCCGGTGAAAGGCACTTGTTACACACAGGGTGTAGATCGATGTGTGGGTACTTAGACCCACAGAGCGGGCAGTACTTGAACGGGCTCCGCTCCATGTCCGTAAAGGCTTGCTGTCGTGTCGCGATGAGAAGGCCTCAAAGTTTAGAAAGCGAAGAAAACTCCGCTTATTCCGGCTTCAAGAGACGGAAGACTCGAGACCGAGCGCAGACAATACCGACGCAAGAAAATCGAGGCCTTTTGGCCGGTAAAAGATAGTTTTACTTGGTTCCGACAGTAAGACGTCGAAACCACATCCGAACCCAATGGCGGAAAAAAACAATCTGGGGATGGAGCCGATGCCCATGCGCACTGTAGTCCAGGGGAGGAGCCACCTATCTCAGGATACTTCGAAGACTCTTCCAGGACAACAATGTGCAATCATCCGAGCCCAACACTAGGCGGCGATCTAATGCTAAGATATGAATTTAGCAGCCCACATGCCTCGAACTTAGAATTACAGCTGGCTGCTTTGGTAGCTAGGGAGGGTATTCCTAAGCTGGAAAGAGAGTTGATTATACTACAAGAAGAGTTTAAAGCTAGAAATGATAAGATCATCAAGGAAAGGTGGGAGGTTAGTAGATTAAAGAACTTTCAGTATGGTGAAAAATGCGGTTCCCTCGTGGCGTGGAAATCAAAGACAGAGAGGGTCAGAAATAATATCAAGAATTTGATCCAAAGGGAATCCGGTATATTGATATCAGAGGACGAGTTGATCAGGGAGGAAGCTAGGGCGTTTATGCAGGGCCTATACCAGGAAGAGATTACACATAAACCATAAGTAGTCAACAACTGGTTAGATCGGAGAGAGTTACCCCAGTTGTCTGAATCAGACAAGACCTACTTAGCCAGTGAAATTACGGAGGGTGAAATAATACAACAACTAAAGAAAATGAGCCGAGGTAAAGCCGATGGTCCAGATGGACTACCGGTTGAAGTATATTCCGACATTTTGGAGACATTTGTCCCGGTGCTTGCGCCACTTTTTAATAAGATATTAATAAAAGGCGACTGTATCCCCCCATCTTGGTCAGAAGCCACTATAACCCCGATTGCTAAGCAAAATAAAGACCCACAAAAAAATCGGGTCTTATAGACCAATCTCATTGTTGAACTCGGATCTTAAGATTTTTTCTGGGATACTGGCTACTAGATTAGCCAGAATAATAAAGACAATTATAAATCCAGATCAGAGAGGGTTTATACCCGGGAGGCAGCTCAATGAGCTTACTTTCCAGGTAATTGGGGCAATTGATTTCGCGGAGGAAAAAGGGTTGCCACTTGCCATCATAGCTATTGACGCTGCAAAGGCGTTCGACCAGGTCAACTGGGAGTATCTCTTGGCTGCCTTGACGATGTTCGGGTTTCCATCTATTTTTATTGAAGGAGTTAAATCACTATATCTGAATCCTCGAACAAAGGTTCTAGTTAAGCGTTCTAGTCTTTTCACCTCCCCTGCACTACACAAGTCGGGCTGGCGCGACCGCGCAGCCTTGATTGCTCCTCAGGCGTGAGCCAGGAGCTAGGGGTGAATGCTACAATCGCTTTTCGCCCCGTTGTCTGTCTCCTAGCTTTTATTAAAGCGCCGGGACACTCCCCGGAGTAGCCGTGCGCTATATAAAATCTTTTTTTTAACATTAACATTAACAAAACTGCCCTTTTATTTGCGCTATTTTGCACAGGCTACGATTGTTGATGCTGGTTCGATTGCAAATCGTTTTAAAATCATTTCAACTGTGTTGGGAGAGGGTGCAGGCTGATTTAGATGCTCTGCATAGCTGGGTTCTCTAGGTACACTGGCTATACGCTAGTTAGGAGGGAAAACGCGACTAGACACCAACCTGGACGGCCGCCATCTTGAGTGGGCCAAGGTGAGCGTTCTAGTCTTTTCACCTCCCCTGCACTACATAAGTCGGGCTGGCGCGACCACGTGCCGAAGGCGCCTCTAAGGCAAGCCCATCTGTGCCCGTCCGCGCCGGGCCCGCACCTAGCACCAGGACCCCTGGTTGGCTTTCCCCGGGTAAGTTACAACGTTTAACTTATGACCGCAACACATTAATGAACCTTGGGGGAGGAGGTAGGGCAGCGGAATGCTTATGCCTGAAGTTTAATAGGGGTATGCAGGACGCTGTTCAGTCATGCCCACTTTGCAACAGGATAATCCCGAGTATTTTAATGCACTCAATCAGGTCGATTGCTAATTTAAATAAAAATACGGTTGAGGCTACATCGGAGGATGTTAGATGCCTCTTGCTTAACGTCAGATCCCTAGTCAAACATAGCACTGAGCTCGGTGAGCTTATACAGGACAAGGAAGTAAAAATAGCTTTTGTCACTGAATCCTGGACAGATGCGGCCTCCGGGCCGGACATTGTCAAGGCCACTCCACCTAACTATCGCAGTTATGTTCTGAACAGACCCGGCAAGAGAGGGGGTGGACTGGCGATTCTTTACCACAACTCTATTAGGGGTAACTTCAGCCAGTGGCGGCGGAACTGGGTGAAGCCTTGGTGTTTAACCTCATCCTGTCCAACCATCAATCCCTGAGGGGTTGTTTACTTTACAGGCCCCCTGGAACCAAGACCCCATTTTTAGCGGCACTAGGCAGTATGTTAGAGGAGGCCTTATGTGCAAAGACCTTTACAGTCTTAGGGATTTTAATTTTCACCTAGACAACAGTCTAGATCCTGATACACTTGATCTCTTGGAGATGATGGAAGGTGTTGAGCTAAATCAGATGGTGGTAGGCCCTACGCACAAGGCGGGGCATACCCTTGATGGCGCTTTTACCAATCATTCGGACCTGGAAGTTTCCTCTATCTGTCCAGTTACCTGGTCGGACCACGCCGCAGTGTGTTTCAACATCTCCACTGCTAAACCCCTTAGATCTAGGAGGGGTCAGAAAACCATCTAGGACCAGCAGGGCTTGGAATAAGATAGAGGGAACTTCCTTCGAGGACCTTTTGGTATCTTCTATGGTGTCAATTCCATCAGATGTGGACCAAGCGGCTGCTACCTATTCCAACTGGGTGGATGCACGCACGCTCCTAGCCCCACCCAAAAACTGCCATTCCACTCGCGCAACTCCATCAGCCCCCTGGTTCTCAGAGGAGATCAGAGAACATAAGATCTGTAAGAAACTGGAACTGGTGTGGCGGAAAAACTATTATGAAGCCGACAAGAGGAGACTTAAATCTGGACTAGCATTATACAAAGATCCGATAGGGAAGGCAAAATTAAATTATTTTACCAACCGCATTAAGGAGGCCAGGAACTCGCCCAAGGAACTTTTTCAGGCGGTCTCTAGTCTGGCGGCCCCTAAGCCTGACACGGCACCCCCCAGTCAGGAACTATGTGAGGGCTTAGCAAAGTTCTTTTTAAATAAGGTGGAGACGATTTTCAACTCCCTGGACGGTCAAATCAGGGCCAATTTGCCAGTTGCCAGGCCTGAGGTCGTGAAGCTCAACAAACAAGAGGGCAGGTTCCTGAGCTTCTCCCCGGCAAGTTAGGAGGAGATTAAACCGCTGCTGAGCATAAAATCAGGTTCTCCTAAAGACCCTTGTCCGGCTGCTATAGCAAAGCTAGCGGTGGCTCCTATAGCCACCACTTTAGCTAAATTGTTTAACAATATGTTGGAGGCTGGCAAATTTCCATCTTGTTGGAAACAGGCCTTGATCCTACCCCTTCTAAAAAAATCAAATCTGGACATCTCCGACCTGAACAACTATCGTCCCATCGCCAGGCTACCACTACCGGCCAAGTTAATTGAGGGAATCATGAATAGTCAGCTCAGCCCATTCTTACTGGCCACACAAGCCCTTGATCCATCGCAACATGGATTCAGAGCATGTCACAGAACGGAATCTGCCTTAATTAAATCATCTGAGGATATTAGGAAAGTGCTGGATGCAGGAGATAAAGCAGCCATGATCCTGCTGGATTTGTCAGCGGCCTTTGATACGGTCCACCATATGATCTTGGTGGACCGCTTGTGGGCCTGCGGGATTCAGGAGAAAGCCCATAAGATCCTGAAAGCTTTCCGCTCTAACAGGAGCCAGGTGGTGGCTCTGGGTGAGTTAGAGTCCAAACCTTTCGAGCTTCCCTGTGGGGTTCCCTAGGGTTCGTCCCTGAGTCCCACCCTGTTCAATGTTTATGTTTCCACACTGGCCCCAGTCATTCGATCCCATGGGTTTGAGTTAACATCTTACGCAGAAGACATGCAGATTGTGGTGTCACTGCTACCAGGGAGAGAGGAAGGCACTGCCAGCAGGTTCAAAGAGTGCATGTTCGCAGTCAGTGAATGGATGGCCAGGAACTGTTTAAAATTAAACTCGGCCAAAACCGAAGTTCTACTTTTTGGATCCAGAGAGAACTTCTGGACTCCAAAATGGTGGCCTGAAGAACTGGGCCCTCCTCCCTCCCCAGTCACGAAGGCGAAGAATCTAGGGGTTCTGATGGACGACAAACTTACGTTTAGGCCCCAAATCAATGCAATGGCATCCGCCATTCATTTCACACTGATAATAAAAGATTCTGCCCTTTTTACCCAATGAGTATAGGAAAACAGTGGTGATAGTCTTGGTCCTGTCTCGCCTTGATTATTGCAACGGCCTACTGCTTAATGCCCAACAGGGGCTTCTCAATAAATAAAGGCCTTGCAAAATGCAGCAGCCCGTCTTGTCACAGGCGCACCTAAGTTTGGCTCCGTATCCCAAGAATTGGTGAAATTGCACTGGCTCCCAGTGCAGAAACGGATGGCCTTTAAAGCCTTATGCACAGTATTCAAGGCTCTTCGGGGGATGGGCCCGCCTTGCCTAGCCCAATACTTCCAATGGTACAGGCCTGGTAGACATCTTAGGTCATCTGATCAGGGGCTGATCGTGATCCCTCGAATTAGGAAAGCACGATAGGGTGGCTGAAGTTTTACTGTGGGGGCTGTGGGGGCTGCGAGGGCTGCGAGGGCTTGGAATGCTCTTCCTATGGCCCTGAGACAGACCACAGAGCTAATGACCTTTCGAAAGCTCTTGAAAACATGGCTTTTCGTTCACTAATTCCAGGCTGGGCCAGGGGAGCTTTCATTCAGCGCCAGGACACCGTTTGGTAACAGTGCACTTTATAAATGTCATAAATAAATATATGGGGGCTATCAGAATGGTTTGGTATTTCTAGAGGCACCAGGCAGGGGTGCCCCCTGTCCCCCTGCTTGTTTTTTTTGTTGAAAACTTTTTATTGATTTTATAACACAAACACAAACAACTTGCAAGGAGGGAGAAAAAGAGACATCAATATACACAACGTTGCATTACATGGTGTTGGAGCGGGAAGGACAATCCAATGAGCGTTCGTTCTATCGGGAAAGAGTTACACAGTGGGGGGGGGGGGGGCAGAAGAAACAAATTGCAATCAATATAGAATAGTGTGTGGAGGAACCCTCGGGTTACGGGGACATAGGTGCAACATCAGGGTCAGGAAGAGGAGGGGCACATATATCACCACGATAAGTGTTCCACTGAGTCCATATCTTTCCCCATTTCCGGGGGGTACCACGAGAAATATACACAGTTTTTTCTCTGAACATGCACCAGTACATGTTTTGTTTCCATTTCTGAAGTCCGGGCGGGCCCTGAGCGCCCCACAATTGCGCAATGTCTCTTTTGGCAATCATGTTGCCCAAGGTCACCCACCGAAGCTGCGACACGGAGTAATCATTCGGTTCCCATACGTTCAGCAGGCATCTCCTAGCTTCCGGCATCGATCGCACCCCGGTAACCTCACTCATCACCTCGTGCACACGGGTCCAGAATCGCACTATCTCAGGGCACTCCCAGATGATATGTAAAAAGGTGCCCAGGAGACCACAGCCACGCCGACACAAACCATCCACAGAGAAGCCCATATGCACCAAACGGGGACCAGTGACATACACTCTATGCAGGATTTTAAGTTGCACAAATCTAAGGCGCGCCTGGATGGCCACCTCTTTAGGGGAGGAGATCGCCGCCTGCCAGTCCTCATCGTCCAGCTCCAGCCCATCACCAGTCCAGACCTCTCTAAGTCGAGACAGGAGGTCAGACCTGGAGTTGATTAACTTTTTATAAATAAGCGAAATCGTACTATCAGGAACATGTCCGACCAGTACCCTGTCCTCAAGCAGGGACGACTCCGGAATCTCCACACCCGAAGGGAAGACCGAGAGCACCGCGTGGCGGATCTGTGCATAGCGAAAGAATTCGCGATCGCTCAAAGCGTACTCGGTTTTCAATTCCTCAAACGTCTTCATTCTCCCCTTAGTCCAAACATCATCAATCCTGCTGATACCAATCAAGTCCCACCTATCAAACCCTCGGGACTGCCAAAGTGAGCCAAGTCTATCAGAGGCGTACAGGGGGGTGGCACGAGTCAATTTATCAGTCCACCCAAGCGCCATGGAAGCATGTCGCCATACCTGGACGGCCGTCCTAGTGGGGCCCGTCACGTTGCGAGGGGTGAGTTTCGAGTAGAGGGCTCTATTGTAGTCGCCCCCCGGTAACAACCATTTGTCCATCGCGAAGGCCGGATTTGGCAAAGGGCCATACATGCAATGATTTATTGCCCCCAGTTGAGACGCTCAATAATAGCGACGGATATCAGGCAAAGCAATTCCACCGTCGTACCACGGGAGCGACAATTTAGCAATGGCAATCCGGGGCCTACCCCCCCACACCAGTCGTCTCTGTAAACCCTCGACCTCACGGAAATACGTAGCCGGGACAACGTCAAGCGTGTTTTGCAACGCGTAGAGGAATCGGGGCAGTGACATCATCTTAAACAATGCCGCTCTACCCAGGGGAGAGAGAGGAAGTTTCCCCCAGGCGACCACATCTGCCCGAAGGCGCTGAAGAGGGGGCAGTAAATTACGGTCGAACCGCAGTGCAGGGCTCAGCGAGATAAAAATGCCTAGATATTTAAATCCATCTTCCACAATCGCGATAGGACAGCCGCTTGGCAGAAGGGGGGCGGTACCCGACAGGACGTATACACAGGACTTCGACCAATTGATGACAAGACCTGAGTTTTTGCGGAAGGACGTTAAGACATCAAACAGCACAATGAGGGATTTACGGGGTGATGTAAGATAAAGCAGAATATCATCAGCGTAGAGAGATACACGATCCTCAAACTCCGAATTCCATCTAATGCCCTTCAGGGACGGTTCCCACCGCAACCAGGCCGCCAGCGGTTCCAAGGCAAGAGCAAACAACAAGGGGGACAGGGGACAGCCCTGTCGCGTCCACTTGCTCAGTGCAAAGGGCGCAGAGACCCGACCATTGACCACCACCTGGGCCATGGGACCGGCGTAGAGCAATTTGACCCATCGAACGAAGTCCGAACCGAAACCAAACTTAGCGAGAACCGCCCACAAATACGGCCATTCTATTGTATCAAACGCCATCGTAGCGTCCAAGGACGCCAAGATGGCGGGCTCACGCAGTGTCTCAGCCGGTGCCAGAACTCCATGCAACCTTCGGAGGTTAAGCGCCGTGTTACGATGCGGTATAAAGCCGGATTGATCAGGGTGAACCAGGTCCCCAATAACGGACGCCAAACGTGTCGCCAGCAGCTTGGCCAAGATTTTAGGTTCCGCATTAATCAACGAAATGGGTCGAAAAGAGGCGCAGCGATCCCGAGGTTTACCATCCTTGTGGATGACAACAATAGTGGCCAGTCTCTGGTCTGGCGGGAGAAACCCCACCTCCAAAGACTCAAGAAACATAGAGCGTACATGAGGAGCTAGCGAATCCGGGCGCAGTTTATATAGCTCAATGGGGAGCCCATTAGGGCCCGAGGCCTTGCCGGAGCGGACCGAACGGACAGCAGCGGCAATCTCGTCCACAGTAGGCGGAGCATCCAGAGCATCCCTATCAATATCAGACAATCGGGGAAGTGCAATATCACGCAATAACAGGTGGGAGTCCTGCTCCGATCGATCAGACACCTGGGAGTACACCTCGCGGAAATAATGAGCAAAACATGCGACAATATCAACAGGGTCCGTACAACACTCTCCATTCTCTGCAACAATCACAGGGACGACACGACTCGCACTTTCCCTCTTATCCAACCAAGCAAGCAGTTTCCCAGCCTTATCACCCACATCATACAGGCGTCCCTGCTGTTCCCTCCCCATTTCCTTAGCAGCTTCAGTGACCAGAGCTCTGTATTCATGTTGTTTCAACTCCAGTAGATGTAACCTCTCAGCGGTAACCCCAGATTCCAAGCCCTCCTCCAGGGCCGTGACCTCCCCCTCAAGTCGAACCGTCTCAGCACGGTTGGCCAACTTAACGCTACCAATCAATGAGAGGGCCTGGCCACGAATGACAGTCTTGTAAGCTTCCCAAAGTACACTAGGGGAGGAAACAGAGCCCACATTTTCCTCAAAATAACAATCGTGTGCCTTAACCAGCTCATCCCTGACCCTGGGGTCCTTCAAATACCAGGGGTTGATCGGGTCCACTCGGCCCGCCGAACCCTGCCGTGCATCAACCACCAGTCCCCCTTCTTGTTTGATATTTATATCGAGCCCTTCGTTTGTGCACTTAGAACCGACAATATTATTTTACCTTTTAGAATCGCGGATTTAGAACTTAAAACCGCTTTATATGCGGATGACCTTCTCCTTTATACTTCCAATCACACTGATGTAATCCCGCGGTTATTTTAACTTGCTGAGGAGTTTGGAAGTTTATCTGGCTATAAAATGAATAAAGAGAAAACGGATATAATGGGGTGGAATAATTCAACTGTCATACAGGGGGCCACAGAAAAGATCAGGTATCTGGGGAATTTACTTAACTCAAAAGTTGACTGATATCCCCAAGATTAGCTGGCAGAAGGTAGCAAAGGAAGTATGTAAGTTATTGTTAAGGTGGGGTAACTTGCCGTTGAACATCTATGGGAGGGTCAATCTCGTGAAAGTGACGATTCTCCCTAAAATAACTTTCCTCTTTAATACAATCCCGCTACTATTCAATCATAAGGATATTGCCAGCCTTCAAGGTAAGATAGGATCCTTTATATGGGCCACTAAAACACCCAGGATAGCCTGGAAGAAATTGAGGAGAGGTTTGAAGCTAGGCGGTTTGGCTTTACCCGATTTATTTTTATACTGTCATGCCTTCCACATTAAGAATTTTAGGATATTGGCCAATAAATTTGATTCTTCCTCACAGGGTCGCCTCTTTCAGGCAATGTTGCAGGATCAGCCAAAGGGTCTAGAATTTTTCCTTTTTAAATTTGGGGACCCCAAATTTTACAAAAAAGTCCGTCTTAAGATCTTGCTTGCGGCTCTTAAGAACTGGGGGTATATTAGTAGAGTTTTGGGGATATCATACTATAATTTGCAGGTTCCAATTTGGGATTCCCCTGGCACCCCAGAATGTCTCTTAGATCAACTGTCGCAGCCACCTAAAGTGGCCGGTATTAATACGTGGGGTGATCTTAGCCTAAACTCCCAGCTCATGAATTGGGTGTCCTTTACAAATTTAACTAATGGGACCTTAACCAGATTCAAGTTTTACCAGCTCTCTGCATGGTGTGCAAGACCGTCATGGGGGACTGGTGAGGACAGCTTGCCCTTCGACTCCATCTGCAGAAGGGGAGTTTGGAAACGGGAGGTCTCTTTCTGGTATAGGACATTTACTGGAGTAAAAGACAGCCTGGACTCTGAATTGGCGAATCTTTGGGGTAATGTTCTAACTGGAAGTTGTGAGGAGACACAGAGAATCTGGAGTGACTCTTTTTCCATGTCTCAGAGAGTAATTAAACCAGCAAATTTGAGGAGAAATCACCTTTTTACAGCTTATAGGGTGTATTGGACCCCGGCTAAACTATCTAGGGTAACAATGGATATATTCCATTGTCCCAGGTGTAAATACCCTGCAGCGGACGATCGACATATGTTTATGGACTGGCCACAGATCACCAGGTATTGGATGGCGGTATGTAGCTTTCTCGAGGAGGTCCTATCAAGGCCGATCGCTTGCTGTCCTGGATTGGTCTTCTTTGGGTTGCCACCGGACTACAATCTGAACAGCTTTGAATCACAATTTCTGTTCTATGTGATAGTCATTGCCAGGATAGAAATCTGTAGAGGTTGGAAGTCGGAGGCCCCACCCATATTTGCTGATTGTTTAAAAAACATCATGATGACTAGCCAGTCAGACATGGCTTGTGATGAAGCGAGTGCCAATAAAATCTGGTCCGCATTAGTTGCCTGGACGAAGAACTAATTTTGGTCCAATGATTATGCCAGAGGTTTGTTGTTCTGTCCTCCTTGGTACCTATGTATGTCCATCAAGGGGAAAGAGTTGGCCAAGGAGACCGCCTTACCTCTGGGTGATTCCTGTTTGCCGGACACAGACACCGGGGGCGGAAATAGATCATGTCTGTGTGGAAGGCGCAGAGAGATCCCATATAGAGTATATATCTTCTGGTGGCATGTATGAGGACACAAAAAAAAGGAAAGTGCACGCTTCCACCAGGCACACACACACCACCAGCCGTCAGTGCACGCTTCCACCAGGCACACACACACCACAAGCAGTCAGTGCACGATTTCCCACCAGCCGTCGGTGCACGATTTCCCACCAGGCACACACACCACCATCCGTCGGTGCACGCTTCTGCCAGGCACACACCACCAGCGCACTCTTCCATTAGGCACGCGCACACGCACACCACCAGCCGTCAGTGCACGCTTTCACCAGGCACACACACCACCAGCCATCAGTGCACGCTTTCCCACCAGGCACACACACCACCAGCCGTCCGTGCACGCTTTCCCACCAGGCACACACACCACCAGCCCTCAGTGCACTCTTTTCCACCAGGCACACACACCACCAGCCGCTTGTGCGCGCTTCCGCCAGGCACACACCACCAGCCGTCAGTGCACGCTTCCGCCAGGCACACACCACCAGCCGTCAGTGCACGCTTCCACCAGGCACGCGCACACACACACCACCAGCCGTCAGTGCACGCTTCCGCCAGGCACACACCACCAGCCGTCAGTGCACGCTTCCACCAGGCACGCGCACACACACACCACCAGCCGTCAGTGCACGTTTCCACCAGGAACACACACTCCACCAGGCACACACACACCACCAGGCACACACACACCACCAGCCGTCGGTGTACGCTTTTACCAGGCACACAAACCACCAGCCGTCAGTGCACGCTTCCACCAGGCGCAAACACCACCAGCCGTCAGTGCACGCTTTTTCACCATGCACACACACCACCAGCAGTCGGTGCACGCTTCCGCCAGGCACACACACCACCAGCCGTCAGTGCACGCTTTTCCACCAGGCACACGCACCACCAGCTGTCAATGCAGCAGGCTCTTTTCAGAGTTTCTTGGTAAATATGTGTTTGATACCTGGGAGGAAGTGGGTCGTGTTTCCTTAAACCATGCTGAGTATGCAGGTGCAGTGCATGAACTCCTGTGTGAGTGAGTCATGCTGCCTGGGGCACACTCACTCCACACTTGTAAATTGCACCTGCACTAGGTTTTTTCTCATTTGCAATGTTCGGCGCATGCGCAAAGCTAGGCAGCTCCCACATGCCCGGGAATGACTGCTTCCTACATCCAGAATGAAAACAACTTTCAGAGCAATGAAAAAAAGTTCATTTGATGCAAAGAACTGTTAACAAAAACCATGTCCAGCTATTGTAGATGTGGCAACTTAAACAAAACGGCAACAAAAAACAAACAAGCATTTGCATAGCCAATAGGTCTCGCTTTTTGGACCCTAGAAGTATTTAGTTATGCAGCAGAATATCCTTGGTACAACAACAACAACTGTTGCATGGCTACACACTTGTAAGGTCCCAAATGCAAGGCATATTGGCTATGCCAATGCTTGTTTTGCTTGGCATCGAGGGTATCTGAGAGTTCTTAAAAGATGGGTCAACCCCTTGGCAACATCGGATCTCAAATTGGATGGGGGGTTCTAGGGGGATCTAGTCTGGTGAATGCTCGTCAGAGGAGCCATACCTGAAGGTTTATCCCATATTTGGCTTGACTTGAGGATCATAGACAAACTCCTGCAGGAGCGGTGCTCTGTCGAACTGTGTTTTAGGTGTGGAGACTGACCTTGTGGAGCTGAAGAGGCATTGGGGAATCGGTCTGGTTTTCAGGCCGAAAGTGTGGGTTGCCACCTCGTTCATATTGAGTTCTTGCTTCCTCTTCTGCCTCAGAGGCCTCCGAGAACATGACTCTGAACTCTCAACACGTTAGGCTATTGGAATGCCATTAAATTGGCAGGAGTCAAAGGAGGTCACCTCATGAGTTGGCGAGATGGACAGCTTACAAATACTGCACGGAATACTCAAGGGGTATTTGCCATTATACGAAGGGCAGAATTGGAATGTGCATGCTGCATACCTTTGCATGAGGCACATTCTCCAAATAACAGGCAAGACGACTTAAGGTTCGCTGCTGATGGCTCAACAAAATATTCTGTGACGGGTGGGGTGTTCTCGTGCATTGTAGAGTAAGGTTGAGTCACAACTGGTCTTGACACTCAAACGATTTAGAAGAAAAACAAGTCGCAAACATCGGTCCCAACACATGATGGCAGGAGTATGCAGAGTATAATTATCTACAACACACGCTGTGAACATCAAGATACGAAAAATTCAGTTGTGTAGTCTGTAACAACTTTCAAAGCAATCAGAAAGGGTTGGGCGGTTTGATTTCTTTAGGCCTAAATTCACATGGAGTGTATTTAAGCAAATGCAACCAATCCAAGGCAACATTTAGCACACAAATAAATTCAGTGCAGTGTCTTAGCATTCAAAGCAAGTTATTCGTATATATATTCCTGAAGAATTATTCTTGTATAAGGCATCTCTTACCATGGTCAAAATGAGTGCAAGAGGGGGATATTTTTACATCTGCTCTGCGAGAATCAGACTGTCTAACCAAGCAATGGGAACGTACCAAGCCTGTCGTCTATATAAGAGGATCAACCTGTGCCTCTTGAGACAGAAGCGATTAATAGGTTCAAGAGAATGATTTGAAGGCTAAGCTATGTCAAGAGGACTGTAGTTGAGCCCACAGTAAAGGTGGAGCGTATGTGTCGACGCAAAATAAGGGGGTCAACTAAAGATTTAGTCAGCTCTACAGAGAATGAATATATGTGGTATTTTACATTGTATATACTTGGAAGGAAATACATAAAAGGTTAATCCATGCAATTTCCCTCAAAGTTCTGCACAACTGAATATTTTTTTTATCGATTCTCAGAATTATAGTTTATCGTATTGCTTCCATATTTAGAAGATAATTAATACATGACGTTTATTTTTCATCATTTTAAATTCCAGACTCCTTATCTTTCATTTTATCTCATCTCA
The DNA here is from genome assembly GCF_964261635.1 of Lissotriton helveticus. Taxonomy (NCBI): domain Eukaryota; kingdom Metazoa; phylum Chordata; class Amphibia; order Caudata; family Salamandridae; genus Lissotriton; species Lissotriton helveticus. Next base: position 155,450,098 of record NC_136062.1, on the reverse strand, counting down.
GAAAACAGATTTTTCTTGAAGAGTTATGGGACATCTTAACTCTTCTGAAAGAGACATTACCGTAATTTAGGGTATTTGTAAAACAACATTTCAATTGCGCTGCATTCTTCCAGGAGTGGGCCATTTATATTTCTAGAGCAACATAATCTCTATACAACATGATGTAGGATGAAAAAAAATGATTACTACGATTTAAATTCAGTTCATTTTAAAATGATCAAATAATCATCTTCTTTCATTGTTCAGATAGAAAGTTTTTTTTAGTTCATCAGTTCATCTTGGGAATGTTGGGTTACATTGTTTTAGTTGAAATTGTTTTCAGTGATCCGAGTTGAACTCTTGATCACATTCAAGAGTATCATGGGAGTTATACTTTTATTAAATAATTGTCATTCTTTGGTATTTATGCAAATCTGTGAGTTTCCAACTAACAGATCAGAGGTTGTTTTTTTGTTTCCCTTTCACTGTTATATCAGACATAATAACCTTTCCGGCGGTAATGATTACTATTCTACTTGGCAGAAGGTTCCAGTTAGCATTCAAAACAGATTTCTGATCCAGTAATAATGACAGGTGCATCCTAAATTTATCTAAGGTCACAAAGCAACACTACACATACAGGTTTTTCTTTCAGGTACAGCACTATAACCACATGAAAAAACTGGTTATTTGGCTTGCTGTTAAATATGTTGTTTAGTGATTTACTGACTTTTGGAATCAGGAAACTCCATATTTTGTGAATGAAGATGCACATTTTGTGCAGTTTACTCACAGTCAATACATAATTTGATATACATATATAAACTGTAAACTATAACATGATGTAATCCAATGAAGGTACTTCAATCGAGGAAATGGTCAGCCTCTGATCAGAAAATGGCTTCTGCTACCCAGAAACTTACAAATAGGTCATATTTCTTGGCATCTTCCTGTTATCAAATCGATATACTTTCTGCCTCTAACCTCCACGAGCAGGGCGAGCTAAACACCAGAGATGTAAGACCAGTTTCTTCAGGGCAAGTACATGATCTGTTGGAGTTAATGGTAGGGTTGCAAAACCCAGTAGCACGCCACATACAAAAGCAGCTACGGGAAGTTCACTGTCCAGGGATACCACTTCACCCGTAGAATCTGGTCAAAGGACTATAGCCAGGGCTACTTAAATTACACAATTCTATGTTGTTTCTCCAGAATGATGGATTTGCAGCAATTGCTATAAAATGCATCATATGCTGCCTAATTCACACATTGATCAAAAGTTACTAAAAAAACAGCACCAAACATTAAGGAGCACAACGTGTAATTGGTTTTCTTGCAGTTGCTGTTTCAGGGGGTTTAAGCTTCTACTAATACTGCTATATAATGCCCCACATTATGCCACATAATTTGCCGTTTTTGTAGCATAATTTAGTCAACACCACTGCATAATTTGGCCCAGCACGGATGTATTATCCAAGTGACCCTGGCAATAGCACTGTATAACCAAATATGCATTTAATAAATTGTACAATTAAATGTAGCACTCGACTGAATAAAATACAATATGAAAGTTTAGATATTTACCTTTGCCCTGTAGATGTAACCCAGAACAACCACTACAACTTCTGTTACAAAGACTAGAAGGAGGATGATGACAAACTGCGAAGAAAAAAATATAGGCCACGCAATTACAAGACAGCATATAGTTGAGCATACAAAATATATACAGTGCACAAACATATAGGTTAAAGCTTAATGGTAAAAAATATGCAATATTAGGTTTATCCGATAACACAATTACAGAACTTTGCTCAACACTTCAACTATGAAATTAGGGAAAACATATTTCAATCTACATTAACAAACCGTTAATCATCAGTGGTATTTTGCAAATTTAGCTCTATGACATGTATGCAGTCTAGTTTTGGAGTTATGTTTTCTGTTCAATTCTTTCACTTAACAGCAATAGCATACCACAAACATCACATATCATGTGTTAAGAGTAGAACCTTTCATTAACAAAAATATTCCAACTAATTTTGTAAAGGAATTGCACATATTTTTTTAGGTATCTCTTATTCAACATTGTGGGGCAATGTGCTTTTCAATTCAACATTATATATCCATTGAAGATAAAAATAAGCCCTAACAAATCCAGTAGGTCTTATCTTCCAAAAGGGAGCACAGAGCTAGTGGCTTCGACAATGCTTTTCCCTTCAAGATGGTCTCCGAATGTGTGTGCTAGTGCACTGCCACAATCTTTTAATGCTTTTATTTAAAAGGTTTTTATGAAAAAGAGTTTAAAGATGACCACAATAATATGTATGCATGGCAGCAAAGCAAAACACGGATTTGGGGGAAGGAAAACAGGTTTGTGGAAAGCAAAGCAGAGTCGCGGATGGGAGAAAGACATTTTGAGGGCATGGGGGAGGGAAGCAAACTAATTGGGAGGGAGAGCAACGTGGAGTGGGGGGAGAAATGCAAAAGGGTGTGAGAGCAACAGGATTTGTTGGGGGAGAAACTCACGGGCAAGAAGGAGAGCACAACACAGAACACAGAGTGGGGAAGAGAAGCACACTAAAGAGACAGCTGCACAACACATGGACTCTTGTAGAGTGGTTAAACGGAAAGAAAATAGTGGTGCCTAAAAAACAGAACGTTGAAGCACATAAGTTAATGCGTCTTATCTCTGGGGTAAGGGGAAAACAAACAAGCATTTACAATGCAATGGTTTCGCCTTTGGAAAAGTTAGAGCTATTGGCATTGTAAATGACAAAATTTGTATTTATGTGTTGGTTTTGAAAACAGATAAATAAATGGCAGTGTCATTTACATTGCCATTAGCTTAATCTCTCGCAAATGTGAGACCTATTGTACCATATGGACGAGCTCAGCAGACATGAATTACTACCACACACACCCCCAGAGCCACACACACACACACACACACCCAGAGCCAGAGCCACACACACACACACCCACCCAGAGCCACACACACACACACACACACACACACACAGAGCCACACACACACAGAGCCACACACACACCCAGAGCCACACACACACCCAGAGCCACACACACACCCAGAGCCACACACACACCCAGAGCCACACACACACACACCCACACACAGCCACACACACCCACACACACCCAGAGCCACACACACACACACACACACACACACACACACCCAGAGCCACACACACACACACACACACCCAGAGCCACACCCACCCAGAACCACACACACAGAGCCACACACACAGAGCCACACACACACACACCCAGAGCCCCACACACACCCAGAGCCACACACACACCCAGAGCCACACACACACCCACACACAGCCACACACACCCAGAGCCACACACACACACACACACACACACCCAGAGCCACACACACACACACACACACACCAGAGCCACACACACACACACACACCCAGAGCCACACCCACCCAGAGCCACACACACACACACCCCACACCCACCCAGAGCCACACACACACACCCACCCACCCAGAGCCACACACACACACACACACACACCCAGAGCCACACCCACCCAGAGCGCCACACACACACACACACACAGGGGGCAGGGAAGCAAGCACAGCGAGGGGGCTTTAAATGAACAGGTGCTGAGTACCTGTGCTTCTATATTGTGAAAGGGAGAGCACCTGCACTTCTCAGTAGCACACACAGACACTCTGGGACAGCGAGTAGCTGCACTTCTCAATAGCACACAGGCCCTCTGGGACAGCGAGCACCTGCACTTCTATAATTCCAATCATTGACAGTCCATGGAGGTTTGGTCCAGAGCATGAAGCCGTCCGTCTGAACCGTCCATGTGGCGGCCCCTCCACGGTGACTCAGTGCTGATGAATAGCGCCCGAGGCCACCAGACCTCATTGACTCAGTGCTCCCTCGGGGTGTAACTTTTGCAACCAGCTGTGATCTAGGACACGCCCCCACTTCCTGCTCTGGGACAGAATCTCGATGTATAGAGAGTAATGCGTGTTCTTCACGTGTCTGCTTCCGCCATACATTGAAACACCGCTCCACCGTGCGGTCTGCCATGATGACTTCACTCGGGACACACAGCAGCCCCGGGCGGGGGCGCGGCGCTTGTTGTAAAACACACTATAGTTTAGCTACATCCCCCCTCCTTTCCCCCACACGCGCCGTTGTGCATGCACCCGCACAATGGGCATGTGTTTGCCATTGATGTATGGGCCTGGCATGTCGTGATGTGTTCGAACTTTAAAAACTCCAACCAGCCTCTGGATGAAAGGACTCCTGGAAAGTGGCGCCTCCTCTTTCCTCTACGGTCTTTTGTACGTGGGAAGATTGCGGTGCGACACTCTAGTTACCCACAGGTTGAATTGCGTCATCCTGTGCAATAGATGCTCCGGTCCAACTTGGGAGTATAGATTTTGGGGACCTTCCCTTTTTTTCTTTGCCCTCTCGACATATCACATCAAAACTTTCCAGTAAGGAGTTGAAGTGGATGAACCTTTTTTTTGTAAAGTTTCATGAACATTCTCAAACAGCGCAAAAGTTATTAGCAAATGAAAACATCCATTTCCAATGGAAAACCGGTGCTAACTAGAACTACAAAGTGGCGACTGCCCCTGTGCAATATGTTTTCATGGGAGAGGGGGGGGGGGGGAAGAGAGTGTGAGTGAGTGAGTGAGTGAGTGAGTGAGTGAGTGAGTGAGTGAGTGAGTGAGTGAGTGAGTGAGAGAGTGAGAGAGTGAGTGAGTGAGTGAGTGAGTGAGTGAGAGAGTGAGAGAGTGAGAGAGTGAGTGAGAGAGAGTGTGAGTGAGTGAGTGAGGAGTGTTTTTTTAAAAAGCAAGGTCTTTGGGGCTCATCTCTGACAGCTAACAATCTGAACATATAAAAAGAAAATACAACTGAGGGTGCCCCAGCATTAACTGAGGACGTCTAAAAAATGAAACCTTTCGTTCAAAAGCAAGACCTCAAAAAAGTGCTTCAAATCGTGGCAGTAAACATTAGTGACTACAGTAATGCCTCCTAACACTTCTCCCCAAATAAAGGCCGTGCCCCACTCTAGGCATTCACGCAACTCCATGTGAGGCGGATGACCATATCACCCCTCGCTAACGGATCTCCACTGGCTCCGCCCACCTTAGCACAACCAGAGACTTATCAGAAAAGCTCAAAATAGCTGGTGGTGGCCGCTCATCGACAAACAAAATGGTAATGCGCGTTTAGGGCTCGAGTTATAAAACGAAAAACCCCAAGCCAACTTTCTCTGGAGACCCCGAGCCCTAGGTCCCTGCCCCAGTTGCTGCTCAGTACGTTTCATATATATATATATTAAAAGCTACAATGTTACTGTGAAACACTGTGCTCTCCTGGACATAATCACGTCTGCAAACTGATGCTGTCAAACACGGTTGGTCTTGCTCTAATAAAAAACAAGCATTTACAAGTGGGGCCGGAGACACG